>NC_092685.1:40121825-40766825 GCF_964275005.1 Diadema setosum | reverse complement strand
TCTTGTGCTTCCAAGAATCAATCAGTTGCAGTACACTAGAAGTGTTTTATGCATCAGTTTAATGCTTATTCAGCTTTAATCGATGTAGGTAGCTGGGCTTTCAATAAACATTAAGAAACCTCTTGGATATCAATCGTTTTCCACACACGTTTAGTTTGTCCTATCTATAGTAGTCATTTCATTGTATTTCGTGAAATCTCCTATAAATTTTTATGCACCTTTATCATTGATTTGTGTTGTAATAGAAACAGTGATAAACTATGCAGGGACAGATGATAAACAATGTATATCTGTATACTATCTATATCTATCAGATGATAGAGAAGATATATATATCTATATTGTAACTATTTCTATCTATATTCTGTATCTTGCTGTTTTTGTTTTTTACGAAACGCAAACATTTCTTCCATATCATTTCACGATTGAAAACATCACGACATAGCCTTCATCTTCTTGTATACACCTACATTACATTTATTGGCACATGCTAGAGAGAAGGGAGGGAGTGAGCAAGTGAAGGTGGAGAGAGAGAGAAAAGGAAGATAAGTTTACAGAGTGTTTCATGCGGGGTTGATTCTGCCTAATGGACTCCAGGCGCATGCATTTTTAAACTTCACAAAAGGTCTCCTGTGAAGTGTAATAGCAGAACATTCAGCCGCCGAGATTTCACGTCTCTGAGCTCACTCCTTCCATCAGCACACAGGTGCATCGCTAATTCCCGTAATGAATGTGGCAATTCGCCGCTAAACGCTCAGACGGGCTTTCATCTCTCCCTCTCGATCTCCTTCTCTCTCTCTCTCTCTCTCACTCTATTCTATATCTCAATCTATCCATCCATCTATTTCTCTCTCATTTTATTTTTCTTTCCCCTTTTCCGTTTTCCTATGCTCTTTGAAGATAAGTGACGGTCTCAGCGTAATTGAGCGCTGTCAAACATTTAATTGATGCGACTTACGACACTAACCGTCACTATATATTTCATGAGAAGGAAAAAAAAAAAAACCCTCAAAACACAATCATTACAGCAACTTTGTCGTATCTGCATCATTCGTGGTTCTCGTCCCCCCCCCCTCCGCAAACGTGATTGTTAGAAGTGTGTCAGTCTGAAGACAGCGCCCATCAAATATCGCTCTGAAGTGTGAGGGAATGGCGATGAAGCACTGTAGATGGGGCTGCTTCTCAAAATACACTTTTGTCGGGACGGCAACCTCGACGGCCTTTTGACATCTCCATTTAGAATAACTTGAAGTAAGAAAGAGCAGCAAAAAAAATCACCTCTCTGTCGTTTAAAGAAATGGGGGGGGGGGAGCTATACTTGTTTTTCAATGAGGACTGAAAATCTTAATGAGGTCAAAAGCGACGTAATGTGGAACCATGCTTACTTTTTTTTTTCCTGGTATGCAGAGTGACTGAACAGATGCTCTGATAGCAGCAGAAACTAACAAACTAGAAATACAAAACAATCAAAACGGTACAAGTCGATTCTAGTCATTAGGATATCATATACAATTATGATCGCCAGCTGCGTTCTAATTCAGTTAACCATTTTTGTGCCAATCGGCAACCAAAGCATAAATAGGGTTAAAGGACCTACGCAATGAAAATGCATGTTGACTTGTGTTGATTTATAAGACCCTGATAATAACTTATGAGTCCTAATGTTTATCTAGATATGTGCCTTATTTCATATTTTTTCTGCAATTTTTCTTCAGATATCTTGATTGAATGTTGATCAACAAAAAAACTTCCAAACCACGATTCTGGCAAATTTCTATTGTGATTAATAAAAGACATATAAATGCACCTTCCCATAAACTGAGCATAACTTTCATGTTTCCACAATTCTATGATGAACAAAAAGACATCGTAAAAAAAAAACAAAAACTGAATATACATGACACAAAATTTACTATTCTTTTGACCACAGAAGTGATGATCAATGTATAATATGAATATAGATCAACACAATTCAACATGCATTTGAATTTGATTAGGTATATTAAGTTGAGTACGGCTGTTCAGAAGCATAAATTTACATCCACAATGCGCGGATGATTAGTTTAGAAACACAATCCTTTATAAACATTTCAGTCAGTAAAGGTTAATCACCACACAAAAGCTCGAATTAGCCATTTATTTTCATCACCGCATTATTAAGCTGCCATATCACATTACGTATTAACACATGTCACCGAAGTATGAACAATTGAAATAGAGAAACTGTTTAACAAAACAAAATCTCATGCGCATCGGAGCATGCAGATATTGTATAGTCTCTCCAGGTGCAGAGACAAAAGATGGAACATTTACACGCCGGCTCTGCTCAGACAAATTGTATTGGCCAGGTGCAAAAGGGCGAAAACAAAGACGAGCGAAACGCGCGAAATTTACAGTCTATAACAACAAAACATTTGACTTTGCAATATTGATGAAGAATCCATTGTCACGCACAACTCAAAATGAATCGGAGTATAATAAGACTACAATAGTTTTTTTTTTGTCTCCCCCTCCCCCCCCAAAAAAAAACAAAAACAAAAACAAAAACAAAACAAGACACAAATCAGATGACTGCCTGAAACTCATTTTTTAATTTCCTACGTTGACTGATGTCGGCTCTTCAAATATGGAATATCGTACAAATACTATTTTTTGATACGACGTTGCTCCACGTTTTACTACAAGTATAAGGAGGTTATGTTTATGCCGGCATTGGTTTGTGTGTTTGTCTGTCTGTTTGCAAAATAACTCAAACATTTTTAAAGTATTCTTTATCACTGTACAATACGGTGATTTTGATATTCTATAGTGAATAATTTGTGAATAGCTATACGGTAATAAAACTAACAATGATATCGAGCAGATTAAAAAAAATTTAAAGGTATGTTTTGATAGTCAAGGAATCTAATGATGCAAATGATGTAACTGTAGGACTATAATGTGAGGTAGGCCTATATAAATCGCAATACGAGTGGAAATGAGCTGCTTCGCGGAGTTGTGCGCTCTTGGAGCTCTTTTCTAGTTCATTCAATGTTTCCAATGTTCTGACAAGATGGCCCGTTCAGCGAGTAATTGAGAATTTACGGGACCATGTTGAATATGGAAACTGCTTTACCTCCGAAACTTACGACGTCCTGATTACCATGGCAACAGCCGATCAGATTTTCAATTGAGGAAATGCTTCCTTGGTTTATTGCTATCATTAGGAGTGTACCGTTACAACCTTCTGCGCAGCTGACCTGTAGGACAAAATATACATTACATTTGCAAATTTTCCCCCATCCCTTTGCGCCATTTACGAAATGCTGACTTGGTGTTTCACAAAGAATCTAAGTCAATCAGAAAAGTTAAGATCAACTTAAGATTATGTGTGTGCCTTCATTGATGTTCTAACTTCCCAATGACAATATAAGTTTGGAAACCTTTTTCATGCAGCCATTAGTTCACAAAATAAAATGAGTGAAAAAGGAATTTCTGTAGATATCAATAACAACTTGAACTGGGATGTTGAAAGGCTGATAAAACTGAACAGGGAAACCAGTACAGTGGCTTACCGTAAGGGGGTTGAACATTTTGAAATTTACAGAGTCAAGTTTTTACCAAGGATGCATGCATTCATCCTCTAGTGAATTGTTTCTAAAAGACATATCCTGATAATGCTTAGTCTCTGCTTAAGGAAACCTTTGATACTCAGAAACTTGTTATAGAAAATGTTGTTTTCGTCGTGGAAATCGCAAAATGGGTATCACGGCCATCACTAGACCAAGCCACAAAGGATATTAGCCCGCCATTTGATTACGCAAAGGTCAAAAGACCTTCATCACTGCTTCAAAAATTGTGCATGGTCTCTACCACTTAGTGGTATTAACTTAAACCGAGGGGAGCACGCACTACATTTCCCCCAATGTCGATGCATTATTGGATGTATCCCGAAAGCTGTGTCTGGTAAAGCCCTAGACTCTCGTTCCGTTCTTCCATCTGTTCCCCTGCCTGTTTTTCCCCTCCCCCAATACCGCGCCAACTCTACCAAGACAGGCAGATGAAGGCCAGACGACACACTGCACTACTCGTCGCTAAGAGCATAGCCCTACGAGGCCTCGCAGAGAAGGCGCCATTAAAACCACGTGATAACAGACATGGGAGGGGAGCGAGCTTCCCTTGTAAAATATCGATTAGGCGTTGAGTGTTTCGTATGGGTTTATGATAAAAATAAATGATCGATGATAACTGAGATTAAATCATATTAGCTGTACTAATAGTGTTGTCCTGTCAATATAGGAAACGAGCAGCAGTTCTTTTATTTTCTGGTGTTAAAAATCCCCTCGTGATTTATACTTGTGTGTACAAATAAAAATATGACCACTAATAGAGCCGTCCGTTCTTCCGTCTCGTGTTATCATTCTATTTCTTTCTTTTTTTTTGGGGGGGGGGATAAAGATAACTGAGGATTTGGGAGGTGAGAGTAAATGAGAAGGAAGATTTTTTTTAATGATTATTTTAGTGGAGGGAGGGGAAGGAAAAGGAGCGTCTTTAAAAAAGAAAATCTCAATTCGTTTAGTGATTATGAGTATATACTTGTACAATTTTGTACATAACTTTCTTTGATGTTCTTGGGTAAACTATCCAACTTGTTTGATGGAAACTCTGTGTTACATTTTTTATCACATATCCCCGACGAAAATTGTGGGTCTTTAATTGAGCAATGACAAATATAAAATTGTTTAAAAACTTTTTAAAAAGTCAACGTGTAGAAAAAAAAAATGATTCAAGATGTATCCATTAAACATACCAACACGCACGGTTATATAAACCCCCTCAAAATAAGTTGTGCAATTATAGTTTGAATATATCTTATTTCTCGTATATCGGCATTATCTTAATCAGATATGTCAGCATAAGAAAACCTGATTAATTATCTTTAAAACGACACCTCCCTTGCTATGATTGGGTGTTCCTTGAATGTGGAAAGATAGCTGCGAAAGTTGCAACAATTCTGCCGTTGATTGATAATGTGCTGCTTCGATGAAAAGGGGCCACTAGAGTAATCAATGCTGAAATGTTAGCTCTTTCCAAAACTCTCATTTCCTTAACATTAGATGATTGGTCAACTTTCATGTTTAGCTTTAATTTGCAGATACTATACTGCAGCATTTAAGTCATGGATGAAGCCTGGAATCTAATGATCATCTCACAGTGCATTCTTTTCAAGCACATATCTTCCCTGAAAAGTAAAACAAATTAGGATTATACTGTTTGACATGGAAGTTTTGCTCTTTTTTGCAACATTTCACATTTTACCTTTCCTCATACTCAGGCGTATGGGGCACATTGTTTACAAGGTGTCACATAAGTGGCAATGTGTTCACAGTTTATATGTGTATATATATATATATATATATATATATATATATATATATATATATGTGTGTGTGTGTGTGTGTGTGTGTGTGTGTGTGCGCGCGCGCGCGTGTGTACGTATGTGTATTTTGTATAGTGTGCAAGATAATCATTTCAATTTTTGGTCCTTATCTAATACAGTATATTCTTAAAGAAACTGCTGTTAGCCATGATAATTATGTCACGATACGTTAAAAAGTAACGATTATCATAGAATTTTTTTACATTTCTTCAAGCAATACGCACAAAATGTTTGAAAATGACAAATCATTTCAATATGGTATTCAGATCGGCTGCTTTTACAGAAACAAAATGGCAGCAATAAAAGTGGCTGGAGACATACGTCACAATGAAGGGTCAAGTGGACAGCTTGCTGACCGCTCTTGTTTTCAAGTGAAGAGACAGCTTCTTCAGATGCATAAATGCATTTTTGTGTTTTTGACCTAGATGTTTTTTTTTTTTTTTCTGCAACAATGGATGTGAAATAATTATTTCATTTTATTGAGCAGATTTAATGTAATTTATTGGTAATGAATTTCGCGAATGAGTTATTTTTTGTGTTTCTTAGGTTAAGTATATGCTGCTATAAGTTAATTTTTTGTAAGTTTTTTTTTTTTCGTCTTGAAACAGCTGTTCATGTATCATGTTTGTGTGTAAATGTACTTGTATACTTGTATATATTTGTGTCAATGTCAATAACCATTATTGCGGTGTGATGGACTGGGTCCACTGTATTTTTTTTCCTTGTACGTACCTGCCTGTGGGCAGGTAGTATCCTAGGATTATTTATCACATGCTTTAATTTGCAATGGAAATAAAGTATGCTATACAAAACATTCGCATGCGTGTAACGTGAACACGTAATAGCACGTAGACATGGAACCACCACGTCATGGAAGAATTATGAAGCAGTGTGCACATTGTTCACCTATTTACACTAGTACATAATGTTTCATGGAGCGTGCTGGCGCGCTTAGGTTATGAGCTGCTGGATCAAGCAAGAAAAAAAGGTAAAACTGCGTTTTCCGCCATTTCGACTGTTTGAGACTCGTCTTTGTTGTTCTTCTTCTTCATGAAACGATGGCAATAACGCACAATCACACTCTCTCATATTTCTTTTTTTTTTTCATAATGTATAGGTTCCTCGTCTGTATGTAGTCGGAAGGTAAATGTTAAAAGTGGCGCACTCGCTCTGCAGTACACAATAAAGTCCAATCTGATCCCCATTGCGCGCATGCTCGTGAAATGAGCTAAATTCCTTGAGAGCTCCGATGCCCGCTTGTCGTATATTCGAGGGATATCGAATTCATTCCTCTACGACAATACTACAGTAGAAGAGCGGAGGTATGTAATTGCTTTTCCCTCGATCAAGTGTAATTGACGGGAAGAGATTAGAATTTAGAGGGTCTGGCCGGGGATACAATGTCAGAGCTGGTGGAAGAGAGCTACTTTTTAGGGGGCGGAAAAAGTTCGGCGAGTGATTGGACTGAAATTGGAGTCGTCCTCATTTCAACATGATATAGCTTTATCGTTTTGCAATTTTTATGTTCATACGTGGATACATTGTGAACGCATAATCTAATAACTATTCTAGCATAGATGTCTCGCAAAGACACTGCTTTATTCATGAAATGTAAAGGAAATGATAGAGGAGACATTGCTTTACAATTTCTATGCATAGTGAAGAGGGTGCACATTCATATCCAGAGAATGCTATAAGTTTTCTTATTTACTTATTCACTTCATTCGAATTACCTCTGCATTCCTTTCTCCTTTCCTTTGAGCTGATCGTTAGCATGGTAAAGATATGAAGATTTAAGTCACAATGATGCCAAATCGATCCTGAGCGTTCACCGAGTGCATTTCGAGTAAACATGTGTACAAGCAATATGCTGACGATGAGTATTTCGGGCAGCTTGTGGATGTCGGAATAAGCTTTATAGTTATTGGTATTGCCCTATAGCGATAGCTTTTTGGGATTCTTATTTTTTCTTTCGATGCACTTTCTGTATTAACAGAACTAAAACACACACACACGCACACGCACACGCACAAAACAAAACAAGACGAAACCAAGCTAACTAAAGAATGATGTTGCTTCACATTGACAAAATACACTAAATACATTTATATGCACGCGCGCGCGCACACACACACACACACACATTTGTTTAAATGCATACAGTGTGCTACAACTTTACATCATTTCATCGTAGCAACGAATGATTCATTGTGGTAGAAACTTTTCGACATGGTCTTGATCTAAGTAAAGTCATCAAATTTAGAGTTAAATGCGAAAATTTTCATGATGAATAACTAGTTACTTTGTTATAACGTAGAACATCAAATATAAATTCGTAACGTTGTAATTCAATTCAATTCAATAGTTTATTTATTTCCATCATCAAAAAGAAAAAAAAAAGGAAAAAGTTGACATGATCCAAAGTGATACATTTTTTTTTCATTTCTCTTACACTCGTCTGATAAAGGTTTTTTTTTTTAATACAATATAAAGTGTATACACGAATGATGTCGTAAAAAAGAAACAATGCACTTTGCCATGGCAACAAAAATAGTAAATAATCACAATGATGGAAAACAGTGTTCCAATAAAAAAGCCAAGCTTGTAAGACGTGGAACACTGGAACAAAACAACAACAGCACCAATTTGTTATACCAATAAAACATATTCATTTTAAATTCTTTTATATACTATTGTACATTTTACTCATTGATATAAACGATGCTGATACTATGAACAATACACTAGGATTTTCAGAATGCAAACGTATAAACTATGTAACATATCACATTTGTGGCACAGACACTATGGGGCCGGGTATGCCAGGAAAATTGAACGGAAAGGAAGATATGCATTCGGCCATAAAAAAACATAACGACGACAACAACAACAATAACACAAAACACAGAAATAACAGAACTTGAGGAAATGCACTAAAACAGATACTGGACAACGAAGAACGAGGAAAAAGGAGCAGGGAAGAATAGAGAAGGAAAAGGAGAGGGATGGAAAAGGTATGTGGACACACTACAAAATCTCAAGGAGAAGTGAAACATGATGGGTTTTTTTTCATTGAACAGAATTAACTGGTATATTTACAAAACAAATATTTTTTGAGTTTATACTTAAATGTAATAACAGATTCTTTTAGATCATTATCTAAGCTATTCCAAAATCTGGGTCCGGTATAAACAAATGTATTTTGAGTGTGTACAGTTCTCACTAAGGGAAGATGAAATTCTTTAGATTGTCTCGTGGGATAATTATGTACGTGGCTGTTACAATGAAATAAAGAATAAAATATTTTTGGTAGATGGTTGCAGTTGTAATTAAACATAAATTGACCAAGTTGAAACAAATACAACTCTTTTATTTTCAGAATTTTGTGTTCAAGGAACAGCTTGTCAGTATGTGCACGGATATGAAGGTTAAAACAATTCTGAGCGCCATCTTTTGCAGAAGAAAAAGTTTATCTAGCAATGTCGAATATGTATTCCCCCAAGCAAGAATTCCGTAATTCAAGTACGGCAATACCAAACTTGAATAAAGCGTAATCAAAGCCGAAGAAGGAAGATAGTATTTCAATCTATTCAACTGTAACTAATCGTAAGGATTAAGGTTACTAATCGTAAGGATTGTAACTAATCGTAAGGAACGCAACACTGTTCTCATTACAACACACAATTTTAATCTTGTTACCGTCTGAATTGCTTTGATTTGATTTGAGCTCACACACAGGCATGAAAAGACAGTCTTTCCCATAACTTATCTAATTATTCACAATTCACAAAATTTGCACTTGAATACATAGTGGACCATCATACCAGTCAAATTCTAGCAAAGATAAATCATATCGCTCTAAATCTGTTTTAGGAGCATCATACAAATAACAAGAAAAAGTAAAAAAAAAAAAAAACACCTTAGAAATGTGGGACGTGTGAATGTTTACTCCCTGTAGTCAGAAAAGAATTCCAATTTAAACATGAAAATAAAAATATTGTTTTTCATAAAAGGCTGGAGGGAGAGGTCTTGATATTTCTCATCCCCCCCCCCCCCTCCTCCCCGGTGAGTCTGGTGTAATGAGGGGAACATGGCTGGGGAACACATTGTAAGACGCGGAGAGTGCTCGCGTGGCGCATGATGCGTAATGTCATTAAACTATTGAGAGACTCGGTATGGCCCGGGGCACTTCCAATCAGACTGATTGCTCGTGTATGGATTTTAGGGAGCGCCTTTCAAGCCGTACAGGTTAATGTCATCAATTTAAGGAGACTTTAGAAAACATTGGGTGTCCCTGGTGACTATTCTATTTCTTTCTTTCGTTCTTTCTTTCTTTCTTTCTTTCTTTCTTTCTTTATTTCTCTCTCTCCCCTCTTTTCCTCTTTACCTCTCTTATACTAACACTAACAAACTCCAAAATACATGCGTGCAAAAAAAAAAAATGCGAAAACATTATTCTGTCTTTCTTTTCCTTTATTTATCATTTCTTTTTCTTCCTATTTGACAGGTTCTTAATATCGTCCGAATAATTTCTCCAGTTCTCAAGTCACATTATACAGCTGCAGTTACGTGTTCCACTTTAAGCAATGGTGATTCATTACAACCGAGATTTATACATTACAGACGCATCATACACACATACACACACACACAAACACACACACACATATACACACATACACACAAGCACATGCACAAACACGCATTTGATGTTCATTATACACATACGCACTATATATGATGTTATATAGTGTTCTGTTGAGAAATGAAAAGTGAATTAAATTAAATTTTTTTAAAAGTATTATAAATTATGTTAGCGTGTAAAATGTGTTTATATGCATAATGGTATTTATACATAATTTTATATTCATACATTTACACATTATGCACATATATTTGTAATTTTTTTCTCATCTGTCTAATCCAGTCTTTTGTTTGATCTTCCCTTATGCATCTTTTCCCCTGAAAAGGTATAGGAATACACATTGAATTAGCACATGACAAGTTTTCATGGTAAATTGCCTGTATCTGTGAATGCTTTTCATTGATTTATTTTTCCTCAGGCTGCCATCACTATCAAGCTCCTGTGTAAGATTGCAGACTCCTGCAGTTTTTTTCTCTCTCAAATTGGAATTTATATTTGACTTCTTTGATTCCAAGTAGGGCTTATTTGTTCAAATACTTTAAAGGTTATCGTGATTGTCACACTGTGAATTTATTGTGTAGATTTTTTGCTCAAATAATACACCGTTAATTCGTGTACGAGTTTCATGGCAAAATGCAGAAATAAAATCAGACTACTCTCCAGACATCTATGCGCCTACTTGACACCCCCTTTCCCCTCTTTCGCTAAGATAATAACATTATGTCACTTTTGTTTTGTTTTTTTCTTTCTCTCTTCATAGAGCTCTCTCTGTCCTTCCTTTTTCAATTTATTCTATTTCCTTTCTCACCCTTGATTTCCTGGATTCCTCGAGCGGCACCATTCCCTCGTGTTTAAACACTCATTGGCGGCGTATAGAGGTATGCCCTGACGAGTAATAATAACGCCATGTTTTCGCAAAGATGAGCCGGGTCTAAACAATGTCAGTTTGCGGCGAATATTATTTTCTTTCTGTGCCAATTGATTTGCCTCCATCAACACCACTAATCTTTCACACCCCCTCTCTCCCTCGATCTCCTCTCTTTATGTGCCCAAGCATTCCCCTCCTCTCTCTAGTTCTTTACCCTCCTCAGCTCTCGATGGACTGCCGAATTTTTAGGAGATTTTAATGATTGATTCGTCGTGCGTCTCAGAATACCTGGCTCGGAGCACACTCATCACGTAGAGTCAATATTAAATGATGTTGTTGTTTTCATTTCAGTAGAATGTCAGCCCCGGTTCTCTCAATCTTGTCATCTTTGAAGTGTGAGGTGCGCAGATGCATTTATACGAAGCAGTGCCGCCGCCTTAACGAGTACTCTGACATCTTAGTCACAGATAACTTAAATGGAAAGAGTAGAGCGGGTCGATTTTGCAGACCGCTGGCGGTTTATTCTTTTTTCTCTTTGTTTCGTGTTGTGTTTGTCTTTGTTTTACGATAAAATAATTCCACAACATGACCATATCATCTTAAGCATGGTGGACATGTGAGGTTACCATCAGATTTTGATGTCGTTTCTTCCCGATAGCACTTTGGGCATAAAGTTCGGTTGGGGAGTGGAATGTTAGTTTGTTACCGCACCGAAGCTGTTTAAATGAGACATACTGTTAATAGAAACTGTATTGTTTGATCATGAAGATTTATCAAACTTGTTCTCTTTGGAAGGGAAACAATGTGGTAACCGTTTCTGGCTTCTGTTCAGGGTTTGACAATCCTGCCTATAGTCCATCAATGCATATATATATATATATATATATATATATATATATATATATATAATACCATGTGTGCAAATGTGTGTGTGTGTGTGTGTGTGTGTGTGATTTAGAACAAGACTCTTTCACGTAAACATCCAACAAAGCTTATGTCTTTAGACATAGCTTATATAGGTTAGAGCAGTGATGGATCCACTGATAAGTCTTTTCAGTTTGAGTTGTAAAAAGCAATGACCCTCATTACTGAAACCTAAATTTCTTCACTAAGTTTTGCTGCCCAAAAAGAAATGAATATAGACACATAACCAATGATGTGTACATACAGCCTGAGATTAACGTATTACTATATTGTAAACATATGGACGGATAACGCACATCAAGAAAGGTAGAGAGGGAAGGAGACACAAAGGAGACACACACACACACACACACACAAACACACACACACACTCACACACACACACACACACACACACACACACACACACACACACGCACACACACACACACGTGCAAACCGGCTAATGATTTCACATCTTCAGATGACAGCGCCTCCCGCTGCGATACTTCATTTGTCCTTGGCATCGAACTGTATCATAGGCTTCGCCATATACATTATGGCAATCATGTACCACGTGCAGCGTTCGTCTCAATACTTAATAAGGTGACGGTAGTTGATCGATTGTACTTGCGATGGGGAATTTTGAAATAGAAACCTTAAATTCTCCAGTGTTGGTTTGACACTTCCTAAAAAGCCACCAGTAACCTTCTCCCAACCCCCCCCCCCCCCACTACATTTATAAATTTTTAAAAGTCGCTTAGAGCATTGCACCTGGTCGGTATGCTCAGGATAAAGAGACACCGTCGAGACATGATGAATGTCTCTAGCAATATGATAGAAACACCGAATAACGAATGCACAGCGGCAACTTATGAGAACAGCTTAAATCAATTTGGCTGCGTCTATATCAAACTCTTTGTTGGACTTAATATCTGCGAAAACGAAATAAAGTACATGTACTTCTCATATTCCAAGAATATTTTCTAATAACCTCAAGGTACAGCCGACGACAATATTCTTAATCAAGTTATATGAGATGAATCTGTTGTACATCACGTGTATGATTTAGTCGGAGGGGTGCGCGTCAAAGAAGGGGAGGCTAGCATATGGACCGAGTATATATTTTTTCGTCCCCGCCACACAGTGTGTTGATCGCAGGTACCCCTGCACTTTATCCCGTCTATTCAAGTCACGTGTCTCAAATTTCTGCCTGCGCCCGGAGTTGAAGAGATCCGGGGTATGCCTAATGTGAAGCTTATAAGATTACCCACCTTATATCACTTCTCATCTTCCGCGAAAAAAAGAGGTTAATGTGGATTAAAACATCGCTTTGGGATCGCGCTCCTCAATGGGAAATCTATCTTAGACATCCACGTCGAGAACATGGTATTGTAAGATGACCCTCTGTTGTGGCCACCAATATGTTATCATCTTACACTTACCACTATATCTTACCAACCGGAAAAACAAAATTTTGTCATAGAAATCCATCCATTAGAATTACATTTATGGAGAGGAACGCTATCAGAGAATGGGGATATCTTTTCTCAAGTGTTATATTGATTTTTTAAAAAGATATTTCTGCAAAGAACAATAAACAGTCAATCAAAATCCACACACACGCACACACACACACAAACAATAGCACAAAACAAAACACAACTAGATACTATAAAATCCTATTCCAGTATAAAATTCAGAAAGTGGTGGAATTAATGAAATGCGTGTATATTTGACATTTTGCGCAAATTAACTAAACTTCGAGCTATCAAAAAGAAATCTTTTAACCCCTAAATGACTAACGTGTGCTGTGAAGCTCTAATAACTTTTTTTTTGTTTGTAGAAGAAAGTGGACACAGACATACACACAGACACACGCACACACACGCACACATACGCACACACACACTTATCATATTCATATACAAAAATTGGAAAATAATTGCGTATCATGCTATATACGATATCCATATAACAAAGTAATCACTCACACTGCAGAGACAAACCAATTAACTTATACATAAAGAATAAAGCTTTCCAGATGACATCTTCAAATGAAGGAAAAATTTAATGTCAATAATGTGTTTGTGTGTACCTGTGTGTGTGTTCACGAGAGATCTACTCCACTCTCCTCTCTGAAAGAACTAGTTTTCTTTGTATACGTTGCTTTTCGAAGAAAGTACGAAACGAGAGTATCCTTTCCTGCAAAATTAAGAAAAAAGTCAACCTGAAACCTCCCGCGATACGGTCACAAACCAAATATGAATAAAGACTCTATTTGAAGATCGATTTCAAAATCGCTCGAAGCAACTTTCGAGCAATCTTTAGATTAAAGATAAAAAATGACAACGTCTTTATAAGCAATTTCAAGTGACGCCAACCGGGATGAAACTTGAACGTGTTTGAAGAGTATACGTATCAGTACATTGAGCTGATCAGCGACGAGAAACGAAAAGAGAAACGGGAAAAGTCAAAATTAGAAAGTTGTATCATTGCAATCGTCACAAATATGCGTTCGAAATGTTTGCGCTTCGCTCTTCATGCTGTATACGCTGAATGTTGATGGATTTGCAAAGAAATCGAGCTCGAAGGCAAGCATCTTCCCGGAAATTAAAGGCAACGTGATATCGATGCGAGGAGTCCAGTCTGAAGAAGTGGGTTGCATTATAAAAGCATCCGAGTAGCGTCCTATGCAAGGGATGAGCCATACTTGAATTTGAAAAAAAAAAAATCACGCAAAGCATGAAAGCATCTTTCTTCCTCTCGATATGAAAGTTTTTGCACTGATCATGATGACTCCCTGTACTTTGCCATCAAGAAGATTTCTTATTCAATTCCTTGATTTTTTTATGCTTTAATGATTATATTGAACTCAAAAGACACTGAATGTTACTCTTTCTCATAATAAAATTCCTGGTTAACAAGGATAAAAACGAAACAACAACGACTGGACTTCGCCGCAGCTGTTATCTCCTCTGTCATCCAAGTTTCTCCAGTGTGGATAAAACAAGGAGATGAAATGTTGACGTGATGGCTCCGCGCTCCCACTGTGCTTCGGCCTTTACCTCTCCATAACGCGCTAATGCATGAGAAGTACAGTAATCGTCAATCCCATGCATGCCTAACTGCATCGCACATCTTACAGACCGTTTGAGCAGAAACCCCAGCGTGTAATTGAATACCTGGGACTGTTACGCCCAGGGTGAACGGAACGAGAGGAAATAATGAAGACCTCATACTCCAGGGTTCTTAGGCGCCTTTGAGTCTCCGCGGAGATGCTGGCAAGATTTAGGCAGACAATGCAGCAGTGTGTACGATCTTCTGATTGCATCCTCTTCTGTTGTCGATGCACCCGTATAGATATCCATGTTAAAGACCTTTTCACTTGATGGGTTAAACGCATTCAATGTACTTCGAAAAGATGATGCATTTTATTATGCTTGATACATAAACAATCTGAGGGCATGATATAAATTGTCTAGGTTATAGTAATATCATCACTCAGTACGATTACTTCATATCAGCCCAAGATGTCTATACACATACTACATGAGAAAACGTTCCTTCCGATATGGGATTGTGCTGGTGTGTTTGTTTTACCTATTCAAATACCCCCTAAAACACTCAATACCAACACTTATACACTTTATAGTGCCTTCAGCCATATAATAAATTGGTTTAATTTCTCATAAGTAGATGGGAGATGATAGGAATAAAAAAAGAAAAATAAATAACTTCTGCCTCCTCTAAAAGACTGTTACACAATGTCTTTCGGGTTAAACAGTAACTGTTCTTTCAAATACAACAACATACCAAGAAAATAACCCCACTGGCACTTGACTGGTAAAGTCAATGTTACTGATAGTTTGATTGTCAATGTTTAATTTTCCTAATATGACATAAGTACCTTTTTAGGTAGGAAAAAGTCTTAAAATTCTGAAACTTTGCCGTGGCTTCACATATGCCATCCTAATGAAGCTTTTTTTTTTTTTTTTTTCTTAAAATGGCAGTCTCCTGCATTTCTCTTTCCTCTGCTTTCGTTTTGGCAAGATATAATAATTCTGCCATGGTGTTGTATAGAATACAAGGTGTATCTTACCTTTAGGTCAATGAAGCTATATCTGCATAAGCGTAATTCCAGATATTCATTGTTTTTCAATTATGTTTATAAGCATCTGTTTGCATTTTTCATCGTTTTCATAGTTTTTTTCGAGGCAAAATGCAGAAGTAACGAAAGCAAGCAAGCAAGCAAACACACAAGCAAACAAACAGTAAATAAGTTGATTCATTATCATTATTATGATATCATTAATGTAGCAATCAATCAATAGAATGAAGTTCCATCGGCGCGGTAGCATATCTCAGTCGGAAATCGTAAGTAGAAATATTTCACCAAGTCACCTGGAATTTTAATAATCTTTATTTCTGGTTGATAACGCAACATCGTTCTTGCGTATATGCTGACAAGAAATTTCGTTTTACGTTTACGCTACGATACTTCAGAAATGACTGTGATGTGATGATTTGTCATTTTTTTCCTTCTTTTATTTTTCCCTCCTTCTCATCGTTTACCTCATTCTTCTTCCCATCATCCAGCTATAGCTCTTGACGGTATGGAGAAGGCGTTAATGCCCTCACACAAGAAGATGTATGACCTGTCAACCAGTCTGCCTTGTTACCCCGTTGGGGTACTCCATCTGTATCATCCTATGACAGGACAGGAGCTAGAAATAAAAGTTAAAGCAGAATGCGATATAGCGCGATGCGGAAACCATCAGTAAATGGAGGTGGTTTTTGCATTTCTCTTTTCTTCTCGGTTTTTCACCCTCCATCTTTATTTTTTTTCTTCTCTCTTGACCCCCCCCCCCCTTAACCGGACGTGTGTGCCACTTGAGAATGTACTGTTAGAGCTGGGGGTAAACACTATGCAGTATACCGATGTCTTTAGGCATGGCTGTGGCATGCTTTTTCTTCTTCTTTTTCTTCATCTTCTTTTTTTTTTCTTCTTCCTAGAAGCATGTTCTCTTGTGGCACCAAAGGTATGGAATAGGACGAAGCAGAGTTTGAGTTTTGCAAGCGATGGAAGTCCGCTTGATCGCTTACAGTCGTATAGTAATGTTTCTGTTAGAATGAATTGATTATGCTTGTATGTAAGGATAAACACATATTGTAATTGATTTTCTTTCCTCTAAAATTAGAAACCGAATCGCTCATCCATAGCAAGAAATCTGATGCATGCGTCTTCTTTTACGTTCTTTATAATGCTGAAGGAACACCCTTCCTCAGTACCAACGAAGACTGTAGTAATGCAATCAAATCGTCACGGAGTACATTGTCTGTATGCAGATTTGGCGGCATTACGAGTTACCATTTGCATTGTTTTGGAGTATTATGTGAAGCGGATTTGATAATACTCACTTAAGGATTGAACATTAAAACACTAACAACACCAACAATCACGAGCTACCCCCAGGCATATAAAAGCTTACAATGACGTGCTGCATACAATGGCAACTGAATTCCACGAAAATTAAAGAATATCCATAAAGCATTTGAACGTGCATGTCAATAGATGTCAGCGTTTGTCAATGAAGTTTCAAGTTTCTCTACGATTTAGATTTCAACCTCACGTTGTAGGTTCTTTTTCATCTTATTTTTTTTTTCACAGACAACGGATGGATGCAACCTGCTTTTGTTTGCTTTTTCCCCCCGCCAATCTTGTGAAATCTTTTCTCTGTCGCCCTGGGAACCACGAGTTTCGAGTTACCAACGTCCACTGTCCTATATTGCCGCTACCAAGATTCGGGGTACGTCACACGATCTATTTGCACATGGCATCTCCTTCCTTCATACCAAGTGTCGTGGGACAGAGATTCACACAAGGCTGATGATTTGCCCTTTTCGATCATGTTGTGTACGTACATTTACACAAGCATTAAAATGACATACATTGTGTATGCACATTATCGCGGTACAGAGGAAAGGAAGTATGGAAACATGCATGGTCGGAAAGAGATCGACATTTTTTAAGTCTAACCTATGCGGTCCTCCAACAGATGGATAGGCCGAGAAGTTAAGAGACATATCAGAATGATGCAAAGGATAGAATGAGAACGGCGTTAAGGTGCCATGACCATGAACACTATGGCTTTAAAGTGGCAACTTAACGCCCTTATTATTCTCATCCAACTATATGATAAAAAAAAAAAAACACTTTAACTTATACAGAAAGAACGCAGCCTTTGCAATTCATAATTCATAATTTAGGGTTCTATGTGCTAGATAACTAGATCACATAATATGACGGCGCATAACACACACACAAACAAACACACACATCCGCCCACCACACACACACATACACACACACACACACACACACACACACACATTAAGGGGGGGGGGGTAAGGGTTGGGTTGGGAGAAGAGACGGCGTGCGAGCTGATATTATGACCTCAGGAGGGGCCAGGTGGCCCGCTGTCTATCTGCACGCAACGCCGAACCCAGTTCCACCTGTCAAAGTGAACATTCTCGCTTCACGTGATGTCTTCTCGGACCCTCTCTTCCTTCGAACTCTCACGTCACTGCAGATCACTCACTGCCATCAAATTATGTGCAAATTGTAGATGACATTATCATAATATATCCCCCATCAAACCATCAATGCGACATGAGAGAGAAAAAAAATATTTCGGTAACGAATTTGTCAACGCCAAAATTAGGCTGTTATGACTGCTCTAATTGTCACGACACCCATCTAAATCGATACACCAGTCTCAGGCGCCATTTTCTAGACAGTATCTCCATGAGGAATTCTTACACTTCATCGCGCTAAGCAGTATCAAATCGACACAATATTGGCTTCTTTGCTTTGCGTTCATAACCCAACTCTGCCATCTCATTCTCCGCTTTCCGCTAGAACATCATCGATTGAGTTTTATTCCTTGGTGATTTTGCCCCAGTTTCGCACCATGAAGAGCGATGCGGGGGAGGGATGCGGTTTGTTTTAGTGTGGGAAGTTTTTCTTTTTTTTTTTTGTGGGTAAAATACTGCTTAAGTTTGATAGGTGTTTCAGTGCACTCTTTTTGAAAGATTAAAACAGATTTGTGTCGCATAACTGCATGTTCCTGTGAAATTTCGAGTAACGAGGGCGTTGCCATACATGCTCTTTTTCTTTTTCGGAAATGTGAAAAAAAAAATCTAGCCTTGAATAACCCCTCGGAAGGAAACACTGGCGTGTCCAAGCCACCGCACATTTCTCTGATGGTCTGGTGCATCTTAGCGGCGTCCGAGAAATCAATTTCCTGCGAATTACCCACGCTCTGGTTGATACTGAGATATACTTCGAGGAGGTGCGGACGAGTTAGATTGAGGAGAAAATAAATCAAGGCATTGAGGCATAATCATTTTGATAAATCCTGCTTTTTAGCGTCTTGGTCTTGGCGTAACGATAAGGTTTTTTTTTTTTTAATTATCATTATTTTCTGTAGTTGGGAATGCACACGTATCTGGATGACGTGTATCAAACTTTTGAAAGAAATCGCTCCTTACTTGAGCACTGCACAATTACGGAGCTACAACATCTTGGCTTCATGGTAAACGTTGATCAAAGACCGTCATTTTAACCAAACCCTTCAGGCATCCGAAAGACTCCATAAGGTAAAGTCCTGGTGGTCATATTGATGGACTGGGAATAGGTCGGAAATATTTCAGCGTGGAGAAACTGTTCTCCTACAGACCTCGTTAAACGTTTACAGGAATATCTGTATTCCTTTTGTCATGAAGCTTAGGTTCGTGTAGACAAAAAAAAAGTACTTGTAAGAAAAATCAGCATAAAATAGTGGTAGAATTTCAAATAGAAGTGTTTGCTTCACGTCTTATGTATAGAGAAAGGAAGAGAATGAAGCTGATCAAAGACAAACTAGAAACTATTTACCGGTAAGAAAGAAATGCACTGTGAACAAATTCTATGGTTTGACGAAAAGAATTTGAACTCTTTTCTGATGGAGGTCATACGTACATATCAGGGCAAGGATTTTCAGATGAAAACGGCATAGAATGTTTTCACCATTTTATTTCATTATTATTTTCAAATCTGTCTCAGTAACCACGAACGACAATGGCCAGAGAATGCATTAAAATTAATGCTTTTCTTTCCGCTTCCTACTGGAGAGAGCTACAACTCATGCACGTAAAAGATCTCGCTTCATTTGTCCAGCCTAACGTCCATCTGGACCCCATGGAAGATCAGCTAATGCAGCTGAATATGGGCTATCCACCCATCTCCTCAAATGGAAATGAAACAAACAGTGCTTACACTCAATACATCACACACTTTTCAGTTGGAAAATCACTTTAGTCTGACGCGTTTCTACAGCAACTGCCGTTTGTGCGTGAGTGCTTCCTTATAACTTCATTGAATTTCTCTCAGTAATGCTTGGATGATAAAGGACTTTTAGCTTTGCTGTTACAATACATGTTAAGACAGTTGCAGTCCCGCCTACGTCAAGCTCTGGATGCACATTCATGAAAGGTTTAATCACCACGCGTCCTTTTAGTGTGATATCGTAATCGCCCCTCTTTCTTTCCTCTTCCTCTTCGTTGATCACCCTTCTCCCCTCTACCATCTTTGCAGGTGACTCCATCATCCTTTTTTTAATTTCTTTATGTAACCTCTTATACACTTTCCTCTCTTACAACTCTCTTCTTATAACTCTCTGTCTATGTGTGCGGTGTGTCTTTCATTGCGTTATCAACAAGCAAATCCACATCAATCTAAACAAAATATCTCAATAGCATTTCTAGAGCTCTTGTGCAGTCTTCGTCGCTTGGCGCCTCCCCTCCCCACCCCACCCCCGCTTTACTGACGCATCAAGCTTCTCTCGTGACATTTCCACGTCCTAATCTCCCAATAATACTCCGGCAGGCCCAGACTGCAGAAGGGCCGGTCCGTCTGCTCAGTCTACCACGCCGAATGCACTGGAGGAGATGAAGACATGATGATAGTCGGTGCGTTCATTCTTGTCATTCGCGGCTCGCGGGTCTCGAGTCGAAAAAACAAAGATCAAAATACAGTGAAACCCCGTTATAACGAGGTCCGTGGGACCGGCGATATTACCTCGTTATAACCGGTACCTCGTTATAACCGTACGCATCAAAAACAAAGAAAAACATAAGCACGGCGTCATAATATACCCAACAATGAAAGTTAAGAACATCCTTTGCGTTGTTATTTACACAATTATGGATCATTATTATCGAGAGAATAAAGGGAAATTATTTGTGAATTAGGCGAAAAAGTCGGGGTTGAAATAGGTTAATTCTTTATTTTTCTTCCGAAAATCTCTTCGCATAATAGTGCACGTTATGTTCTTGAGAAGTATAGGCCTATATTACATTAAAATCACATTGTATAAAATGCGTTGTTTACCGTAACTTGCGAGGTATTTTTACGCTGTTGGTGTCAAGCGGGAATGCGATAATTTCATGAATCATTTCGGCTGTATTCTTATACAGTGTATGATCGTTGCGCCCGAAAGGATTAAAATGCGTTGTTTATTTTCTTCCGAAAATCTCTTCGCGTTTTGTACATCCGTGCTTGAAAAATAAGCGACAGGATTGAATTTAGAAGGTTGTGATCCTTTTTACGCAGA
The DNA here is from genome assembly GCF_964275005.1 of Diadema setosum. NCBI lineage: Eukaryota > Metazoa > Echinodermata > Echinoidea > Diadematoida > Diadematidae > Diadema > Diadema setosum. The sequence continues at coordinate 40,745,334 of NC_092685.1, read as the reverse complement.
TCTGTTCCTCATATATAGACCATTCTGAAAGAAAGAAAATCTTCATTGTGAAATGCGTTGTTAAAATTGTGATAATGAACAAACCCAGATCTATTTAAATTGTTAAATGCGTTTGTTTCTTTTTCTGAACAACGACTAAGTAGCTTAACATGCGTTATTCAACTATTTTTACGCTACTGTCAACCGGCGAGATCGCGATGATTTCAGAGTAACATTCGTGCGTCGTTTAGCGTAACTTGCGGGGTATTTTTACGCTGTTGGTGCCCAGCGGGAATGCGATGATTTCATGAATCATTTCGGCTGTAATCTTATATAATGTAGGTTCGTTGCACCCGAAGGGTTTAAAGATGCGTTGTTCATTTTCTTCCGAAAATCTCTTCGCGTTTTGTACATCCGTGCTTGAAAAATAAGCGACAGGATTGAATTTAGAAGGTTGTGATCCTTTTTACGCAAATCTGTTACTCGTAGACCATTTTGAAAGAAAGATTGTTTAATCTTAATTGGGAAATGCGTTGTTAAAATTGTGATAATGAACAAACTCAGATCTATTCAAATTGTTAAATACGTTTGTTTCTTCTTCTGAACACCGATTAAGTAGCTAAACATGCTTTATTCAACTATATTTTTACGCTACTGTCATCCGGCGAGATCGCGATGATTTCAGAGTAACATTCGTGCGTCGTTTACCGTAACTTGCGAGGTTATTTTACGCTGTTGGTGCCCAGCGGGAATGCGATGATTTCATGAATCATTTCGGCTGTAATCTCATACAATGTATTATCGTTGCGCCCGAAAGGATTAAAGATGCGTTCTTTATCATCTGCCGAAAATCCCTTCGCATTGTATCCATCCGTTCTTAAAAAAAAAAATGCGACAGGATTGCGTTATTCAACTATTTTTACGCTACTGTCACCAGGCGAGATCGCGATTTCATTAATTATTTCGGCTATAATCATACACTCGTATTTGCTAACCAGCAAAAGAACTAAAGTCGGGACTACAAATGGAAAGGATATAATGTTGAGTTGAACACGCATTCCAATTTCCATATTTGCCACGAGTGTCGCTACATGAAAAGTTTTTGAGTGCGTTATCTTTTTTTCCCTTGTTGCGCTGTGGTCTGACCTCACATCACATTACGCACGCGTGTGATCTCGCGAAAAAGAAAATCGAGTGATTATGTTTAATAATTTAGTAGGAACATCGAATGGCATTAATGTGTTGGGGTTTTTTAGAAGAAAACATGGAAGGAACCGTTCTCTGCAAAACGTGAAAAAGACATGGATAGCGTGAATTCGATTTTCAATGTTTCATTTGTCTCGTGTTTGAAAAGCGGCAAGTCAAGAAATGGTACCTCGTTATATCCGATAAAATTTCTTATGTTTTTCTTTATCATGATGTGCCGAAAAAGTCCTCGTTATAACCGGAATCTCGTTATAACCGAACTCGTTATAACCGGTTCGTTCTGCCATAGGTTTACACGCAAAGGAAAACGGGACCGACGCGATCACCTCGTTATAAGCGGTTCCTCGTTATAACCGAACTCGTTATAACGGGGTTTCACTGTATAAACAGTGATCCACAGCTTGTTGTGTACGTCATACATGCAGCGTATTCTGTCTTCAGTCTTAATGAAAAATAAGCGTTTTCACTTAGATCGTGCGGTAATCTGACCCGATGAAAACAGGATGCTGTTATTACTACAAACATAAACCATAATAAATTTCCTATAAAAATAGTGTTTATATCTCACAAAAAAAATCGTTCTCCCTAATTTTATGAGAATCTCGGTTCAATGAGAGCAATTTTTATTCAATGCAGAGAGATGATATCATGAGCAAACATAGTGAGTAAGGTTCATCTTCTAAGAAGAAGTAGACATCATACTTGAATAACCAAAGCATAATCGTGTATCTCAAAACATGATCAGAATGATAGTTGCAAGGACGTACGCACCAACCTCCTCGGTAATGTATATGCATGCAACCAATACAGTCTTTTTCTCTCTCGTCTCTCTCTCTATCCCTCTCTTTCCATCTCTCTTTCTCTTTCTCTCTGTCTTTTCATTTGAAACAGCAATTGAGACAGAGACATGACCAGGGAATGAAACAGCTGAAATAGTAACATGCCAGCAACTTTGGTGTCTGTACGTATGAATTTCTACTTATGTATCACATTAACAGTGATTAATGCGGATTTGTCTGAGAGTGATGATACAGACTCAATATCAAAGGTAGAACAGAAAATGGGGAGGTGGAACCTAAAAAGGGATCTCACTCCAGGGAGAATGAATGATTGGAGAGAGAATGAGTTGTGTAAAGGCCCAATTGCTTCTCTGTGAAATCCGCAAGTTATCGAACGTTAACAAGATACCATTAAGGTATTCATTTATGAAGAGTTAAAATTGATTATATAGTTAATTTCAACTGTAAGTCTATGGCAGCCTGTGTGGTAAGGAAATTTAAAATCGATTTCATCTTTTGATAAAACGGGGCCCATTCAGTTCCGTTTATTTCTGCATTCCGTTTTTATTACAATGTATAACAAAATTTGACGATATGTTATAAATCAATATGTTCCAACTCATTAATACAAATTGTGGGGTATGATTGTATAAGAATGAAGTATTGAAAAAAAATGCAATAATTTCAAATTGATTGTAGATTGTACGATAAAGAATATTTCAAATTGGGTGTAAAGAATATAGGCCCTATAAACATGCAGTATCATATAAAACTGAAAATGCAGGAGACCATCTTCATAAGCAGAGCTTGACTGAGAAGATGGCCCCAGATAAACTTACAACACAATGAATAAAACTATCTTAAAGTACAATTCTATATTGCCATTCACGATATAGTGAATAGTAGTGCAGAGGGTGCATAGTGCTGTGAGGTGTGCGTTGTGCTGTGATGATGTTGGTCTGTAGAAATAATATGTTCAGTACACTACACAGTACTGTATAATATAGCTCATATAATGGGTAAGACATAATTATGATATCACCACCTTAAACCCGTTATTTGAAATGAATAAAAACAAAGCTTATGACATGAACTTATTGAAATTTAGGGAGAATATTGAGATATAAGGATATCTCTTAATTCTCTTTTTAAAATATTCAGTTATAAACAATGTTTTAAATCTAGAGACAGAACATTCCACATAATAACTAGTCCATGATGTTTTAATGATTTTTGTATAAATCAAAAGAAGGAAGTAGCATTGTGAAATAGGAGAAGGAAAGCAGTGCATAACTTTTATATTTGTGCACACATAAACATGATATGAAAATAATAATTGGTTAAGTTTAACTTTTGTACTAAAAAAAAAACAGATGCTGAAATGAGTTTCTTTTTGTATAATATATTTTTTTCTCACTTTATAAACAGAAATGTAAACCATTTGACATAACAACTAAGTGAATCATATTATTGCAAGTTGCCCATGCTTGGAGAAGAAGAAGAACTGAACTGAAGAACTGCTATTTTGGGATGATTAGACAGACAAATCGCAATGTACGTTTTTTCCATTTCAATCACATATTCTTGTCTCGGTCCTCTCCATTTTAACCAAGTTTAAATTTCTCCCAAGACAAATCATCCATAAACGGACCTATTTTTGCTGCGACCCCTCAACCATTCCTTGCGGATGATGATATAGCTACTTCGAGTACCCCTCACGCACAAACAGAAGGTGGTAGGTAGCCATGGTAACTGGAACGTGCTGTACATTTTCTCTTCAAGGATGACCGCCGCTATCTTGTTACAGACAACCATCAATTACTTGGCTGCATAGTTCTTAGTATCATCATTTGTGTAAGGTAGACCTCGATCGTATAGGTCATGAATTTCGTTACATTTGAAGCTTTTGAAAATCAAACACCTCCCTTCTTACTGGTAATAACGACCAATTAGATATTTTACCGAGGAAAATTAGGAATCATTATTATTGTTGATACTTAAGTATTGACTCTTCTGACTAAACCCATCAATTGTTTTATAGGTTAAGCGCCTTCTCTAGATCTTAAGGGACATTTTTTTTTTAACCATAAATAATTAAAGTTTTAAAGAAAGAAAAATTAAGAGCACAACAATGAGAATATTGATGAAATCGTTTTGAAAGTAAAGAAGTTATGAAATGTTAAAGATTAGTTTATTTTTGCAAAAGAGTTCTCTAACAGATGATATGATTACGCAATTTGGCAATTTGTATGAATGCGCTCAGCTGATGATGTCACCTCACAAGTTTACATTGATGGTGCGCAAAAATTGAACAAAAATCTATTTTGCTGAAGTGTAAAAAAGACATTTCTAGCTGAATAGCTTCAAAGTAAAGATATAAAGATATGATATTATGATTTGAGACTGTGCATGATTGCGTTCTAACAACAACAAAAACAAACAAACAAAGAAACAAAACAAAACAAAAACTTGAATTTTTAAGATTTTGTATACAAACTAAATGGTTAGGTTGTGATGACATCATGAACTCACTAATTTGCACATCCATTATAACTGTTAAGGAGTTGTTTTGTAAAAAGAAAGCTACACTTACATAACTTCTCTCACTTTTACCCTATTTTCATCAAATTCTCACTGTTTTTTGTTCATAAACTTAACTCTTTCTTTTCACACTGATCGAGTTTTAACTGTCCCGGAGTTATCCTTTAATGCACGTAAATTAGTGCCGTAAGTACCCAGTGCTTAAAGAGCCATTAAGTTTCATACTAAGTGTCTCTTCAAAGTATAGGGCAGAAACATCAGGACACTCATCCCATCATGCGCGCCTCCTCCACCCCGGCATCCCCCCCCCCTTCTTCTTCTCTCTCTCTTCCTATCACAGCTCTAGTAACCCATGACTCCGTTATTAATTTGGCCATGGCCATCCACTCCGAGGGCTTATTAGCGGCATCTAACCGCCAATTAACTGTCATTAATATGGCAATGTTGCTACAGAGGAAATCCATCATGCACATGCAGTATTGACAAACAAGTGAGATATGGGTTACCCATTGGGCCTTACATTGCGTGTAAAGTGTGTGTGTGTGTGTGTGTGTGTGTCTGCGCGCGCGCGAATAAGTTCAAATCAAGGGCAACTTGCATGACTGATTTGATATCGAGCTACAATATATTGTACGCTTGAATCGTCTTCGATGCAAAAACTACGAGAGTCATATACCTCAACATCCTCTATGAATGTCAATAACAACACATCACACTGAGTCCACGCAGCCATCTCGAAGAAAGTGTCATTTTGTATTACTGACATACAATATTAATGACACGTAATCATCATCTGTAATAATGTGTGGTGTGAACACGTGGGAGTTAAAACACGCACACTCTTAAAGACATATACAATTTACTTATGGGTGCCAAAGTCAGATATAGGGTCTATAACCTTGTTTTAACGTCTTTCCAATGTTTTCTGATGGTGTTACCCTATGAAGGTGCCAAATCCAAATCCGGATGATGCAACTCTTGCATCCTTAAGGGATTTGAGATATTCAAGATGTCCGCCAGTATAGTGCAGCCAAAATATTAAATTCCTTTGTGGTACTGTTTCCGTACAAATGGTGAAAAGTTAAAGAAAAAAATGGTTAAGACCTATTCCCAGGATGCTAAATTTGAATCTGTATGATGCAACTCTTGTTTCCCTGAGGATTTTGAAATAGCAAAGATGGCCTCTTAAAAATAGTTCCAATGTAAGTATTTCCTTATCTATAATAATCATGGTGAAAAATTGAAGATAAATCGATAGTTTTATCCTATTTCGAAGGTGCTGAATCTAAATCCGGTCGATGCAACTCATTCAGGCTGCCATCGTAAATATTTCAAAACCTCAAAGATGTAAGAGTTGCATCATCCAGATTTGGATTTTGCACCCTCAAAATCAATGTTTACCATTCTAAAGGAGACTATATAGGAATTTCTTACTTGGCGGCCATTTTGGCGGCCATCTTGAATATCTCTAAATCACTTAAGGATGCAAGAGTTGCATCATACATTCGGATTCGGCACCGTCGAAGTAGTTACTACTGTCCCACAAAAGTACATCTTTTATGATATGTCATATGATTATTATAATTTTTCTTAGCTGAGAAAAAAATGTGCTAAAAATGTTGACTTGTATAATAAAAGATATGGCGCAGGAAATTTGGATACAATCTTTCAGCTATATATACGCTCACACTTCCGAAATAATAATAAAAAAAAAAATATCGGAAGGGTATTCTTCCACGAGGCCGGGGCTAGGGGACAGTAAAGAAAATTAGATAAACGACCTATTAATGTTTTAATAGGTTCGTTGAAGTTCAGTGCAATTTTAGTTCACCAGGTCATCATAACCAATCTTCCGGTAAGCGGAATAAATCCCAAACAGACGGATCAAAAACAGACCTGTCATAACTGCCGCTATGAAGAGAAGTTGTTGACAAATTGTGTTTTGGTATGCGAGGAGCGAAGATTCAGGGGTGACGTTGTTTACATGTTAAGGACCATTTTGCCCTTATTTCGGAGAGCAAAGCAAATGCATGAAACACAATGCCTGCCACCGTGTATAACGCGTTGACTAGCCGCGATCGCTATGCATTGAATGTAGCACATACCCTTGAAAAAAAAAATCTAGATTTTTGAAGAGTTTCAAAATGGCGGCATTCACGATATATAAGGAAGAGTAAAACTCGGTGTTTTCTCCAAAAACGAGTGTCAAACCCTTCAACGGAAGCAGAGAGATGCGAATGGGGAAGGGTATACCATCATGAAAAGCAGACAGATAACAGAGAGAAGGAAGGAAAGGTAGGAGAGAGAGAGAAGAAAGAAAAGTAGCAGAAGACAAAGCGGATGGAGAGGCAAGATATTGTAGTAGTAAATCATCGATAATGGCCTAATCTTTTTTTTTTCATTTCAATTCATGAATTTCATTTTCAACGAAAATACAATTGCAATAAGACATTTCAACAGTACAACATTGTAATTACAGAAAGTTTTCATAACTAGATTCAAGATTCAAATTTATTTTCACTTCCATCAAATAAACAAAGAAACCATATACATGTTTATTATGACTATACATACATATATATAACTATAGTATACATAATATTATATATAACTATACTATATACTGTAACTATACTATAACTATACATTTATATAACTGCACTATAAATATCTATAAAATTTGTTCAATTCTTTTTGCTTTCATGTACATTGTGCGTGTAATGATTTTTGTCATTCTTTCTTTCTCACTGCGCCTTGAGCACATCAGTCATGTGGAATTGGTGCATCATAAGTACCCTGTATAATTATCAAAATATTTTTAGATAAAATACAGTGAACTGAAATACAATAAATATTGTGACTTTTATGACAAATATCGAGTGAAAATTGCTGAAAATGGAGGGGACTGCTAAAAAGCAGGACTTATAGTTTGCAGTATCCTGAAAAAACAAGTAGGCAGTTTGCCTGTAAAACAATTTTAAAGAAAGACAAAAAGACACACACACACACACACACACACACACACACACACACACACACACAAACGGGCGGTGAATTGGCTCAGTCGGTAGCGCGTCTGCCTCACGATCCTGAGGACCCGGGTTCGAACCCGAGTCTGGATTGAGCAATTTGTGTGTTATCATACCGTCCCCTCTAGCAAGAGGCAAAAACACTCTGTCCCTCGGATAGGACATAAAATGGAGGTCCCGTGTATGAGAGAGTCACAACTCATGCACGTAAAAGATCCCGCTTCATCCATTCATCGCAAAGAGCAGGGTGTTTAACCCGGTGAAGTGGTCACACCTCACATCCAACTGGACCACATGGAAGACCAGCTTAACGTAGCTGAATATGGGCTATCCAGCCATCTTCTCAGATGGAAATGAACAAAAACAAACAAACAAACAAACAAACAAACAAACAAACAAACAAACAAATAAATAAACAAACACAAACACAAGGCAACTCTCTTGTAAAAAAAAACAAGAAGGATAAGCAGTAAAGGAATGACAGGAAGAGAGTGAAGAGGACACGGAAAAAGGGGCGAAGAAGATCGTAATATATTTGATTTACGTTAAAGATCCTATTTTTTTTCTTTTAATTCATGAACAATGATCGTCCTCGAGCGCCTAAGAACATGAGTAGAATAGAATCTGAGCACTCTCTTCCTTTCCACATAAATGATTTAAAATGCGGAAGCATTTATGTCTAATCATTAAAGACCTCATATTTTAGGAAAAGAAGAATTGCATGTGACAATTATGGTGACTGAATGTCAGAAAGAATTACCTCATTTTATTAAATTCCGGCCAGTAAATGGTAAACGCTGAAATTAATGACAGACCGTAATGTATAATGTCTCGATTGTAACACAACTTTTACCTATTTTAGACTTACCCGATGATGATTTTTACAGCCGCGACAATAACAAAAATAATTAGACGTCGCTGAAAACAAAATGTGTACTCCATTAATGTAGAAAGATCGGGCAGCATGTGTGAAGTGATTTCCATATATGGAAATCACTTCATACACGCTGCCAGATCTTTCTATATACATTAATGGAGTGTTAAGGTTCCTAAACAACAGAACACGAAACGAAACGGCACATCGATATTTTTTTGTTTAGAGTCTCTATCAGAAGACATTTTAAAGTACAAATTGTGGTTTAACTCACATCACACGTTCAAAGGTTTTGATATGCACATCGTCGCAGCTATTGCAGATAGACACTCCCCCCCCCCAAAAAAAAAAACAATAAGAAAAACAAAAGAAAAAAAAATGCAATCCAATTGAACATGTACACTATTGTACGCCAGTTCGGTATTTTGTGTGTACTTTGTACTGTGTAGGTGCTATGTCTGTAACAGACTTGTATCTTTGAACTATATTATCTTGTGTGTGTGTGTAGGCGTGATTTCCAGGTACTTGATAGAGTAAATCGTTTTTCAGAGCACAGATTTCATTTCAATCCGAGCATAAAATCCAGGCTTAGACAAAGAAGTTTATGAATGATACCATACACAAGCAGAATCTATTATTCCTATGAAATTTAATGTTCATCTAGTTTAGACATCTCAGATTTCCCATCAAATCTTTAGACACAGATGCTACGTCCTTGTCAAAGACTGACTTACAAAATGAGAGAAAGAATCAAGTTCAGCATCCTAACACACATGTGTGCCCTTTACATGAAAGTACTTGCCTTCGGAGGTGGTATTTTAGGAAGTAAAAATGTGACTGCACTCAGCTGCAATCAGTCACTGTCATAAGCCAAAATTAATGAAGACATGACGTTGCTTTTTTCCTTTTTCGTATACTACCAGGAACGACCTCCTCGTTCCTTTTGAATACGTTCCCGCCTCTCATCAGCGCGGGACGATATCGTTCCCCGCGGATTATTACCGTGTGAGAAGGCGTCGTGTCTCAAGCCATGCATGCATTCCTCGCAGTCATTAACACACACTTGACATTGGAAAAGCCAGTGCACCGGTAGTCACGCATGCTCACTTCCGCACTGCCCAAAAGACGCACACGCACACACACATACACACACACACACGCACGCAACCGAAGGAAAGAAAATAAAGCTTGAATAAAATCTGGCTAACGCCAGCGTGACAAACATGTCTTGTGTTGGAGACATTTCCTCAGAACAAGGATGTCGCATCTCATATTTCTTACATCACATTACAGTCCTGGGAAAGCGCGCTTGGAGAGTTTCGTTACGCTTTCAGATTTATTAAATGCACATCCTATGAACAGAACATGTATTATCACTGGGCAACCAAAAAACTCGTCCAGCCCTTTTTCTACGTATCAACAACTAATGATTACAAATTATTTCATAATATTCATACAAGCTGCAAAGTTGGTAAAGGAATTACTCAGATCGTGTGAAAAAGACATAAGTTTCTTAATAGCTGAGAAGCAAAACGAACTAACAATCCTCCGAAATTCTAGCATAAAGATAAAGTGATATTACAAATAAACACATACAAAACACACCCTCATAAGCACACACTTTTATATCAGAAATATTTCCTACCTGTATCTGATCACAGCAACCTCATTTTCACAGAGTCCATAGAATTTCAGATGAAGATGGATTGTGTTCATTCAAGTTCTGTTAGATTTAACCTGAATTTTGCATTATAATGAAAAAAGTACAGTGGTTTGAAAGCTAACAAAGTGTTGGAAATATGCAAAATTCATCTACATTATTATAGTACATAAATATTGTGAGAAAACGTTGGAAGTTAAGATATAAAACAATGTCATGTTGAATGTACATTAAAAAGTGGTTCTATAAGAATAAAAGTTAAAACCTGAATCCCCATCTCAACCGAAACTATGCCATTCCTTTAACTATAAACCACAGAAGTCAATCCCTAAAAATTCACAATCAGTTTACATTGTTCGTGTCCCATTATAGTACAGGAATATTTTGTTTTCATCTTTCGCATAACGCGGCATAGTGCTAATCATCATGAAGGGAGAAAACAATAAAGACTATTTAACGCTGACAAGATAAAGGTCTTAAAGGCATAATTTACCATTTGAAGATGAAACAAAAACACAGCATTAGTGCTTTAAAATAGTTCTAAAATTTGAGTTAGGGATAGAAACAACCACTGTAAACATTTGAATCGCTAAAATCGATGTTAAGTATTGTTGAATACACAACATGTGAACGGTAGTTAAAATATAAATGCTTCGAGATTTATCGAGAAAAATACAGAATCTCCTTACATTTTAGGGTTTATCGCGAAAATTTTGTATAATAGGATGTTTTGTGGTACAACAGACCTACACATATGCATTAAATGTCATGTCTTGAATTTTTTCAAATCACTGTTCTCACAGGTAAACAGGACCTTTAAGCTGTTTTGTAAAAAAAAAAGAAAAAAAAATAGGAAGATGCATTGCACTATCATCATTTTTGTCAATAAATAAATTTGCAGCTTGAAGGCGCAAAGGATATCGGAGAGAGCGAGCGCAAAAGAATTATATACTCTCGATTCGAATAATGATGCACTGTTTTTCACATCAGATTGTGTTTGCCGTAATCATATGAAGAACCGCATTCCCCTTCATAACGAGGAAAGTGATATCACAATAGCTCTCGCAAAAAGGAGACTGTCTTTTATATCCAAATAGTGGGGGTAACAGTGTATGAGACTTATAGTATTAATATGTTGGTATCACTATGAGTTAATATATAATATATATATCCATATATTATATATAAATATATATATATATATATATATATATATATATATATATATATATATGTATATATATATATATATATATGTATATATATATATATATATATATATATATATATATATATATATATGTGTGTGTGTGTGTGTGTTTATGTGTGTGTCCATACATATGATATACATCTTGTCCTTTCTATCAAACCTACCAGTTACGGAATAACACATGCCGGTCGAATTTCGCAACTTGCGTCTGAAAAGGAAAAGCAAATTAATGAAGGAAAGCTAGGAAATTTTCAGGAAAAAAAAAGATGTTTACGTGTGAAATTTTTAGGCCATAAGATGACGATGCGTTAGTCTGCACTAGGAAATACCACACACATACACACTCACACACGCACACAGAGATGGACAGGCAGACATACTCATACCAACGCTGAGAGTACCCCAAGAATTGATTTATTTGGGTATATATATGTGCACATGTATGAACATGTAATACAAAATTGATATACATGATATTCTGTGTGTGTGTGTGTGTGTGTGTGTGCCTGTGTGTTGATTGCTGCAGGTCATAATAGTCTAATCCTTTTTTTCGGTGAATCACTTATATTCTCAATAGAGAATTAATAACTTGAACAATACACAACATCTGATATATTTATGTATGTATATATATATATATATATATATATATATATATATATATATATATATATTCCATCTACTTTGATATTTTGCATAAACTATACTATCATGTCAGAATATCTGTTAACAGGCATGATTCAAATAAGATTCAAAGGCGCGTACTTATATAAGGGCATATGACTGAAACAACTTACACTCGGGATTCCAGGCTTGAAAAAAAAATAAACCCCTGAAAAAAAAAACCAGCTAACAGTATACAAAAAAAAAATGAATAAACAAATCAAAAACGCAACAAATATAAGTTCGCGATTCGATTTAATGTTATCTGATTTTATGTCATTTCACAGAGCACCATCTTCAAACAAATCTGGCAAAGAAAATCAATCAAACGAACGCACAAACATATCTGAACAGCACCCTCATCAAAGATATTCCAAGAGATTTGGCAACTATCAATATAATATATAGGCCCCTATATATATATATATATATATATATATATATATATATATATATATATATATGTATATGTATATATAAATTCCTTTTTCGTTTTTGCTTTCTTTCGTTCCTTTCTTCCCATCATTCTGCTGTGCCTTATTCCTTTCAATGGCATACCCTTCAGTCAAGTCATGTCATGTTATTGTGTTTCTCCTGTCTTGTTCTGTCCTGTCTTGTTCCGTCCTGTCTTGCTCCGTCCTGTCTTTGTAAACAAATAGTTTCATAAGAATCCTTCGAGTAGTCCACAGTATACAGGCATGCTTTTCAGTGGACCTCTCAATTCTTTTTTTTTTTCTCTAAACATAACTTTGTATTTTACCGTATGCATGTATAATTTTATTTGTTAACCATTATCTATCATGTAAAGTTGAAACATGCCCATGTTATAATTCCTGATTTATTCTGTGTTATGTTTTGCTGGGAAGAATAAATAATAAATGAATTGAATTGAATTGAATAAGTCCATCATCAGATATAGAGCAAAATAACACCTTTTTAAAGATACGTCGCTAACAATGATTATTCACAGGGTTATGATTTAACATGTAAGAAATTTTCCTAGTATTTTCTTTGTTTCTAGCAGGTTTAATCATAAGTATATCAAATTGACAAAAATGGAGTTATCTCGTTCTGCGATCAAACTCTTCATGCCGTATAGATGAGTATTATTATTTCACGAAAGTGAGTTGTGTCCAAAGACGTAAAAATGTATCGATACTGCCTTGTTGTCATGAGGGTCATGTCTGGAGAAGTTTTACAAACGCACACTGATCTGCCTTGCTGTTTGATTCCAGTTCAACTTTAAACCCCGCCCCACCCCCCAAAAGCACCCGACAACAACAAGAACTACGACAATACAACTTTCTTCCTATTCATTATAGCATTTTACAACCCGAGGAGCCAATGTCAAACCCACCTCAACTCGTCGGTGGTGGCGTTCTATTTTCCGCCCTCAGTATCGCAAAGAAAAATAAAGAGCAGCGTCGCCCATCTCAACGCGGCTCATATTTAATTTCACACACTGCCTGCTCTGTACCATACTCGCTACAACTAGCTGAACTTCCCGCGCTGTTTGAGCGCGTGCTCCGTGTACGAAATCATCTCATCCGCCATAATACTGGTTGCTCTGCTGAAGTTCGATTCGCTACATCTCATCCGGATTTTTGTCTCGGAAGGGACCCTCTTGTACATCAACTTCATAATATCTGGTCTCTGCAGCTGCATTTGCCAAGGTAAGTTCATAGATGCTGTTTACAACCACACAACCGCGGCCTTCCTTATATTCACTGCGTTGGCTGGGTGCACAGGGAACAACGAATGTTTTCAACGCTAGACGCCGGAGAATAGAACAATCTGGCGGGAGGTTGAAATATTATCTTGACTCGATCGCGATCATAACCACGTGTGTTTAACACAGCCGTTCCGCGCAGAGGTTATGCGTTTAATATGCCATGTTATATCGATACCACATGCAACATTGTTGGAATCGGCTGATGGTTAATGATCATGAAGGGAGGCTGAAGATGAGAGAGGGAGGGTGTGAGAGAGAGGGAGAGAAACAAAATGCTCACTTGCTTTACGCTCCGAGTAATGTCCTCCCCGGCGGCCGGTCCCAGCGTACGTGAAGCGCTATGCATTATTATGCCCAACTGATGTTGAGCGCGTTGGTAAGGAAATAGGGCTTACTTTAAACGTGTCATTTTATATGTTGAGAGAGTCCTGTGCTCTGTAAGTTATTGCTCTTGATGCGTGGTGACAATCAAATGTAGCAGGAGTTATTTCTAGGAGTTCACTTACCACGAGATCACACGGGTTGTAGAATGCATGACTTTTAAAGATGGACCCAGGTTCCTTGACTCGTGTCAATAGTGCCGAACGCAATCATAATTCAAAGTGATGAAGCCCTCATGGTATCCGGTATTGTAGCATCTTGACTGAACGTCACATCTTCGCCGGAATATTCCACGCAGCTGTGCGATGTTAGCATTAGGCCCTATATAATGTTTATGTAATGTATTGATGCTGATGACATGATGATTGATAATATTTGACCTATTTTATCGAGCTTTTTCTTTTTCCGCCACCGAGATAATCATGAATTCTTAGAAAGGAAACAGTGGCAAAAGAGGCGCTTAAAAATTCCTTTTAAAATGTATTGGTATAATATTGCGAGCCCATTTATCACGGGTTCGAAAGAAATGCAATTCTTATACAATTAGCAATGATGAGAAACAACATAGTAATGATCATGATTAGACGTAGGCCTTAAAGGGAAGATAAACCCCAAGAACAATGTGGATTGAGTGAAAGCAGCAACATTAGTAGAACACATCAGTGAAAGTTTGAAGAAAATCGGACAATCGATGCAAAAGTTATGAATTTTTAAAGTTTTGGTGTTGGAACCGCTGGATGAGGAGACTACTAGAGGTTATGACGTATGAGTGGACTACAATATCAAGAAAATATAAAGAAAATACTACAAAAATCAATTTTTCATGAAAATTACAAATTCCATCAACTTGATATTGACATATAAGGGTAGCAATTATTCCCCCTGCTTTCTGAAAGCGGTTGGTCCACTGCTCTTTCATAATTCTAGAAAAGTGATTTTTTTGTTGAATATCCTTTATATTTTCTTTGTATTGTTGTCCACTCATACGTCATATCCTCTAGTAGTCTCCTCATCCAGCGGTTCCAACACCAAAACTTTAAAAATTCATAACTTTTGCATCGATTGTCCGATTTTTCTCAAACTTTCACTGATGTGTTCTACTAATGTTGCTGCTTTCACTCAATCCACATTGCTCTTTGGGTTTACCTTCCCTTTAAAAAAACAGATATGTTTGTGCCTATTGCAGCTGAAAAAAAAAATGGTTTTGATTTTTCAGATTCTTGTATTGATCAAAATATTATGTGCATTTCGGTGCCATATCGCGGCTCATCTCGCACTATAAAGAAGACGCTCCGATACGCTGGACTGGGTCCGCCGGAAAGAGCTCTGCTTTCCTGTGTAATACGGATCACTCGTTGGCAAATGGCATAGACATTGACACCCCGCGTGGCGCGAAAAAACAATCTTTCCAGCAGATGCTATTCCCGTTAAAGCCTTTTTTTTTGGGGGGGGGGGGTCTCGAGAACATCACCTCTGTCTGACAGAAGAGAGAGAGAGAGAGAGAGAGAGAGAAAGAGGAAGAGAAAGAAATGAAAAACATCGACTCGTACTTGACAATGGTTCACGAATAAGAACAACGTAAATATGCTGTTATGTAGTGTTCGAAGAGGAGAATCAAGGCTCTGACAAAGTAGTGTGACAAATCCGCCGATGAATAGCCGTCGCTACGGGCCGTTGCGAAAAAGAAGAAAGGAAAAGGGAGAAAAAATCAATCGTGTATGATACAATAATAATGACGCTCGATAGTCTATACACATTGTTCGCCAGTACATCGCATATCATATTCAAGCATGGCGGTACAACTACAAACAGTGTACCGCCATGATTCAAGACAGGTATTTTTGTAGACGTAAAAGGCTGGTGTATGACAACATCGTGGAAATGGTCGGCCAGTAGATAGAGAAAAAGAGTAAAGAGGAACTTAATTTACTGGTTCTATCGGACTTCTTTTGAAGTTGATAGTTGTAGAATGGAGCTACGTTGTAGCTTGACACCTCAAAGCTTTGAATTTCTGCCAACAATCTCGTGACAAAATCATTTTGAATTCGAGACGAACACACGGCATAGTAGAATAATGATGGTCTGTTCACATTGTATACTTTATTCGTGTTGGTTGGCATCCATGGTGTTTATGAGGAAGACAGGGTATGATGTATTGTTGGCCAATGTGAACGCAAAGATTTGTCTCGGAAATGGCTGTATTCAGTGACTTTCTGATTCTGGACTTCCCAATGAATATATAGAGCCTGTTCGAAGCCTGTGTCTGTTAGTCAAAGGTCATTAGTGTAGATAGGATAAGTACTTCGCACATCAGTGTACATGGCGCATTGGTTGTATCTTCACGTACAGTTGGCGAACTCATCCTGTGTACATATAAGGCATTTTCTTTTTTCTTTGAGGCGAATAATTGTATGTGTGTGTTTTCATGTGTGTGCATCATGGTGTCTTTGTTTACCGATCGATCTGCAGTGAAAGAAACTTTTCACATCGATTCCTGTGTACTATTGTTGGTAAACGAAGGTCATTTGATGATGAATGTTACATCATGCCCCTCGCATAGGGGGACCAGATGATTCAAATAATGAAAGGCGTACTAGTAGCAGACAACTCCATCGTTCTCTTTCCTTATACAACCCTTAGTACTGACTACTGTTTTCTATCCTGGGCTGGCTTTATACACTCTAGTTACAGCACTCTTCAGAATAGGACATAATCTCCATGAATATTCTTTCCCTACCAACAACAACCATTGTGAGATGATTTCAGAACAAAACCAACGGCGATGGTAAATTCTCAATCAATAAATCCCACTAGGACACTATTATTCTCTCGGGTTGCTGTATTTGCTGAAACAGCGCTCAAGTCGTATGCCGACGCTCATTCATTCCGAGTCGCCAATGCCCCACCCCATACATTTTCCCCCATAGCAACGCCGCGCTGTACTATTGGCGAGGTTCGGGTCGTCGCATATGGGCGCTTGCCATGCGTCTCTGGCGTGAAGGGAACCGGCGCGTGATCATAGTACGAACCACGCATGCCTTGTTTTCAGAAACCATTGCCAATGTAGAATTCCTGAGCACTTGGGAGTAGTCTAACCTATTTTTGTATGTGCTTTTCCGTTTGTATTATGTGCTTTTCCGTTTGTATTATGTGGGAATGTAGGCCTACAACTCAACTACTATGCAGAACTGCGAAACCACACTTTCGTCACTTTACGAAAAGGGGGATGGATTTAGTGCGAAGTTAAATGTGATTGTGCAGATTTTTTTTTTCCCCCAATGAAATGCAATGAAAACGTGCTTACCGAATTCATACATCAGTGATGCTGGAGACTTGAATACCTCATAATAATGATCGTTGGACGCGTATCACATCCGATGCAATGCCTGGGATGTCAATGTTTTTCAGCTTTCTGCACTCGAAAGTAAAAACAGAACAGCGGATGCCTCAAAGCGTGCTTGTTTCGATATTTGAATGTGACACGAAATTTCCTCTCTCTTGGTATTTATACTTTTGCGAGTTGGCGTATCAAATGTACTCATCAACTATGTGAAGCGTAAAACCTCATATACATTTCTTAAGCATTTGAATTCCCGAGAATCTTAAAATCTTAATACAAATATAAAAAAAAAATGAGAAAGTCTCCACAGAATTGGCGCACTCACAGAAAGAATTCAATTCTCTTTCAAATGAAAATATTATCGATGCAAAGAACCGACAAGAAGTTTTCTTTTTCTTCAAACAAGTATGGTCGTGTAACAAAGCAGACGTGAAAGGATAGTCAATGTCTAACACCCCCAAAACACAAACAAACGAACGAACAAACAAACAAAAAGCAAGTATTGATAGATTGATTGATCGATCGAAATGGTTTATTGATAACGACGTCGTCGCAGCCAACGACCGAATTGTGACAGTCTGATGTCAGATTAATAAAAAGCAAAATACATCCAAATAGTTCAAAATGAAAAAAAAATCAAAGTGCACTTAAATATTCATGAAACAAAATACTTTATGAAATATGAGAGGTCATTTTGGAGGGGATCCTAAAATGAAATGTGCATGAGGTATGTTTTGCATTAAAGGGATGATACATAGTTGTGGTTGAGATGGGACTTCAGGATTCCAACTTATTTGTGAGATATCGGTAATGGAAAAGCTTCTTTTGAAATCTGACAGAGCAACTCCTAAGTGGAATTCAAAGTTTATTTGATGAAAATTTGGTTTGAAACGGCTGAGATATCCACAAACAAATAAGAGGTCTAAATAAAAGTTAGAGCCCACCCTTTTTAGGACCACTTTGTTTTACTTTGGACATTTTTTTTTTTTTTTTTTTTGGGGGGGGGGGGGAGGAGATATCTCGGCCATTTCAAAATAATTTGTCATGAAATGAACTGTGAATTCCTTCAGGATTGTATGCTTTTTAATATTTCGTTAGTGGCTTCTGATCATCATCTTATCTAAAAAAGTTAGAATTTGAATCCCCCGTAACTCATTCAAAATTATACAATTACTTACAAAAATGAGAAAGAGACAGACAGACAGAGAGGACAAGGGAAAAAAGAGGGCAGAAGAGAGAGGGATGGAGATGGAGAGCCTGGGAAAGGACAACCCCTGAAGAGAAATATGAAAATGTGGCGCGAGCCACGCAATATGAGTCACCATTCTTAGGCATGAATTGAATCGAAGCAGGGAGGTGAGACCAAGGAGGTCTCATACCTCCTTGGAGAGACGACTCACCTCCCTGATCAAAGCATACACCCAACTGTAGTCAGCATTCAGATCCCGCGAACAAATATGTCTCTTCATGTCTGAACGTAAACGACACTTCTGACCACTTTCGTGGGATGTCCTTTTTTGTGCAATATATGCAGTGTACGTTTTATACCAAGGAGGTATCACACTTCTTTGGTGTTACCATGGAGCTAAATTGTACAGTAGCTCCGCGTTCTTTTACCCAGCAGGGAAGGAATGATGTTATGAGGAAGAGTGGAGAAAAATTTGGGGCTGATATGATTTGTTACCAAAATTGCCGCTCGTTGAACGGGACGTTAACGAGCTCGTAATGAAAATCCGCGGCAGGTGAAGTGCGGGCGGCCTCTCAGCTCTCGAGTAGAGAGAGATGTGTGAGTGTGTATAATAATTATGTGTGCGTGAGAGAATGATGTATGAGCATAAATAGTGTTGAGGGGGGAATTATAGAAACCGGCTGGAAATAGTAAGGGGACTAATTGTTTGTGATAGATATACAGGGGCAAAGATGTAGATGCGCTATCTTCAAGCGACAAAGAAGAATGGAGGCATATTAGTCTGATATGATATATATATATCTGTTTTCTCGTAACAATATCCTATCCATACGTCTCATTACATTATAAGCCCAGTACAGAAACACCAGTATTTGAAAGGTCCCAGTGAACTTTAAGATGATGGGATAATTCTTATAAAGGTTGATGCAATGTTATCAAATTGGATATATGGATGAAATGTGACGAAATACTGAATTTATCATAGGCCTGTAGAATGACAGGCAAAACCCAATGAGGAACTAAGGGTCAGTGCATCTTTCTATATAGGCCTAGAGGAAGGTCGAATTTTGGTATTCTCGTATGAATAAGAAATATATATATTTATATATATGTGCATTTGACGTAATTTTACGAAAGTTGTTGCTGGTATCGCATTATATGAGCAATCGCACGATCATATTCGCGCTGGATATGAGTACATTGACAGTTAGAGTGATGGCATAGACTTCAAGATTCCCGGATCAAATATAGCATGACATGCAGATGTACATCGTTTACCATCGTTATTGCGATTCTTGCGACACGTCTAGGTCTATTACTGTTTTTTTAATCTTCCTTTTTCCTACAATCTCTGCACTACCTACTAATAAAGGATCGTACAGTTTTTATAATTTTGGTGCTTTTATATTGCATTCGAGGTTCAACTCCTCGATATAAATATCTTAAATGAGTCCTTATGTACCTGCTTGAAAATTACGGCCATCAAGTTCTTCCTCCTTTGCCATTCCAAAATCGAAGTAAGCATGAACGGGAAGAAATAGACTTCATGCTGGGCCTTTCCTATCGAAGAACATAAAATATAAAGAAAAGTAAACCATCTAATTCCTTGAAGAATTACCGTAAAAGTATTTGCTTCCTTATTAAGTAAGTTTTTTCAAGTATGAATGTTCCATAGAAATTTTTTATAAAGGCCTATACGCACGTCTGTATATTAATTTAATATCATTTCGTTTCTGTCAAGTATTATGCAGTGCATGGTTGTGCCTTGAATCATGAAATGGAACCGTAACAATTTATACTTTTATTAGAAGTGATATAAAATTTGATTTTTTTTGCGTTCTCTTGTAATAGCGTTGATTGTCACGATCGCTTTAAAATGAAATACAGATTACGTGATTTTCGTTTATTTGAAGTCGCTCTTTTTTTTTTTAAATGAGAATTAAATTACAATCTTGAAGGCGGAATGAAGCTTCAACTTCTCAATGTCAAACGCAGTATTCAGTAGCAATGAGATTAAAATCGAAATCAATTCTAATTTTGTTATATCCACAATCTACCTTAGATCACACACGGATGTGATAATATTGACTGTCAACAACGCAGCACATTATGAGTAAATTTGGATGTTAATTGGAGTTTATTATTTTTAGGCATGTCTTTCTTTTTTCATGGCATCTCTACGATGTTTAATAGACGAACTGTAAAATGACATAAAAGTTACTATTTAAAAAGGGTCCTCAATCTCACAGCACGATGATATATTGAATTATATATACCCTTTACTGAAAATTGGTTAGCCAACCTTGATAAAGAATTAAAAAATTCCTCTGATATTGCAAATAGATATAACACACTTCGCCTCTTTTGGACCTGATTTAGCTTCAAAGATATATTTTGGTAATACATTTTTCTGAAATTATTATTTTTTTTTTAACCGAACAATTTTATTTTAATGCTACAACACAAGTGAAATTATCAATATGATTGAATAATTTCAGCCCATAAACCTTTCATGGAATATGATGGATTTAGTACGAAATTACTCAGACAGATAGTTCTTTTAATTCAGAATATGTATCCAACGTGTCTTTTTTGTATGGCATATGCCCGAACTTGCTAGGGGTTGCAAAAGTTCCAATATTCATCAAAATAAAACAGATGAAAAGACACCGCAGTTAATTAATTCTCACCCAATATATCATTAATACACTCTATTTCAAACGTTTTAGGAAAGATTTTATACAGAAAATAAATTTCTTTTTTTGACAGTTAACAACACCCTTAATCAATTCCAGTTTGGCTTTAAGAAAAATCAAATGATTTGCCCTTGTGCAGCTAATAGATAAAGTTACAGCAACTTTCACAAAAGAGTTTTTTTGGGCCATATTTGTGGATTTAAGTAAGGCCTTTGATGCCTTCGATCACGCAACTCTTTATGAATTCAATAATTATGGTATAAGAGGCCCAGCTTAAATTTGGTTCAAAAGTTAATTATCTGATAAGCAAAAATCTGTGTACGCAGGTCACGATTCATCCATGACAAATTTTCAATGTGGAGCCCCTAAGGCTTCTTGTTTGGTCTCTATGTTCTGATATGAATGATATAATAAAATCGTCATTTTTTAGTTCTATTATGATTGCGGGTGACACCATTGCTTTAGCTTCTCATAAAAAAACATCATAATGTTGTTCAGATATCAAATTTAGAATTGCAGAAAATATAATCTTAGTTTGAATTATCTCTGAATATTCGTAAAACAAATTTCATGCAGTTTCAAACTGCACACTCCAATGTAAATACGGAAGTTTAATATGATGCAAAGATTGATGATTTATTTTCAGACAAAGAGAATTATATTACATATAAGGATTAGCAGTTGATAATAATTTGAGCTGAAATAATCATATAGTTCATGATTTATCTTCACAGTGCTGTTAGCCAAAGGAATAGGAATAAAACAAGTCTTGCCTTAAGAAGCCCTCTCAATGCTTTATAACACTCTATAATACTCTTACCTGTGCCTACCATACTACAATATCATGCGGGGAAATGCTGGCAAATCCAAATTTAATAGTATTTTCAGTTTACTAAAAGAAAAAGCGACTTGAATTTGTACAAATTCTGCATTTATATCACGTATGATCCTCATCTCATCGATTAGAAGTTCTTAAGTTAGATGAAATCAATGCTTTTCAAACAGCAACGTGTATGTAATTTTTTTTCCGTAAAGTATAATGAAAATGTGTTACCTCAAGCTTTTAACAATTATTTTTCATACAATAAAGACACTCATTCAATGATTATCCAACACGAACCTGTCATAGCATTCCTTTTATAACCCAGGGAAAAAAAATCCAATCCTTAATACACTATGGATCTGATGTATGGAATGGTTTCCTTAAACATCTTAAGCAATACACATCCTTCTTAAAACCTTTTTAAAGTAGATTTAAGTTAATGATATAGACAAATAGTTTTTTCTTAATGAATATATTGATTAATATATTCATTAAAATAAATTGAAATATAGTCTAGCAATGACAACTAGAAACGCATGTTGTTGCTGTTTTTTATCTATGGTATTTCTTAGAAAATCCCATTTTACCAATATCAAAATACCAATATCATTGATGTGTTTTCATTTGTACATTTTTTTAAAAAGAAGCTACAGAACAGAAATATATAGAACAAAATTGAAATTGACATTGGAATGTCATGGTTTTTAGGCATATACCTTTCGATAACAAATGTTGTTTATGATAGCCAAAAAATTACTAGAGACCTTCCTGACATAACAATTGATGAGATCAAATTGGATTTCAAGTAATGAAGTGTTTAGAGAGAAAAAAAAGACGAAATAAATCGCTCGATACTCTTTCGACGAGGAAAATTATGAATTAATTCAATAATTTAAATTTATAAACCGGTACATTGCATTTTTACCGTCTTAAAAACAAACGAACACAAAAGGAAACAAACCGTGTATGTGTGAAGCATGCCTATACATGTCTATCTATCTATCTTTTTGGGAGCTGGGCGCCTTTGAATGTTTCTAACATAAATGGCGCCATACAAATGCTGTTTCATCATCATCATCATCATCATTACAACTACTTATATCATCTCGTTAGTGCAAATACTTCTCAATACACTTGTAAGCGTCCAGTTATATCAGCATTTAGGGTCTGCATGCAACGACATTTTTAATGTATACCATGTTTACATACGTATAACGTGGGTGTATCTTTTTATGTATGTGTTTATGTGATTGTAATTGTGTGTCTATACAGCACACATCGTGTTACATCCAGCCATGAGTCAGAGGGTTTAAAGCTGTTGAGAAAAAAAAAATTAAGCGCAATGGAAGAAAATTGTGAGCTTCTGGAAGATCCGTAGTTACGAAAAGAGATATGCCAACAAGATAAAGCAAGCTAGCGCGTTGAGGGACGCCATGGCTACTCACCTCAGCCGCTGAGCTCCTAGCGGGACATCGATTAGATTACTTGCAATCAGATTCGCTTTAATTCTATTACCGGGGAAGCTTCTTTCACCCGTGCGAGGCATTCAGACACCGCCTAAATAGATACCCATCGCTCTGAAAGCCCTTTGTTAATTGACGTTAGCTAGCGAGGGAATATGAGGAGAGAGGAGAGGCTAGGTTTCGGGAAGCGTCTGAGAGGAGCAGAACGAAAGTGTGGTTAAACACCGCTAAAAAGCATCGAGAGGGCGGCCAGATAGCACCATTTTCTCCCTTATCGCAAGTCGTTTCCAATGACAGCATGTTTGATTTTAGTCGGGGTGTTAAGTACACTGCTAACTGACACGGTGCCATCAAACAGCAATCAATCTGACCGGCGTAGTGGTGCCGAGCGAGCGGGGAGAAGACACAGTTCAGTTTGTCAGTTTGTCTGTATCGGGGACAACGTGCCCACGGCGCTACACACATGCCCATGGACCTGACAATTTGCCTGATGTCCTCTACGAATCGTATGTTTAAAAAGACGTGGTTCTTATTTTAAGTAGGTCAGAGAAAGCACCTGGAATAGAAAGTAGGAAGCTTTTAATTGTGTAACGTTGAAGGTGAAAGTAAACTATCCAAGTTAAACACCATGGAAGCAATGGATATGTAACTATTTTTAACGCCGTTATTTTATATCTATCAATGAATAAACTTCTACCATTCATTGTTACTTCTTTTGTTTAAGAAAAATTGCAACACCTTTCATTTTCATTTTCTTTATTTTCACACCCAAATGATACAAAATTATTGCGAATTACATTGACGATTTGCACAAGAAGGTGAAACGGCATGACGCAATGGAAATACAGACAAGAGTACAACAGTAGTATAATATACACACCTGCACATAATCATATACATGCACATATATTATGGATACACATAAAATACAAATATAGTTATGATCTTCATGAAATCACTGTGAGTTGAAATAGCACTAACACCTTGAACATGCTTTGGAATTGTACTGTAACTTGAAAGATGTCACGTGCTGTCCTCAGCAGGTCTTCTGATAGACCTTCATACATACAAATTGTACGGACATAACTCTTGTCTCCACGTGTTTCGGGGCACCCCATGTGGCGTTTCGATCAAGATCCCGAACAAGTCGTAAGTACTATCTCATGTGTGGATATGTTGCAACCACGCAGTGGAGTGAGTCAAGTGCAAAACCACGCACATGCAATTTTTATACAGGAGAGAATTCGTGACGCAAAGAGAAGTGAGTGAATGAATATAACTTCCATGCAAACTTCCTTCGTCTTGCCTACTGTAATGTGAATTTTCACCTCACGTCCAAGTTGAACCCAGCCTAAAAAAAAAAAAAAGAACAAAAATGTAAACCCAGACATTCTGAATCGCACCCAGGGATTCATCGAAAATCGAACACACCGGTGAGATAGGAAAGCTATGTAATTCAAACGTTTCATATGCAAGTTTTCGTCAGTTCTTCATTTTGGTTGCAACCAACTGTGACAAGAAATAGCTGGAGTAGTAATACTACCAACTGACAACTTTCCGAGGAAAAAAAATATACTGCAAAAAACAAACAAACAACAATAACAACAAACAAACAAACAAACAAACATGTTTTTCAACCTTGACTTTAGGTTTCACATGTTTTTGGTCACAACTGGAGTTAGAAGAAGTGATCATCTTACAACTCTCTCATCGGACATTGTACACACTCATTGTACACACACACACACACACACACACACACACATACACACACACACACACACACACCCGTACAGTATATCATACAAGATGATGTACTTTTATAGGTCATGATATTAAAAGCACATCCTCATTATCTCTGAAAGTCCATTTTGCTTTCAGCTGTTTTACAAGGCTACAATGTTACGAATCTCATTGAGTTCATGTAAAAAGTGGAAATTTAGTGAAAGAATTAAAAAAACAAAGTATGCAAATTTCAATGAGAAAGGAAATCATGACGTCATTTTATTACAGTTGTGCTTGATGATACTAAAAGAAAAAACAACACTCCAGAAAATTTAAACTTTGAACATCCGCAACCTTTTTCTTGAAGAAGGATTATGACAAAAACCACTACCATTAAATCCTATACCAAGTCATATTTATTAAAGCCAGCGCGAGCATGGTGTGGATTAAACGTCCCTTGGTAGTGGCCCTCAATTTTGCAAATACGGCAGAAATCTCACATTGCATTCGATTCTTTGTGGATCCTATGTGTGTTCATGCTGACAGACCTGATCCTGTTGTGATGGCCGGGGGGGGGGGGGGGGGGGTGGGGGTCTAGAACACATATCCTACGCATTAAAGATTAAAGGGATGGTACAGTATTGGTGGAGATGAGAATTTGGCTTTTAACTTTTTGCGAGATACCAAGAAAACACATGATAATACTACAGAGCATACCATTTTAAGGGGAATTCAAAGTTTATTTGATGAAAATTGGGTTTGGAATGACTGAAACATCCACAAACAAAGTAAAACAAAGTGATCGTAATAAAGTGTGGGTCCCACACTTTATTAGAATCGCTCTTTTTTTTGATATCTCAGCCATTTCAAAACCAATTTTCATCAAAGAAACGTTGAATTCCTCGTAGAATTACATGCTCTTTCATGTTTCATAAGAGGTTTCTTATTATCTCACCAAAAATTTTAGAAACCTGAAATTAGGTCTCATCCAAAACTATACGATCCCTTTAACGTAGGGACGTCACGGAATGTTGTCGACCTCATAATTCTTCAGCAGCTTGTATAGGGAAATGTTATGTAGGGCATGTTCATTATTCTGGTACCAAAATATGCCATGGGTAAATGAGGTTGAATTTTAAAAGAGCTTTCGGAAGAGCGAAGTAACCCTGCATAACCCTAACGAATGCCTGTGTGTGAGTGTGTGTGCGTGCATGTATTTATCTTATGAATGTACGAGGATCTTCACACTTGGATAGAGGGAATGCTTCCCAAATACAGTCTAACCCTATGATGTGTGTGTGTGTGTGTGTGTGTGTGTATGTGGATTTAGTGATTGCACAATTTTAGTGGAACACGTTAGTGAAGTTTTACTGTTTTTCTGTAGTAGCAGAATGAAAAGACTGCAATTACAGTTTGTGACGTCACAACAGCACAACATAAAGAGGGTTTTAAAAAATTTCACAGTTTGTTAAAAGCACACATTCCCTCGACGTTTTGCCAGCTTATGTTTGTATGGTAATGATGGAGGCCTATTAATACCTCCTGCTTTCTGAAAGGGGTGAGTGCTCTTTCATTTTTTAAAGATGAAATAAACTAAATTAAACAATTATTACATTCGCTCAGTCCACCTGTATGTGGGTATCATTCCCTTTATATACAGCAAGATATACAGCCTTGCAGATACGACGAATTAGTATGGAGGCGCGGCTTAAAAGGCGTTAAGAAGTCAACACGTTTTGGCACAATATCCCTTACCCTCTAATTTCGCAAATTTAGACTTTCTATGGTGAACGTTGTTGCTGTATAAGACGGATGCCATTTTACTTGCAAATGAGCTGTCCTCCTTCCACATGAATTTTGAAAATTAAATTAATCTTTTAAATATAAATAGCGTCACAACTTTATCAATATATCATAATCTTTGATTCATGGTTAGTTTTTCAACAATAATGGCATGAATGTTTTTAGGTTTACTCTTTTTGGCTTACTGGTCCTTTTGTAATGGGTGGCAAATATGCTGGAACTCAACGATATTTAACCTATCAAGTCCAGGGGAATGTTTGATAGAGAAATTGTAATTTTGTCGTTTAAATGACATCTTTGAATCTTCCCTTTAAAGGTGTACCGGAGAGGATTTTGATGAAACTTGTCAATTCTTTAGATCTTCAGAGAATCTGGAGGAAATAAATGAGATTGTCTATAGGATAAGAAAAGAAGTATTAATCTACCAAGCTGTGTTGCATTTAAAAAATGTAAGAGCTCAAAATGAAAGATAACCTTTCTTCTATACTCTACGTATGAAGTATTATCAAGAAGTTCAGTTCAATTCAGTTCAAGTCAATCAAACTTTAGTAGTTAAGATTATGTTGTTTCTTAGACTTGGTGGCTCAAATCGGCAACGTCGTGACTTGTTCGTGTCAAGCTGGCTGAAATTCATCTAGCACTGACCATCTCGAATCAATACTCAGCCCATGGATAGTTTCAACCAAGGAGGTACTGGCTCACCTAGTACCTCCTTGGTTTGAACCATTATAGAACGACTTTACCGCGTGTTCCCCGTATGGCTTCCAGTAGAAGATTTCGCGGTCTCCGAGGTCCAGTGCATTTTATTGGCAGAGTGACAATTTGTGTATGAAATAATTTCTGTAAAGGAGTTGGCCTCGGCGCTTGCGGGCAATAAAAAGAAAAAAAAATGTGTCCATGAGAATAAAGAAGGCACCTTTATTTGCTCGATGTCTGCTCCGAATGCGATAATGTCAACATTAATGACAATATAATCATCGACTTGTAACTCCATCAGTGTGGGACTATCAGTAACTACAACCATTACGCAGCATGTCACGAAAGAAATTCAGTGGAATAAGGATGCATGGTGACATCAAACACTTATAAAGTGGTACCCTTGATCGAACTATCGAACGATTGAACTACAGCTGAAGGTCACTTTCAAAATAAGATTGAAACTTAGACCCCGTTCACAGTGAGGGGCCGGGCTGGGCCGCGGCTCGGCCGCGGCCGAGCCCGGCCTCAATTGCGCGGCCGAGCCTCGCAATTTTGTCCGTTTACACTGCTGGGCTCGGCCGCGCTTTTAATTCAAACCGTTCAATATTTTGTCGTAGTGGCACTCTGCTTGTAAACAAACGCAATTTGGTATAGCCTGGTTTTCAGACCCTTTGCCAACTGGATTCCGTGGCGACGAAGTCGCCGTTCGGGCAAAGGCCTTTGCCGAAGGAAAAATCCTTTGTAGGACAAAACCACCTTAAACTATACTAGTTTTCCACGTTGAGGGGGTTGATATCGTGAATAGCGAAATAGTACGAGCAGAGGGTCTGGAAGCCAGACTAAAATTGGCCGCGCATTTGGCCCAGTTTGCGTTTACACCGAGAAGAGGCCGGGCTCGGCCGCGGCTCGACCGCGGCCGAGACCACCTCCAGAGCGAGGCCAAATGCGAGGCCAATAATTTTGGCCTCGCATTTGGCCTTTTGCGCGTTCACACTGAAGCGGGGCTGGGCTCGGCCGCGGCTCGGCCGCGGCCGAGCCTCGCACTGTAAACATGTAAGTTCGACAGATAATTCAATTCAATCCTTTTATTTTCATTCTTTTTTCCAACAAAACATAACATAGAAATCATATCAGGAATAATATCATAGGCATACATTCGACTGTGTGAAAAATAGATGATAGTTAACAAATAAAGATAATACACGCGTACATGTATACCGGCATAATACAAAGGTATGTTCAGAGAAAAAGAAAGAACTGAGAGGTCCACTAAAAAGCATGCTTGTATCAGACGATGTCACTTCACCTTAAAAAAAAAAAAATCCATTGTTTCCAGTCCTCAGTTACGATGTGATAGGATTTATCGCCCTGTTGATATACGGATGCTGCAGGTTTGATAATTTTAACAAAGGTGATATTTTTTTCAACAAAAGTTTGGTGGGCGGCAGTGTACAGTTTTGTTTGTATCAGGGGTTCACTGTCTGCAATATATCTGTAAGTAAGACAGATAAACTGTCGTGATTTTGGACTTTGCGGCTGTGATGAGGGTGGGGTAAGGGGATGCAGCAATAGGGGAGGGATACCCATGTACATCTTAAAACGAGCAGTTATCAACGGGTCACGAGGATGATCACGTTTGGTAGGAGCAGGTAGGAATATTGATGTTATGAGGTCACACAAATTTGAACAGCAATATGAAATGGTTTATAGACACAGATCGCGATGCAGCCATCATTATCTACACTACGGAAATGTTCCCGTCTTTCAACTCTGGAACTGGAGTCGGAGAAAAGTTAAGGGCAAGGTCATGTGAAGTAGCTGTCGTTTGTGCCGGGCAAACGTTGCCGCGTACTTTTACATATCGATGATCACAAAGTTTCAATATCAGAACTGGAAAAATATAGGCCTACATTTAAAAAAGAATCGCTGAGATGGCATTTGTTCTATGGTCGAATCAGGTTCAGAGGGATTAGTATGGGTTTATGTCACGCTAAACATATATCGGCACAATTCACATTCTCTAAAAGAAATGTTCAGTTACATCTTCGATGACAGTTACACTGACTGTTTTTCACAGGAAGCACAGGGCTATAAAGTCAAATCGCGAACAGGCGGTGCCTACCCACATTGTCGCCATTTTGACCCTAGTGACTCCCAGTGACGTCAGGGGGAGAATGGTTTTTCTCTCAACTTCCTCACGCCAAGCACTGTTCATGTTTCGCATTTCCTCGTGCGTTAGATGTTTCCCTCGTTGCTAATGGAGGGACCCAGCGGTGAATGGCGGGAGAACACAGCAGTAGATGTAACGCGCTTTTTTTCTATACTCCGTCATCTCATATTATATCGAATTTTTGAATATGAAACTTTTGAAATCGACGGCTCTCTATATCGAATATTATTTTCTGCCCATCAGATGATGAGATAGGAAATGGACATCGCACCACACTCTCTGCTTTGCATGCGGTTGTACATCGTGCGTTAAAGGGTGTGTACAGTTCTGGTCGAGGTGAGGATTTAGCTTTTAACTTTTTGCGAGATATTCAGAAACCACTCTATGAGATGTCAAAGAGCATGCAGTTCTAAGGGGTATCAAAAGTTTATTCGGTGAAAATCGGTTT
Source organism: Diadema setosum (assembly GCF_964275005.1). Taxonomy (NCBI): domain Eukaryota; kingdom Metazoa; phylum Echinodermata; class Echinoidea; order Diadematoida; family Diadematidae; genus Diadema; species Diadema setosum. Next base: position 40,714,924 of record NC_092685.1, on the reverse strand, counting down.
TGAAATATCCATTTTTGAAATATCTGAGATATCCAAAAACAAGGTGAAACAAAGAGATCCTAATAAAGTTGTGGCATGTCGTCTTTTATTATTAGCACTTTTTGGGATATCTCAGCCATTTGAAAACCAATTTTCATCAAATAAACGTTGAATTCTTCTTAAAATTACATGTTCTTTCATATTTCATAAGAGACTTTTCATTATCTCACTTAGGAATGTTCAAAACATGAATCCCCACCTCAACCAGTACTGTACAGTCCCTTTAATGCATAAATCCATTCTGGTCATGCGGATGGAAGAAATGGCGGCAGTGAGGGTAGAAAGAGAGGGTAAGGTGGATGGAGAGAGGAGGCTTACATCCCTCCTCCTCCCCCCCCCCCACCTTCCTCATCTCACATGTAAATCGCCGGTCCCGTCTGAAATTCTTTGTCAAGAAGGGAGAGGCATGCGCACTATTGAGAACTTGGCGATGACTGGCTTTGAGGAGAGATGGTGGGAAAGGATGTGATTGAAAGAGGGGATGTAATGAGAGAAAGAGAGGGAAGGATTGGGGGAGGAGAGATGGGATGAGATTTGGCATACAATAACACATCAGGTTTTCCCTAACAATCCTCATCCTACCGTCCCCCCCCCCCCTCCTCCATCGTCATCCTCGTTAGCAATCATCGAAGACGCAGAGGCCCTTTGTGTGTAGTTAGTAGTAGTAGTAGTAGAAGGTCATCTTACGGTCATCTGGCGAGGACCACGTTTTTTATGAATGAAATGCTCCGATGAGTAACGCCCGGCAGCTGCACGCGCCGAGACCTCCGCGACATGATTATCATATTCCATCTTTGCCCGTTTTTAAGTGGTGCAGCGGACTGTCGGTAGAGGGAAAATCCACGTGGCTGTATTATTCATAGCACTTTGTCCTGTCAGCTATTACCTCTCCATCAATACCAACATTCAACTACTGTACATTTGTAAAATTTGTCGTTTGTTCCTGTATGGTAGGTTAGGGTCTTGTGGGCTATATGACGGAGTGACAATGAAAATGAAAAATTTAATGTGTGAATAGAATGACAACGGCTTTTACGAGCGCGGGGTATGACATGACATGACATGAAACGAAATGAATTGGAATTAAAAACAAATAAACAAAAAACAAAACAAAAGACACATCCATCTCACATCCTTCTCTCTGGAGACATAATAATTGCTTCTCAACAATGCTGTAACATTTCTCCTTTGTGAGACTTAAATTGGCAAGCATACGGACAAGGCTGACGTAGAATGAGCTGACTTGGTCTCAACAATAGAGCGATAGGTTTGAGGAACAAAAGAAAGACGACGTCTGTCCCCTTTGAATACTGTAGTGGCCGATCGCTCGTGTCAGAAAATAGAATACAATTATTCTCTCGCCAATTATGAAAGAGTAGAAATTATCATTTTCCGTGGAATTGATAGAACATTATTAATGTCGTAACTGACTCCCCACTGCTCATAATACAGAAGTATTGTCAATGTCATAATTTCTTTCTCTCGCCTAAAGAAACGGTATTATTATGGGAATATGATGTGCACATAGCTGCCATCTTTGGTTATGAAAGAGATGAACTGATGAGCGACACAAGCATGTGACATCCTGAACTTTTATGTGAAGAGTTTAATACGTTTTGACATTGCCAGGACATTTTGAAAGGCCCAATTTCATACCAGTCGCCTGATCATTGTCTTAAAACCATGTGACGTCTTTATATCTATCGCAGTCGATAATACACGCATCCGCCACGTTAGATTGCCCCCCCCCGAAAAATACAAACAAACAAGAAAGCAATCAAATTCCCTCAAATTTTGATAGTCTTCCTTAATTTTCTTGGAAGATTTACGCTTTTTCATTAAAGAACACTAACTGTAATTTTGTATATTCAAAAGTCAAATGGAAATGAAATAATGAAATTAAATTAAATGAAATTAAAGTTACCATTTCCGTTCAAGTTCAAATTTATTTTCATTTCCATTCTATTTTCATTTCTATCAAATAAACAGAGAAAATTATGTACAATGTATAAGCAGAACATATTTCTAATAATTGCAAAAATGTAAATAAACAAAATACATGTAATGATAAGTGAAAAAAGGAAGAAAACATAATTGTACCGTGTTACATTCCTTGATAGATGAGAAATATATATATATATTTTTAAATCGGAGTGTTTTAAGATAATGTTTTGAAATTTTGACGAAATGTTTCTGGCACATTTGCCTATTTAGCGCAGCTGACATACAATGAGCTGCATATACAGACTTTTAATACTACTCGATTGTTTCCCTTCAAGGCATCATAAATTACCGGATTGATGGGTATACTCGGGATGATGGTTCGTTTGATATGCTGCCATTCGCCATGTTTGATTACACCCGTCTATCGTATATCACCCCAGGCAAAGTGGTATATCATTTACGCTTTTTGCACTGTTTCTGAGACATCATTGATATTTATTTCATTTTTTATTTTTGGTCGAACTGAAACAGCACACTGGTTGTCTTTACTATAATTATACGTGATACCTGGCTTTAGATTTATACAGGTATACGCCGCAATATAGGCCTAGTGATGATGGGATATTTGATCGAATGTCTGGAGTAGTAATATCGATATTTCATGGAATATCCGTCACGTATACGGTGTGTGTATCCCACCTTAAATCCTTTAATCATGGTGATGAACGAGGCGTGTCGGTGTGACGACAACATATACAATAGTTACATACCCTGCCGGTTTTATGCACCAGGAGAACATAATCTTCCAGTGCAGCAGTATTGTTATTACACGCTCATCATGTCACTCCATATTAGCTTTAAAGGTTAGAAACGCTTACGTGACATAATAGGGGGAAAAAAAAACACTCGCGACTTAAATATGTTATAGCTTTGTAATAGATTTGATTAGTTTGAGAAAATTACAGCAATTAAAATATTACCGAGATAGGATTTCCTGTCTTTGACGAAAATGATCTTGTGCTTCCCGTAGATGAAATAAAAATAATTCAGTTCAGTATACGAGTTATTTTTGTTTTGTTTTGTTTTTTGTTCGGAGCTTGATAATGACAAAATGATCATGTGTCTATTACAATTTAACAACGTTTCAGCGAACGCGGAAGTATATGCTTTCGTGACTGAGCAAACAACCGTATACTGAGTAGTCACGCGCGAATAAAGTATTGACGACCCATAGCCTTTAGAAAGTTTATGTCTATCTCTCGCTTTCCAGCTTTCTCTTGGCGGTGTTTCGTGTCCCTAATGCCGATGATTTGGCCCATCGAGTCTTTTTATTTAATGGAATCAAGGTGGTAATACTCCTTTGTTTCGATGACTCAATTTGTATTCAAATTGATGAAATTCTTCCGTCGAGTTGCTATTGTTGCAACTGATTGACAAATTGTTCTCTATACATCGACGTATATAAGCACTGGATTGATCAGTGTTTTAGTTTTAGTAGACTAAATTCCCTTTCTGAATTAATGAAAGAATAGAAGAGAGAAAGTATCGTGATACAGGAGAAAAACTGTTCGCTACATTTCTGGATACTCACAGAAACTAACTTTGGAATGGCGTACGCAGAATAATCCCCCAAAGAAATTCGTGTAATCTAGTTCGGCTACAGCTGCGGGAGCAAAATCTTACCTGGCGATGTGAGCTCAAAAATGGCACATACCTGATAAACGATTCATAGGGTGCTTATCAAGGCGACTTCTCATAAATACCTGACACTCGCAAGATTTGACCCAGGGGAAAAACCTGATAGTGCATATCACCAAAGTTCGGAACCAGATGGTGCGTTGTAAGATTTTGATGAAGTACCAATGAAGCCAAGCGTTCTTCAGGGCGTTGTTGTGATGCATGATCGAATTTTGCTCAAGTTCACTGCCATTTGTCTCCCGAGGTTTTCCAGACGCGTTGCTGGTCTAATGTAGTGATTAAAAAATTACGAACTACATTAAGAGAGAGTGAGAAAAAAGATAGATAGAGAGAATGAGAACAGAATTTATATCTCCCTTTGTGTGTTAATATGACTCGAGTGAGGACTGCTCGATGCCACGTTTGAATGAAATCTGGTAGGATGTCTGATCTCCTGATATTCCTCTATTACCCAAACCTTCTACACTTTTCCTAGACAAAAAAAAAAAAAAAAAAAAAAAAAATCCGTCTATCCGGAACATATCCCCGACGACAAGATACAGACCGATCTTTCGGTCAACATCTTTTCGGTCTGCTTTGACTATAATTCCAAAAGACCGTTATACTTGATTTTTTTTTCTTTTTTTTTTTTTGAATCAAGACAACAAAGTGAATGTCCCCAGAAATGAATAAATGGTTACAACAACCAACCAACCAACCACCACCACCACCACCACCACCACCACCACCACCAACAACAACAACAACAAGAACAACAACAACAACAACAACAACAACAACATGCATTCATCGATACTGAAGTTTTGCCCTCGTTTTCGAGAGCACCACGTGACCAGAGACACACGACAGCCGTAAATCAAGTCCTACATGAGTCGACCTTGTCGGTAACCCGAGCACCACGAAACCTTTCTACCGTACCCCCATCGACCCATATACCGTATCAGCAGCCAGAGCAAATCGTATCGAGGGCCCGTGAAGCAGGCATCGGCTGATGACCTCGCGGTATCTTCTTGTCGGTCGGTCATAGGGTATACGGCGATCGAGTTTCCAATTGCGATCTGCGTTATCAGAATTTTCCGATATCATCCCTCCCCCCCCCAAAAAAAAAAAGTCCCCCATCTTTGAGCAAAAGGTTGCGGCGAATTCATGAAGCTGCGTGTGGTCTGTCTAGATCGTAGATGCTCCAAAACCACCGGAATATCTTTTTTTTTCATGTTCTTTGCTTTGTCTTTTTGATTTCTTTAAACGTACTATGTTTGCTCTCAAAATGAACTTGTCCATATTGATTTTCGACCAGTCGTGGTGATGTTACCCAGGAGATTGGAAAAATATCTTCCAACCTCTTATGAGAGCCCACGTGTGCCAGAAAAGTGTTCCTGTATCATCTGTGTGTGTGAGTGTGTGTGTCTGTTATTGTGTATGTGTGGGTGTGTGTGTGTGTGTGTTTGTATATTATGAGAGAAGAAGAAGGGGGGGGGGGTAGGAAAAACCATAGGAGCTTAAGTATGCAATGGATGATATGAACCCCTCGTCATTTGCACAACCCATATCTCTAGCCTGCCCGGAATACTCTAAGTGCAGCATGTCGGCATTTAAGGGCACGCTTTTATTTTCCGCTTCAATTTTCAGATAATCTTACTTTTTTTCTTTTTTTTTGCGACCAAAGGGGAAGAATACCTTGTTTGATATATATGACCATATTAAAACATGAATATATTTATATGGTTGTAGAAATATGTAAATATGCATCATATATTACACTGATATATCTCTATATTCTTGTACAAATGTAGGCCTACAAATAGAGAAAGAGAGAGTGTGCAGTTGAATGCCTTCAAATGTGAATATGCCATTTTAATCGAAAATACCCATGCACAGTAAACAAATATAAAGGATTCGATGTACACCTTTTTTCCGCGGATTATAAGTCCTACCAAGGCAATGGTTCCTTCCTTACTGCTCTCACACATTACAACTGTTTTATATGTAGGCTAAGTGTTTTAACCTGCAATTTGTTTTTGCATGGAACAGTGGACCTGGTTTTTAGGGTGTATGTTCCGTTTACATTGTCTTGAACTTGAATAAAGTCACGATTAAACAAACACCATAAAATTGTATCAAATGTGCCTAAAATTTTGTTAAAGGGAAGGTATAGTTTTGGCTGAGATGGGACTTTAGATTTTAAATTTTTGTGAGATGATGAGAAACCTCTTATAAAATATGAAAAAGCATACAATTCTGAGAAGAATTCAAAGTTTATTTGATGAAAATTGGTTTTGAAAATGGCTGATATATCCAGAACATAGCAATCCTAATAAAAGATGGGACCCACCTTTTATTAGGATTGCTTTGTTTCACTTTGGTTTTAGGTATCTCAGCCATTTTAACACTAATTTTCATCAAATAAACCTAGAATTGTTAGCTCTTTAACATTTTATAAAGTGGTTTCTAAATATCGCGCAAAATATTAAAAGCTGAATCCCCATTTCAACCAAAACTATACCATCCCATTAAGGTGCGGTTATAAAGATAAGATATTTTTGTAGTAACATGATGGGATGTTTGCCGTTCCATTACCTCCTGTCTCCTTGTCCTCTATTCCTCTCCTCCCCAACCATCAATTTAAAGGAGACCTCCGGATGATTTTCAGATTTTTACATTTGAACAACTATAAATCAGTTATACTGAGGGCAGAGTTTCAGAATTTGTGATAATTGGGATGAAGAATAAGAATATTTTCAAAATTTAGAACAAATTGCAATGAACAAGGATGATGACATGGCAGAGTCACCATAAGTATGCCTGAGTTGGGGCTCAAGGAAGCAGAACAAAAGAAGAAGGCATGCATAGATTATACACAGGTGAACTCGCAAGCAAGCGGTATTGTAATGGAATTACACTGTATACATTTCTGAAATATGTGAACCTCCTATGTCATCATCCTTGTTCAGTGTAATTTGTTTAAGGTTTTTCAAAGTATTTTTTCTCTGCTCAAGAACCACAATAAATTCCACAGATTTATACATGGAGTTGTTGATTTATGTAAATATGATGTGAAATTATGAAAATCGTCTGGAATGTCCCTTTAAACTTCTTCCCTCTCCTTCGGCTTTCATCTGCACTCCGCTAGGACTCGACCTTGGCGATGGCCCGTTGGCCATGGGCAACTAAAAATTGATGTCGGACCTCCAAATTTTCTTTTGGTGGCCAGATCGGGCTGCTGAAATCCAAAATGTATGTTTATATTTCCTATTATTTCGGGCCACTACATTTCTTTTTCGGACCACCAAAATATCAAAGTCAAAGATTTTAGGCGCCCGAATTGGCCACCGGAGAAAAAAAAAAAAAGATAGCAACGAGCCCTCAGGACTTCAGAATATGACTGTCAGTCTGCTCGCTATCATGTCTCCCTCGCTTTCGTAAATTTCTTTTTATGCACATAAAAGGGCTTCACGTGATACATTTTTTACCAACGTCACCTTCGGACACAATTCGACCAAGTTCGGTTGGTCACATGACTTGGCTTGCCCTATCAGGCTCAGCCGTTATCACCTGCTATATGGCTCAAAGGCGCGTTGATTAATCTCCGCATTCTCAATTCCACATCACACAGCTACCAACCATGATGACTGACACCAACGAGGTTCCCCAAGTCGAGACTCTGGCGACCCCGCCGCCCGTGGTCGTCGAAAACGGATGCAAGACGGAGAACAAGGAACTCCTGGCCAAGAAGCTGGAGAGCGAGAAGGAGGACGGGAAGCCCAAGCGCGGGACCTGGACTAGTCAGCTGGACTTCCTCCTGGCCCTGATCGGAGCGTCCGTTGGCCTCGGGAACGTGTGGAGGTTCCCCTATCTGTGCTACAAGAACGGCGGAGGTGAGTCCAAGTCCCAGTCCAAGGCACATTTTTAGGCCAATCTGTAGTAACTACCTCTCCCGTGATTACGTATATCATTTTATCTCTTCCCCGTCTCTGTTACTACTCTTTTCTTTTCTGCTCCACAATTTTCCCCCTGTTGTTTTTTTTTTAATTCCATCAGATTCACAGCTACAGATATAGTCTAACTTGCTGTGTTACAATGTCCCACTTTTTTTTTTGGCAACATCTCCATTTGTCTGAATGAAAAACTGATATATTTCATATATTTGAGTTTGAATGTGTAGTGGATTTGATATTGGTTTTGATATGCTTGTTGGAAGTATTCTTGTCTATCACATTTTCATCGATATGTGTTAGTGTGTGTATTGTTGTGAATGTATGCAACTTTTTTGTTTGTTTGTTTTTACAATAATTTTTTCAGCGCTTTTGAATCAGTATGAAATGTTTCACATGAGTCCTGCTAAATTCAGTGATTTTTTTTTTTATTTGGTTACTTTTTAAAACTTTCGAAACTCCCATGTTATGTATAGGGCCTACGTAGATGTGCCGAGATGTCAAGTTTTATATTGTTGTCCTTTACGTAATTATTTTGTGCAGCGGTCATGACTGAAAATATTCAAAGATTTTCGTCTCACAATAGACTTGAAACGACCAAGATGGGCTAAGCTCCTTGGTGAAGCTTGCTAAAGATACGAATCGAATTCGACTTTACGCCCCTTACTGGATCGTGTATTTTGATCACGCTATTTGCAGATTAGCTGTAAAGTACAATGTTTAGTGTCTCTGTTCCAATCAAACATAATCATGCACCATCATAAGGTTATTTTAGGGCCACGTATAGATTGCGGGGGGGTTAAGACATGTCGGTCTTGTTTACGTGTAAATATCAGATTATTGTACCGTCGAGTTATTAAGTTGGTTTTATGAATCAAAACGTTATCTATAGATATATACATGAAAGTTTCTCTGCCTTATACCGCGACTTCATCGACGACGAAAAAGTATTTTAGATGAAAATGCGATCACCATGATATGCCAGACCTTCTCAACCACGAATGCATAACAAGCAAGCTGTGATGCAAAACTGTTTCGGTAATGATCATACCATTGAATTTATTAGTGCGTCATTCGCGTCGCCGCCGAAGAGCTCACGTCGATTGTATGCGACAGTTCGCACTCTCACCTTCCTCTCCCGTGCCCTGTATGTTGATTAAGGCAATATATAAATTAATTTTTGATATGAGAATTACCGGCAAATACTAGTATAACAACACTTAAAGGGAAATTCCATCCTGATTTAAAAAAAATGTTCTGTATTAAAACGTAAAAATAGAGAAGTATAGATCAATAAAAATGTGGGGAAAATCAGACACAACAAAAAAATTATGAAATGTTAAAGCTTAGTAAAGCAAAACAAATTACATGTATCAGCTTTGTGTGACGTACGTGTGGAGCACGGTCGTGTTTTGGCAAAAAGGTGTATGTCTGCCGTTTTACAGCGACTACAAAGCCGAAAAAATTGACTTTAAAGTTTTGGCAGTTTCCTTTACCGTAGAAGCCATCTAAACTGTGTAGCGCTCAGGGATTTAATTCCAGGATTTAGTATACACTTCAAATTTCATTTCCTGATAATTTGTCTTGCATCAAAATTTAAAAAATACTTCAGAATTAGCACTTTTAGAGACATACACCTTTTTGCCAAACCACGTTTACAGGGACTGCAACCCACGCTATTTTGGCAAAAAGGTGTATCTTCACATACACCGTGAGAAATCGTGCATTTAATTTGGCAAAAAGGTGTATGTATAGAGATACACCTTTTTGCCAAATCAAAAGCAGGAAAACTGATAAACTGATACAGAAATAGCCCCAAACATTCCAGAAACAAAGACTCAATGACTTACGAAAGTTGGTCACATGAAAATTTCGGCATCGAACCCCCCCCCCCCCCCCCATAGTAAAAACCAAAAACATTATATTTTTCAGACATACACCTTTTTGCCAAATCACGACCGAATTATCGCAGCTCTCCATTCGGTTCTTACACAAAAATTCACAAGTGTTCATTTTCTCCCGAGAACAATTTTATCCTGACCTGTTCTTGGTGTGTGATAAGAGTAATACGTTTGTGCATGTCCTACTTAGTAGATACGTTTTGTCTGTGCCCCAAAAATTGAGAACAACAAGGAAAAAAAAATCCGTTAAGTTGCTCAACACCGAGATCACACAATTACATAAGTGCCAATTCGTAGTAACTCTCTAAACTTTACAACTCGTAACTGCGTGTGTGTTTTAAAATTTTCCCCCAAATATTCACTGATTTGCATCTGATTTTTATAAGGTCATACGAAGGAACATTATGTGTTACATTTATGTTTGAAAAACAAATGCCGTAATGAAATCAGTCAATCAATCAATCAATCAAACAATCAATTTAATCAATCAATCAATCAATGTCGGGATGAAATTTTCCTTCAAATTTCAGCCCAGTGCACGACTTTGGGCGGCGGCATAGATCTCCATGCCTAGAGACACTCTTCTACTGTACAGATTTGAACTTCTAAAGCCATTATATGCAGTAAATATGTACTTTATTTATAACGCCATAAACCATAAAAACAAGGAATAAAGCAATTGCATTCCGATAAACAAACCGTTTGTCTTCTGAGGTTATCGGTCAAATTCCATTCATAAAAGTTCTGTTGAATATTTTACTTTTTTTTCTTTTTAGTTTTGGAGGAGAATTGCTCTTTCAGGCAGAGTGCCGCACAGACGGGGTATATAAAATATTGTTTTCCTTGTTAAATCCCATACAATGGTATTGAAAGGAATTTTTTCAGTCATTCACATATTACTTTGCTCGTATCTCAACTAAATCGATAATTTTGTCTCATAGTTGAAAGAACATTCCTTCTAGTGGATGCTAGTATATGTTGGTTGTTATCTTCAATAGACGTTGGATGCTAGTATATGTTGGTTATTATCTTCAATAGACGTTGGATGGGCAGTATTCTATTTCCCGAGATATTTCACCAACAGTCAACCTTCAGTCAATCGTTGAACAGCGACAATGATAAGAACCTGTTGAACTGTTGCCAACGCATAAAGAGAGAAATTCAAAAAAAATAAAGCAAGAAAATTTCAGCTGTCAAAAATTTGTCACAAATGTCGCACAGTGAACGTTTTCATTGAAGTAAGTTCAACACACAGTAGGCTGTGTTATGGTCGATCTGATTGATTAAACTGCAATTAGGCCTTACACCTACCTCTTTAATTCGATTTTTTTTTTTTAATTGTTAACAGTTCTTAAACGGACAATCAACTCGTGCAACAAATAGAAGACTACTTCGCGCAGTATCGTTGACAAACAATAGGTTTTCAAGGGGTGCGTATTCAGCGATTACACCGAAGGTTTACACGCTGATAATGTACCATTAACAAGGCGGGGGGGGGGGGGGGGGGGGGGGACACGATTATATAATCGTGTATCTTTTCGACTAGGAGGAGGTAAATAATGGGTTATAACACTGCGCATTCTTATACGATAATTTCTACCACTCCAGTTACGTTATTGCCCTATTTCGCAAGCTCGTTCGTAGAATTCAAAATTGCACTTTTTTCTTTAAATCTCTCGAAGATTTTTGATGGATAAAGAAGCGTTACTGCAAGGAGGTATACTGCACTATTACCTAGTACCTCCTTGGTTTACAGTGGCTCCTCGCTTTACGGTCAGATCATTTCCTGGATAAACTTTGACAAGAGTTCCCTACAGTTTCACCTCCTTTGAGTGATAAAAATATCAAGGTATAATGACCTTGATACGAACTCGCCAAAGTGCTTGCGAAACCAATAAAGTCTGAATCGAAGATTAAAATGAAGTTAAAGGATCCCGCCAATGTTATCGTAAAAGAAGACTATAATTAACAAAACTTCGACCTTCTAAGAGCACTTATTTGTACATCCACAACAAAATGGTATAAACTACATCAGTTCAGAGCTCGACATTAGAGGCGGCCCCGTGGCCCGGGGCAACTAAATATTGATGGCCACCAAACTTTCAGAAAGGTCATCTGTTCGTGGCCCGATCGGGCAACTAAGATTCAAATGGGTTTTAACGTTCTTTTTATTTCGGACCACTACATTCTATATATATATATACATATATATATATATATATATATATATATATATATATATATGTTTTTTTTTTTGTTTTGTTTTGTTTTGTTTTTTTTTTTGCCGGGCCTCCAACATTTTAGATGTAACTTTTTTAGGAGCCGGGGACGGGCCACCAGAGCAAAACCCTGCAGTATCTGGTTACTCTGTAATTATCTTATTAAAAACAAAAGAGAGAGAGAGAGAGAGAGAGAGAGAGAGAGTGTGTGTGTGTGTGTGTATGTGTGTGATTGTTAGCTTCAAACATTTCGTAAATAGCAGAAATATTGAAAATCGAAGTGTGTTTCCTTGGATATGTCTTCTTAGTCTGGGTGCCAAAGCCACTTTTTGGGCCTAACCTTGTTTTACCGTCCACCCTATGTTTTTTGATGGTTTTACCCTATTTCGAGGGTGCTGAATCCGAATCTGGATGATGCAACTCTTGCATCCTTGAGGGTTTTGAGATATTCAAGATGGCCGCCAAAATGGCCGCCCAAACCGGAAATTCTCACGTATTTCATTCTCAATGGTGAACAATTGAAAACACTTGATGGTTTTACCCTATTTCGAGGGTGCTGAATCCGAATCTGGATGATGCAACTCTTGCATCCTTGAGGATTTTGAGATATTCAAGATGGCCGCCAAAATGGGCACCAAAACTGGAAATTCCCATGTACTTCCTTTTGAATCGTGAGGAATTGAAAACAATTGATGGTTTTACCCTATTTCGATGGTGCTGAATCCGAATCTGGATGATGCAACTCTTGCATCCTTGAGGGTTTTGAGATATTCAATTTCTCACCATTTATAAGGAAATACATAGGAATTTCCGATTTTGGCGGCCATTTTGGCGGCCATCTTGAATATCTCAAAATCCTCAAGGATGCAAGAGTTGCATCATGCAGATTTGGATTCAGCACCCTCGAAATAGGGTAAAACCGTGAATTGTTTTCAATTTCTCACCATTTAGAAGGAAATACATGGGAATTTCCGGTTTGGGCGGCCATTTTGGGGGCCATCTTGAATATCTCAAAACCCTCAAGGATGCAAGAGTTGCATCGTGCAGATTCGGATTCAGCACCCCAGAAATAGGGCAAAACCATCCAAAAACATTGGGTGGACGGCAAAACAAGGTTCAGCCTTTGGCACCCAGACTATCTTTTGAAATCGATATCACGATGAAAGACATACAAATAAATTTTACTTTCAGTGTATGCAACCTTTGTACTGAATTATGAATGTCCATATTGAAAATAAGAATCAGATACATGTATATTACAGCCTGAAGAATGATATAACTTTGGTTTTTGACAGAGAGAGAGAGAGAGAGAGAGAAAGACAAAGAACGCGCGAAAAAACACACGCATATTATAGTATATAATTATAGGTATTTACGACGGTTCGTATTTATTATTCCTGCAATTCTGTGAAAAATCCTTCAGAACCGAAGGCATGTTGACTCCCTTTACAATGGCTTATAAAACTTAAGAATTGCCCAAGCTCTATCCGTGCAATGATCGGGCTGTCATAACGCTCTCAACCCGCTAGGGACGCCAAGACTCTGCTTCATTAACGTCTCAATTATATCGGAAACACCACTGGGAGCTTAGAAAGTCCTCCACATGATGTTGGAAATTTTATATCACCTACACCTGACTCACATTACGCTTTAGAGGAACTATATGCAATGCAAATATATGTTAACTTGTATTAATTGGTTCATGATATCCCGATCATTTCATTTCATTTTCTTTTTCATTTATTAAGTTTCCACACAAATTACATTATTTTGTAACATACACCCAGATATCACTGAATAGAAGCAAATATTGGTAAATTCATATACAGACTTAAGATAATATTTCACGTTGCAAAATGGATTTATATCAGTCTAGAGTACGTTATATACATACATATACACATATAAATATACATTAGATAATTAATATTATGTGCGATCATCATCACTTATATGTGGCAAAAGTTATATTTAACCATTATATACCATATATAATACTAATAATTACCATAATATATAATATTAATAAGTTAACCAAAATTCTGCCAGTTACGTAACCCGGTGAAGTGGTCCCGCCTCACATCCAACTGGACCCCAAGTGTATAGCTGAATAATGGGCCATCCAGCCATCTTCTCGGATGGAAAGTGAACAAACAAATTTGTCAATCATCGCTGAAGTACTGTTATGATTTACAAAAAGACATTGGAATGCACCTTACCCTAAACCAAGCATATAACTTGCGTGATTCCCTGCAACGTATTTTGTTAAACACGGAAACGGACAAGTCTTTAATATGCTCAGTCTATAGGGAAAGATGCATTTCAATGCCTTTTGTTAATCATGCTATTATTAGTACACTATACCAGGGCTCGACACTAACTGTGGCCCGGTGGCCCGGGGCCACCAAAAACGCACGTCGGGCCACCAAAATTACAGAAATAAAGAATTTGGTGGCCTGATCGGGCCACCAAAAAAAGTCGGATGTTTGCCTTTGGGCCACCAAAACTAAAAGTTAGTGTGGAGCCCTCCTATAGCAATGATTGGCAGATGATGTCACTGGCAGAATCCTGCGCGGTTTGGAAGATAATTATATATATATATATATATATATATATATATATATATATATATATATAGCGTAGGGAAATAAACTGAAGACAAATAGTAGAAACATTATTTTTAGATATATGGCAAGTATTTTAGATATTCATTCAGCCACATACGGGCTATTGAAGATAATCATTAATCAATATAGGAACCAACATGCATTTGCATTGCATAGTCCCTTTAAATGTCAGTCAGTGATTCAAAAGTCTCTTTCGGAAGGTTGTTGCCTCCTACATGCCCCAATTTGATATAGGAAAGGGGAATTAGAGCATTCTCTGTTGTCGTTGCGGGTTTTTTTTTTAAAATGTTTAAACTGAAGTCTCTCAATTAGCATGCGTATATTCCCTAATCGACATTTCATGGATCTTTATAATATACCGTGTGAGGGTGGAATATTCATCGGTATACGCATCTTGATTTAATGGAGTTCGCGTGCAGAAGGTGGCCGATGAGAGTTGAGTCGCTGTACATCTATAATGATTCTTTCCTGCCGTGAGACTGCCTTATGATGTCAGTCTCCGCTTTAAAAAACTTGCTTTCCTGTTTTCTTCACCCTATTTAACCGCCATTAATGAAGTTTAAAAGAGAATTTCCAACGGCCATTGCGAGGTATTTCCACTTTCGTTCATTTTACGGCTGCTTCTCAGGTTGAAAAGAGGGAGCTATTATATGTCAATCAAAATAATGTTTATTGACAGAAAGAGAGATTAATGCCGCATTGATGCCATATTACCGTAAAACAAGAAATTTTCGCGTACTCCTGAATTTCGCGAGGAGCCACGATTCCCGTGTCGGAAAATTGTGATAACTGAGCAATTTCATCACTTTCTTATGGTAAAGGGTTCGAGGCTGATGAAATAATCTCTATCATTCTATTTGCTCGATTTTTTTTTTCTGTTTAAGAAAGTGTGGAACGACACATTGAGGTTTTTTTTTTTTTTTTTTTTATTCCCCAGGGTCCTCCAGCTGCCGATCGGATCGAAACTGTTTCTTGTATGCGTATTTTCATGACCATGTTTTTTCTTTCTTTGAATCATTTGATAGACGAATTGACGAGTACTCCCTCGTCAGTCTTCACGTGCATCGGTTTATCAGCCGTGAGAAAAGTCTGTGGCTTATTATTGGCCAAGTGCTGCAATAGTAATTAACCGCACCGCGAATAACAGGGCCGCTTCTACATAGAGAGAAAAAACAAACAAACTCACACAACAAAAAGAGCAACAGCTGAACCCAAAGTTCCCAACGTCATTCCCAAAGACCATTCCACTTCCGGAGTTAATTTCCGTCAAGGGGTTCTTGATCGAATGTACACTCATTCGAACCCCAGCGAACCATGTCTCCTATTAAATCGACCAAGTTGTGTTCTTCATGTGTTGAATGACTATACATTGTTTCGATTCGTTTTGTACATGACTTTATGTTATTATTAACAATGTCAACCCCGTAGGTGAAAGTTCGTGTCTTTTGAAACTCTTTCCCCTTTTTGAAACAGGCTAGATTGTAATTCAATCATCAAAGGTTGCTCAATTATCAAAATGTTTGAGATAGGTCGAACTTTGATATGTGTGAAATTTTATGCAATGTTTTTACTTCATGACTGTTTTTTTTTTTCATTCTCGTGGCTTTTTTTTTCAGTGTCTTCTGCACCATCCGGTACTACACCTAAAATGGCAATGACTTTTCAGTCAAATCTCCGATCTCGAAACGATGTTCACAAGTTGTCATCACCACCTAAAAAGACGAACATTAAACCTAAAAAAAAATAAAAAATGAAGAGACCTAGCCCGAGTTATTTAGAGACGAACTCTGAACTTATTAAGATAAGGTGTACAATTATCTTCTGCTTACGACATCGTGTAACGTTTTATTCGTGACCCTTGGTGTCTTCATGATCCCAACCTTTGATCTGCTGGAGATCTTTGAATGTTAAAAGAATGATATTCTTATATCAGCGGTTTTATTTGTGCTATCTCTCTTGTTTTTTTTTTGTGTGTTTTTTAATATCATCTGTAGGTGCTTTCCTGATTCCCTACTTCATCTGTCTGTTCCTTGGCGGGATACCGCAGCTGATTCTCGAGATAGGCCTGGGCCAGTGGGCCAACCAGGCGGCCGTCACAGCATGGGACATTTGCCCCATCTTCAAAGGTGAGTTGCAGTTTTCTCTCCCCCCCCCCCTCTCTCTCACACACACAAAACAAAAACATCCAAGAAAACATTAAACAGACATGAAACGACAGAAAGTAAATGCATCTACCGGCGCTGCGGGTTCATTTCCAGCGCTTTCCACTCACGTATAGCCAGACTCATTTTTACCGGTATGACATGATCACCGCGTGACTGTCAGCAGCTTATAAGATTGGAGCAGACGTGATGCCATCAACTTTCTGCAAGTTTGTCTCTCTTTGACTCAAGCTAATGTTCGATGAAAGTTTGACGGCCTTTTGTCATGCCTGTTATGCATTGTAAGCTGCTACACCTGCATGTGAAATACTCTAATAGGACAGACACCAGCCTCGGTACCAGGCTGCCACGTACACGTATATAATTAGGCAGAACAGCAAGACAATATTATGTACACGGTGTAACACTGCCAAAAGACGATACCTTGTCATCCTGTTTGAGAGGTGCGTAAGTAACATAAATAAGTGTACGCCCTAATGAGTGAGATGAACTTGGGGCGAGATTGTGGGAATACCCCAGAATCAAAAGAAGAAGAAGGAGAAGGGTTCCTCTTCCGCTAGCACGCTAGGACGCTGGTACCGCTCTTCTATAGCGGCTGGCACTCCCAAAACCGCTATCACTTCCTCGGTTTACCAGCAAGTTGATTGCGAGTTTAAATGTGACAACTCTTGGCATTGGTGTCCACATGCAGGACTCGGCGGTGCGGGTCTCTTCATCCAGTTCTTCCTGGATACCTACTACATCGTCATCATGGCATGGTCGCTGTACTACCTCTTCATGTCCTTCACATCCCATCTTCCCTACTCCCACTGCAACAACGAGTGGAACACGCCCTGCTGCGTGGCCACCGGCGAGAAGACCTCGGACATCGCCAACGCCACCACGGCCGCCGTGCCGACGCTGATGACGTACGCTCCCGGAAACGGAACAAACGCGTCCATCATCGAGACTTGTGTGAACACCACGTCGTCGACCGTTGAATTTTGGGAGTAAGTGTACGATTAATGTTCGCCCACTGCCCCCCTTTGACAACCAACAGAAGAGAGCATGGCACGAGTATGTGCGTGTGTCAGTTCTTGCTTGTATGTATGTGTGTGGACGCGTGTATGCGTGTGTCCGCACGTGTGCTTAATACACAGCGTGAAGTTTGTAGGGTATAATTACTTCACTCGGATTTTGTCAAAAAACAACCCTTGTGATTGAGGGTCCATCCTATTAGTCAGGTGACTAGGGTTTACCAGGAAGAAGCAAGCAGTGAGAAGACACTTGGTCACCCGGATGCAGCCCGTGTGGAGAAGACTTGGCGACTTGAAAGATGGCCGACAGTTTTGATTCTTGTAGCAAAATCGAGAAGGTCTAATAACACGTGAACCGGCCGGTGAGTCCTGTCACGTGGTTTGATGAAGTAGGTTAGTTATCCAGACTTATTACTGACTGAGCTTACTATTCATCTCTTGTAGGAGACTGTAACCTGGCGTTACTGGTCAGTAATCATTTTATCCCTCACCTCTCCCGTTTTTTTTACCTTTTTGTGGGTTGCGAAACACACCCTATTTTATCAAGTTTTTTTTTGTGTTAAACTACCCCATAACACAAGTTGAAAAATGCGTTCCTAGCCTTTTCGTCAGATAGTCTTGTATGACAGGCATTTTTTTTCATTTTTTACTTTTCTTTGTGTGTGTTTTCATGTGTGTCCGTGTGTGTGTGTTTGAAAAACAAGAGCTGTAGCGTGATTGATTGCTTTATCCCCCTTCCCCCGTTTAAAAGAAAAAAGAAAGAAAAAAAGAAGAAGAAGAAAGTAGCTTTAAGTGAACTTGTTGATTTTAGCACGTTGGAAAACAACCGTCTCGATTGAAATTAACCCCACATCTAGCCGCAAGATTCTCCAGATCCATTTATCGGATGGTATTGAGCACCTCGGCGGCATCAACTGGCAGCTATTGCTCTGCATGTTCCTCGCCTGGTTTCTCTGCTATCTCTGCATTTGTAAGGGCGTCAAGACGTCGGGAAAGGTAAAAGTGGCGTTGTGCAAGCTTGGTGGATGAAGGAAAAAAATGCAAGCCGAATCACGGACGATACCAAGATGGATAGATGCCAAACAAACCAAATCATTTTTTTTAATTTATTCATTTTATTTTTTTTAATTCCCGCCTTTTTTAAATGAATAAGTGATAACTATATAGGATGAGGGCCCGAAATTGTTAGAAAATTCTTTTTTTCCCCCCCAGATATACTGTAGATAGGTTGGGATGGATGGGTGGTCGGGTGGGACAAATGTGGTGGAATCTGGGATAGGTTAAATTGGTATGCACTCCTGGGATTTTTTGATACAATATTGCTTAACAGATTATTCACCCGTTAACTTTCATGTTTTTGGTGTTTGACAACGAACAAGTCGATAGAAGTAGGAATGTATTTGGAGGTTGGGCACAAAAAAAAAAAAATACATATGATATAATATATTAAACACAAAGACGTAGAACATTTTGTCAGTGGGTAGTGCAGGCTTGCTTGCATGGCTTTGAGAACAGTGTAGAGAAAAAGATTGTGTGAGGTGTGCTGCCTTAACCCGAACAATCACGTATGGAATATCATTTCACAAACTCAGGGATTGTTTGGGTTAAGGGGTATGACTGGTCCTGTTTTTTAAATGTTTTGGAGGGTGCTGATTGAACTTGAATTCTATCTCTGATCGAAATCATTATCATTATTATTGATATACGAGCATTTGTGTTCCAACTGTCCCCTTCCTGTATATTTACTCCAGAGCTAGTGCAAGCTGAGAACTTGCTTGAGTTTTGAATTTCTCACTGTACTCTGTCAAAACGAACAGTGTTTGACCCAAACAATCACGTTGATCATCTCACACATTATAGGGATTGTATGGGTGAAGCCTGTATACTTTTCGGATCAATGCAATCTTGCATACCATGGTAAAGCGGTCAGCAATTGAGACTGCAAACTCATTGAATACCAAAAAGTTTGAAACAAAATTCTTAAATCTATTTCAGACATATCAAAAAGCATAAGGTGAAATCGCTTGCACTGGTAGCAATTGCCCCCCTTTTTTCTTCTCCTTGTGTGGTTTGAATCAGACTAACACCGGACGCGGGTGTCTGTTGAACCTTAAGCCATCTTATCCCGAAATAAACTCAGTAGTCATCATCGCCACATACAATAAGGGATCTGATGGTTTGGGGCGAAATGGGCATCCACTGTGGTTCGGATATTATCATCGTCGAGAATTTCGTCGCGATTTTTTTTTTCTCCAAGGAAAGCGAGTCGCTAACGGCGGAGGTGATGTATTTTCGACGTCTTGATTCTTCGCAAACGTCGATTCTGCCCCGCGACGAAGATCTGCATATTCGAGGATAGAGGAAGGAAGGAAGCCGACTTCGATTTCATGAGCGAACCGCGAAACATCACATGTTAACACCTGCCATTCGTTTGCAGTGCTGCTTCTTTTTTTTTTCTTTTTTAATCCGCGTCACTGTTTTTTTTTCTTCATAGCTTTTTCGCCATATTTCTACTCACACTCTATCAAACGTCATTTTCATTCGGTAGACCTAACGCTGCTGTTGCACTGTTACAATCAATCCATCTCTCAAATCTTTTTTTTAAAGTCTCTGATTCTGAGGCACCACACAGATCGTTCACACCTTTTACCCCGTCTCGCAATTTCTTCCATATTCCTCTGACATACTGCGTGATATATATTATTTTCTCCAATGTCAACCCATGACTGTTGTGTGGATGACAAGTGCGGGGTGAGTGTGTGTACGCAAGTCGCATTCGAGAATGAATTCCAATGCATAATTTGCATTACTGTCGAGAAACGAGTGTCGTGCGTGTGGAGGTGTGTGCTCACCTCAGAGGATGCTATTCGGGAGGCCTCCCGTATATGTTGTCATCCTCAGTGGCTGGTGGATGATGTTTGTGCGGTGTGACCCTGATGGTCTGTTTGTCTCCCCCACTACCAAGGAAGTGCGATCGATCGAGTGGTCGATCGCGGAGTGATCGAACTCAGTTTACTTTTACTTTTACTTTTACTAACATATGCTTTGTGATTAACACAACTGGGAGCTCCTGACAAATCACGAATTAGCCCGAAGGGAATGTCCTTCTTGAAATCTTTCGATAAAACGCTCTCTTCAGGAGAGAGAAGATGGTTAAAATGAACTTTACCACCATGTTTCGGTGGTATCATCACATTTCCCAAATATCTGAAATTTGTCGACTGACAGACGTCTTCCGGTATGGCCAAAACGGAAGAATCTGCATGATAAATAGCCCTGCTCGTTGGCGAGGGCAAGTGCAAAATACTGAAATTGAAAATTGTCGCGAGTAGATTTCTTGATTGGAAGGACATTCCCGTTCGAACACACGTATCCGATCAGTCCAATGATGACTGTTCGAGTTGGCGAAAACTCGATCTCGATCGCCAGCAATAAGAAAACAGGTAGATTGAAATTTTGTTTCGTTCTAGGTCTTGCGAAGGATGGAGGATGGGTGAGTAGCGTGATCACACATATTCATTTTCTTTTTTGTCAATCAGTCAATCAGTCAATCAATCAATAAATCATGCAAAGCAAGCATGCATTGTGTTATCCTTCCATGCCCACCCAGTGATATCGAGCGGAAGATAACACACTAACTCTTGAGGGGATGGGGGTGTGCGCTTTATTCCTCTTCTCTGAACAGGTGGTGT
This sequence comes from Diadema setosum, assembly GCF_964275005.1. Classification (NCBI taxonomy): domain Eukaryota; kingdom Metazoa; phylum Echinodermata; class Echinoidea; order Diadematoida; family Diadematidae; genus Diadema; species Diadema setosum. The sequence goes on along the minus strand of NC_092685.1, from coordinate 40,693,694 downwards.
ACTTCACGGCTCCGTTCCCCTACATCCTCCTGACCATCCTGCTGGTGCGTGCCGTCACGCTGCCCAACGCCACCGAAGGCATTATCTACTACCTGAAGCCGGACATCCAGCGCCTGGGCGACAGTCAGGTGAGTGACGTCACCTATCGTCCCCTCTGGAAGCCCTCATTTGCATACCTGCCAAACTTGTGCCTTTAATAATGAAAGGAACGGTTCTGTTAATTTTGATTTCAAAAGAAGACTTGATTCTTTCATCTTGTGCCCAATTTTCTTGCACATTTCATTTCAAAAGGAAGTATGTGAGATTGATGAAAACCAGTCCTCTACTTTTGCGAAGTGTACTTTCATTTCGTCCCTTTTTTAGCTTCAGGGTTGGCAGGCATGCAATTGCACCTGCTTAAAGCTTCTATTGCGTGATAATGAAGGAGTATCCGTGTAAATACTATATTGTAAATAAAAATTTTGACCACTTGAAAAAAACAACACCAAACGAAATGCTAATTAATGAACATTTAAGTACGTCATCCAGTTGTCTTCAATTTTAGTTCAAGCGTCATAAACAATGTACTGTGTTACTGTGATTATGAATCTTATAATGTCATCCCGAAATATAGTAACCTCATTATTGAAATCTTCACAGTTTCTTCCATGGCTATGCATCTTGAGTGACAGTAGAGTAGATTATATGATCAAAAAATCAAATTGCCGCCCAGTCTGCCCCTGTTTGGAAGAACATTTATTGCGATATGATTGTGGCAGCCTAGAGTAACCCTTTTCACACCGCTGCCCTAAATCCCAATCGATATTTCACAAGCCAAGACGAGCTTTGTTTTCAATGAAGGGTTCAACGAAATCCAGTCGTCCTTTTCTACATATGTATATGCACAAGTTCAATTCTTGAAGTATGATTGTCATTCTGGTAGTTTTGCTTCAGCGTAATTAAACATCATTCATGAATCTCATGACAATGAATCATAATAAAGACCAAGTCGGACGTTAGCTCCCCACATTGATATTAACAATACTTTAACCCTAAAGGGGCCGGGCTTTTTTGGCTATGCTCAGACCGGGGGGGGGGGGGGGGGGGGGATTCCGCCCCCCCCCCCCCCCCCGAGATCTCGGCCATCGGTGGTGCGATCGCGATGAAATTTTGCATGCGTGAGACCCGCGTCATAATCTACAAGGTTGTGTTATAAGATTTTTTGAAACAATCAATTTCTAATTTTAATTAATTAATTATGCAAATTAAGCTCAAGGTGATATTTTAGCTTAATTAAAAGCATTGAGAGTCTAATTTTTGATCTGTAAATCTGTTTTAGCATATTCAACAATTGTACATCACAAAAGCTTCCAAAACTCATTTCAATTCTTATGTATTTTATTGTTTTCAGAATTTCTTATGTATTTCTTTGTTTTTCAACTTTTGTTTTTTCTTTGTTTTTTCATTGGAAATTGTCACTGACCACTTTTCTACCATAATTAGCACAAAATTAATCAATGAAAGTGATTAATTGTAAAAATAATCAGATTTTTATGCCTTTCATGACAGAGCACTGTTTTCCATAGGAAATGTACACAAAATCACAAAATTGTGCCCGTTTTGGAGCGACATTCCGTTACAAAAATGGGCGTGGCTTCGCAAAAGTATGCGCGGACGTTGCAAATTTGGTCTCAAAAGTTGCGCGAGACTTGAACGAAGAAAGTCAAGAAGCCTCGCGATGAGGCCTTCTCGCGTTACAGAATTATAGCGCGAAACGTCGAGGGGGGGGGTGGCGGATTCCGCCCCCCCCCCCCGGCCCTTTTAGGGTTAAAGCATGCCTTCACAATCGAGGGACATCTATACTGCAGGCAGCAGGCTTTCCTTTCACCGCAGTCAGGACCCTAGTAGTGCAACATGCATCAGCTTGAGGCTAGGGGAAAAAAAAAAACTCCTCTAAAGCAAAAACGAAACATTGAACTCTTCCAGCTTACCGCGCATGCGCGCATCGGATTTTCAACGCGCTGAATTCCACCGAGAGCAGTTGATGTGTTTGAAAGCGTTTGATGTCTATGAAGGCGTAACTGCATGTATAACCATTTCTGGTGACTAATCAGGGCATGTGTAGAAACTTCTCTCCTTATTTTTTTTTTCTGACTCCGGCTTGAGGTAATTCTAAACCTCATTCGTCTGGTCAATGCGATTCCCGAGACACTTGTTGGAAATCTGAGAGGACCGGGGTTGAAAAGTGTGTTGAACAATCATCTAGGTCATCCCTTGACGCTAAAATGGGGTTACAGATTCGATTATGTCTTTCAAACTGTACGGAGAGTATAGAGTTCCTGTAATATAGCGGAAAGAAATATGTGTAGTCCGAGAATTGACCCCGCCGTGGTGTAGAATCTGATATGTAGTTTCCGTGGCTCTTATTGTAGAGTTCCCGTTTTCATGCATTCGCGAGCGAAGAAAAAAAAAAAGGGGGTAAATGTGTATGGCATGCCTTACTCATAGGATTTTTTTAAACGGCGTGTCGTAGTGCATAGTATAGACATTCATACCAATCTAATTGAATTCATAGATACATGTAGGACACTTTGGGTGAGTAGTTTCTCTTTAAACCGAATGAGGTAATACTGGGTGCTTTTCTATATGAGAAGACATTAATAAATAGTTAAAAGAATAATTGAAATTAAATTTTTAACAAGTATGTGTCCGCCATTTTGATGGTCAATGCTATATTCTTAAATTCCCCACCCCTGTCGAAGATGTACAAGAGAGAGAGAGATAGAAAAAAAAAACCAGCAACTCACGGATGCATGGAAGCGATACACCTATACAAACTCCACATCTTTGTTAGATCAATGTACATATTCTTTCCCTTTTATATGCACATACAGTTGGTATCGCGAAGGTAGCAGCAGACTCGATCGCAAGATAAATTATATATATATATGTATATATATATATATATATATATATATATATATATATATAGAGAGAGAGAGAGAGAGAGAGAGAGAGAGAAGAGATATACATAATACGGTCCAATGTGTTTGCTGCAAATGAAAATGCGCCAAATGCGATGCGAGGTGAAAGTAAGCAATCTCATATAATATGATGGAGCTCATATTTTCTTTTTGCTTTCTCTCTGTTCGCCGTCTCTCAAGTTCCTTGTCGTTATGCATATTTATACCAATTTATTTATAGATTTATATCCCCTCGCATCGTGGATTTGCTCGGGGACTCGGTGGGCTTAGAATGAGGAAAGATTTGTGCCCAAGTCTTCGTCATATTGACAGGGTAAAATGTCTCCGTATGGGATGAAAGTCAGACGTCATTTTAGAGTGCACTGGGATTTGTTGATCAGAGGCCGCATTTTGCACAATCGCAAAGTCGCCGGTTATGGGAATGTGGTTAAAGCGCTTTTAACTCTCGGACGTATGACTGCTTGTGCGACAACACCGCTTGTGTACCGAGTACATGTAATGTATACGCGCATTACAAGTGGTAGTACATGTAGTTGTACGATTCGATGTTTTTTGAGTAGACAGACGCGAAACTGTCAGATCCACTTTTTTTTCTTATACATTAAGTGGCGAATTGGGATACTTAGATATTAGCCAGTAAAAATGACCTTGCCTGAATGCGTAATGATTGAGATTAGATGGTCTGCTGTTGCATATTTTACGTGGAATATGTTGTCTTTGCTAAGTATACGTTGATGTTGGAGGGCATAACTAATTCAACGGAGTGAGAAAACTGACGCACTTACCACTTCAGACAGTCATAATGGCGGGAAAACGTATTAAAACACTGCGAATGTTTCAGACTTTGTCTGAGAGAAACCATCCTCTGTATGTTTTAGTAGGGCTGGGAGAAAAAAAAAGTCGCATTTGGATATTTCTGCGCCACTAGCATTTTTAAGCTATAACTTTTTAACAATATTCTACTCCTACTTTGTAAGAGTATCAGAAGACAAGAATAATTCAACTCTCGGATTTACTCTTGATATAACATTTTCTGATCATTACTGGACCCTCGACATGTTTTACGTTCATTCATTCATGTAGCAGGAAACCTCCCTTTTATCGTTGAGAACTGTGACTCTTCTACCACTTTCAATTCCGAAACGCAAGGTTAATTCGAATCAGCAATCATGGGCACGTTTCAAGAGGCATTCACTACCCCCATTATAGCAACACACTGAACAAAAATGTGAGCTACTTGAAGTCACCAAAGCAACGGTAGAAAACTTGTGAATATTTAACTCTCAGTTCTAATAGTAAGTACAGTCTTCTCCGCTTATAATGTCAGCAAAAGGATATTGTTTTTATCTTTTCTGAATTATAAGCCGATTTCAGAAATATTACCAAAAAAAAAAATCAGTCGCTACACAGAGATCTCTTCCACACCTATGTCACACACACACACACACACATAAATAAATAAATAAATATATATATATATATATATATATATATATATATATATATATATATATATATATTATATATATATATATATAATGAATTGTAGATATATAGCTTTACAAGTTTGAATGATGGAATGATTAAAATAGGCCTTCTCTGAATGACCCTTACGATAGCTCGTCGGTATTGCTGGCCTATACTACACTGCGTGGAAGGAGAAAAAGTCCTTAGCATGTATTCCATTTCTATATAAAACGTTCTTATTAAGATTCAGGGACAAATGTATGGCTTCACTGGCGGAATAATTACTCGTATTATGCAATCTTTCATCTACCATATGACGGCAAGTTAGAATTATGTTGATTGTTTATCATATCTGATTCTATACCGAAATCCATCCATAGTCTCGTCTTGGCCACTCCCAGCCAATCACTCTCTGCGTAATGAATTCGTAAGTAGGGTCGGTCGGTTTGGTCGAGCGCGGAAAATGATGACCTCGCTGTGACCTTTTCCGAACAAATCGCCATTTACATCATAACGACAGCCACATACGACCCCCTTTTCAGTATGCATTATGTATCACGTAGCAGCTTTTGTTTTTGTTTTACTCTTGCTTCTGTTGAGACAATGGCACCATTTTTTTTTAAATTTTGTTCAGATGATTCCAATCTTTAGTTGTTGTTGTTTTTTTTAACACATGGGTTTTTTTTTGTGTGTGTGGAATATTGTATAAAAGGCGTTCCCTGGACCAACCATAGAATTACGTAAAGGAATGGTTTTAGGAAGATGTGACTTCTTATCATTTCGTGATTTGCCTTAAAGGTATTGTTTAACATTGGGAGCCGTGTTTAAAAAAAAAAATGTTCGAGCTATCACATTTGATGCATATGTGTGTAGGTCAGTTGTATCACAAAACATCCTACATAATATAGACATATCGCAATAAAGCCTAAGGAGATATCACATTTTTTCGCAATAAACCATAACTGCAGAAGGCTTATTCTAAAAACAATTTTACTATAACTATTGTTCACATTTTGTATAGGCCCTATTTAAAGGGGCATTCCAGGCGATTTTCATAATTTCACATCATGTAGTACATAAGTCGACAGCTCCATGTGTAGATTTGTGGAATTTATTGTGGTCGTTGAGCAGAGAAACCACTGCTCTGAAAAATCTTAAACAAATTACACTGAACAGTGTTGATGACATAGGAGCCTCACATATTTCAGAAATGTAGCCGTGCAATTCCCTTGCAATACAGCTTGCTTAACAAGTTTACCTGTGTAAGATCAATGCATGCCTTCTTCTTTTGTTCTGCTTCCTTGAGCCCCAACTCATGTATTCTTATGGTGAGGCTGCCATGGTATTATTCTTGTTCATTGCAATTTGCTATAAATTTTGAAAACATTCTTATTCCTCATCCCAATCACTATACATTCTTAAACTCTGTAATAAGTATAACTGATTTATAGTTGTTTGAATGTAAAAGTGTGATGATCATCCAGAGATCTCCTTCAACAACTGATTATACTGATTAACATTTTTACATTAGTTGTTTCTATCCCACACAAAGACACACAGACAGGCATACACATACAGAAATACAGACACGTTACAATGTTAGTCTGATTCCTACTCATTGGCCATATATATCTTTTGCTCAGGCATAAGCCCACTCACATCACGCGGCGCCGGACTTCTATAATCATATGAAACCTTGCAGTTCTCTTCAATGTTCAATTCGGTGTTGTCTGCCATGGACAGCTATTCTCACTCGCGCGTGAAGTAAAAGAGAAGAATAAGCTATGCTGGTGTGATATTTGTTATTTCTTCTGCAAAAATAACGCCGGAGGAAGGATAAAGAAATCACATCACATCCAAATGCGGTAAATTAATGAAAATACGACAGCTCAATGTATACAAGGCTTGCCTAAAACCGTGATGCGCGCGGTTTTACGCCGGGGAAAAAATGATATTGTTTAGTATGTCAAATCGGATCACGGCTGCCTTCATATTACGTTACTAAATGATTAAATCTTGGGCATATTAGCATGGAATGAGACTGGCTACTAATCCAATCCAGTTCTATCGCGACGGAGCCGAGAGTTTGCCCTGGGCCGAATGGCTGGGCTCGAGAAGCCTGTAATTGTTTTTCTAGTTCAGCCATCCGTGTCTCGAAGATAGGCGGGGCGTGGACGAGAAAGATGGAAGGGTCGAGGGAATAGATGCGAATGATATTTCAACGTTTACTGGCAAATATAGGGTGCCCTTCTCTATCGGAAAACAACATCACGTTGATAATTTAGTCCGATATCGGAGCGGGAGCGTGTCATCAAGCGTAAATTGTACACAGATTATCGCGATTGAGGCGTGCGCTATCAAGGTTGTGAAGATGCCTCTGCCTAGAGAATGTTGCATTCATTCATTAATGTCATCCACGCGGATCTGTCGCTTTCATACGTAGAGAGGCTTTGTTATACTCCACCGCAAGTGCAAGGGGTTGGAGCCGAGATAGCGACGCAGTGGCGTATCTAGGGGGGGGGGGGGCAAGGGGGGCACGTGCCCCGGGCGCCACTCCTTGGGGGCGCAAAAAAAACGAAAAAAAAAAAAACGAAGAGGAAGAAGAAAAAAAAAAAACGAAGAAGAAGAAGAAGAAAAAAAAAAAAAAACTCGCCCGGAAGGGGGGAGGGAGAATGGTGGTGGTGGTGGTGGGGGGGGCAGAAAACCAAATCAAACAGGATAAAAACAAAACATGATGATGACGCGGACAAAATGACAATGTTTATTGTGTTCACACAAAAATTCCATGTTCTGTGAGCTGAAATACAAAAATTTTCGGCTCGCTCGCTGCGCTCGCTCGCCAAAATTTATATAAAAAAGAAGGTAAGAACAAAACGTGATGATGACAAAATGACAGTGTCTATTGTGTTCACACATGTCATTTTATATCTAGCAGGCAAAATGTTTCACGGAGCAGCGGCTGCAATTTCTTTCGTTCTGAAGCGATCGCCAAGTGGATCAAAAGAAGGCGCCAACAGGGGGGGGGGGCGCAAAAAACCCAAATCAAACAAGATAATAACAAAACGTAATGATGACGCGGAAATGTACAAATTTCGGCTCACTCGCTCGAACTAATTTAGAGTATTTTTTTCCAAGTCCTCAGTTTGTTGGTATAAATCGTTATCTATAAGGCCGTCACTATTTGTAAGATTTAATAAGCAAAAAATGACAAGAGTTTCATGATTTGTAAGCTGAAATACAAAAATTTTCGGCTCGCTCGCTACGCTCGCTCGCAAAAATTTGTATAAAAAAAGAGAAGAAGATAAAAACAAAACGTGACGATGACGCGGACAAAATGATAATGTCTATTGTTTTCACTCATGTCATTTTATATTTAGCAGGAAAAATGTTACACGGAGCAGCGACTGCAATTTCATTCGTTCTGAAGCTATCGCCGATTGGATCAAAAGAGGACGCCAACGGTTTCGAACATACGGGGGAGGGGGGCGCAAAAAAAAAATCAAAAAAGATAAGAAAAAAAAACCGTAATGATGACGCAGAAATATACAAATTTCGGCTCACTCGCTCGTACTAATTTAGAGTATTTTTCAAGTCCTCAGTTTGTTGGTATAAATCGTTATCTATAAGGTCGTCACTATAATTGTGAGATTTAATAAGCAAAAAATTACAAGAATTCCATGTTTTGTAAGCTGAAATACAAAAATTTTCGGCTCGCTCGCTGCGCTCGCTCGCCAAAATTTATATAAAAAAAAAGATAAGAACAATACGTGATGATGACGAGGACATATACAAATTTCGGCTCACTCGCGCGCACTAATTTAGAGTATTTTTTAAAGTCCTCAGTTTTTTGGTATAAGTCGTTATCTATAAGGCCGTCACTATATCTTGATTAGAATTGTAAGATTTGGTAAGCAAAAAATGACAAGAATTCCATATTTGTAAGCTGAAATACAAAAATTTTCGGCTCGCTCGCTGCGCTCGCTCGCCAAAATCTATCAAAATTCATTACATTTAAATCACCCTCAAAAAGATCCCTTTTAAGTGCTTGAAAAAGCATCATGTGGACTTAAAGTCCCTGCCGGGATGGGGATGGGGTTGAACACTTTTTCAGAAATTAGGGGCGCAATTTTCGTGCTTGCCCCGGGCGCCGTTTTCCCCAGATACGCCACTGGACGAACACAAATATTCCTCTCTTATTGACCCAGGGCGATCAACGAGTGAACTCGAGCTGGGGCCTATGACGATTGTGTGAAACGGAGATTATGATATTAACTATACTACTGAATACTGAGCTTAGGTCTGTGCAATCCTGGATTTATGCCAACAAATTATCCCTGAATATAGAAAAAACTTATTATATGGTATTCAGTAATTCTTTGAATGTTGTCCCACATGAGATCAAAATAAATGATATATGTTTAACGCAGGTCAATAACGCAAAGTTTTTAGGGCTTTGGATTGACCGAGAATTATCCTGGAAAACTCATATTAATTTTGTAAGTAAAATTTTGTCCAGAAATATTGGAATTTTAAACAAGCTTAAACATTTGTTCCCTGTTTATATTTTGCAGAGTATATATTCTTCTTTAATATCTCCACACTTTAATTATGGAATTTTGGCGTGGGGAAATGCAATCAATTTACTATTAGATTCCCTTCTTCGTATTCAAAAGCGTGCAATAAGAATTATAAACCACGCCGGATATTTTGCTCATACCAACTGTTTTTTTCATCAAAACAGAATTCTGAAAATTCCAGACCTATTTCAGTATAATCTTGGAATTTTCATGTATAAACTAACAACTAATGAGTTACCATCCGTTTTTATTCACATGTTCAAAAGAAATCGTTCTATTCATTGCTACCCCACTCGTCAGAGTGACGCTTATCACCTTCCTCGTACTCGCACTATTTTTGCAAAGAAAACAATTATGTTTACTGGACCCAGATACTGGAATGACCTCCCTCAAGATATTACTTCTTCCTTATCCTTATTCACCTTCAAACGCAAACTAAAACGGCTATTACTTAGTGGATACACACTACCCGGCTCTTAGCAACATTTTTTTTTTTTTTTTTAATACCCCCAGTCTTTTGTCTTTGTCTGCAGCTCCAAGTTATTTGACGATACCGTTATAGCACTTTTTGTGTGAGTGTGTGTGTGTAAACACGGCGAAATATGTACAGTCTCGTTTAAGCGATACTAAAGTATTCATGTGGTTCGATAGTTCGTTTTTAATACTGATTTTGCACTGGTACAATTTAAGTTGGTCGAGATAAACATGTCCGTTCTCCGTATAATTTCACGCCTATAAACTCGGGAACCTACAGTTTTTACAAGCATCTTTGCTTTTATGTAGGCCCCATCATATTTCTGACATTTATTTGTGATATCCTCAGATGAAAATGACCATTTATATTTGTGTGTAATGTTTGTTTGTCTTTTTTTTTTCTTCAAACATAAGATATGGTTGTATATGTTTTGCACTTTTGTTTTATTGTCAATCATTTTGTAATCCCATCACTTAGAAATGGAAATATGAAATAAACTACGAAGGTCTGATCACAGAATCTTACGGCCCATGCTGCGCAATGCCATTTGAAGGTATTTGATCGCATTAGCTGGGACGTTGTCCTTACATTTTATCTCCAGTCCAAGTTTGCAGGGATTTATTGAGTGAGCTTCATGCTCACTGCCAGTGCAGATGACAGAGAGGGGTGCCGGAATTTTGACGCCACACATAATTATACTGCGATACCCGTGTTTCTTCTCTTCCTGTCATAGAATTTCATTGATGAACTTTAAAATAGACGCTCGGACTTTTATTTTTATACCGATCCTTTACAAAAAGAAAGGCGGGGGAGAAAGAAAGGCCTCTGGCGTTGACAAGTCCTTGTGATCTCTATTCTGATTAACTTTCCTCACTTCTCACCATGTACTTGAAGTCTCCCAACCATCCTCGTCAATCCTATCTTTTGTTTGCCTTTCTACGAATCGTAGTCTCTGCCTCCCCCTTCACTGCCTCTAACCACCCCTTCTCCCCCTCCCTTCTTCCCTTTTTTTTTTATCCCACGTGATCACATCGTGATCACGGAGTTGTCGACGGTACATAAAGCCCGCAGAATAAATAGACGATTCCTCCGAGCCGACGTTATTTCTTCAAACAGACCGTGGTGTAGAATCACACGCACGTCTCATCCTGCCCCCTGGAGGACATGATATTGGCGTACAGGTGTACTCCCTGCTGCGATGGCTGGCTAAGTGCCACTCGCACGACTCTGATTACTCTGTACTCTTACAAGTGGCTGGCGGGCAGCCCCCTAGACCCCCTCTCCGGCCGCCTTCTCAACACCTACCCAATAACGGGCAAGCGCTATGTGTAGTTGAGGGCTAGGAAGAGATCACCGCCTCAAGAGGTGGTGTGGAGAAAAAAAAAAGATATAGTGCATAGATCGTTTACAACGCACCTTTGTACGCTTTACAAGCAGCTTGTGCCAGTGAGGGAAAGGTAAACGTTTAGAAGGGATCGATAACATGATACTTTAGTTAGAAGGAAAGAATTGGGGAACATGGCAGTATTGTGAGATACTTCTGTCGCTACTCAACAAGACACACTAATTGCAACGAGATGAAGTGTATTTTATACAAAGAGAGAGAGAGAGAGAGGGGGGGGGGGGAGGGAAGGCATGTCCACGTATGCCGTAGATATCAGGTTATACTTCAGAAGATAGCAACTTCGGCTGTACTAACCACGCACTCTAAATACTACCTATTGCGTGCAGCCTATGTACGTACCACGACATGCAGTTCGGTTTCCCCTGTCGCCAGCGTGTAAAAAGGTTGTGCTGGCCCACACTTATGCAGTGCAGATACCTTTAGTAGGAGTTGTATCATGCATCCCATACTCTTGTGGTGTATACAGATGATGTCAATAATGTGAAACTTCTAGTCCTTCACTGGAACCTAGATTTCCACTTGAAAAAAGAAAATCACTGTTACCTGGATAAAACCACGAGCAACATGTCTTATTTCTTCGTTTCACTGAACGGGTGTTTTTCATAAATCTCTCAGTTTGCCACTCTGACAGATAAACCCCATCTCCAGTGGGTGGTGAGGGTGCCAGATCAAATCCTCGCCCACAATCTGTTCTTAGTTTTCCATATCCTTTAAGAGTTTGGGTTGTATCATATTTCGTGTTGGCATATTGCCCGGTTCATTGCACCCATCAGCAGTTGAATGTGTGCCGTACACATGATTCTTGCATTTCAACCCCCCTCCGGGCTACTCCATCGTGTTTGATGAGAACCACTAAACGTCCAGTCCTGCGGGACTTCGCACGTCATTTCCAGTGCTTAACAACATGGCGGGCGGCGCGTACTTAACACTGAAACAGGAGTCTTACTAAAGTACCTCCTTGCTATAGCCTGCAGTATGCGTCCAAGTGCTGTAGAATACTCTCGAACACAGCCTTAACATGACGCTGAAATAGTAGTATTGATAAGGCCCTTGAAGCATTAAACTCATGAATTCGCCCGCAGGCCTTGAAAAAGAGGTTATATCCATTTCTCCCCGAGCTGTATGAGTTAACTTAGCTTACGTGTCGGAAGTAAGCATGTAGATTTGCTCAAATTCTCACTTGCCGTAGCATAGGTTTAAACTGTGATATTATTAATTCGCACAATTTTTTGTTGTTGTTGTTGCATCGTGTGCTTAAGCTATATTCATAGTACCTTATATACCAGACAGCACTCCGAATCATCAAGGGGTTTATAGCAGTTCTCTAATGATATGGTTTATTCACCTTGTTATTTATCTTCTTTTTTTTTGGGGGGGGGGGGGTCTAATACATACGCTCAGGAAGTTCCCTTTGGAGGCTCTTTCAGTGTGGATTGCAATTTTTAAAATACCTTGGAGATTAGTCATCAATAACCTCTTACATGAAAGTAAAGCAGCAATACAAAATGATAATCCTTTAATAGTTGCGTGAAATACTGGTGGATGGCCTTACTCAGCAATGACGATATGGCAAAGCTGTTTTCAAAAGGGGTCCACTTAACAGGCTGGTGTAACTTAATTGCTGCGTTACGAAACATACATTAAAACAATGTGAGAAATAGTGAACAGTTAAGAACAATCACAAGAGGGTCTATGCAATAAACATTAACATTTTGTGCGAAGTAAGAAGAAAATTATGGTAGTCGTAGAAAACAACTAGATTACAATGGTAATTAGATATTCAAAATCAACAAATTTCAAATCAGGTTACTCTTAAGTATAAAAGAACAATATGTCATAATAATTATGACTGAAATATCCAAACGTAGATAGTGCTCTTCTGGAACGCAGAATACATGTATACGAAAAGCGATCAAAACTGTCGGTCATAAAAAGTTATAACAGGAAAGAGAACAGGAAAAAGAACACAGTTGATCTTTTGACCAATGATGTAACGAAAAAGATTCATGAGCCGTGCGTAAAAATAGCGGATGATGATGAATGGCAGAAGATTTAGACAGAGAAAAAAACAAGGATGAGAACGGAGAAAAAGCATGGGATGATACATCCTGTCGAACCCAACTCTAAACTCAAGTCCAAGTTTTATCTCAACCATGTGTAAGTGTGTGTGTTCGAGAGGGAGAGGGAGGGAGTGTGTGTGTGTGAGTGTGAGTTATTGTACTTCCGCCGCGGAAGCGTGTGAACGATGCGTGGAGCTGATTTTGTAATTATCGTTAATCATGACTACCATACGAAGCTCCCCCAGCGTCGCTCGAACATTGATGTCATCGGTTAGCGGCTGATGATGATAACTTTGTAGAACCTGCTCTTGACGCTGTCGATGATTGTAACACATGGTCCCCCTCCCCCTCCCCTCCCCCCCCCCCCCCAACATAATGTGCGCCGCGGAACCTGACTTGACGCAATGCGAGAGATCAGTAATAACGCTCTCTCTCTCCCCTCGCAAAACTGTAACGTAGATATATGAAACGTGACTTATCTAAACCGAGTTTTCTTGATGAGCAAAAGTATAAAAGCAGAGAGAAAGAGATCAAGTTACGACCTTCTTGCTTTGCATCCGCTGCCCCTCACATTCTGCCAATTGCTAGAGGTTGCCAAAGTGACACAAGCAATATGAAATTTTCATCCGATGCTTCATTCTTTTTCCTCCTCCTATTTCGCCGGCCGGCGGGATGGTCATTTGTTAGCCTTTTCTTGTCTGTCAATACCTGTATCCGTTATTACAAACACGAAGGTCGAGTTGGCATTATATCCACACAAAAAGAGGGTCGACCTGAAATAATGTCGCGGTACCGTCGGTTTTTCCCCTTTTCTTTGTTTCTAGTTCGCCACAGTTGATATTGGACTACGGGAAAGGAAATGTAACTACGTATTGTGTTTTTCGTGGCGGCAACATAATCTTTTAGTGAGGCTGACGTATTCAGCAATACCAATGTGTTTTCGTTCTTCGGTACCAATACGCATTTTTGGCCATAGCTTGAAGGTAATAGCTATTCTTCATTCTCGTACATTTCCAAATTTCCGCGAAATTTCAAGGGCGGGGAGGATGTCATTGTAATCACGATAACATTTTTTTCTTTTTTATACTGAGTGGAAACCATTATTGGTTTGCGAGTTGGCATTTTCAAATTAAAGAATTTTCTTTTTAATTAAAAGCGGTATTCTAAGTACAGTAAGCTGTTGCAGTGGAATGGAAAAGTAGAAATTGTCTTGAAATTACGGTATAATGACCATGACATTAATGCCACGAGTCTTCTACCTCAAACGAATTTCCGCCTGTAACCAGAGACGACCCTTTTGTTGCTCAGAACCTCCTTAATTACTTGAAGGGTAGTTGGTAGTCTGGGACATTATCAAAAGTTCCCCCACGTTTTGCTAAATAACATCACCATTTTATACATATTAAAAACAATCCAAATTAGCAGTGATTATAATATATCTTAAAAACTCCTGCTAATATCTCTTCGACAAAGCGAGGACTCTTGAGTGATCAAAGTAGATAAAGAATGAGGTTTTAGGTAAGGGCGGTATGAAACATATGCTCACGGGATAGTGTTGTGTCGGAGTCAGCGGGTTAATCTAACCAAGGTAGATTGGAGTAAGGCGCCATTGGTCATGTTGGTCCTGTTTCTCTTTGCGCGCGTGTGTATGTTGATAATAGTATCGTTGTGTAAGCGTCTTTCTTTATCTAGTTTATGTTTAACCTATCTTGTTGTCCATCCGCGCATTATTACCTTCTCCTCGCTAATGATGATTGTGTCTGCAATTTTTCTGATCACATTTTAATGTTCTACCACGTGTACGTGCATGACAAATTGTTAGGAGTTCGCACGCACCATCAAATGGCGTCATTAGCTAACGACGCGCTTAAAGGCTACCGTGGCGCGCTGTAAAGTTCGGCAATTATTATCAAGATATGGGTTGGGCTTGGACGCTATGACGTCACAAACGAGACTCCTTGAATTGCTTCGATTGCGTTCCGGCCTATAAGCTAGAAATGCATCAGTGTGTTTTCCTTTGCCTTCTATGCTTCGGGTGTCGTCTTAAGATGGGAGGTATTTTTTTAAATGTTCTTTTTATTATCAATATTAAATTTTTCTTTTTGACTCTAGCTGTTTCGTGATGACATTCATCCCTGTCTCCCGTCGCGAGATGATGGAGAATTTTTATGAAGATCACTCTGACAAGAGCTACAGCCTTTTTTTCGCCTGTCGCGCGTCATGCAAAGTTTTTGACGTCGGAAGACGTTGGACTATCGAAGTGACCAAGTGTGTACTCTAGGACATTAATGTCTCAATTTCAATGACGGCCGCAGCTTTTGAACTCAGCATGCTTGTTGCATGGGTAACATTATCGGGCTATGTATAGAAGATGGAAAATGGATATTAATCGTATATGCTGTCATGTAACTCTACGAGCGCCTTGCGACCTACCTGTGTTAGATAACGTGAAACTTTATAGGCCTGTAATGGTGTCTTTGATAAAGTGGACATGAGGAGGGTTACGCAAATGCCAGAATTACAGCGTTATGACGTCATTTTTGTCGCCTTTAAGTATAAAAGCTGAATTCGTATCATGCGATATCAACGGCATGCTCTTTGACAATAAATTCTGTGTTATTGTTTTCTTCTTCCTGTGCGCTTGTATGTTATTTAGTGATCGGCAACGGAAGTTATAAAGAAAGCAGTAACACATGGTAGTATATACTAGTAGTCAGTCATGTCGAATACAAACTCGTATGATATACCGTCAGCAATCGAAAAGATATCTATTGTAAATTGAGATTTTGTATTGCAGAGGGCTGCCAACGTGAAAATCGCTATTAGACGCCATACTAAAATAAGCACCTGAAACTACCTCATCGAGAAGATTTTGATTTAAAATAAAACCACAAGCAACACTGAAATTAAAATTGAATTTCATACCTTTTGAAAGAGAAAGAAATGCCCTGTATTACATCTGTATAAAACTATACTACGATTACGTTGTACATGATAATTATAAAAGCTAATAAGTCTACCCGCAAATCTAATCTGCGCCAGATCCGGGATATTCCAGGTGTTCTTTCTTCATGCGTTGGCGGAGCGTGCTCCTTTGGGGCCCACTTAGCGTTTATGAAAGGGCGTCATTGGAAGGCGACACTTCCGTTGTTTTCCTTAATCAATCTCTATCATTGAAACTTGTCCGTCCTGTGTGAAGTTGATCGAGCAGGAGACATCTCTGCGGGCATTGATTGCCACGTGTAATGGACTAATCTATCAATAGATGTACTATAATGTTTAAAGCTTTGCATGGTCTCGATATATCGTAGTGTAGACGCAGTAAATAATGGTTCATGTCGCCTCGATGTGATATGACGTGCAACGTACATAATTCTGTATCAGCTGTCGTCAAGTTATTATGTTTATTACTTGAACAGAAGTTGATCAAATTCTGATATTTTAGACTGATGTTTATGTTTACATTTCGACAAGTGTCGATATGCTTGAGAGCGAAATAGGAAGGGCGTTGGAATTTCAGGGAGATTATTGCCGCCGTAGGTCATGATATTTGCGCTGAACTCAACAACTTCAAAGGATACTATTCAGCTTCGCACAATACATACATTGATATTGATGTGAGATACCTCGTTTGGGGGGGGGGGGGGGGTAAAGTACAGGTGAAATATGATATATGAGGTTGTCGCGACTGACAGAGCCAGTTCCCGTGGGATATTCATCTTGTTTCCTTTCGAACTGACAACTGTACAAATAAATGACTTATTGGGACTACAGAGTTGAACAGACCGCTACGCTGGCGTCATCGATATGCATTAGCTCAGCCCTTCCTTGACACAGCTAGCGCGTCGCGATACATCCCTCCCTTCCGTTATTGCCGATGTATCTTTCATCTTCACAGCGACCTCCGATGCATTCGAATTACCCATCTCCGCTCTGTTTTGGGATTTTTTTCCCTTGTTCAATAAGTCTACCAAATATTGGGGTTGAAACAAAAGCAGGACATGTCACTGCAGCGCTGGTACAACGTGCTCATCCTCCCTAGTTGTCCCCGCTAATAAAGATTCTGAATTTTAGCGGCTAAATTTATTAGCTCGGATGATGGATGTAGTCGGAAAGCTCCCAGTTCCTCTCGAAAGTGTTACAGATCACGTGCCCCCGCGATTTTAGAGGGAGAAAATAAACCGACAAGCATTTGTCGTCGTGCATACTATCTGTTGGGATAACTGGACCGGCGTCTATCCGAGCATGATGAGAACCTGTAAAGTACACGACCTTTCGAGCGATTTAATTGCTAGTTGATAATAAAGTCAGCCGGCTGCTGTGACCGAATCGTGCGCCACACTAGTATTCCGAGAGCGTAGAGCTCTCTCTCTCCCTCACTTTCTCTTTTTCTCGGTACTGTTCGATTAAAAAACAAAGCTTCAGACACCATTCTGTTATTTCTTGCGTACCTAGAATGTCTCGGGCCAGTTGCATCGAACAGACATTTACGATCTATCGCAAATCGATTTGAAATGCACTGTGGGTGTTAGACAATCGGAAACGCGCTTTTCAAGCCTTGTCTGTGTGCGTGTGTGCAGAGCCACGAGTCGCCATTTTTCCTCCGAGTGAGCAAGGACTATTTTTATCTGCTGAAATGCAGCTCTTGAATGTACCGATATTCTTGTCCGTGAACATGGGGGGGGGGGGGGGATAGGAAGGGGAAGGGGGACTTGTCCGGCTGAACGTGCAGTCTCCCGCCCAATCGAAGGACAGAAGTTCTAGCTACTGTTTTATGATAAATCTAAATGTCATTTATTGTTTACACTATCACAGTCAACACAAACTCACAAGTAATGTATTCGGATATAGAACAAAACATTTTATCGCACTTATAAACCTGTGAGCCTGTTAGACCAGGCTCCGCTTCAATGGCGTTGAACGAAAAATTGAGGCAATTGCAACGCATTTCACCTAGAATGTGTAATTATCGGGAAATTTTAAGAATGATTACAAAGATGATAACAACGACAACATGGATTATCCAGAATGCCTTGACTTGGAAGCTTGGAGGGAAGGAAATGGATGTTAATAGATGATGATACTCAATAATTCAGGTTTTAGCTCACTCTGTCCTATATGATATTTTCGAGAGCTAAAATATCATCAACTCGGGGGGGGGGGGGGGCACTTCTCACACATGCACGTGACTTACTAAGGGGACGTTCCGTTTTGGTCGTCGCCTTGGCACGCACCTGCAATGTCGGCAGATTGTTGGCATGCCTGGTGAATTCATATCGGGGGTTGTCCCATCCAATATCGACCCGCTCATCCGGATCTCGAGTGACCACGTGGGCGACCACGTGACTTAACGTCGTTGCGGCATGTGACCTATAGTCGGCCAGCTCCGCAAATTCCTGCATGCGTGATTCCGGTAACCCAAGGTCCTCACACGAGGTTTCCACCAGAACGACGGATACTGCGGCATAGGATTTTATAGGCCCCACAAGCCTCTCTGTCGGCCCGGCTTGGTGGAAGAGAGAGAGACGCTGACCGATGGAATCATGTCGGTGCCCGGACAGCAATGCGTTCACTGGCACACTTCAGCCTTTGACCCCATTTCCCCCAAATAAATAGAAACATGTAACGTTGCACTGGCCTGATTTCAAGTTCAACCTAGCCTTTTGCAAAGGCAGCTCGCAATGAACTCACACACAGCGAGCGGTAGACTCGCACACAGAGACACTTGCTGGGACTGTGCACGTCCACAAATTATTGCGAGCTGCCTTTGCAAAAGGCTAAGTTTAACCAGGTATAAACGTTGTTAAGCTCATGAGAGGAGAGGAGAACAACTTGTACTTACAATGACTCTTCACGGCTGTAGGCCTATAAATCTGTTCATCTGCTAAGACTGACTGATCCTGGCTTGTTTGGTCTTGGAGAATCCATTGATTATGTGTGTTGCATTCTGTGGTGATATTACGAACTCTAGTCTAGTGGGATGCTTAATCTCTGTGGTTGGGTTATAAAAAGTTACTCAAAATGTCAGGTAGTTTCCTTATATGATACAAATGTATTTAATTGTAGTGATTGTATCACAGTTCTTGGTGTAATGCAGCTGTCATTTGTATGACGCACCTCTTGACCCCCGGGATAGGTGCGTCAAAGTACCAATGTGCGTCATACCTTTTAGGTACCATGACGTACCCTCCGTCACAAAAAGTGACCCACCTCTATGAGACATTGACGCATTAACCAGTCAAAATGGTGACGCACCTCTTCGTGAAAATGACTGACCCTTGACGCACATGTTATTCGCAGTACGTGCCAGACTGGAATGCTGCAGAGCTCTGTGTGCGCTCACGCAATTCGCTGCCTGCGAACTGTGTACACCGAACGGAACTTCGCCCGCGTGAATCCCTGTCGCCTACGGACCCTGGATGTTTACTTCGATCGCCGTGGTACTGTATCCCCATGCTGTGGGCGGCTGGGGAGCGTTAGTATAGTACATTAGTAGCTTAGCTGCACACTGTAGCCAGCTGCCACGACAGTACCCTGTTTCGATTCGAATCGGGGTAGAAGCGTTCCGTTGTGCAATGTCTGCTTCTTTTTCTCTTCTTCTTCATCCGCTTGTCCCTTGCCTCCCAAGTATGAAATGATTTTTAGAGTGTTGTGTGTGTTTTTTGTAACGTTATTGCATCATTTTTCTGCAAGGAAGAGGTGAGTTTCTGTTCGTGTATTGATGTGCACTGCAGTATGTGCAGGTGAAAAGCGTTCGAACTGTCTTTCCCGAGTATCGTGGAAGCTCGATGTATTTCTCGGCCTATCAAAGGAGATCTCATACAACAGAATACTTATAACAAACTATTTTCCGGTCAAAATGAATTGATTTCCTTTGTTTTGTATCGTTTATTGACTTGATCCTAAGGATCTTGTCGCAATACCGAGTTTCCAATGTGTATTTATTTTCACCTTATTTTCGCGTAGCTTTCGGTGCTGTAAACTGTTGCTAGGGCCTAAGCCTACTACTAAACTTAACGTTTTTCACTGTCGTTTCTCACACATCGTTTGGTACGATTTCTTCCATTTTATATCACTTTATCCGTTCCCTTTATACTTTGAAGTATTTGACGTAATTCTTTCAAGTGTCTCGCACTGCTATTTTCGTAACGGCGATTTCTCCGCTTTGCTGCAATACTTTTTCGAATCGAAGCGACGAAGTTTGATACCAGCCGCTGTAGTGTGCCGTGTGTTGTCTTTTCTAAATATTTGTGTTGTTGGGAGGTGTTGATACTTTGTATTTGTTATTTATTTTTCTTAATGTTGATAGGAAAAGGCTAAAATGGTCTGAGTGATGTCTGATGGTGATGATACTATGCTGGTGTAAAAAGACGGCTTACTGTGAATGCTGAGCGTACGTGCCGTTCGTTCCATTTTACTTTCCCTCTTATTCTTCTTTCCCCCTTACTCTTCTTTTCCTTTCCAAGAATGATAAAAAAAAGAAATTACATACACCTCACAACAAAATAGAACCACGTGCTACCAACCTTCGTAAAGTTAAATCTAAATGTTCAATATCAGCAAAGAATAAGGGGAAAGCACGAATGACAATAAATTAGAGCGAAGAGATTGTTTTACATGCAGTCTCTTCGGCTCGAAGAAACTTGACACCCCACCCCTCTCCCCTTGTGGAAATTTCCACAAAAGCAGGTGCCACACCCAGGTGCGTGCCAGACGGAAGAATGCGCGCACTGGAATAAACAGCGTGTAAATATCATGGAAATATCGATCGAAGAACCAGCTCATTAGTTGAATTAAAGGAATCATTGCAAAGATATCGTGATTCTATAGCCTTTCTTTTGGCGCATAGTAGGAAACATCAAACAGTCGAATATAATGTACTTGATCGAATATCTTATGTTCCCTGAACAATAAAAAAAAAAGATCGATTAATCAGTCAATTAAAAATGCAACTGAGCCAGAAATACTTAAAAGGTCTCGTATGCCCAGAGAAATTCACTACGAGTAGGTTCAATGAGATGCAGTCATCACCTGGTTAGACAACAAAATCATGACAATTAATTTCAGTTCACGCTCATGATAACTGCTTATTACTTATCAAAGTTTTGGCTATCAACATTCGTTCGTAGGTGTTTTTTGTTTGTTTTGTATGTTTTTCCTCGTGAAAGACGTAATGATTTCTTCGTATCGAACGTAGACTGCATGTTTATCGTTTATCCAAACAGTAGGCGCCTAGGCGTACTTTCTGAATATATTCAGAAATTTCTATCAACATTTTAAATATATTACAAGACTCCCAAATACCAGTTGAAAAAAATTAAGAAATCGAATTTTTTAGATATGAACAACAACAAAAAAAAAAAAAAATGCGTAGGAAAAAACCACTTCAACCTCGAATGACTTCGAATTTCTCTAAACCGTTCCCTAGTTCATGGACATCCCATAGAAACGCGTGTTTTGATATACACGTTGCTATGGCAAACTATCTAGTTTCGCGAAACTACGGCCTGGCCACAGTAATTTTTTCCGTAACCTCCCGCCTCCCCTTCCCCGATTCGAAAACAGCTTGATTGAAGCCCCTGCCTATTTAAACACGAACCTTATTAAACCCAAGTTAGGTACATGGTTTATATGGCTAGTGTTTAAATAGAATTTACTATTTTAAGTTAATGCAGGTTTTAATAGACTCTCAGTAATGTTAGTTCCATAATCGTTTGTATGTGTTTTGGGGCCTGGCCTCTGCCATATGCCTCGCCTTCTGTATACGTATGTACGCGTGTACTGTATGTATACATGTACCACATGGTCGACATCACGCACGTGGTTTTGCTGCATGTTCCACGGTCGACGGTCGATGCTACACTACAGTGAATGCGATTGAAGGATAGCGAGCTTCGCGATGCCGCGGGCTGTATGTGATGATTTTAATCACAAATCGTGTTTGGTAGTGTGGTTTTGGAGCAAATTTGTACTCAAACTTTCTGAAAAGACCTTTAGTCTGACATCAGATAGAAAAAGAAGACATACGAGAATGAAGTGAGTATCAGTATGTTATAATAAAACTGATTGAAAATTGTGTCATTTTCGCGTTTCCAGGAGCCGGTGAATTCGGCCGACTCGCGATCGCGAGTTTGTTTTAGATGTTACGGAGGGATACCATGCCCCATGCAAGAAGCCTCGCAAAATTATACCATGACGGTCCCATTAACGAACCTTTTGACACACTCTGGTTAAATGACCGACTATGACGCACATAATGGGTCAGTATTGTGACGGACATTTTGCTCCCGTGACGGCACCACGCGTCATCAAATTGGTGGTACTTGACGCGACCATGACGCACATTTCCCGGGGGTCAAGAGGTGCGTCATACAAATGACAGCTGCATAAGTATGGCCTGATTCCTCCTGTAGGAGTCTCTCGGAGTAACCTTGCCTCCCCTTTGACAGAAGTGTATGTGATTCATGAAGAATTCGATAAAAGAGCTTCCCGTATACGGTGTATCGTTTTATCGCGCATCCACAAGATTTTCGAGAGTTCTAGTGATTTATGAAGTCATTCTTGCAACCAATCTTAGTGGACGTTTGTACCGGAACCTTTTGACTTCGCCTGCCACAACACACCTTGTTCGTGATTGAATTAGCTGAAATTGATCTCTAAAATTGTCAAAATGACCGTAGTACCAATATTTATTGTTTGCTGCCATAAAAAGAAAGACAAACAAACCAAGGCAAATTTAAAAAAAAAAATCCCAATCACTGATCGAAGTGGCTTTTTAGTCCATCATACTAAGTACGTCATCTTACGAGATTCACTACTCAACGCACGGTCACATAAATTGTCAG
This sequence comes from Diadema setosum, assembly GCF_964275005.1. NCBI lineage: Eukaryota > Metazoa > Echinodermata > Echinoidea > Diadematoida > Diadematidae > Diadema > Diadema setosum. The sequence goes on along the minus strand of NC_092685.1, from coordinate 40,670,902 downwards.
TGGCAGCTAATAATCATGTATGCACTAGTTGGCTGGGATATATGCAGTGCATTTGGAGAAAAAAAACCCACATCTTTATGCATACATGCTGTATACATGTCCCTTACTTCTGCAGCGACAAACGAACATTTGAAGAAGCAGTTGGTGTTCTGCGGAGAGAGCAAAGCAAACACCCCGCTGGTGACTGCCTTTCCGTCTCGTCTCGATACGTCGGGTATAGTGTAACATCAGCGCGTAATGTTTGCGCTTCTCTGTCAGCATTAATTCCCACCGTCAGAATAGCGACGATTAAGTTCAAGCATGCATGGAGCTATACATGGTTTAAGGCACAGTTTAAAGGCGTTTCCAGTTTGACTTTAAAATCTAAGCTGCTAGGTTCTTCATGCTGCCAGAGCCATTTATGTAGTGTCGATATAAAGCTGTAGAAAATAGGGTCGAAAACCCACGCTAAATGCTTAAGATAACAAAGTAAAAACTCCATTTATGACCACATCTACCGTAGATGAGTTCTCGCGTACGGAAAGTACTGCTGGAATGAACCATTATTTTGTTCACCCGTTTTTTGTTGGTTGGTTGGTTTGTTTGTTTGTTTGTTTGTTTTTTTAGCGTGGTGGCATTTATTCATGGATCCCTCAATAGAGATCGCATAATTCTCAAAGCTTGCGTATGCTTAGGTGCATTTTTTTATCATGCATTTGCACTGCATCAAACAGCTCAATCGGCAAAGCTCGAGATGAATTTTAGTATGCTTTCAGAAATTCTGCCGTCGCAGTGTTATCAAGTGTCTTAAGTGTGCGATGTGTTGTACGAAGACCCGTGCAGGTTTTCTGACATGAATGAATTTCAGGCTCGGCAATATATCTCAGCAATACAACCTATTATGAATAGTATTGAATTAAGTTGAATTCAATTCAATTAAAAAAATTATATTTCGAGTATCACATAAATTGTTTCATAGGCAATACTCAATACAAGAAGTGAATGTGGTACAAAATATAAACATACATTTAAAAGCGGAAAAGAAAAACTAAGCAAATGCAGAACTGTATATCATGGACAAAATAAATGTGTTATTGGAAAAGAGAGACCCGAGTATTCTCACTGCTCAGTATATCACTGGTAATTCACTCTCGTTTGCTTCGTAGTACAACCTTTCATTCCCTTACATGCCAAGCATATGGTCAAGTTAGAACTGTGTCTTATGACACAATTTCACAAGTGTTAATGTGATCTTTTGTTCATTTCTGTATGATAAGGATCAATAATTATGACCCTATAGCTTCAGAGGGTTCCTGTCTTGTTTAAGAGTCGTTTTAAATGGCGCGTGTCAATGGAATTGTTCTGATCCCACAATATTATTGCACAGATGACGAAGCAAACGTTGAAACCAATCACAGGGACAGAAAAAAATATAAAGCGTTTCGGATACAAGTTTCGTTCCAATGCAGGGCCGAGTTGCATCGTGAGCTATATAGTATGCAATATTCCATAGGGGGAGGGGAACTAGCATATACACTCTCCTTCCATTAACCCTTACAGGATCGAAATCCTAAACCACCATTGAACTTGTATATAAACAGGTCGTCCTTGATGACAGGACTTATTGATATCTGTCCCACCTGGCCTTATTGTACAAGTGGGATGAGGGATGTTGCGCTTTTGAGTTTGGACTGTAATAGACGTGATGTATGGAACAAACTCAGTAGGATGCAGGCATTTAAATTTGGATGAAGTGCACGGTTGATGCAATGGAGGATTAAGCCCACATTATTTTTTTTCTGAGTGGACCGAACTGGGTTTTCATGACACGAAACTGTGGCAATTTATCTCCTCATGAAATGAACTCGCCTTAATGAATATCATTCTTGGGTCTGCACGTAACATGCACCTTCTCCCGCAGTGTGCTTTTCAATAGTTGGAAGTCGGCTTGAGCATAAAGCATCTGTTGCTACGTCGGGAAAACCTCTATAATGTCTTCTGGTTGTCAGGTGCAAGTTTCCACTATACAGAGATGCGCATAGATTTCTGTGAAAAAAAGAAGAAAATGAAATCAAATTGAAATTGAAATTTGACTGTGTAAATAAACTGGTTAATGGTTGTGCAAATCTTACAACTGCACTCACGAATTATCTCAACTTGGAGGAAAGAACTTGACTCCTCCCCATCCGTATTTTCGACATCTATACACCACAGGTATGGATGGATGCACCTCCTACTATCTAGAGATGCGCATAGATTTCTGTGACCAGAAGAAGAGAAATGAAATCAAATTGACATTCAAATTTGATTATGTAAATAAACTGGTTAATGGTTAAAAACTTAACTCATCATCTCCATCCTGCATATTTTCAACATCTATACACCACAGGTATGGATGGATGCAGCCACTCAGATCTTCTTCTCCTACTCGCTCGGCCAAGGCGTTCTCATCGCTCTGGGGAGCTACAACACCCACAGGCACAACTTCGTCAGGTGAGCCAAACTTTATTTTTGATGTTTTCCTTCTATCCACCTTGTGGTACGGTAAATATTGTCTGTGATGGCCTGCCTTTTTTTTTCTCAGTTGGTTAGGCACATTCACTCGTTGTCAAAGCGATAATTCATAACCTTGTCCGACATAACAATTATGAAATTCACGTTCAAATAAAGAATGAACCTGTTTGAACCAGGTGACTAAGGTGACTAGAAAGGCCCATCAGTTTACACTTGGGGAAATCATTCCTTTCATTGTTTTCCGTTGAACGCATTATAATTTATTTTTTCATAATATAAGTACAGTAAATACAAGGCTTGCTGTCAAGTGGATATGCTGACAAGTACCATTTATGCGGATTAACATGAATAATGATCATATCACAGATGCTTGTATCAGCGAACTTAAAAACCAACAAGCCTATTATCTAAAAAGACTATTTTTCTGCTCATGCGCGAGTGGAACTACGAACTGGCTTATCAGTCCTTTCAGTTCGAGTTTCTCTACTCATGCGGAAATGTTGATCATTCACCAACCAAATAATTCAAAAGAATCTCAAATAATGAGCTGAGAGAGGTTTTGTTTTTTATTCATGTTCGAAAAATGAAAACACGTGAACATTTCAAAGAGTAGAAAGCAAAGAAATTATATACAGGTAGGTCTATATAATGTGTAGGCCTATATACACACAAATTTAAGTAGTATGAAAACGCTCCATTTTACCGGCATAAAAGTAAACAACAAACGGGTTAGAATTCATATCGAGAATATGAAATTAATGTTATCCTTTAAAATCCGTTTCTGAAACATAAGGTTGTATACATAAACATATAATATATATTCATATTTATATTCAAATACTTAGTAGGTAGATAGACAGATGGGCGTGTGTGTTTGTTTCTGTCTGTGTGTTATGTGTAGATAGAGAGAACGTTACCCACAAAAGACGAATGTGTAATGATATGTCTTCGTCCTTCACAAATCTCATTTCCATAGGCGTATTCTAGCTGTTACGAGCACGGATGACTGTTGACGTCATTCGCTCAAGCTACAACATAAATTTCACTTTTATTTCCCCATGCACGGTGCAAAATCTTGCTGTCATTCCTGATCTATCCCAAAGATATATACGTATAACTGTTAGTTTAAGAAGAAGGGGGAAAATGCTGGCAGCGAATAATACGGTAATCATTTCGTCAGATGGAGGGGAGAAAATAACACTTATGATTATTGTGCCGTAAAATGCAAGGGGGGGGGGGTAGCGGGAGACAGGCCAGGCGTGGAGCGATTGACTTCAACTTATCTCCTCATCCATATTCAGCTACATTAGATCGTGCAAAAGCAATCCATCATTTGCTTCTGTCAAAGGCTTTGCGCCCTAAGGTGAACTATCACCCATCACTATCCCATTCGCGTCTGCGCCTGCGCATTGTTGTAGATAGAACACGAACATTCCATCCAGTGACGTCCACTTCTGCTTCCGGTAGAGCCGATAGAAAGTTCGCGACATGCGCCCCTACCACCATCACCACAACCACTACCACTACCATTACCTTTACCACCTACACAACCACCACCACCACTACCACTGCCACTGTCACCACCAATACCAATACCAATACCAATACCAATACCAATACCAATACCAATACCAATACCAATACCAATACCAATACCAATACCAATACCAATACCAATACCAATACCACAACCACCGCTGCCACCACCGTCAATACCATTACCACCACCACCAAGGGCAAAAAGAACAACCTTCTCGAAATACAGATTTTACTCATTTCCTTGAAGCCAATTCATTTTTTTTTTTTTGAGCTAGGAAAATTCACTAATCTTTTGATGTTGGTTTTCTGCGTTGCTTTGCTGCAAGCTTTTATAGTTACTGGTCACCCACCATGGTACTTTTTTTAATAGCCACAATTTATTAAGACTGGTGGTAAATGACGACAACACGTATAAAGACAGCTGTTCTCGGGTTTTCTCCAGACAACTACTCTTCAGTTAATTAGACGGTGTAGATTTTGGCTCTATTGATGTGACTATCATGAGAAACCGGTGCCCGTAAATGCTATGTACAAGACGATGTTTTCTTTTCGAACTAAAAGCAAATATCACCATACTCTCTGTGTTGTGACGTATCCATTAAGATGAGAGAGAGAGAGAAGCACTCAATCACAATTCGATTTTAGTTTTAGGAAATGCGTCAAGGTTACACCTTGGACTCAATCGTCTTGACGCGTCTATAGGTGTTCACCGTTTCAGTTCCACGCTGATTCACATCACTTGCTGATCTCATGATATCAATTGCACTACGTACACACTCCCAAAGAAACACACACACAAAACGTACTCACCGACAATCAAATAAAGGCGATGAATGTATCCTGTGTGATGATGAAAGACGAATTGATGTAAGCCGACCAATAAAACGTGTTCCGTTCTGGTGTCAACTGACCCGCGACGCGAAATGTCCTACATTTTGAGGGTTTGGCAAAGTTAAACTAAGAAGGGATGTAGTAGGAATGATGCCGCACGTGTACGAGTGACCCAACATTAGTCATTAGTCACCATTAGTTGACATTAGGCGGCATGAGTAATGATAAAAAGATGCACTTATTGTCACTGTTATAATTTTCATTAGACAGTAATAACATTTCGATTAGGAGAAGTGATCGTATTATAGCCTCACGATTACACTTCTTAAAATCTTAATCATCTTGCTGCTAGAGAATAGGTTCTCAACTTTCCAACCGGAGCTTGTCATTTAGGGGTTCAGAATCCGCGAGGTCAATGCAAGCAAAATTTTGTAGTAGATTTTAGCTTCTTCTTTTTTTCGTCACTCACCGCTGCGGTACAAACTTTTTTTTTTCCGATATCTTTTTCTCGTTGTCGACATTTCAACAGAAAAATCGCTCTGTTACCCCCAGAACGTCGAGAAAAAAATGAAATAAATGGAAACACAAACCATTGACGAATTTTTTTTTAATACTGTATTTCTAGGTATGTGAGAGAAGTTGTGGGGGAGGAGGAGGGATGAAAGATTGCCTTCAGTGGCGTTTAATATATATTTTGTTCCTTTTATGTCCAACTTGCTCTCCCGGACAATTTGACATAGAAATCTGCGTGGAAAAGAGCAAAGTGCAGAGTTCATTGTTAGACATTGACTGGACGAATTCATCTATAAAACCTCCCTCGATGTGAAACATCATTGTTACGCCTACACCCCCCCCCCCCCACCTCCATTATTTCCGGGTACATAAGGGTTATGATCACTTACCTCCCAATTGTATTGCCGTTCCGCTCGACAGGCATGGGATTACATTAAGATTGGGGTGACTCTGGCTTCATTATTTCTCGTGTCTAGTCTTTCACGATTTTCCCGCGCTTTTTGGCTTCGCGTGTGTCTGACGCTTTGACCCATCAGGAATGTTTGCTCGGTTCGTCACCAAGGTAACGTGCTCAAACAGTCGGTCACTAAGGCGACGTAGCATCGTCGAGCGCATTGTTTTTGTTTTACAGGTGCACACAAATGCACACACACGGAGTGCGTCACACGTTCACAACTTGATACACACACAGATGTATTCTCTTTGCAAGTTTCACATCGCAAGTGTTTTACATGTCTTCCCCGTGATTTGTTAGTTTCCGTTTTACACGTACGCACGCAGATCGACTCTCAGCCCAGCAGATACTACATGTTACACAAGCTCACGACAAACAATCGTAAACACGAAAGTAACTCATACACACAAACTCATTCGGAATGTAAGATTCATATCGATTTTTTTTTTTCTAATGCGTTTTTCCCCTTTTTGAAAACCGGACTTTTCACGACAATCAAAACACTTGAAGTGATGTTAGCATCAACAGCGAATGACGTCATAGATATGTCATAAATCATCGGCTAAACAGCTAAAAGAGAATTCGTCGTAATTTTACTCTGAAGACGAATTCCTACAGGGATAAGACTGCCGAGTGTGAATCTATTTTGTTGATGTTTTGAAGGCTGTGTCCTCCTACTATTAATGATGATGAGTAAATAGGAAATTACCGGCCTTCAAGAAGCAATAACGATAAAGACATTAGACACCACCAAGTGTGCGAGTGTCACATCAGCTAACGACAAGATTAAGTGACGCGTACGTTATGATAATGTAAGGAGCAATTACTTCGCTAATTATTACACATTAAGCTTTCTGCTCATTTGCCGTCGACGCAATAAGGGCACACGACGAACTCCCTAACGTGTTCTAATATATCTTCTCCCAAGTTCTGTGATGATGCGCAAAACTTTGCTGTACTTTCTATCTCTTCATCATTATCTCTCTCCCCTTCTCTCTCTTTTCCTTTACTCTCCCATCGGTTTTCTCCTCTTTCTTTCTCACTCTATCTCTCCCTCTCCCTCTCTGCATGTCTGTCTCTTCCTTTCTCTCTCTCTCTCTCTCTCTCTTTATCCCTCTCCTTAGTTCCTCACTCATATTCAAAGTGCTCCATTTGAAGCTTCGCGCGTGCTGCTATCAATAAAGCGGCTCATTTCATTACTACCAACGCGTAGATAACAAATAATATGCATTATTAGTTAAGAGACTCTAGCGTTTCTACCATGTGTTTAATCAATTGCTTTTTCGGCGCGGTTTTTTTTTTTTTTCTATTGGGCTGACATTGGATGGCAATGGCGCGTGCGCAGCCTTCATACTGTCGTCACACATTTTACGGCCCGCATCCAGCCCGAGGAATAATTATTCTTAAAGTTTGTTTTTTTGGCTGCTTCCTATATTTTGCTCCTCATTTTCCTTCGCATCTCAATCTCCGGTCTCCCCTCCTTTTTTCTCCTTTATTGCTGCTTTAGCTTCCTCATCTCGTCCCCCCGTCATGTCTTTTGATATTCAGCGTGCCAGCTCAGACGCAGTCCGTTAACCTTGAAGTGCATTAAGGTGAAGATGAGATATTGATTGGTTTATGAGTGATTCACCATTGACATGCTACAGATCAAATTTGGAGGGGATGTTAGCCCCGCGCCACACGGTGAAAAGATGAACTGAGCCGCTGCACTTGTACCTGACCAGCCCCCCAGAGTAGATGGGAATAGCCGGTGGTTGGTCTTGTTTGGGGGGGGGGGGGCAGGGGTGGGGGAGGAGGAAGAGAAGAGGGGTATAGAGCGTCGCTACCTGGAAGGTGCCGCCTATCATACCCAGCTCCCTATGATGCTGAAAATCCTCGCGGCACATCGTGGCCTCGTACTCTGCATGAACGTGACCTTTTGCGGAGCACTTTTTGGTCTAGCATTATATGTTTCCTTTTCTCTCCCTCTCTTCTCTCTTTCCACCTCGTTCTCTCTCCTTCCCTCCCCCCCCCTCTCCCAATGCCTCTCTCCCTCTCCATCTTTTTCTCTCTTCTAATTCTCTCTCAGTTTACCAGATTCCCGCCATCTATCCCTGATCCCTATCTCTCGCTTTTCGTGCCTTTCAAAGCCCATCTCTCGAATGCGATCAATCGATGCCTCGTTCATATGAGAGCATGTTGTTCCAGAGCCCAGTCTCTGTCACCAGCCGGCGATCCAAGAGCGTCGCGTGGTGCCCCGCATGCTAAACCGGGGGGCAAAAGGAAACTACACATGAGAGGAAAAGGGGGGAATTTTCGTGCGTCCGCGTCAAACGTTTGCTTGATGATCGCTATGTTTGTCAGCTATGTAATATTGCCAATTTAACAATTTACCCCTAATGGGGTTGATTTGCAAAACATCGTCTCCTTGATTGTAGGCTGGAAAAAAAAAAAGCCGTCCTCTTTGGCGAGACTAAAACGTTGTCGGCGGGAAACTGGTATAGAGCCTGGGATTGAAGCTGAAAGCAATATCGCTGTAAGGGGCATAAGGTTACCAATATAAATGCTATCACGAAGACAGAAAAGGGGGGAGATTGTTAGAGAGAAAGAGGGGGGCTTAGGATTTGGACGCTGATCCTATAACGCATCTAATTGCTTTTCAGCGTATTGAAAGCTGGCCGATGTAATTCAAATATTGCGTCTCGTTCCGGCGTGCACTTTGATATTTCGGACACGATGTACGTTGGCGAGGAGTAGCGGGGCAGAGACGGGCTCCATGCTCTTCGTTGTCTGGACCTTCATCCGAAACAATCAGGCAGATGGTCATGCAGCCCCCCCCCCCCCCGTCTTCCTCACCCACCAAAATGTCTTTGCTGACTCCTGGTAGCGAAGAATCATACTTCAGATTAAGACAAACATCCTGAAATAACGGAGATTTAGCTATAGGTTTCCCCGTAATTATTTTAAAAAACTCCAAAATTTAAGAGATAAAACGCAAGGATAATCTGCGAGAGTTTCAGCAAAGAAAACGAACAAAAACAAAAACACAAACGAAGAATGATTATGAAAATGAGGATGAAGTTGTCCAATGTTTCAAGGGTTTCATTTCCACGAGTGATGGAATGATTGTGACGTCTTGGAGAAACGGGGGGGGGGGGGTGGGGGAGGGGATGGGGAACCTCGGCCATGTGTATGTGACAGCATCACTCAATGACATTTGCATCACAGGATCCTCACGACCCAGAATAAACATGAAATTTCATTGCTGAAGTGACCTTACTCTACATAGGAGAACACGTGACTGTAGGAAGAAAGTACATCGACTCTTACATAGCAGGGACGAATGTGAAACTCCAACGAGCAAAACTACAGCTATGGTCAATTTCACATCATAACTCCTCGTAGCCTTCCGCAAACTTGTTGTTTGCATATACTTTTCTGCACTTACTTCAAAAATAAATGTTGAAAGCAATCATATAATATACAAAAGTAATCAGCCAAACAATGTACATTGTACACATTGTACATATAGGTATATTCAATACTATACTCTGTTTGAAAGAATGTAAGATAAATTTTGAATGATTTAGTGATGGTCAAGTGTATAATTTAGAAAGCAAATACCCAGTGCGATAGTAGCCAACGGTAAAATGATAACTGTACATTGCCTGTATAAACGATGAGCGTTAGTTGAAGTAATGACTTCATAAAATAGAGATTCATTGTTAATGCCAAATCCGTGTGTCGCAGTTAGATGAATTATTTTTTTTTAGTGATTTTGCTATTCTGTTATCTTAACAATATGATGCAAGTCATACATACAGACAATCAAACGCTCCTAACTTGTACCTGAATTTGCACGTTTGTTTTTGTTTTTTTTTATTACCACTTTCAGGAGCACTGACCTAATAATCTCACTGCATTCTTATCAAGAATCTGCACCTTATGCATTTGAAGAGAAAATAAGACGAGTATTCCTGTCGCTTTAAGAATTCTTTGGTCTTTGAGCTTATCGTGGGATATGCTTGATCGCGCATGTCGACCGCATCCGTCTCCAAAATAAGATTGGTATAGCAGAATTAAATTATTAAGTCCTTTTTCCACTTAAGGTCGCGTGCGCCAACCCCATGTCTTGTCACTAGATGGCGGTTTTCAAATACACGTTATTTGCATAATAATCCACTTTTTTACGTTATCTGCCTCCCTCGATTTCAATGCCTGCTGTCAATTGTCTTAAAACCACTTCGACAGCGATGCGCTGAATTGATAATGGATGACGTTAGGATGTGCCCCGTGGAAATACAGCTTGCCTCGGATTCGCACCAAATCGACCAGCTTATGAATATCCTTAAAGTAAAGTGATTTTCCTATTGCGCTTTCTTCTCTAAGGCCACGAATCGTAGTGAGGCATTTTTAATGCATCCTTTGCCTTACATTTTGTTTCTGTGATTCGAATTTATAACGGTTTCTCGTCATATTCATGCGAGGTTACTCCAGCATTTGGCAAAAACTCCAGGACTCCCAAGACTAACCCTAATAAATGAAGTATAATCTCCATATCAATGGCAAGCCAGTGTTTCGATATGGAGGGAAAAAAAGAAAATGATACATCATGCAATCCAATGTAATTTGAATTTAGATATAATATAAAGAGACAAAAGAAAACTTGATAGAATACATATTTATGCATTTTAGTATGTGTTTCAAACATTTATGGTTTTCTCTCTGCTTCTAGTTTGACAATTGTCTGACTTACAGTAGCTTGTTACTTGCGTTTTTCACATACACTTTCAACTTCTTCTGGAAAATCAAAGTCTTATAGAGTATATTAAGATACAAGCTAAATTCAGCTCGATATATTTGTTACTTTTGATTTTGCCTGATTTTTTGTTGTTGAAAGACTGCATATATGAGAAGCGGAAACGAAATATGTAAAACAAGCAGGAGAAAGGCATCTCCTCCAGTTATACAGTGCTGTTCCAAGGACATCGACTTTTGGACCCCGTGGCTTAAAATATGTATATATTTATTTCTGGATTGGTAGTTTTGTTTTGTTTCGTTTTTGTTTTGTTTTTGTTTTGTTTTTGTGGTTGTTTATAAATTTGCTACTATGTCTACAGACGACATCTCTACTTAGCTTTCACACGCGCAGAGGCGCCGAGACATCGAGGCGCACGTCCAAACAAAATTGCAGGAGTTATCCGCCGAAATTAGGTTCGCACTGAGATAAGCACATTGATTACGAAATGATTCAACTCTGATTAGCTTCAAAAGTGAGGCCCATGTTTAGAAAGGAGTAAAGCCAAACTCTCGCAATTTTCATGCCCTAATATTTCAGTATATATATTTTAAGGCAGATGGAAGCGCTCGTGGCTAAGATAATTCAATTTTTCTCTGAAAGTGATCGCCCGAGCAAGTCTGATGATGATATCATAAGAACCAGGGGCTTTGTTTGTGCATTGCTCTGGATGAACTCGCATCACGAATGATCAGGAAAGTGTAATGGGGAAAGTGAGTTGATAAAGAGCCGAGAATTTTCGTGCACCTTCTGAGAATTTATGGAGCAGCTAAATACGATGATACTATTTTCACAGAGACGAAGACATTGCCCTGTATTTGATCCCCGTAACCTGAGTGATGATCTCTCTGTCTATCATGATACAATGATGCGCAGGACAGAGTGGATCGGTGAGAATTGGTTACGCGAGTTTAACTTTGGAGCTGTTTAAACCCACGAGCACAGCGAGTGGGTTTCAGACTACTGTTTCCAAAGTTAAACAAGAGCATCTAATTTTCACTGATCCACGAAATAGGCCTGTGCATCATGCATTTTATAAAATGGGCCCATATATTCATGAAATTCAACCTTTACCCCCATCATGCGTCCATTATTCCTACAGTACAAGGCTTGAACCATGCGTTCGGATTTACCGGACGCATGGCTCTGTGTGGATCAGTAAAAATCAATGCATGATAATTGACCAATCAGATTGCAGAGATTCTAGAGCCCATTTTATGATAGAAATTTAAAAAAAAAAATGTGATTAATGGCCAGTAGTCAAATCATGTTTTTTCTCGGCACATGATAATCTGACGCACGGGAACGATAAGATGATACATTATGAAGGAAACGCGGACTTCAGCTCGATTGCTTGGTATTCCCAATGATAATATGTGACCCTGCACCTCAAAACAAACAAAAAGTCGCCAGACATTAATTTTTAGTTAAGACCATATTCTGAAAGAGCAGACTTTAAGCTTTAAAATGATGTATAACTCAAATCAAATGGACTCTCCTAACCTATCTAAATATTGGAAAGAAAGCACAAAATCAGGTAAAGTGTGAACTGAGAAAAGAGGCTCTGAAGTACAGTGTCTATTCAAGCGCTTAATCTTTCCCAAACCGTGCTGGCTGTGCGATGAATGGGACAAAAAACAGGAAGTAAACCATCAGAGTTACAACAATGAAGAGATGATCAGATTAAACTGAAATTAAGCATGACTCATCAACACATTCTGTCCATAATTAATGCCAATTTTTAAAACAGTAACACTATCCTTTCAAAAGTTATTGGAGTTGAAAGTGAAGAGTGTGGACAAAAAATGAAAAAGGGATTCTGAAGACACACCTAATCACACTATTCTACCAAAAATATTCGAGATAAACTGCTAAAAAACACACTTTCCTGCCCGTTTTATGATACCAAATTTTAGCATAATGTAAAAGAAGACCCGCTCTTTCAGAAATTATGAAAAAGTCAAGTTCGGCTATAGTTGACCCATTTCACTTATTTTCAGTCCTCATGCGAAATCAGTGTGTGTGACTTTATGTTCGTTTTGAGGTGCACGGTCACATATTGTTATTGTTAATATAATAATAGCAATCGAGCTGAAGTGAAGGACAAATAGTCTCGCTTCGCCTAACTTCACACAGTAGACCTTTAAGTACGTTTTGCTTACAATTTCTTTAAAGGAAAACATATTTCTTATATGCCTGCAGAACCGTCCACTTTTGATCTAAAATATACACATATTAGTTATGCATAAGAAATGTGTGAAAGAAGGCAGACATAACACGATTTCAGTGGGTTGGGTGATGACGAAAATGTGAAATAATAAGTACTACACTCTCAGAGCATACCCGATTGTGGTTGCTAACTTTTTTGTTTGTTTGTTTTGTTTTCATAATCGAGTATCGATGATCGGCAAAGTGAATCACACGCAGCTTGTTGGAAATACGATTGCTAGGGCACGATCGATCATCACGTGAAGTTCTACCTACCCACTACTGCATGGGGATGGCGCTACAGGGATAAAAGTCCGAGATGCCCATGCGAAATTATTTTTACACTCTTGATCTCAAAAGGCTCCAAAACAACTCACCATCCCGACAAATCGCATCAGCCAAACCCTTTCCGTGTTGTATTGCAAACAAATTCCGAATGGTGGGAGGTGAATTTTGCGCCCTTCTGAGAACAATGTTTTGGGTTTAATAAATGAAAGGGATTGTTTTTCTCTCTTTGACACGACATTGTGTCCGAGCAAGGAGGAGGAATCACGTACCTCTTCATGATGACGTAGGGAAGTTTTACCGTGATCCATGTGTGTTCCATTTAAGCAAGACTGTTTCGTATAGCCCTGAAATACGAGTGTAATGTGAAAGTGGCTTCTGTGGTGGATGTGTGTGTGTGTGCTTGTATTTCATAGCAAGATGTCTGTCCTGAAAACACCTATTCATCACATCCAACGATAACTGTATAACCATAACAATAACAACAATAACTACAAGGACCCTAACTAGGTTCTCAATACTTCATCAAAGGGCAATCGCTTTGAGGGTTATTCTTTTTAATTTCAATCTATTTCAATATTTTAGGCCTACATTTAAAATGTCACTCCTGTGTCTTTTGTTGTCGTCACTATACTTAAAAGGTTAAAAGATTACTCTTCATTCTTAAAAGAAACATGGGGAGGGAGGAGATGAATGGTGGTGAAAGGGAATAGACTAATTTGAAATGTCATTGATGACTCTTCTGGAACTCAACATTCGCCTCCAAGTGTTAGTGTAATCTGTTTGATAATATTGTCGCTGAGCATTATATTAAAGAGCACCTTGAAAGTTCAAAGGGAACAAAGTTGAAAGAAAGAACAGGATTATACCTTTTGGCTTCGCGATGAGGAAGATTGATATAGAGGAAAGAGAAGAAAAAGAACACTCTGTTTTGTTGCCCTCGGCTTTCTGTGGATGGAATTATGTCGTGAGGATTTGGGGTGCCCGCAAAAAGAGGGTTGCAAAACTCTAAAACAGGTACTGTCAGTAGTCTGCCTTCTTTACTCTTCTGATCAGAAGCAATGCTCCGGCGATGTTTTGCTGCCGATACCTTAAGGCTGTTTCTGTCGCTGATGTGGAGAAAAGACTCCGAAAGGGACGGTCTAGTAAGAATAAGACGAAGATTAGAGATACATAGAGATCGGGAGGAGGGGGGGGGGGGGGTAAGAGAACACCGAGCACAGGTAATCTCAACAACTTCCTATTGCTCCAGAACAGAACATCCATAGGCGTCTTCTTTAAGTGCAGCCCAGAATTTTCGCAGGTCGTCATGAAGCATGTAGGGCGCTGCTGTACAGGCCCTGGGCGTTAAGTATAAAATGGGAGGGATTTGATATCTGGCATTACGGAGAGGAAGAGAGAGAGAGAGAGAGAGAGAGAGAGGGAGGGGAAGAGAGAGGGAGAGATGGGTCGGACCTCTTGATTCCGGGGCTCTGTCGCGACGCGATCAATACTGAATTAAAAGAAAACAGCATTTCATATCTAATCGCAGATGGAGTCGTGTCTTCATCTTTACCTCTGGGCGGTGCGATATTGATTCGATCCGACGGCTACTTCTTTTTCTGTAGCGGCGCTCCCTTTCCCGCTCCCCCTTTCTCTCCCTGTCTCCCTCTTTGTGAAGACTTGGGTTTCCTTTGCAGCCATCGATTCCCTAACGCGATGTTTAGACAATGTAGAACTTCATGATGGATTAGGTATGACAGGTTCGTGGGCTATAGTATAACATCCGTGATCACGGTGGTATTATTGGCAGTTATAACACCGGCACATATCGCAATAATGTGGCTGAAAGGTGAAGAGAGAAATATTATTGCAGTGTACCACATGCTAACGATAGCGTTATTAACATATTGAAATTAATATATATATATATATATATATATATATATATATATATATATATATATATATATATATACATCGGCACATTTATCTTACACAGTTGAAACAAACAGAAAACTGTTAGTTTGACTCGGAAAGAAATCATTCGTGCAATGATGTTTGTGTGACTAAATTTGTGAAGCGAAGTTGTTATACAAATTGTCATATTATTGATGGCTTGCACGAACCTCCTTTATCTCGCATTTTGAAATTACTTTTTTTTTTCTTTATGAGCGCATCTTTAATCCACCGGCCATTGTGAGAAATGAATGCCAGTTGAATGTTAAAAAGTGAATCACTCAAACGGACGCTCTAATTGGACTCGTGTGAATGGTATCTTTTTATCGATTTTTTTTTCTTTTTTCCCATTGTTAGAAACGTGTGTAGTCAGTAAGACCCACTAGTTACCGTTTCTTCTCATTCAGGGAGGGAAATATTAGGCTCGTTTTGCAAGAGAAGTAGAGACGCGCGCAAATTGTCATATTTTGACAGTTGGCAAATTGTCAATACTCCACTTAAGATATGAAAACACTTCTCGCATGAACTGTTGCAATGCTTTCACGTATTCAAAATATGAGCAAGAGACAAATAAATTGCATTTTTTAAGTGTAAATTTTGGCTTCGGTCGGTAACGGCATAAGGCATTTAAAAGGCGTATGAGTATGGCTACACTTATTATAGCTGCAATGTCAAGATTGCTGAAGATCAGATTTTCTTTTTCATCCTTCTCTGAATACATTGTGCACCAAAGAAATATGATAAAGCTGATAACTGTAAAAGCGTGTAACAAGGAAGTTTGATTATCATTGTTATCATGCATGTGTGTCATCTTGTCCCGTTATAGCTTTACTTGTACCACTGTGTACCCCTTCCTCTTATCTCTTTGCTTTTATCTTTTATCTCTTTTATCTCTTATCTTTTTGCTTTTATATCTTCTGAATCGGAAAGCCCATTTGTTTATTCGGATATATACGCACGTGTGCAAATACTTTTTTTTTTTTAAAATTAGGGAACTTGCTAATTGTACAAGCTCTGCTTTTTTTTTTACAGGTTCCCTCCATATCCCTTACTAGCTAGTACTATTTCAACTCACAGTGATTTCATGATTATCAAATTATTTGTAAATTACGTGTATTGTGCTTGTAGGTGCAGGTGTGTATACTATATTATTGTTTGTATTTGTATTTGCTTCAAGAAATTTCACCTTCTTGTACAAATCGTATAATGCTACTTTACAATAATTTTGTTTATTACAGTATTTGGATATGGAAATGAATAACTGAAATGAAATGAAAATGAAGAATATCGCATCGGAAAAAGATAAAAGGAATAAGGAAGCGCCAGGCGTCAGTGCCGTGAAGATGGCGGTCTTTCACTTTGGATGACAGAAGAAAGAGAAAGAGGAAATGCAGATATCCTGAACAAACGTCAGATGATGGAAATGTTGTCAGAAACTTTTCTTTTATATATACATATGATATAGGTGATACTGACCCCAAACGCTGCTCGTATGAGAGGAGTCAACGTCATTGCAATCCCAAACTATAAAGCAGCCGAATATGATAACCCGATCGCGGGAATCAAGAATGTCATTTGCGTGCTTATTTTTATCGTCATGTTTTTGTTGTTGTTTAGAGAGGGGTTGAGCGGACAATTCGTACGAAGCATTTTTTTTTAGTGATTAATTTGTTTTCCAACCCGGAGCGATACCTCTTCACTCTAGACCACGAGGGGTAATCCATCACACCCTGAGAGCAATATTCTTTGGCCTTTTTCCAGCTACGGGACAGCATGCCTCTTCTCGGGAGACCCGCTCCCAACCTGCCTCTTCCTATTTTCCCCGTGCTCCGTTTTCAGTTTCTCATTTTCTCAGTCTTTTCCCCCATCTTCATAACTGCACTCGATATATATTCGCCATGAAAACAACAACAAGAACAACAACAACCATAACAAACAATCACTCCAACAATAACAACAACCACAACATTTCTGTATAATATTGTCATTTTTTTCCCCCATTCCGTCATACCTACATGTAGTGCACATAACCAGTGACATTTTATGTCCTGAAGACATGTTTATGTCTGCCATATTGTGTTATCAAACTATGAATCTATTGAGTCATCGTTTACCCACACGTTCATCAATCCATCTAGTCATCCAACTGTACACAACTCTGCCCCTTGATCCCCCATTCTACCTTTGATGATGATGGTGATAATAATGGTAATGATAATAATAATTATTATAAAATAATAATAATAATAATTAGGGTTTTTTTTATCCAGGGTAGCCTCTTCAGTGTTGGCACTATTTTACTATTTTACTATTCTAATGTCTTCATTATTACCCTAGCACTGCCAAATACCCATTTATACACCTGGGTCAAGAGGGACCTGGTGGGCAAAAACATCTTGCCCAAGGAAGTAAGCACTGACCTGGATTCGAACTCGAGTCCCCTGATTGGGAGTCAGCTAAGGAGTCTTATCCACTTTGTCACAGCGCCCCCATCCATCCATCTTTCCATCCATCTATCTCTCTCATTCTCTCTCTCTCTCTCTCTCTCTCTCTCTCTCTCTCTCTCATCATCATCATCATCCTCCTGTCTTTACCCAACCTCAATCTTCGCTCAAAACAGACACACACACACACACACAAGAGCATACAATCACACAATCACACACACGCATTTACACGTACACCATTATGGATCCAGCACCAACACTTGAGGTGTTAAAAAGCACTGAATAAATATGTCAGGAGGTTTCCCATGACTTCGGTCTCAAGGATGGCGAACTTCACGCATTTTCTTCTCCAGTCGGCTCCGTGAGGGTTTGTCTTTTTTTCCCCCCTCAGATCGCTTGCGTCATGGGGACACCGTTTAAGTGCTTTGGACAGGGATAATGAGTCCACCCAGTGCTTAAGTGGCTTACTAGATTACAAGTGACGCTAAAAGGGTGTGCTAAGGAGACATTTTAGCCGTGAGGTTTTTCACCGACGTGTCGCTTAATTCTCCCACTTTACCCCTGTACCTCTTTAACTTTCACATCGGCACATGACACCAACCCAACACCAGATCTTGTAAGGGCACTGGTTATCTCTTTAATTGTCTGTCATCCGGATCCCGGTCGAGCGCCGAGTGTGGACTTTTTACAGCTTGTTTATAAATCCTCCACGTAGTTTAGCTGGGCTTTAGATTATTATGCGAATTATAAGGTTTTATCATTGATTCTTATCGGAATCATCATTCGGGGATCGGAATTTTCACTAAGGAAAGGCTAGATTTGAATCACCGCCTTAACCTGTGGCTTGAATAATCATGTTCTACCAGCCATCGCGTGTACGTAGTAGAATTCAAGTTCAGGATCATGCTGCAGTACTCGACAGTATGAAATTGTTTTCACTAGTTTTACTTAAATGTATACCGTGGTACTTGTATCAAAATTGTGTTTGTTTGAAGACATAGGAGACATAGTTCATGATAAGTAGGATGGGCCAAAGCGATGCCATCCTTTGTAGTATTTATTTCATCTCAGTATGGATGTGTTTGAAAGCATTCAATGTTATTTTCTTTTCATGAATTTCATTCTAATTTTATTTCAACACGGTGATAAATGGAACTTGCTCAGCCAGTGACTGTTATTCTACAAGTCAGTCCGCGCGTGCGCAAATCTTCCAACATGAATTCTCTCTTCAGATTCACACAGTCCATGTAACTGTCCGAAAGTCGGCGATGGCAATCTAATATTCAAAACCAGTCGCGTCTCCGAGAGATACTCGCCCAACACTAGATGCCAAACTCAGAGGCCAATAATGGACATAATAGGAAAACGGTATAATGACATGGTATTTTGGCGGGCAAGCACATTCCATATCAAACAATCGTCACTTCCTGACCGCAAAGTCTGCTTATTGCTAGGCGGCAGCTACACATGATTATGACAAGAGAGGCTATATAGTTGCAGCTCATGAAGTACAGACAAGGTCTTGTGCATGGCCGGCGCATTTCCTCCCCCGTATCATATCATCGTCTCCTCATCAACGGGAAACATCTCTTACTCTACTTTTTCTCCATCGCCTTTCCTCTCCCACTTTACAACTCTATTTTCGAGGCAGCGAGAGACTTACAAGTGGCCATTGGAGAGGGAAAGACGATATTTGTTCGCGTTACAGATGGGCGCGCTTTTAGGAGTCCCGTAACAGTCTTCACACAGCGTTCCCTGCTCTCCGCCCCTTGCGCGGCCGTCGCAGAGATGGCATGCTTTGTAATTGAGGAGCGCGTCGCACTATCTTCCACCCCAACCGCCCCACCCCACCCTATACCTCACCCTAATCCCTCCTCCTCTTCTCTCCCATTTACGCCCTTCTCCCTTTCATCTCCCCTCGGCTGGTCTGTCGCCATTTGAACCCTGGGTAGACACTTCTGCTTCCGCCGATGCATAATTCGACGATCACGGACACAGCCTACTCATCCATCGCGCATCAATTGACCGCGTATTTGCGATGTCTCGAGACAGCCAGAAACTATTAAGATGTATTACTTTCGCCAAAGTCAAGCATCGTATGTTGCTTTCTGTGAAAAAACAGATAATTGTATGATAGATTGAATAGAAAAGCCAATGAATGTGTATCAGCGTGTGTGTGTGTGTGTGTGTGTGTGCGCGCATGTGCGTGTATGTGTGTGTGCTCTGGAATGCACAGGCCATTCTTTTCCTAGAGAGCCAAATAAAGAGCATGCTATTGGAGAAAAAGTTGGTGTTAAAAGAACTAAGAAGCGGCAAAGTACGCAACTCTTATATTAACACCCGATATCACAAGATCTCGTGAAAAGGTTAATTGGCAATCTGAAGGTAATAGCGTTGCGTTGAATAATCTTGTTAATTAATTTTCCAAATAAAAATGCACTCTCAGACGATATAATATGCTGAAATAGACTGACTGTATTAAGTGATAAAGGCGTGAATCACTACAATGGGGGTCATATTGACTGTTGAAAGCTGACTCGGTAATTGATTCAGCCTTATATCCATCGCTAAATTAGCAAACATATAGATGAGCAGCGGTTGTGACTCTGTAACAGGAATAAAAGAAATAACTGGTGTATTCCTGTAAAAATAAAGGGAAAAATAAAAATCGCAACTCGCGTGGAAAATCAATCGTAAGCTTGTTAGTACTTACGTCTGATTGGATCAGTTTAAGGGAGCTGAGCATTTTAATGATTTCGTGTGTTGCATGTGGCCTTGAAACTGCCCTTGATAGAAGTACAGTAGTATGGGACGAGCCAGATATTCATGTCTGTGTAACGTGTGAGACTGTTCCACGTGCGATGGTATAAGGTCTCTATATACATATATACTGCTTAAAACGACACACTAAATCACACATCCGGCTTACCATAATTTCCCCAATCTGCGACAGTTACACTGTCTGCGCTTGGACAAGAAGACTACAGTCACATACAATACCTCTCTAATTCAGACCTGTGATGTTCGAGGTGCGTGATTCAATCAAGCCATGTTTTAGTCGTGATTACATTGTGTTAAGTAATCTTGATTACACATGTACGTCGGATTCCATTTCACAGCGACTGTTACTATAGTTACTGAAAGAATTTGTTCATTATTTTTTTTTTCATGAATCAGGTCAATCGATATGTTGAAACGTGTGTGAAACTTGATAGAATAATGAAATAATGCATTTGCCCGACGTGACAGCAGTTATTTTTATGTCTATTTCACATTAGAAAGATAATATCTTTGTTCAAGAAGAGATTGAGGTATATATATGGATGTTGCTCTTGCCTTTGTATTTCATTTCTGCTATCTTCGTCGGTCTTTATTATTAAGAAAATACCATGTCGACATAAAGGAGGAACCTAAAAAGGAACGCTGATGAGAAGTTAAACGATGCACAGTATTGACGTGGTTTTAGAGAAGTACGCCATAAACGACGTGATATACATGCATAATCTCGTTGTGAAAGCACATCAAAATTCAATGAGAAACCTCTCCCTTTCGTTGGCATTGTTTTGTGATATTTTAGATTAACGGCAGACGTTGGATAATTTTTGTGCAGACATAGGCATTAACCTTTCGTAGAGCCTGATTATCAAAATCGCCCAGAACATAGCGGCAGCCGTCGTAACTGTTGGAATCAGTCATTTGGCAAGCTGGCATGAATTATCCTACGTTTAGGGGAAAAAAGCTTTTGCCCTTATGGGGCGCATAAAGTAAATGCCATGATCGGAGGAAAAATAAACAAGTACGTGGGAGGCTGATCAATATTTTGTATTAGACACGGCTGAAATCATGATTTGTAAACATTTACTCCCATAAATTCTGAAATCTTTGGATTCATTTGCGACTGACAGTTTGCATCGATGTAAACATGATAAAGAACGAAACAAAAATGGTGATGGTAGTCCCCGCTCTTTCTTTTCGTCTTCCAGGGATGCCCTGATCTTCTCCGTGGCAAACTGCGGGACGAGTCTCTACTCCGGCTTCGTCATCTTCGCCGTCCTGGGCTTCATGGCGGGCGAGCAGGGAGTCGAAGTCGGTGACGTGGCCAAATCAGGTGGGAGTTCGTCGGCGGGCGTGTTTTATAGCACACAGTGTATATGCAATGCAAGACTCCCGTTTCTTAGTTCCCACAATGCAATCCCTCGCCCCACTTCCAACATCTTTTCCTTACCCCTTCTCTTTTTTTTTTCAATTCAATTCAATTCAATACAATTCAATTCAATTCAATTCAATTCAATTCAATTCAATTCAATTCAATTCAATTCAATTCAATTCAATTCAATTCAATTCAATTCAATTCAATTCAATTCAATTTATTATGTGATTTATACTTTATTTCCCTCAAACGAAACCGGACGTAATACTTAATACAATGATACATTTATCAGTTTATCAAATAATATTGTTGAATGGTTTGAATGAAGTACGAGTCAAGTATAATAAGTATAATACAAAATATATACTAGTATACGTTTTTACTATTATAGTATACGGATTATTATAATATATTCTTGTGTATAATTTGATGATTAAATAAATTATTTGTGTATACCAATGTCATGCTCTTTATACTTTTATTGGAAATGAAATAGTTCAAAGTTCAAAGTTCAAATTTATTTTGATTTTCATCAAATAAACAGCGAAAATTATATACAATGTATAAGCAGAATACTTGTATGAAAACAAATTGCAAAAACGTAAGTAATAATGAGTAACAAAATGAAGAAAACATAATTGTATTTTTTAATATATACATAGTATGCATAGCACAAATAAAATAAAATAGAAATGAAATGAAATAAAATGAAATGAAAATGAAATATAACGAGAAAACAATACCGACTTTGCAATGGTATTTAAGAATACATAAAGCGATGGAAAAGAGTGATGTACTAAGATGTGGAGCTTTTTTCCCAAACACCCCCTCCCCTCCTCTCCCTGTCTTACCCAATTCATGTTGTATAGTGTGTCTGTATGTCTAGTAATTATATATTATGAATATCTC
This sequence comes from Diadema setosum, assembly GCF_964275005.1. NCBI lineage: Eukaryota > Metazoa > Echinodermata > Echinoidea > Diadematoida > Diadematidae > Diadema > Diadema setosum. Next base: position 40,648,358 of record NC_092685.1, on the reverse strand, counting down.
CCCTTCTCACCCCTTGCGTCCCTCGCCATCCCTCTCTCCCTCCCTCTCTCCCCCTCTGTCTCTCATTCTCTTCTTCTCTCTTGTTTTTCTATTAAACTGTGCGTGTCGTATATCGTGTTTGTCTAGTCATATATCCCTGTCTCTCTTTCTCTCTCTCTGCGTCTCTTTCCATCTCTCTGCCACTGTTTTCTCACACGTATGTGGCGCATTGCTGTTGACATCGTGTTCTGGTTTCGCCCTTCTCTTTGCGATATAAGTTGCTCAGTCCCTAACTCCGATCTATCTATCACTCTGTTAACCTATATTTGGCTCTCAGCATCACTTCACGGGGGGTCTCTTTTCTCTATCCCTGTCCATGTACATTAAACTCCAGATAATTATCTTAACATACCTGTGTGTCGTTCCATGTATAGTTGAACCGCACATTGACTTGAATCATTCCACAGCGTGGGTTTTCTTTCATCCTTGTTTTTACGGATTCTTTTTTCTTCTCCCTCTCCACTCTTTTGTTTTCGTGTTTCTTTTGTTTTCTCCCTCCAACATCTCCCCCCCCCCCCAAAAAAAAAAAAAAAAAAAAAAAAAATGTCCTCTCTCTCTCACACACACTCTTCCTGCATGTGGTTCTGCTTCTGTCTTTGTCTGTACCTACGGATAATGATGCGTTCCATTTTATGCATACTGACTGAATGAAACACATTGCATATGCTAAGCAAACGTGGCGGGAAGTTTTCATTTTCTTCAAAGTATTTAAAACTTGGTAAGATGTGTCAACTTCTGTATGTATTCCGTGTACTGCCTGACATTCGCCAAATCATCTGCGATTGCTGAGACATAGCTCTAAAACTCTTTCGAGAAAGCGACAGAAGTTCACCGAAAATACTTTTCACAAATATCACCTTGTATTTGAAAGATAGCAATTTTGGTACCGGGCAATTTTTTTTCTTATATAAATATATGCCTCCTCCCCCCCCCCCCCCCCCCCACCCCTCGATAAAGTCCCGCGTAATGTATACCTATAAGGACACTGGTCCACACCCTGCACGATTCACGAACGGAGAACGTTCGTTGGCGTGTTTACTCATTGTCTGGGAGAATACGGTGATGCAATGTTGGCATTTTGAAAGTCAACCCGTGCACGTGTGTGCCAACATTTTGTTCTCTCTCCTTTCCGAGATGACAAAATGCCATACGCAGATTTTTCCGAGGACTTTGATCATAATCGCTCCAATCTCGAGTGTTTAATCATATCGGTAAGAAGAAGAAGAATAAGAAGAAGAAGAAGGGGAAAAAAAGAGATTCAGCCTCCGGCATTTACCGAGCATTTTCGCTCTCTTATTGCAGCCGGACATGAGTAGACTCATTTTATACTCGAATATTAAACTGTCCAATCAAAGCGATTGCCAATTATCTTCATCCGTTTGAACAAGGAGGGATTGTATTCATTCGTGTCTCGGACTCCCATGTCCTCTAAGAGGTAATTGCGTTAGAACTCACTCGCTAGAGAATGCTGGGCGCACGGTCCGTCATCGTTCGTGTGATTGTGATTGGAAGTAAGGGAGAAGAGCGGGCAAACACGAAGCCGGCTTTTTCCTCGTGATTTCCGAATTAGTTGGGCAAACTGCAGCACTTTTTTTTTTGAATTCTTTCTCTGTATTCATTGATCTCCCCCCTCCCCCCTTACACCTCTCTACCAAGTACGGAAAACTTGAGTACCGATAAACGGAATGGTGCGGGGGGGATTCCCCCACCCACGAGAAAAACCGCCCACACCACCACCACACACACTAACAGCCATTCATTCCACCAGCATCAGCTTCTCTCTTTCCTTATTGCTTTTGGGCAATCAAGAAGTATTTAAAAGTGGCTTTGAAGATAGTAACTCTGCTTTTTGGATCCCTTCGTACTCAAGTCTTACGCCGATGAAAGTAAGTCACCTTGCATTATGTAATTACATGCAGTCACGCCGCCTCTGCAGAGACCAAATTGATAGGTTTTGTTCTTATATAGAATGTCCCTCTCTCCGTGATTTGATTACTGCACGAATGTTGCATCACGACCAAGAGATGAATGTGGGAGTTGTCATTTACGAGATAAACGGTATAAAGAAGCCGATGTTCTTCTGACCCGACCCGCCCCCTCCCGACCTCCACGCACACCCACCCATAACATTTTGATGCTTAACGCGCGAGGAATGCCGCCTTTAAAGTCTGACTGTAATTGCAAGGTTTGACACAAAGCCATGGAAACGAAATATAACCCTCCGTCATGCATTTCCGTGCCTCGTCCATCTCCCCTCCCCCCAAAGAAAAAAAAAAGGAGGAGGAAAATGGAAAGAGGAAAAATCGTCTGGGATAGAATCCGAGAGGGTGTGTATCATGCACACTTTGCTCTAATTACAAGCGCCCTCTTTTCCAATTTCACCCCGCGGCTTTTCGCGGATCGGCTGTACAAATATGACGAGGGCAGTGAAAGCGCGCCTCTCCCTGTCGTTTTACCTGAAGTCTCCGTGAGGGCGTAGAACATCCGCGCTCTCTCTCGAGACACCAAGCAGCTATTCCAATAATGCGCCAGCGAGTTTAAGTTAGTTGCTCCAGTTTGTTGAACATGAGCGCTCATTTTTCCCCGGCTTGTTTCCCCTTTATCCTAGGGTTGTTAGCATATCGGCAGATGTTTTGTTCTGACTGGACACTGCAGAACATACACTGTTTCCTGATTCAGGGCACAAAGACTTACAGAGAAGGTGTACAGGTTACAGGGAGATTAAACAAACATACTGGGTAACCAGATAAAGTCTGGTCGAAATTAACCCATTGGTGGCTAGAAGCAATCGTGCCATCCATCAATCTCATGCCTCATCCCAACATCTGGGAGTTAAATGGTTCAGATTTTAGAGGTATGTGGAGGTGTCTGCTCTTTTGGATAGGTCCCTGGTCTTATAAAAACGGGAGCACCTGGCTTTTAGATCTGCCAAGCGCGTTTATCCCCTACAGAGTTATTTTGCTCATGATGTCTGTCTTGGTTTTTCTTGGAAAGTGTGAGGTGGTCTCAAACTCTGATCAGCGAAACCCGAGAAGATCAGCGTCGAACTGCGAGGAGGGCTTCATGTTAGACTTACGTATTCCCCTCCAACCCACCCCTTAGCGCTCCATCCCTGTTACCCATCCCTGCCTCGTTTTTTCCCATACCCCCCCCCTCTCCACCCGCACCTCCTCGTTTACCCTCATATCTTTCCCACCCCTCCCATTTCTTTTCGTCCCATCTTCCCATTCCTTCTCCTTTTCCTCCTCCTCTCCTCCCATCCCTACCTCCTTCTCCAATCTCTTATTATCCAACGTTTGATGACCGAAGTCCCGACGATCGTCATACGTGCGTGCCGACGATTGAGTGTCGGTGATCGATCTACTGAGGCGTGTTTCGCGCACGCGCGTGCCCGCTCACCAGCGAAGAAACTTCCATCGCTGTACGCGCCGGCCAATATCGCAAATCAAACACGGGCCGAAATGGGCTGTCACGATTTGCCGTTTTTCTTTTTCCACCTTATTTTCAACCGCAGTATCTAGTTACAAATCCATGGATTATGTACAACGTCTGGAGATGAGTTGAATGCAGCGTGGAGAAAAAAAAAAGAAATAGATATATTAAAGAAAAAGACATATATAGAGAGGGAAAGAGATTGGGAAAATGATTTATTTGTAAGTACTGATCACGTCTTCGCGGTCGACGCAACATTGCATCAGACGATGTAACCTTCTCCGAGCAAACGAAAGTGGGATGACTGAAAGACGGGAATATCTATTTCTGTTTGCTCTGCGAGTTGGAATTGCACGATGCTCGTCCGGAGAAGTGCTTTCCAATATTGAGATGAAGGACTCGACTACAGATATCAGACAACCCAAAGAATATAAGAGCCGGAGATTTCGCAGGAGGAGCAAATGGAATTTATATATAAAAAAGCGAAAACGGCAGATGAGAGGGGAAAAAGTGGGCGAGGGGGGAGTTTTGAAGTTGTTGGAAAGATTGGACAATATGTACACATCTACCTAAATTGGATATCGACGTAAGGTGAAGGTGTGTGTGTGTCTGCTCTCGTGGGTGAATTCGTGTGTGTGTGTGTGTGTGTGTGTGTGTGTGTGTGTGTGTGTGTGTGAGTTTGTATTGTGTGTATGTGAGTTAGAGCATACCTCGCAAATGCGACACGATTTAAGAATGTAGAAAATTGGTTCCTTACGTCACTTTTTAGAAACCTTTTTTAAAAGCAATGACTGAAACTTCTTTTCAGCTATAAGATCTCGCGGAAGTGTGTCACTGAGCGCCTTGGCTGTAATAGAAAACCTATAAAATCTTTCAACATAAAGAATGCGACAAATTTAACGTATTGAGCATAGATAGATAAAAAAATGTATGTGTTAAAAATATCTCAACAAAATACAGCAATTTGAGCATAAATTGCTTTAGTTTTTTTTAGACGATTATAGCTTCGTAGTGATGTTCAGTCAATACGCTGTAGATAGCACAGTAATACACCAACACGCGAGTGCCTACATTATTCTGATCATGCCATAGAAGATATCGCGTATACTCGCATAATGTTACTTGCTGTGACCATTTTGACCATTTTGATATATCTGTTCTTATTCTCAATGATGCCTCGCTCGGGTGTCTTCATTTGACTTCATTTGACCACATTTCTTTGACCAATAGTGCAATTTTATGGAGCATTGAATCCCTGAGTTTTACCTCGACCATCATAAACTATTTTGTACATTCTGTAGAGTTTATTATTATCTCGACATACCGAAACGCTTATATTGTTTCTTTGGAACCTATACATCCTACAAGCATTGCTTTTTAGTAGATTCCTCATATTTACACATCATTTTATTACGTGTCCTTATACATTTGTGAAATTATGTCTAAAATTGAATGTTGTGTTATACATATTTTACTCCGAAATCAAATGGAATATGAAGCCTGAATATGGAATGTGGAATATGGAACTTGAATAAAAAAAAAAAAAAAAAAAAATATCGTACGTCCAGTTCCACAAACCACGTTTCGTTTCCGGATACCTTCGTGATAATTTTTCACAAGTAATGTGGAAACTGATATTCCGACATACCAAAGGGTATATAGAAAATGACAAATAACTCACTGTGCTTGAAAGTTGATTCGTCATTATCATATGATACGAGTAACCAAAGTGGTTGGTAATGGTATGTTATTGATGACTTAATAGACGTTAATCTGTGTAGATACTTCATCAAATTCTTCAATCATAAAACTGTCATAAATTTAAGGGTCAGAATGATGCATTTCCAAACGAATCAAATTTGCGTGGAAGCGTTTATCATGCATACTGTAAGGAGCAGTATATATTTCTGTTATACTTATCTCGACTGTTTTCTAGACAGGACTTTGCATATTGTTAAAGTTGTAGAATATCCTCATGCTGAAAGCAGAAAAAGAGGCAAGAACTGAGTTGACAATAAGCTAGTAGTTTGTAGCGGCTATCTTTTGTTTTGTTTTGTTTGTTTGTTTGTTTTTTGCTTCCTTTTCTTTCCAGCTGTGAAAATGATACTGCATGTTACTTGAAGATTCTGATGTCAAGGTGTGGTATAGTACCTGTATGGCTCATAATATTCAGTTGCCGTATTCATAATCCTATTTGCTTTTCAAGATCACAAGATCAGATTTGAAAGGTTGAGACTTGTAATAGAAAAATGACCTTTTTTTCATGGTCTTGTCTTCTCTGGTCTTGGTCTATACCCAGGTCCTGGACTGGCATTCATCGCCTACCCAGAAGCCATCACCCAGATGCCGCTGTCCACTCTTTGGGCCGTCCTCTTCTTCATCTGTCTCCTCATCCTTGGAATAGACAGTCAGGTCAGTGGGAATCATTGAACGCTTTAAACGCGGCTCCCCCACCTTTCCACCCCCCCCCTCCGGTACTGTTCTCCTAGGGTTCTAGGACAATAATGATTACCCATGGACAATTACCCCAAACCCTTTTCCTTATTCTAACCCTAATCCTAATCCTGACCCAATCATAACCCTAACCCAAATTCTATAAACCTAAACCCAGCCCTGTAGACCTAATCTTTACTCTAACCCTATCGCCAACTGGTGTTTGTATTTCGCCGGGGGTAATTGTCTCCTCTGTCCCTTCACATCTCTTCTCTCCCTCTCCTCCTCCCCCCCCCCCCCTTCCTCTCTTCCTCTCCCCTCCTGCCAACCACCCTCGAATTACCCTCCTCTCCTCCCCTCTTCAATTTTCTTGCCCCTTCCCTCTTTGTCTTCTCATTTTTACTCCCCTGACACCTATCCACTCCCTTCCCTCCTCCCCCTCATACCCACCCCCTACATCCCCTCCCTTCCCTCTTTCCCCTCATACCCACCCTCTACATCCCCTCCCTTCACAATCTTTTCCTCCCCCTACATCCTCTCTCATCACAAACCCTCCCTCCATCTCCGCATCCCTTTCCCTGCCCTTCCATGCTCCCCTCCTCGTCCCTATCTACTGTCCTGCCTTGTCGTGCCGTGCGCTTCCCCTTCCCTACATATCGCGCTGTGTGCAGAACCTTTCTGACTTACTTATTAACTTCTGAAGTCATTTATTCAATCCAAATATCAAATTTTGATTTCTATTCTTTCTGAGGTGTCTCACAAGAATTTGTTGACAGACGCGGTCAAGAAAAGTATGCCAATTTTGATGAAACGAACTTGAAAGGGAATTGTCATTACTAAAGTTGTTGTTGTTATTTTTTAACGACGGAAATGAAACCAAGAGACGCATTTACATTTTTGCTGCTGTGGCTGTTGAAATTAACCGCAGTTGATGAAACACACGTAAAAAAAAAAAACAAAAAAAAACAATAAAAAAAAAAGAACCACACACACACACATACACAAAACACACTACAATCCCAACAGCAGCATACACAATCTCACGCGTGCCAACAAGAAGGCAGGTTACGACGATAGAGATTGGCAATTAATTTCAGTAGGTTTCTGTAATCGAATGTAGTATATTTCTCACATTCCCAATTGTTTCACTCCTGAAAAAAAAAGGCTGATTAGTTTGCGGTGTTCCTTTCCACATCCCCAACATCTAGTCAGCCTTTTTCCCCCCGAGGGTTACTCACAGTCAAATCGCTTTCGGATCAAACAAATACAAGAAGGAGTATAGATTTCACGGGCCGCGCTTGAATTTCGCATTCATTTCAGGCGCCGACTATCAGCATGACTAATGAACACGAACGAGATACGAAGTCGAGAGTGCTACAGTCGGCCAATGGAATACATTTCGCGGGCTGGATAGAACACAGCAACAGTTTAGGCAAAACAGGTCCAGAGAAAATACCGCGTGGATAATGCATCAGATCACAGAAATGCGAATGCCTTGGACTTTAAACCCGTTTCAATGGTCGACAATTAGGTGGCCTAATTCTTTGGAATATAAACCTATGTACTGTTTAATCGCGAACTCTCCTTTCGCATTTTTTTTTTATTTCAATGTATTTGTTTTTTGTTTTGAAATTTTATTTCAAATTATTTGTAACTAAATCGCCCCATGATATCTGATATTGAAGTCATGCAAGAAACAAACAGACACACACAGACACGCCTCCAACACACTCACACTCACGCACTTACAACCTTTCCAACTGACCCCCCCCCCCTTTTTTTCATTCGATTTTATTTTGTACACCTCATGTTCAAAGACAGGCAGTTTACTAAATGCCGCATGCAAACTTTAATTTGGAAATTGAAGAGGATGTTCGTAAATCATCATCATCAGTGGAACTCCAAGACGTTTGTTCTTATGTGAACTCAGGGCCACGTTTTTATATAAGAGGCTCGCAGTTTATGACCGGTGATTCCATAGCAGCAATGAAAACCCTCGCATCTCATTGGTGTCGTTACAATATTGTTGCCATTGAAACTTTGATTTGATTTGATTTTGATTTATTTCAACATAAAGCCAGCTATCAGCTTTGAAACTGCTTTTCAGCAAGGCCCTGCATAAGAACTCGCAATGGTTGTAAGCGCCCAGTTGAAATGTTTGCAAGTAAGAAATGGGCAGATCATCGGAATTGAGCAGATGGAGCATTGTAAGAATACACGTAGGTCCTACATCTCTGTGCATTAAGAGCAATGTTGTGAAAGGGTAAGGAGCACATGGCATCACGTTCGAAATGCATCCATGCCATGCCAGTTTCAAACACCATCACTGGTATGACCGGGTAGAAAAGTCGTATTGCAGAGCAATGTGTTGATTTATGATCTATTTGATTGGCACGGCTGTCTTTACGAGCTGCCGAGTCCAGCGTACTGTCGCCACTCTCCGTACACATGATCGGAACTGACACTGCTAGCCAGAACCTCCTAAAAACTCGCCCGTGCTCGCCCGTTGAGTTATCCAGACTTCAGGGCGCGTTGCGGCCTCATGGATTTTGTCTGAATAGCTACGTCGATACATTTATAACTTGAAAATGAAGAGATATTAGCAGAGTACTGTTCTTGTGCAGGATGTTTTAACCACTAACTCAACCAGTCAGTACTTTTACTCATCATTAGATATTATTCATTCATGGTTGACAACCTAACGTTAGCCAAATACTGTTTTCAGTTTGTGAAAGATGAAAGCAGGTTTATAACACATATCGTACATAGATTAAAAATATATGAATAAATAAAAACAGCTGCACTAAGCTGCACCAAACGCCAAACATTGGTGTTGTTATATGCAATTTGAGGGAATAGAGGAATAATCGCGAATCGCAACATTCTCAACAAAGTTACAATTTCTCAGAGCCAGTAAGTCGTTGGTTGCCTCCAGCGATATCATCATGGTAGTTTTATATCTTATATCTTATATATATCTTATATCTTCTCATCTCTTATATCTTATATCTTCGCAAATATTGTTATTGCTGTTATTTTTTTTTTCCAGTTCGTCGGTGTGGAGGGATTTGTCGCCACCATCGTTGACCTGTTTCCCAACACACTCCTCAAAGATAACAGGCGAGAGATCTTCTGCTTCTTCGTGTGCTTCGGGTTTTGCCTCGCCGGTATACCAATGTGTACCTATGTAAGTATGACGATTAGCCTTTGCATGGGATATTTTATACTTTAGTCATTGTCAAACCACCCTCATCATGCACCTGAATATAATCATCATCATATAGTTTTCCTCAAATTCAAACTCTTCTCAGTCGATCTTCCATATCAACACCACCCACCCCAGCTCACTCAGGCCGAAGTTGTAACTGAGAGTGTTTTGTATCGCCGTACCGACCCATATCGCTGTTGTTTACTGCACTCGCTGCAATTTTAGTCCAATCATTATCAGTGGAGAGAGAGAGAGAGAGAAAAAAAAAATGTCCAATCTTTCAGAGATCGCTGTCTAACTCGCTGTACAGCTGTCAATACCGAGCCGACGGAATGGAAATTTTGTGCGACTATGCCAATACATGGCGCGCATTAATATTTTGGGCGGGAAGAGCACGCCACCAGTAGAATCTTGATCAGGTATCGATACCTTCACGAGGCAAACGGGGGAAGTCTTGGCTTGATATTAATACATATCGCTGGAGGGGATGAAAATCTGCCACTTTGCCCCCGCGAAACTGAAGATAGCGATGATATTGCAAGGTGCCTCTCTTCTTTTTTCCCCGCTTTTTTCTTTATATATTCTCCTTCGGGGACAAAAGCCGCAATAGCCCTATTTCCCCTTGCTATATAGCACGTGGAAATGAAAGAGGGTGGATCAATTTTCTCAAAGCGTTGTCGGAAATTATGTGCCAATTTGCCAGCATCAATTTGTGCCCAAAAGGGGAGTACATGCGAGAATGAAGTAGCTCACTATCGTCTTATACACGCAGCGAAATATGAGTTTTATTGCCATTCCTTCAAATTGATATGGCGGGATGCTCTTAAAAACATGGCCATATGTAGCCGGGATATCGCGTGTTTGTGTCGTGCAAGATATTCTAATGGACGCTGATGGATTCTCGCTGATGTTTGTCCCATCTCTCCCAGCATAGATATATAGTGTTCATATGATAATTGTGATCGACGCTTTTTCTTTACATTTTGGTGATTTGTTTTCTTCTTTTCTTTTCTTTTTTCAAAAGGGCGAACACTTAAAAGATAATTCTATAAACTGAGGGTTGTGGCCATCAAAATTATTGAAAGGCTGCGCCAGACGGTAAAATTGTGATTATACAAGGCTTGGGGTAAATGGAACAAGCCATCATTATTGCGCAAATTGATTTCTTTGATTTACTCTTTGTACTGTGCTGCTGTTTTAGAACTCAGTTGTCGATAATTCTGTTCTATTTGAGTGCTGTAGAAATCATACATAATTTGTTGACTCCGACACAACAAACAAAAGGCCAATTACAAGTTTTACGATGTGAAAATCGTTATACTGGACTATCATGTCTGTCAGCTTTTCTGCCTCGTCTGGTAAAATCATATTCAGCTGATCAAAGCTATTTTGAATTCGTTCTAGACTTGTCTATTGTTTGTGTGATAACTGTGCTGAGATATCATATTTCAGTAAAAGCGTGGACAAGCTCTCTTCTGAGTGCTGATATAACGAACTATACCTGATAAAATGATCACATATTCTCCTAGTGTGGAATGTATGTTTAAGCGGGGTCAACCAATGTCTCAATATTTCCCCGATCTGACTTGATGGACTGCGCTACACTCATTTTGTGCTCATTTAAAAGTTTTGAAAAAAAAATCATCACTTAAAAGGGGTTTAAGGATGGCGGCAAAAGTAATGGGCTTTCCCATAAACAAATGATCTTGTTTATCAAACGTTGAAACAACGCCTGAATTCAATTTAATTTTCAAACCTCAATTCATGATATATACTGCCTCTAAAGTTCACGATCAGTACCAGCACCTGCTGCAGGTTGAGTTCTGACGTCACGCTTTGATTTGTTTTGGGGATTTCCCCCGTAATCGACAGGGAGGTATGTACATCTTCCAGCTCTTCGATTACTACGCCGCCAGTGGTTTCGTTCTCCTCTGGGTTTCCATGTTCGAGAGCTTCACCATTGGCTGGGCCTACGGTAAGTATTGACGTCATTGATTGCCAATCAATAGATGGTGTCATCTCCATGGCAACGATTATGTGAAAAATCATCATGTGTGTTTGCATAGCGCGCACATTTTGCCAAAAAGGCGCTCCCGCCACATAATAGATTTTAAAAAATGCAAAAAATGAGCTATTTAAGGGAATATAATTATGAACGGAGTGGTTAAACGAACGATACATTATATTGGCGACTCACTTAGTTCTGTTTTTTTAGCATTATTAGTTCTGACATAAAGTGTTCAGCGATGCTAATGAGAAAATCATCAACGAGAGAAGCTTTTGCCAGAGAGAACCAGAGAGGATGTTGATTTGAATGAATAAAAACTACAAGAGCATTATTATCACTAAATTTATAAAACAGATTTATTCCTCCTTGTTGTTATGACCATAATGCAGTACTTTTTTTTCCCTTGTATTCATGGTTATATTTGTATCGATAAGATGATTACAATGCTCATCGATAGTATGAGTGATGTACAGGGTCAACTAGATATACAAAATTATTGGTTTAAGCTCTTGAAATGCCTGACGCCTACAAGGCCTTTATTTCAAGCCTTATTTTTATTATCATAATACAACGTTCCTTATTTGCCTAGAATATGATATAAGGCGGCGGTCTTAATGGCTTGCTGTGTAAACTGAATAAAATCCAATGGCTGAGAACAGACGGTACGATTGAAGGTCATTATCAACCTGAAGTTGGCATAATATCATTTGCCAATTATTGCATTCCTTCTGCACTCCCTCAATGGGGCATGTTGTCGTGTTACATCGTATAAAGGTGGTTTAGAATTCGGCCTGGAGCAGTGATTTTGGCATCTACTGGCTCGGGCTTGGGTTGGAAATGCATTCATTTGATTAGTTCTAGTTTACCGAGGTACCGTTCACCTTGAAACCACTTCCCTGTCCCTTCTTATAGCCCCTTCAAGAAAGCCATATATAAACAAACCAATCCGCAACAGAATGTGGCTACCAAGTTAGGTGATATCGGCCAATTAACTCGAGGCGAAGCTGTTGTTGTTGTTTTTAGTCACCCTTCTTATACTGGCGCACTTTTATTTTTCTTTGTCGCATTCATTATCGAGTGGCACGCATATCGATTGGCAAGGCCGATATTTTCGATCTAGCTTAACGCCTCACGTCTTGTGCGCTTCCAGGCACATTGTTTTGATTGTGAAACATGTGTAAATACTGAACGTGAAAGCGGTGTTAGCTATACATGGACATGTGTGTGCTACGTGGGCGAAAATGAAAAGATCAATGTTCTGGCAAATGCCGTGGTTGGTACAACGCAGGAAGCCTATGTAAATATCTACTTATAACCCTCTGGAAACTGAGGTGTATAGTGCATAGGCCTAAATGGATAGAAATTCGTCTCTTTATTTATGTAGGGTGGGGGAGGAAGTAAAGAGAAAAAAAATCCAGTCTCTTCTCGATTCGGGTTATTATCTCTATCCTAGACAGGTGTTTGCTTGTATATTTGTTTTCTTAAAAACAATACACTTTTCATTATTGTTACATCACATTTTATTTTCCCTTGCAATTCCCATGGGTAGGAGCGCCATCGTGCGGAAGGTTTAAATCGTGTTCTAAGAGTTCATTCTATTACGCACCTACTACAATAATGAAAATAGTTTAAAGAGTCAGATGATGGTATATCAGATGATCATATGATAGCAATATTTTAAAATAAATTTCGCTGTCGAACGATATTCAGAAGTTTCATTGACGAGGATAGTCAATGACGCTTAAAGCGCTTGTTATGAACGTGTTGTGGTTCCTAGTAAAGCTATGTAACATAGTAGCCAGATTCTCCGATAAGCTAAGGATTAATGTCATGTACGCATTCCTTAACAGGTGGCGTGCGTTTCATGAGGAATGTGACCGAGATGTCTGGTGTCAAGTGGATATCTCCCTACATGATTGTCTCTTGGATCGTCCTCTCACCCCTCTTCACTTCTGTAAGTATCCACCCCATCCCCACCCCCATCCCCATCCCCGCCCCGCCTCACCCCCGCCTTCGAATTGACTACCATTCGTGTGGGAGTGCCGTGGTGTGGAGGTCAATTAGGCTCTGAGTATAGTTACATCGTAGCGTGTGCGTGCGTGTGTGTGTGTGTGTGTGTGTGTGTGTGTGTGTGTGTGTGTCGCACGAAATAAACATTTCTGACACAATGTCATGAGCCACATGTTTCAAAGTCATAGTTGTATACTTGGGCATTATGAAAGATAAAATCATTCTTGATCACGTTAAATTGACTATAATATCAAGAGAATAGCAATGTTTGGTATACGCTGTGTTTTTAGCTTAATGATTTCTCAATTAACTAGGTTTTTCAAGTATTGATAGCATGAGCAACAGCCACAAAAAATAGCCACTACATTTAGACCCAACCGCAATTTCTCTCAACGAAAGATGATGGCATACCATAACTAAAGAAATGTGTTTCTGAGACATTTGATTCAAAGAAACATTTATACTTTTACAAATGTGATAATAACTGTTGCTTAAATCTTTATTAAAGCAGTAATATTGTCAGACAATAATTACAAGAGTTTGGACGGAGCACCATTATAGCGCAGATTGTTTTAGATCGAGAGTGGCTATAGTCCCCCTCATATTTCTAAATCTTGTAGAGAATCAGACGTTCAGAGTGGAGAGACTTTATCTTTTTTTTTTTGGGGGGGGGGGGTGGGCACCTTTCAATATTTGGATAAGCAATTCCATTCTGCTGATTAGAAATGTTTCCGCCCAGACATAGAGATATCTTTCTTTCTTTCTTTTTTCTTTTTGGCATTTGCAGTTGTCAGATTCCATGCACTATCATGGTCTTCTTTCTGTAGAGGATAATTACCCTTATTTTATGTGGGTCAATTATGTTGACGGCTGACGTGTCATTTCCGGCGAGTATCTCGTGGACACGCGAAAGCCCACGTGCTGTGATGAAATCAAAATGTCAGGCCAAAAATCGGATTTCGCCTTAATTCAATTTCCCCCAGATTCAGCAATAAGCTGATTAAAATTTTGCTGATTTTTAAGCTTTCGTAATTCCCTTAGTCCTAAATCCCATTTTTCAATAAAAAAACAAAAAAATAAAAGGCAAGTCAGGAAAATAGCTTCGACTGTAGATGATGCTCACCATAATTCGCAGGATATCGTCAAAAAAGCTGATTAAATCCGATGGACGGAAGAGGGAAGTGTCCTTCCTTATCACTTTTGGAGCCAATTCTGTAAATGACGAGATATATTGCTGAATTTAGGGCAAGCGTTCTCCAGTGTCCAACGCCATTTTATCCATCAATGGCTAAAATACACACGGTGGAAAATGATTACACACTCAAGACGTTCCCGTTTGCGATGGACTATTATATAAGATGCGTTCCCAAAAATTTGACATTTTCAAACACGCTCTGCCTCTTCAAATTGCGCGAATGAAGATAAAATGCGACAGCTGTGATGCAATGAAGTGTGTTCATGTAGCCATGCGTGAAGTGAAGCGAGATACTTACTTCATCAATATTCCTCATCTTATTACAGCTTTCACGAACCCGTAAATAGAAGCTGTATTTTCTAGGTTTGCTAAGCATTGTGGGGGTCTCGAGAACTGCCGTTATGCTCTGTAATTAACCCAGGCTTCGAGCTTTTTCTTCTTTGTGTAACCACGAAGAAGAGAAAAGAAGAAAAACATAATGGCGTGTAAGAAGAGTATATGATATTAGTATTGACCATTGTCTTCTTTCTCCCGATAATGGTCAAGTATCTGTCACGAGGACATGTAATTATGATTAACAATCCCCCTTCCTCCTCCCACATAGGCCTACACAAGCACATAATGAATTAAACACACCTTTACCGTTCGCCATTGTTAGACCAACGAGGTGAGATTATTCTCTCCTTTTTCTTCTTCAGCAAGTGTTCAAAAACATAGGAACGACAACAACAACAACAAATTTGTTATGCATTCTTGTCTCACAAGACGTAACAAAGTTGCACCTTGAGACGAAAGTTTGACAGTTCTCTCGGAATGTGTAGTTGCTAATTGAGTCGACATATCATTTGACATCGTAATAATATTATCAAACACTCCAGATTGCGACGCGCTACGCATTATGATGGCTGCTGTCATTCTATGTCAGAGAAGAACTTACTTGCCGTCTGTGCGTTTCACGAACACCGTAGCCTGTTTATAGAAAACAGGCGCTTTCAAGAGATGGAAAACGATATTGCCCTCTCTCTATCACACAGCGCAGCTTGTACAGACATTGCATATTGTGATGACCGAATTTGGACCCCCTTCTATTTCGTCATGGAATCAAAAACGCAAAGGACATGCCGACGCGAGTCTGCAAAACTGGATGTGACTCTAATGAAAAAATAAGTCATTGCCAATTTGATACCAGGCAGAGTTTTAATGACTTTGTCAGCCTCGCGCCGGAAAATAGAAACTGGGCCAAGTGCTAGTATTCTAATCATCATTAACGATACCTTGCCATGCCACCCCCCCCCCCAACCTTCTTTGGCTTTTAGAAATGATATTTAGCTCTCGAAGTCTCATAATGCTCACGCAATCTGGTTTTACACGTCATTCTTTGCTGTTGACCTTGTATTGAAGACTACGAAGGATATTATATGTGTGTGTGTTTGTATGTGTGTTCATTCGTGCGTGGAGCGACAGTCCTATTCAGTGGGCTTTGCCACTTGTACGGGTAGCATATAAAAAAATCGAAGAAATTAATCTTACCATTTTACTACGGTATTGTAATTATTGTGACAATTAGCATCAATGTTATGATTATCATTTTACTATAATAGTGGTTTTCGTGGTAGTAGTAGTAGTAGTAGTAGTAGTAGTAGTAGTAGTAGTAGTAGTAGTAGTAGTAGTATAGTAGTAGTAGTAGAAGAAGTAGTAGTAGTTTTGGTAGTAGCAGTAGTAGTATATAGGATTAGAAGTAGTAGTAGTGGTAGCATCGTTGCCTTTGTAATTTTTTTCTTTTTCCCTGTCAATACGAGCAATTTCAAATAACATACCGAAATACAAAGATTTTGCCTTTCCAGACTGGTCAAACTCAAAGTATCCCAGCAGCACTACTAAGATACTGAGTCACAAAATGGAGGCAGATCTAAGGGTGTCTTAGTTCGCCATCGTATGGAGCCACGGAGTTAACTGTAGAGTAATATCTATTTTTTCTTCAAAATGTTACATCAAAACATTTGAAATAATAACTATTTAAAGGAAACCAAAACCCAAAGAGAAATGTGAATTGAGTGAAAGCAGCAACATTAGTAGAACACATCAGTGAAAGTTTGAGGAAAATCGGACAATCGACGCAAAAGTTATGATTTTTTAAGTTTTGGTGTTGGAACCACTAGATGAGGAGACTACTAGAGGTTATGACGTCATATATGGACCACTCGATAAAGAAAATATGAAGGGAATTCCACAAAAATTCACTTTTCTAGCATAATGAAAGAGCACAATGACTAACCGCTTTCAGAAAGCAGGGGGAATAATTGCTACCCTTAACATAGTTATGTCAGTATCAAGTTGATGGACTGTGTAATTTTCGTAAAATGATGATGATGGTGATAATAATAATAGTACACATACGCATATCTTTGTGACTATGTCTTTCTTCCCTACTTTTCTATTCCCCGCTACAGTCCATCTTCATCTTCAGCTTGGTAAAGTACACCCCGCTGACGTATAACAACACCTATGTGTACCCCTGGTGGGGCTACATGATCGGTTGGATCCTCTCTCTCTGCACCATGGTCAACATTCCTTTCTTCTTCTTCTACCAGCTCATCTTCAATGCCCAGGGCTCCGTGCAAGAGGTCAGCTCAAGCTCCAGGGGTGGTGGCTTCACGCCCCCACTCTCTGCTATCGTACTGGTGTCCAGTTTTGTAATGGCGCCCTCTTTTGGCCATTCTTTTCTGTTCTGTTTCTTCTCTTTTTGTGTGTTTGTCGTAGAATTTTTTTTGTAAATTGAATTTGTTTGTCTTATTCAAATGCAATACATATCACTGGTCAAAATAATATTAAAATCATCAAAATACAATTAGAAACATAGAAATCAGCTATGTTACAGAAGAAAATGTGGTGATATATGGAGCAAAATAACACAAGGCTCTTTTTAGAGAAATGATGAAACAAAAGCTTGGGTCTGTAACAAATAGAAGTGTGAAATACGTCGGAACCAATTAAAAGCAATGCTTGTAAGTAAAGTTTTTGTTTTTGGTCTGGAAGCAGCAAAATCTGTTTGATGTAAATCACTCCTTTTGTATGAATGTGTAAATGTATAATTATATGGAGGGCGATATACATTGTAGTACCCGAGTGATCGAAAACGTGTGTGAGTAAATATTTTAAAATAAAAGTAGGGCCTGCTTGCATAAGTCTGACAAATCAAGTCAAT
Source organism: Diadema setosum (assembly GCF_964275005.1). Classification (NCBI taxonomy): domain Eukaryota; kingdom Metazoa; phylum Echinodermata; class Echinoidea; order Diadematoida; family Diadematidae; genus Diadema; species Diadema setosum. The sequence goes on along the minus strand of NC_092685.1, from coordinate 40,630,828 downwards.
AAGTTTACCTTTATTGCAATAGGTGTGCCGATTTGTCTCAAACCCCATTTTGATGTGACTCGACAAAAGTTGAATCGATGATAATAAATCAAAATGTTACGAAGGAAAGATAAGGTCAAAATCTTCCTCTGAAACCGATTCAACATCGCAAGTGTTTGATCAAAATCCTAAACCTTCTTTTCTCCAATTTTTTCTTTTTCGCCCTGGCAGCGCTGGACTCTGCTGACCACCCCATACCTACCGCACTGCCGGAGCAAGACGGTCAATCCGCCGCCCACCATGCAGGAGGTGGACCCCTGCTTCCCCAACATCGAGCTCGGTCTCAACGGCGGGGACGGCATGATCAAGAATGGCGCCGGCATGCCGCCGCCGCCCTACGCCGAGTCGGTCGCTATACAAACGTACAACGCCGTCGACTCCGTCTAACGCATATCACATGCGAGCGAGGGAAAAGCCACTAGGAAGAAGTGTTAAAAAAAAAAATCAATCAGACACAAGCCTGCCCTCTGCGTTCCAGTTCTGTTCAGCCCATCGCAACCTTTGACCCCCTGAAACCCGTATAATCACAGTGAATGAGGAATATACGAAATGGCTCTTTTAGAGGAACTCTCGCGATGAACTTTATGTCCTAGTCAAGAGTCACTGAACTTTATTCCAGTCGCATGTCAAAGCAGCAAAAAATCGAAGGTGTTCTGATGACCAATAATGGCCAAAATAATGATTGAATCCTGCTTAGAGAAAGGCACAGACATTTCCAGCCTTGATATCGAATTGGTTGCCTACCCTACGCCATTTTGCCGTGTTATTGAAAAATTATTAAAAATTAATTAATGTACGGTAATTATTCAAGTCTTGTACATAATTGACCCGTCAAGGATTATTTCAACCGCCTTATTGTATAACTGATGTACTCTACTTCTTGATCGTAATTACACTATAATTATCATGGAACTGGTTATAATAATTATGTAGAGCAATATATGACAAACTGCTTATCATGAGATTGTGTATTAATCCATTACTACGGGAAACATTTCTGCAAATCTACTTTAGTATTACTTAGTAGTCAACTGCAGCTGCGTGTTTGACATCAATTTCCAAATCATGTCGTTGGTGGCGGTATGTCCATGATCGATCTGTTTGTTTGTATTATAGTCTTTCCTCGGATAATTGCAATCATGTAAAGGATGAGCCACGCAGGAGTGAAGGTCTTACCACAAACAAACAAGATAAAGACTCAAGACATTAAATTCTATTGACTCCCTTTTTATCCCCGCATTCTCCAAACATATTGGCCACTCATTATGGCCATGAATAATGGGCTTTGATTAAATTACTATTGATATAAGCCTGATACAGTAAGAATCGAGCCGACATCAAATTTAATTTAATGTAAATTTTTAATTTTGACCAAACAATTTATTATTTTGTTAATTCAGTGTCCTGCATGTTTGGTTTAGCCTGGCCAACAGACGTAAATCCTTGGTGATTTCTTATGCCGAAAAGAATGTGGAGCCACTTTCCCAATTTTTAGCTGGTCAAGGTTAAAAAAAAAATCAAGGCAATTTTAAGCCATAGCTCATAACTTCCTTACCTCAACCAGAGTATTTTTTAGATCTATAGGTATGACGGGAGGACTTTTCACATTGAATTTAAAGTTGAACAGAGGTGTGGGTGGAGTGGCTGGACATACGTTTGGTGGACATGTAGTGTAAATATCTAGTGATGTGTTTTTACAAGAAAGAAACTTGATGAATGGATTGCTATGCATTGTAAGTATATCGTCCGGATGCCAGTACGTGCTAGCAATAATTAATTGATCATCACTTTTAACCGTCGTAGGTGGCGTTTTTTATTTCAAGTCTAAGCTGCTAGAAACAGTAGGGCAAGGTAGTAATGCAATTACAAGACAAAACAAAACAAAAACTGACTGTACAGCTATGAGAAATGTAAAAGATGATTATTACTACCGTTTCGGCTATTGTGCATAAAAAAACTTGATTGTACGGTGATCTGCACCAATATTATGATCATTGGTTTACACCAATTCCCCCGGCGTTCTACCTTTCCCTTGCAATTTCGACGGATTCTAAATAGGATGACAGGGCCATTGGCTGAACTAGGATTATGATATTCGATAGAAATCTTGAATGATGATCGATTCTGTTCAATGAGACTTCCAGGCACTTTTCATGGAGCGTTAGGATTAGGAATTGATGCAGCAACATAAATTATCGACCGGTTAATTCTGTACGAGTGCTGAAACACTCGCGTTCAGCCTGACTCCGTGTCTTCCACAGTGTAACAGAGCTTATGCAATGTCTTGCGTTGGTCATGCAATATGCATACGTGTTTCATGTAGTTGCTGCTCAGTGCAGAACGTCGTTGTCCGTCAGAATTTTAGTTCTACATACGTATTTAAAAGCCCAAGGCCATGTAACATACCTGAGGGAGTAACACTACCCAGGGTAGAATGGTGTATCCGTCCCCGCGTTGCAACGGTAGCATACATAATCGAGCGCACACGTGCGGTGGACTATTCCATTGCTAAAAAGGAGAAGTTAAAGGGGATGGTCGGCATGTATGCATATAAACCTTCCCCAGCGTAGCACTGAGAACGACTTTCCTTTTGATTTAATGGCTTTTACAAGGAGATGCTTCCTACGGCCAAATTTAAAAAGAGAATGTGTAATTTCAAGATAGGATCGATCCATAGCAAGTGAATCGACAATTGCTGCTAGACGGCTCTGTAAATATCGTGGCATCATTGTTGCGAATGCGGGTTTTGTGTGCTTGGTGTTGATGTTTGATGCTGCAATGCAGAGGTCGATATAATAATATTGATGTAGGAATTTGTCATGAATTTTGATGCTGCGCCCGGGCGAGTCTGAGGGCAGTTATAATGCGAAAAGATATGACCTTTGACCTTTCGCCTCTTGTATATTCTGAATGATTGCAACAGTGTAAATATTCTCGAAGGATGGTGATGTAGCATTTTGATCGACAGAAGTGAATGTAATGGGGAGGAAGTTGGACATTTTTAGTCATACACCTGTCCGTTTCCGTACCTACCAGCAAACGAAATGTAGCCTATACCTTGTCCATTCAGTGTACCTTACGAGATGGAATTGTATAAGTAATTAAAGTCTATAATATCATTTGTGTGGTGTTTTTTTTTTAAAGGGAACATACGAAAAGCAAAGATCAGATGTTTGACGCGGGAGGTTATTGAAGGAGGGGGGGGGGGGGAATAGTGTGATATATGGAGTGAATTCCGAAGCATATACATTTCATAAAATCCTTGCTCAATACCAACTTTTGTTGGAAAAGTAATACTTTCACTACTCTGAGAATTTTTCTGGAGAGTGATGTCACTCGAAATGTTATTTTGTCAAGGTATATTTGAGGGTTATGGTTCAGATGTTTTAATGTCGCCTACCAAAATTGTTGTTTTTCCGCTGTATTAATTATTTGTATATATAACACGTGTTTGTGTGTATGTGTGTCTATCATGTCTGGTCCAGCCCCAAATCATTGTCTACCTCATGCTTCGATCTGTGTGATGATGGCTTTGCTAAATGGATTTGGGACAGATTGAGGTGATCATCCATTTGTGTGCGTTCTGTTGTTCTTGAAAAAAAAAATGCTTCCCTGGTCTAATAGTATAGTGCAGATTTCTATTATGGGAGTAATACTTAAAGTCGAAATAGGGTAACAGAATCACAATACTCAAGTTTTCTCGGGCGAGAGAGAAAGCGCACGCGCGTGCGTGTTTGGTGTACTTGGTTTCTGGCCGTGTAATGCCTCCTGGAAGACGGTTTTGGGGGCGGGAAAATCATCGCACTTATCAGCAGGCGATTACTAGGCGAGTGTGTATTTTAATTCAATATACTGATGAGACAATAAGAGTTAAATCATATTCCATCCGCACGGAAAGCTCTTCCATGTCTATTGAGTACAAGGTATTCGTCATTTCACGTTAGTGGAAGTCTTTCTGAAGGACTTTTGAAAGACCAAGCGCAGAAATGCTGATGCAGTATAATAATGTTGTAGCTCAAGACTAGTGAAGTCCATCTAGTTGTTATGTATGTATCCTTGTAGACAAATTGTGTATTATATTGTTATGTATCTTCGTGCAGCTTGATTGGCCCCTTTTCCACGGCAGTGTAACGAATAGAACAGTTATATTCAAGGCGATTGTGCGTTTTTATTGCCGTCACGTGTGCAATTGTTTTGGCGTACCCGGGCACTGCATCCACATGGTACAAGACAAACTGATAAACGAGTTGTAATGCGATGTTGTGTCTTTTTCCCCTCTCTTCATACGAAGTCCATGGTGAAATTCGAGATACATTTCTTGCGAATTGTGTATCAGCATATTTTGCCTTGGCTTCTGTGAATGTACGCGAATGATATTTCTAACTACTATATCAATTTGCCTGAGAAAAAAAAAATGAAATGATTAATGTTCTCATTTACTTATTCCGGCCCTTATCCCGACAATTCCGTGTCAGTGCCGTCGTGTGACCGCATAGCGCCCTCTATAGAGTGAAGAGATTGAGGTTTACGGCTGTGAAGAACGCGTGTGGCAGTGGCCGAGGTTGTTCTAGCATAATGAATGCGTCATGTGTGTAAATTACTTAATCGGTATGCCAACACTGGAAAGATGATCCCAATTAATGTGCAAGGAAAGTCGTTTTGTTATGAATCTTTTCATCGCTCTATTTCACATAGCTACCTTGTAAGAGGAAAAGAAATGCAAGTACAGTGTATGTGTATCAGCGAAGGCAGAGATGGCAACAGTTGGATTCCCTGAGTATTGTATCATATTATTCATCTTGCGCTCTGAAATTTTTGAAATGTTCCTAATTGCCCAACAAACCATTCTGTTTTTAGTCGTAGCCATAATTACTTTATAGTATCCAGTCAGCAGAGCGTTTTCCTTTTATGGAAGAAAAAAACAAAACAAAACACAGTGTATTTAAGTAAGGGTGTATGTTCGGTATCGTAATGAGGTTAATCATGATTATTTTTTGAAACTGCTTATGAATATTTTCGAGAATATTGGTGACATCTACGTAATTTTTAAACCTTGACGTTTAGCTCCGACTGACATTTATTATGTCATATCAAGTTTTCTGAAAAAATCGAATAAAATGACTGGGAAAATGCGAAAACCAATAAAAAAAATTGATGTGATGTTGACATTTTCATTCAAATATTTGAACCCCTTTAACTCTTTTACGTTTCCTACAGTTTTCGTCTTAAACACGTTCCTTCTTACTATTTATTTTTTCTCTCTTGCTGCATCTCTCTCCTATCATCTCCTATTTCCTATCTTCTCTCACTTTCCTTCTTTGTCACTTTCTCTCCCCCATCTCTCTTTTCCTCTTTTTTTTTATTAGCCTCTGGAGGTTGTCCTCCTAAATTTCTGTCAAATTTTGTTTTGTTGTTGACATACCGTTGCCAAAACCTGGCCGTGATGGTTTTCATTGACCTACGATGAGTACAATTGCATTTCTTTGATTCCAGTATTGAATGTTCTAGATGTAGATTTAATTATTGTTTCGTTTTGTTGTTGTAGTTTTTTTTTTTCGTTTGCTTGGTTTGTTTATATTTTTTTCTCTAAAAACTTGTGTTTTTGCGTTTGCACTGTGGTTTATCAGAACATAATCTGTTTGCCGTCAAAAGTGTGTACCCATGATATACAATTCAGTTGTTTGGTTTTTTTTTGTAATAAATTACACCGTACAGTAGTCCATTTACCCATGCGGACATAATGGCGGTATTAAATTGGTACGCGAGCATTCAACGGCCATCTCGAATGACTTTGGGAAGGCACTGTTGGTTTAGAAACATAACATACTACACTTTGTACAGCTATCACGGGTGACTTTTTTTTTTCTCTTTTTTTTTCGATCGTTGTGTCCGTTTGGTAGCGAAAGTTTTTGGACGTGCTGGTTCCAACTTTTGTCCAGAAATGAGAACAAGTGATTTGTGCTAGATGAAAAATACAGAGACATCACAGATTGAAATATACGGAGAATCTCGTGCAGTGGGCTTTCATTTTGCTGTCCAGTGTTGTTGTCCCCCCCCCCCCTCCTCTATTTCTCTCTTTCCTCTTTCTCTGATATATAAACAGTAAACATGCATATATGTGTATATGTGTGTGTGTGTGTGTATGTAAATGGAAACGTGTTGTGTAAGGTGTACGTGATTTGTTTGTGTATGGTGTCCGTGCATTACGTTTAGTCGTCATTTACAACTGCAGAGCTTACTAGTTCATGTACATGTATATGTCCCTACCGCTGCTTTGTATTTCTCTCTCACCTCCTACCCTGTACACGTACACTCTTTCTTCCGAACTTAAGTCATTTTTTTTTTCCGCCAACGAGGCGTTCTTAGCTCAACACACGCCCTCAACGAGTATGTGTACGCGAGTGGTGTTTTCCAAAAGCAAACACTGACAACACGACACGTCAACAAAAGTACTTTGGAACACTAAGGTTTTTGAATCGTCTATTCCAGTGCAAATCAATTTCCAACATTTACAGTTACGAATCAGCTTCTACGTCAGTATGGCACAAAGAAAAGAGAAATCACTGTCACAAACAATGGCACTGAAATAAATAACTATTACCAGTATAATTACATAATATTTACATGTACAATATGGTTAAAGGTTTCCTGTGAAGGAACAAGTTTTACAGGTGCAACGATCTACATGGCAAGTCTATAAATTCTACAATATTTCATGCTAACTAGACTTGCTTCATTGCACCGATAACAAAGTTTTTACCTTACGAACATAAGCATACTACAAGTATGAATATCTTTCGGACTTGAATACAATGGAATAAATGGGGAGTACCTTCACGTAGGCCTACCGCTGTTCAGGGAATGTGTCAGATTGGGTCATCCCACGAGAACGACACCCACGAGTCATACAGCCCACGAGTTTGACATTGACCTAGAGGTCCACGAGTCATACAGCCCACGAGTCATACAGTCCACGAGTTCGACATTGACCTAGAGGTCCACGAGTCATACAGCCCATGATTTCGACTACATGTATAGGTAAAAACAGTCCACGAGTCATACAACCCATGAGTTCGACATTACATCACGTGGCTTAATTTGTCGCTCTCGTGGGCCTTGATTGCTTTAATGTCAAACTCATGGGCTGTATAACTCGTGGGCTGTATGACTCGTAGGTGTCGGTCTCATGACTTGCACCCCGTCATGAGGCGGCACCATCATCTCACAACTCCTTTGTTACATTTATGGAGATCTTGAATGATAAAAACAATGGTAGTGCCGCTCTCCAGTGAATTAAACTCACACAAAAGTGATTTGTCTATTAACACACATGTTTGCCGTTACGATTTAAAAATAATCTGAGGACCAGTTACGTTCATTTTGTACTTGTAGGTACTTCTTGAATACAGTTTGTAACATTGACATATATAATGACTTGGGACTCTGGAATACCAGAGAAAATTAATACACATATTATTACAGGTATACACGATCTTCTCCAGAAATTATATGATTTCTTTTTCTTTTGCACTAATCGCAGGGCAAGATAATTCCGACATCTTATATTGAATTGAATTACATCGTATCTGGTTATATGCATATACTTGACTGCACAAGTACAGACATACCAGTATCCATCGGAAAGCTTAAGTCGATGGTTTCTCAAGGAATTTATATCCCATAAAGATCTGTAATGTGCTTCTGCGCTGATGATCCACTTTCATACTGTATAGTATATACATGTACATGTACAGTACAGGAGGGGATGTAAGGGAAAATGTCTCATTTTTGGGGCGACGATTTATTTTTGGCTTTCCCTCTTAGATTTTCTCCTTGTAAACAAACTGAGTTGTCAACTTGCCAAATGAAAGAAGCAGTTTTCACGGACCTTACATTTTGAGACTGACTCCACGCTAAAACGACTTCTTTCTGACTTGGGGTGACATAATAATAACAGTCCACACGATAATAATCATATTTGCCCCGGTCACGACACCCTATATCCCTTCTGCTCGCTATAGGGTTTCATTGCCGACGCTTAAACCTGTTTCATTCCTTACCCTTCTCTGGGTAGCAGGTTGCAAACCCGATAGGCCTCGCTCCTTACGACAAGAGCGAATGCATGTGTAACTTCGATATCCGTGCGGATTGTCGGGATCTAATGAGCTAAATCACTTATTTCCGCCCTCTCGAATGCCAAGAGCGAACCGAAAATTAACTGTTAAAGGAGTTATTGGCTTCGATTATACATACATGCACGTACAATACATACGAAGAATATCATGTGTTATAACAATAAATTGCACAAGAAATTACTTAATGCATTGTAAGGGACATGCGCATTCAATATACAATGTACAGTGTACAAGTAAGGATATTATGTACACCCCCCCACCCAAAAAAAAAAAACAATAAACAAACAAACAAACACCAAACTTTTCGTCAACTATTCGCCACAGTAGACAATATCTAGAGCTGTGTGTTCTCTCTCCTTGCATTATTATCTGTGTTTCCTCTGATCTGGGAAAATCAAATCAAATCCATACTATACTTGCGTATTAAGATTTTTAATCTTTGTTCTAAGTAGGAGTCGATATATACACTGTAATTTGCTAAAGAGTGACCTTCCCGTTGGTGACCTTAAGATGCGGGGGGTTGTTGCCACTACGAATTGGGGATCATACAATTTGACAAAGTACATACAATGGTTACAGTGTACACCGCATATAGTCAGATGACATACTGTATAGTATTTACAACATGACTATAAGACACATAATATATGCTAAAGAACTACAAATTGCTCTGCACAATGTCAAATATAATAATTCCGGTACATGTACATGTAAATATGAGTGAGAGTTTGAGGAAGAGGGAGAGAGGGAGAAAGTATACCCAAACGAGTTTAAAATGTCTGATTATGCGTATAATCAACATGCACACCTGCGTATAGCATACAGAGAATGATGTAAAACATGACGTTGCCGAAATGGCGGATAAAATAATATGGACAACGTCACAACTGGACTATGGTAAAAAAAAAACCCAAAAAACTATGGAACATGCTAAATGCTATACATGTACTTGTACCTAGACCGAAGGGAGACCATGTTTATCCATGTATTTTTTTTTTTCGTGCTCATGGCCGATGTTTGTCCATGTAGGACAAAGCCTTATGTATTGTTGGTAAAATATGAACAAAGCTAGTTCAGTTTCAATAGAAATACAGTGCTTTAAAATACTGAGAAATAAAAAGCAACTGAACTGAAAGAAACATTACAACCTTTGCAACATGACGTGAAAAAGCCCTATTTTTTTTAATGTACACTTGTATACGACAAAAAAATGAATTATGTAAATGTAAAATTGCAGTTCGTGCAGTATAGAATGAAGATATTGTAGGTGGAAATAAAGTAAATCTACTGACTACTGCCTCCTTCAAGGAAAGTAAGGAAACACGAATATAACATCATAAATTCGCCTGGACACTTCGAATGACCGCTATCATTTACTGATTCTACACACAGAATATCGGCAAGATTATGTATACATGTCAACCCTTCCATTTGCGGTACAAATTTCTGTACAATGTACCATCGATAAAAGCTGACATTTCGTAAAGTTTAGTGTACATAATTACAATCTACCAAATGAATGTACAGTGCATAAAGGTCTGCATTGCACACATACAGTAATACTACTGTACATAACAAATCATGAATACAAGCTTGATTTGATATGCTACATTAAAAACTATTGTAGTCATACCCTCAAACACACAAACACAATCGCCCTTTCATCTGCTTATTTTGATGAAAATTGATGTTTCGAGAGTTTGCAAGGTCTGCGTAATAGTTTCAAAGCACGATGTAATGTTCGTTGAGTACACATGAATATATATGCGTATTTCCATTATGTTCCTTGCAATATGAGCCATATCAAAATACGAAAACATCACGCAATGTGCTCATCAGGTATATTTTTCTAGCTCTTCACCATCACGAGATCATTTGGCTATGTACAGGAAAAATTCCGAAACCTTACAGAATCAATCGGCGAACGAGACGAGATTGTAGAAGCCCCCTTGTTTTGGGGAGACACTCCTCTCAAGTCGCGCGTTATTTCCGTCTCGTTGCCATGGAGACGACCATCGTCTGTTGCCAAATTTGAGAACAACGCTGGGTGATTAGCGCAGAGTTCTCGTGGTACAGTGTACAGTAGTGCATGCGTGACTTGTTCTTTCGCAAAGTTGCCAGACTGTCTTTTCTCCTTGTTCTGCTCCGTTCCTCAAGGAAAAGCCTCTTTCATGGTCACATTATTTAAGCGTCCATCTTTCCTTGTCTGTGAATTGACGTCAATCAGCTCTGACGTGCGACGTTTTTCCAATTTCCTTGTTGGGTCTGAAATTGTGTATGAAAGAAAATGACGAGGAATATACAGTCGTACTTGCTTTTCATACAGATTGTTGGTACATTAATTTACCATCAAAGTGGTCACCTGTGGGACTTTTTAAAGATGAGATTAAGGCTACAATGTTGTATGTATGCGAGCAAGATGTAAATTAATGTAGATATCTAATGTGAATTGCAAGATGATAAGAACAAGGAACCTGCATATAAATTGCATTAAAATTTGATGTGTATTAAAAATACGTAGGCATCAAAGTTAGTCAAGTTTGGTCTTTGTAACTGCATCACAATAAACGTTGAAGAGAAATTTTATGAATAGAATGCTCAGTGTGCATGCAATAATACTTGTACATAATCTACAATGTAGTTGTGTACATATTGTGTATCAAACTGTTTGTATACGATATGACTATTGTTCAAGATGTATATAGTTAACATAATGGATACATGTAGATTACCTTTGTCTTCAATATGCAAAATAATTAGTCTCAAAATAATCCTTTTCAAAGAAAACAAAGAATTATTGAGCTCTGAATTGCATCAGCTTATTTGAGACGTCGTTGTATGACAGCTGTCCATCTTTATTGATGACAAGCTTGCACAGTAAGGTAGGTTGCATCTACTTGAAAATATCGAGTGATTAGTGAAGTGACATGAATGAGCTTTGTTTGGTGGATTCATAAGCAGTAGGATGTACAGGAATACTTACAACAGAAGGTGTCAATCAGTTGGAAATCTTGACAGATCTGCTCCTCCTCAGATAGTTACTGGCCCTGATGGAAGCCTTGCGGATCAGGCTGGTCTTTCCCGCGGTTGACGACGGCGGCTTGATGACCGACGCTGAACACATCCTCGGCATCTGCGGGGGCGATGCACATGGGTTGAACATGGCCGGAGCTGCAGCCCTCTTCCTCGAACTCGCCCTCCGGAGCAGCGTCGACTTGTGGTTGTTCGATGACGAGGACGATGCCTGTTCTTCACCGACGTGTCGAATCGTCTCGCACGCAGACAGCATGTGGATGACCCCGTTGGCTGGTGGTCGCGCCTCGGGATCGATGAGGGTCATCCGGCGGACAAGGCTGCGTAGCTCCGGGCTCAGCTTGCGGTGGATCTGCCGGTCTAGGCACATGCTGGGGTTGGTCTTGATGAACCTGCCGATGGGAACGGCCCCATACCCAGGAAAAGAGACATGTGCAGCTATTATGGCTGGTTCATTCTTGTCCTTACCCTCCAAAACGGAGTGCTCGCCAATGGCGCTAAATATGAGTCCAAGCATGAAAATGTCGGCCATGGTGTTAGCCTGGCCTGGATGTCCCCAGCCGTCGTCGTACGCCTCGGGAGGGAGGTGAAACTCGAGACTCTTCGGAAGCTGCCCATCGGGCTGGTAGTTGTCGTCGGCGGCTGGTCCGCACACCTGCGTAAGACCATAGTCCCCTACCTTTACAACCGCCTGGCCCTTGGTACCTTCCACGACCAGGACGCTGAAAGGAGTAAGGGCGTTGTGCGCCGTACCATTCGAGTGAAGATGTTCGACGGCAGTGGCGAGTTGGATCATCAACGACTTGTACGCCTGGTCGTCCAGACGTTCGTTTCGGCTGAGGAGGTACTCGTTCAGGTTGAGCGTATTCTCCCCGTACAGCTTCCACACGGTACACAGGTACATACTCTCCTCTTTATCAGACAGCTGATGTAAGAAGGCCGCCTTGATCTTCATCAGGTTGTTATGTTGGGGTAGTTTGAGCACCATTTTGCGGTAATACTGCTCCAGGACCCATTTGGCCTTTCCTCTTTTCGATACGGGAACCATTTTCGCCATTCTCTCCTTCCCGTTTATCTTCCTCTCTCGGAGGTGATGTTCCGTGCCGAAGTAACCGGCACGAATTTTCTCTCCCTCGATGTACCTAAACATGATGCGACTTTCTTTGCGTTAATCCAGAGAAGATATGCCACGAAAAACAAGGCAGTCTAGGTATTAAATGTCTCACACTGGCACACAAGTGAAATTTCAGTTTAGAAACAGCAGTGTGTCGATCGACTGGAACGAACGGCGTGTTGTTTACAAACGCGAGCGAGAGAATGATTTAAAATCGAGAACGAATCGCACGGGCAGATTCGCTAACTGTATGGCGTATGTGTCACTCTCCCTCCGTAAGCGGAAATCTGCCAAAGTGACGCATGAATCTGTGCGGAAGTAGTTCTCTTTGCTCTTCCTGAAATCGTCAATAAACACGGAAAATGACTTAATTCCCCTGATTTGTCCAATTATCCACGACGTATATTCAGCATCATGTATCGTACACAACGAACGTGCCAGAGCATGGAAAACTTGTGTCGTACACCGAATATGGGTCCAAGCTTCTTTTTTTCCCCTACTCCGCAAACGGCTAAACGAAAGCGTGTAGTTAAAAGCACGAGGGCTTAGCGACAGTGTGTATAGATGTAGATTCAAATACAGCGCCTCGGCAGAGGTCGCGTGAATTGACGCCGCACGGGGTCTATTGTGCGGCCAACGGAAGTCGCTCATTGGTCGCTTGGGGATCGGGCAAACGACGCGGAGGTCGAAGTGCAGTCTATTGTTCGGCAAATCACCTAGACACGGGAATACAATGCCCTTACCAGGTGTTCGTCTGCTCCATTCATTGCTTTATGCTCGATTATCATCAAGAGGCCTACACACTTGTTACAATCGAATCCGTAAGATTTACTTGAAGAAATCGCACGTTGACTTTAACGAGCAAGGTAGCTTTCTACCCAAAGACCTTGAATTTCTAATTACTTGACGCAAAACCAATACAACCAGGGCAGTGCAAACGGTGCTGATGTTACCACAATCAACACACTTACGACATTGTTATCACGCTGTTTCATGGAAATCTATACCAAAACGCACTTGGCCTACACGTATGTTGGACTAATAACCTATTTCCCAATAAAATAACGTAATGAGCAACTGCAATGGCTGAGTTTGTGCCAGTCACAAGCGCTAAATAATCATATCCGCCCGGTTCCAGATCCATCAAAGTGCTACAAGCGAGCTACTAAACACAGTACATAAAGGGGAACTATGACATCTATTCTTTTTCCTGATGTCAAAATCATGTTTAACATGAGACTATAACAGAAATGACCTCAGAGGAAAACATTCAATTTTCTGCCAAGATGGGGCACTGATTTATATTCTCCTTTGATTTCTCCGACTCTTTCATGAGAAATTAAAGCAAGAAAACTATATGAATCGTAACAGAGCGCAACGTATACACATTCAGCCATATATCAACAACATTATTGCTCTCCTCATATCACAATACTGTATACTGATACAATCATGCATTTTTTTTTTTTGGTGATGGGGTAAACTAAATATTATTTTTTTAATGATGCCCCTATACCACCACAAACAACAAACAACGCATATAAAACACGGTAACAGTAGGCCTAATTCTATACCATCCATTATTTTGAATGATTGGCTAAATCAAATCGCGCTTTACGACTGATTTCACAATGTCCGCTGTACGTGAGGTCGATGCACTTATTAATCATTACATCCAGTCACAATGTTGCACACCATTATGACAGGATCATAACATGTGATAGGGTTATTGTCACCTGATTGTGTCATTTCTTAAGTGTTTGAACGTCCCTGTTCAGCGTTTTACAGACTTCAAAACAAAAATATTTAATTTCAAGTTCATATGGGACAACAATCTCTGCTCATTTCCCCGAATACCAAAGACGAACCCTTTGTAAAGTACACAAAACAAACGAAACAACCTTTGTTATGATTGGCATTGCTGAGTAAAGATATTATTTCGTTTCTACACATATTTTCTATCATATAGTGTGAACTGTTTTAACTTTTTTCTGTAATGTTAAATTTTCGTGGACTTCATCAAAATTTTTCGTATGGAAAACAAATGCGTTCAGCGTTTGCAGACTTCAAAAAAAATCGTCACTTTCAAATTAATGTGCGCCAAGTCTCTACCCCTTTCACCCAATATAAAAAAACGAAGTCTTTTAGGACCCCTCTGTAAATTATACAAAGCAAACAAAACAACTTCGTTATGACTGACACCGCTGGGCAGAGCTTTCTTCCGTTTATACTTTTATTTTCCATAGTGTAATACTTTTCTGTAATGTTAAGTGTCATTTACTTATACCAAGATCGTTCGTATCGAGGAAAATGCATTTAGCGTTCGCAGACTTAAAAAAAAATAAATCGTCAGTTTCCAGTTCATATGGGACTACAATATATCCCTATGTCACAAACACCAAAGACGAAGCTTCTGTTTTTAGGACCAACGAGACAACTTTGCTATGATTGAGTTTTTCTTCCGTGTATATACTTATTTTTTCACTATATACGGTATTAGACTTTAAAAAAAAAATCAAGATTGTTTGTATCGAAAATAACTAGCTTCGCGCCCTCTCTCCCCGCTGCACTATACCACTCGGTCCAGTAACGTACACATCCAGATCCAGACTGCATTCAGCGTTTGCAGACTTCAAAAAGCAGAAAAGTTTTAGAGCTTTCTGCTTGAACCCCCCCCCCCCCTTCACTAATGGTGTCGTTATTTCACCCTTTTCCTGTGTATTCCTTTGTGTTGTTCCTGATCAGGTGTGATGATGCTTCCCTATTCATCTTTCATCCTTCCCAGGTTGCCCTCAATGATCCTTAGGATCATCATTGGCCCTACCTCGCCCTCTATTGTTTTCTTTGTTCTGTGTCCCTATATCCCCTCTCAGACAGTGCATTGTGTGTATGCTTATGTGTCTGCTTATCCTGTACAGGTGACTCTCGTTATAACGAAGTTCTCGGGACGGGCAGTTTTCTTTCGTTATACTGTATCGAAATTTCGTAACAGCCGAATGATAACGTACATGAAGATATATAAATGATGATTTTTGGACGTTAAAACGAGAATTTCGTTATAACCGTGTAGTTTCTAACGGGAGTACACTGTATCTATGTTTGTCATTTTGCCTCTGACGACAGTTCTACTTGGGTCGGAAGCTCAGACCCACTTGTGACTCTACTTTAAAAAAAATGCAAATAAAGATGTCAGCTTCAAATTAAAAATAATTATGTGACAACAATCTCCACCCCTTTTCCCTAACACATGCCAAAGACGGAGGTTGTCAGGACCCCTGTGTACTATAAAAGTATATACAATGTCGTGCATATCGGGGGCCACATAAGCATTCATGCTGTAAGATGTCTTTCGCGGAAGTGATATTTACGATGTCAATTTCCAGTAACGAATTAACAACGTGACGTCACGCGGAACTCACGCTTCCCCTTTTCGACAGATAGCAATTGAAGGCAATCTGTCATACGACGTCTCCCCCTCTTCTCCTCCCTTCCTTTTCTCAAACTCTCTACACACTCTTTCGTATACACTCTCTTTTGTTTCTCCCAATGTAGCTGGCATCCTACCAGAATTACGATGGTCCAAAAGGTGGAAATTCTTCATTTCCCATACGACTATACTCCATTTATTCTTTGTTTTGACGTCATAAATTATCGTAATTGACAACGGTATAACAGGGAGGTGGAAGAGCCATCTCCCTGGGTATAATATGGAAACGATTTTCAGAGAAAAAGAAAACAACAGAAGATTAGTCCGTTCATGATTGATAACCCCCTACCCCCTACCCCCCCCCCCCCCGAGAGAGGGAGGGGGTGGGGGAGAGGGAGAGAGAAAATTAATGACTATAATCATGCAACTTACTTCATGTTTTACGTAACCAGGGATGTATAGCCTAATTTGCGAAGCAACATCACTGTTTCGATCTAGAATTACGTTCAGACGCGACTGAGAAAACTTGTGTGTGTGTGTGTGTGTGTGTTTCGAGAGGTGGGGTGGGGATGAGACCAAGAAGATATTACAATGATGTAATAACACGAAGTCGTATGTATGGGGGTAGCTCTGCAATAGGTGAAAGCAAAT
Source organism: Diadema setosum (assembly GCF_964275005.1). Lineage (NCBI taxonomy): Eukaryota > Metazoa > Echinodermata > Echinoidea > Diadematoida > Diadematidae > Diadema > Diadema setosum. Next base: position 40,614,429 of record NC_092685.1, on the reverse strand, counting down.
TGCATGTTTATGTGTAACTTGTTTGAAGCAGTCTTACTACAGGAGAAACAAAAATGACTGTGTGTGTAAAGCCGCGTCGTCACTGTGTGTACTACAAATTAAGCGGCAGAGTAAGGTCAGCTGTGAAGATTATGAGATTATCATTATCCTTCTAATATTTTTATATTAGAAGTTCCCTTCAAAAAGGGGAGGGGCAATGAAGGTTGAATCCCATGAATTATCGGGATCCCCATGATTTCACACCGTCAAGATCACTGAAAGTGAACAACGTTAAAAAAACTTCGCGGGAATAGAACGAAATGTGTTTATGTGTGTGTGTGTGTGTGTGGGGGGGGGGGGGGGGTGGGGTATGTTATGGAAGGGGCCAAAATAAAGACAAGCGCCTGTCAAGCTTTGTAAGGTTTCGGCTTTTCCATATACGGATTACTTATTTTTCGCTTGGCTACAATATCAGCGAGCGTCGATTGTACGCTTATTAAAGGATTATGTGCCAAGATCCCAGTAATGTTCATGAAACTAGAGGAACTCACGCATATTACACAAGGGCGGATCCAGGAATTCCGTAAAGGGGGCGAGGGAGGGCGGAAAAAAACATATAATATTAATAATAGTAATAGTAATAATAATAATAATAATGATAATAATAATAATAATAATAATAATGATAATAATAATAATAATAATAATGATAATAATAATAATAATAATAATAATAATAATAATAATGATAATAATAATAATAATAATAATAATAATAATAATAATGATAATAATAATAATAATAATAATAATGACTAGACCCGGAATTTGTCAAGACTGACAAATTAGGTGATCCGATTTTTTTTTAATCAATGATTCGAGTCCTGATCACAATAGGCATGACCATAAGGTTTCATCCTTGTTTAGAGACATTGGCCGTGTGATATTTGGATTCTCATTTAGAAAAGGGAGTGAGACCTGCCATCTTTGGTACCGAATTCCTTATACACTAACGGAAATACAGAATGAAGTATATTTGACCTTTGACCTCACTTTGCACACCCAAAATGGCGTCTAAGCAAAAAGTGATTATTTTTTGAAATGATTCTTGTAACATGGTCTTTGCGTGTGCAAAATATGGGAAAGATAGGACATGTATTCACCAAGATACTGGATGAAACATTTATGACCTTTGACCCTAATTTACATACCCAAGATGGTGTCCGATCAAGTAGTTGTTATTTTATGAAATAATGTACGTGACATGTATTAAACATGTGCAAAATATGGGATTGATAGCCATTGTTGTTGTTCATCTATTGCACAGAAAGTAGAAAGAAAGAAAAATAAAGAAAAATTGTTATTTTATAGAAATTTGAAGGAGAAGCATAAAAAAATCAGAAAAAGATAAAGTAAGGGAAGGGAGATTAAGATTAACTAAAGAAAAAGAAGAAAAAAGTGTTTAAAAAAATTAAAAAAAATATTGGCAGGGGTGAGCCTCGAACCAGGGACCTTAGGATTACGAGTCGGATGCGCTACGCAATGACCTATTTCATTCTCCATAGGCCCTGTGTATTAAGCAAAATGACGCTGCATCGAAGCCTCGTGCCATTTTCAACCAAGTTTTTCGACGTGATGCCGACATCGTATGAAAAAATGGAGGGCACACTTACGATAGCCCAAAGTCTCAGCTACAACATACTAAAATCTGGGAGAAATTCACCGAAGCATAAGTGAGCTAGTGCTCGAAAAAGAGAGTCATGTCAATTTTCACTGCCAGAAAAACTGCTCTCCCATAGAGATAACACGTAAACTGGTCAAATTTGACAATATTACTTTCAATCCATTTTTACGAGGTGATGCCGTCATCCAATCAAAATGTTGTAATTATATTAATGAAAGATCATATAATAAGCTACAACATACTGAAATCTGGGTGTAAATTAGCAAAGGATAAGTGAGATACGCTTGATTGAACTTGAAATTTGATGACGTCATTTTGAAAATTTACTTTTTTTACTTTATTAAGATATTTGATATCTTTTAGTCATTTTTCCAGCATAGCCAGCCCATGAAATGACATGTACAACTCATCAGCTTTCAGAATATGTAAAGAAAATGGGGGGTCACCGTCCATCCTGACGAGTAAAATCGGATTTAAAATTGGCGTTTTTTTGGCATCGTTGCACTGTATATCGCCATTGACGCGCGCGCGGAATTTCAACTTTGACGGGCCCGTATGACGTCATATTGAGTCAGATTGACTTGAAACTTGGTAGAAATATTTCTTGACAATTCAGGCATCCGATAAATGTAAAAAAACGGGAAATTTCCATTGCATATGAGCTGTGTGTGCGAATATGTGCGCGCGCGTACGCGTCCGTCCAATTTTTTCAATTTTTCAAAAAATGCTCCAAATGGTCTGAAACGTGTGCAAAAAAAATTTGAGCTCGATTTGAGCATACAAATATTTCAACGCGCGCGTACGCGCACGTTTTAAGAGAAAATATGAATTTTGAGAACATGAGTAGAATGCGCATAACTTGAATTATATGTGACGTAAATTTCATTGCAAAATTCCATTCCATTAATGAGATATGAATGAAAATGTGTTTTCATATAATGACGTCATAGTGACGTCACGGTCGACTGATCACTATGATTTTACTTGCGCTGTCGTCTTTAGGACATGATACATACATGGTATAATTTTGATATTGATAGGAAAAGGACTTTCTGAGCTAATCGATGCACAACTTTTGGGGAGAAATAAGAAAAAGAAGAAGAAGAAGAAGAAAGAATCCGTACAGAAACAGAAGGTGATCCGAGAGGATACTCGGATCACCTAATAATAATAAAGAAAGAAAAAGGTTTCAGCGCATTTTTCTATTGCCCAAGTAATTTTTCTTTGTATTTATAAAATAAAAGGGCACGCCCATCCCCCCCCCCCTGATCCGCCACTATACAAAAGACAATTTGATTAAAACGTATGAGGCATATACACGCGATATAAAACGCAGTCTTTTCGACATCATTCTGAGAGTTTCCGTTGGCATCATGATAATTTTGAGATGCTGTATGCCATGTTATAAAAAACATCAAAAATTGCATGCGCATCTCATGCGATGCTTAAGTCGTGCTGCCAACAAAATTGAACATCATATAAAATACATTCATTCATATGGACTGTACAAGCCTAACCTAATTAATCCCACTGAATGTTTGCTTTCTCTTGATTATTTAACATAATTATTAGGTGATCCGAGTATCCTCTCGGATCACCTTCTGTATCTGTACTGATTCTTTGTTAGGTGATCCGAGTATCCTCTCGGATCACCTTCTGTATCTGTACGGATTCTTTGGTTCTTCTTCTTCTTCTTCTTCTTTATTTCTCCTCAAAAGTTGTGCATCGATTAGCTCAGAAAGTGCTCTTCCTATCAATTTCAAAATCATACCATATATGTATCATGTCCCAAAGACGACAGATTTTATAAAATCAAAGTGATCAGTCGACCGTGACGTCACTATGACGTCATTATATGAAAACACATTCTCAATCATATCTCATTAATGGAATAGAATTTTTCAATGAAATTTACGTCACATATAGTTCAAATCAAGTTGATTCTACTTGTGTTTTCAAAATTCATCTATACTCTTAAAACGTGCGCGTACGCGCGCGTTGAAATATTTGTATGCTCAAATCGAGCTCAAAATTTTTTTGCACACGTTTCAGACCATTTAGAGCATTTTTTGAAAAATTGAAAAAATCGGACGGACGCGTACGCGCGCGCACATATTCGCACACACAGCTCATATGCAATGGAAATTTCCCATTTTTTTACACTTATCGGATGTCTTAAATGTCAAGGAATATTTCTACCAAGTTTCAAGTCAATCCGACTCAATATGACGTCATACGGGCCCGTCAAAGTTGAAATTTCGCGCGCGCGTCAATGGCGATATACAGTGCAACGATGCAAAAAAAATGCCAATCTTAAATCCGAATTTACTCGTCAGGATGGACGGTAACCCCCCATTTTCTTTACATATTCTGAAAGCTGATGAGTTGTACATGTCATTTCATGGGTAGGCAATGCTCACAAAATGATTAAAAGATATAAAATTTCTTAATAAAATAAAAAAAGTAAATTTTCAAAATGACGTCATCAAATTACAAGTTCACTCGAGCGTATTTCACTTATCCTCTGCCGATTTTCTCCCATATTTCAGTATGTTGTAGCTTATGAAATGTTCTTTCATTAATGTAAAAACAACTTTTTGATTGGATGACGGCATCACCTCGTAAAAATGGATTGAAAGTAATATTGTCAAATTTGACCAGTTTACGTGTTATCTCTATGGGAGAGCAGTTTTTCTGGCAGTGAAAATTGACATGACTCTCTTTTTCGAGCACTAGCTCACTTATGCTTCGGTGAATTTCTCCCAGATTTTAGTATGTTGTAGCTGAGACTTTGGGCTATCGTAAATGTGCCCTCCATTTTTTCATCCGATGTCGGGATCATGTCAATAAACTTGGTTGAAATTAAACCTTATCTTCGATGTATTGAGATATTTCTTTCTTTCTGCAACTTTCTTTGCAATAACTAAAAAACAACAGCCCCTATCGCCCCCATATTTTGCACATTTTTAGTTTATGTCACGTACATTATTTCATAAAAAAACAACTACTTGATCGGACACCGTCTTGGGTATGTAAATTAGTGTTTCATCCTGTATCTTGCTGAATACTTGACCGAAAGATCGGTCTGTATCTGTCCGTCAGGGCATTCCCCGCACACTACGTCTGGCTTCACGGATCCCAATGATCCCGGCTCCTGTGTGGAGCATCGCGCACAGATCAAACGTCGTTGTACACCAAATTTCTGACAGCTTTTTTACATTCAAACAAGTTTGAACGTGACGACGCAACAGGCTGGTTGATGTGTGTTTTACGTTGAAAATTCGACCGAAATGTTGGATTATTCATTAATGTGGTGTGTGAAGTCTATTCTTGAATAGTTGATTTAACTGTACAAGCTTAAATTTGCCGACCTAGGGCCGTGAATTAGACGCAATCGAGAAGGGTGAGGTACCTCACCCAATTTTCCATAGAGACAGTGGTTAAGAATATCCACACAGCAATGGGTACTGGTACCTTCCGTCTGTCTACGGAGGACAGATTGTCTTTATCGAGCAGTAGCTCACCTACTAGTAACTGCGACAGCCGCCACACGCAGTTATAGCTCACCGTGCCCTTCGGTGAATTTCACCATATTTCACCATATTAACCGTACTTGGGTATGTGGGCCTATGTATGCCTGTGTATGCCTATGTATGCCAGAAAATCACAAGAAATCACAAGGATGGACATGCCATCGCTGTGCCTCCGCCTCTGAGAGCTAAAGACATAATGCAACTGATTTATCTGTGATTTCATGCATCTGGACCTGCTGAACATGAATTTTGTGGTTCTGTCCCTGCAGCAAACACCGCTGCAAACAACAGTCTTTCGCGCTATAGTCCCACACATTCATCTTCGTGTCATGGACCACCAGTTCTTCATGCAGAAATTGCAGTGACAATGACGATCTGCTGTAAGTTTTTTTCTGATATTGCATACTCCACAGGACCAATATTACATGCCCTCTTGCTACAGTGACCTGTGTCTCTCAGCCTTATATTTGTGGAAACCCTGAACTTAATCAATGTCAATGCACAGTGTGCTTGGATAAACTGATGATACTGAGTGTTAGTTATACATGTCAACTGTGTACTGTGCATACGTGTATCTGTAGCGGTGCTGAATGGAATGCTATGTGCAAGCAAGTTGTACGTACTTCAGTCGCCTAGCTACACAGTGTACTGCTTGTAGACTACTGAGTATCTCATGTGACATCTGAAGTGTAAAGCCTCATCTTCTCAGAACTCAAAACCTCCCGTGATTATCACCAAATGACTATCACAAGTGTTCTTCACGTGACGGTATATAAGAGTGTTCCTATTAGTATTACTATTAGACCTCCCTCAAAGTGAAGATGAATTGACTTATGCTACAATCATAGTCTCAGAGTGCTAATGTGGATTACAGCTACAGTCCACTGGCTGCTTCTCTGCAGTCAGTATGCCTGACCTCGCCATTTCTGTTCATCACTGAGTATAGCACTGTAATAGTCATCACTCCAGATTTCAGTACTACTGTCACACTGTCTGTCGCACCTGATACCCCAATATGGAGACCCGCAAAGGGAAAGCCACAAGTACTGAAGAAATCATTCAGGCTTTTGGAGAGTATATCCAGAGTCCTGATTTCCTTAAAGCCATCAAAGAAGCTGTTGAGAAAGCCATGAATAAACAAATGACAAAGTTTGTCCAGCGCCTTGACCTAATTGAGCAAAAGTGCACCAGTCTCAAGGAGAAGTCCGATCAACATGATGGCTGCATCTTTAACCTGGAAGCATCCCTCAAAGCTAAAGATGCTGAAATAAAACGTCTCACCACCGCTCTTGATGATCAAGCAACAGCTGTCAACAATCTCAAACTGACGATGAATGAAGCAGAGCAATATTCCCGCCTCAACTCCCTGAAGTTCCATGGTGTCAAAGAGAGCAGACTACATGTAGAAGACACAGACCAACTCATCCGCCACCTCTGTTCCGACCAGCTCGATGTGCCCATTACTCTCAATGATCTTGACAGATCGCATCGTGTTGCCCCCCGCAACGACATCGCGACATCCCAGCCGTCAAACTTTGTTGCCAGCAACAAACAGAAAGACAATAAAGAAGACCATCCGTAGTAAATGTGACTTGGAAAAGCTTTGACATGGGCCTAAATTGATCCCAAATAGGCACTCAGATATTGGGTAACTTGTTGAATTTTGTATATTTTTTTTTTCTTTTTGAATTATATGTACACACTTGTATATCTCTGATTTTCTGTATAACTTTTGCACTTCTTTTCTTTTTTCTTTTTTTTCCCCAAATGTTTGAGCCTCGTAATAGTTTGATTACTCAAGTGGTCGAAGACAATGGAACCTCAGATACTTTATATACAGATACTCCATTAATAGTGCATGATGATGTGAGGGTTTCTCCCTTAACATCTGTTTTTCAGGAAGAATCAACTACATCTTCCAATTTCTGTAGTGAACAAAATGAAAATGTTGAAAATGAAGAAACTCACTCAAGTGTAGTCAAGTATTATCTGGCTAACGAGTTTGATGTAACAGTTCATTAATGTTAACAGATAATTTTAGTATGTTACATTTTAATGTTACATACATTATTTCATAAAATAACAACTACTTGATCAGACACAGTCTTGGGTATGTAAATTAGGGTCAAAGGTCATAAATGTTTCATCCTGTATCTTGGTGAATACATGTCTTATCTTTCCCATATTTTGCACACGCAAAGACCATGTTACAAGAATCATTTCACAAAATAACCACTTTTTGCTCAGATGCCATCTTGGGGGTGCAAAGTGGGGTCAAAGGTCAAATATACTTCATTCTGCATCTTTGATAGTGTATACGGAATTCAGTACCCAAGATGGTAGGTCTGACTCCCTTTTCAAAATGAGAATCCAAGCATCACACGACAAATGTCCCTAATCTCAGGTGAAAACTCGATTCATTGATTTAAAAAAAATCGGATCACCTAATTTGTCAGTCTTGACAAATTCCGAGTCTAGTTCTTCTTCTTCTTCTTTTTCTTCTTCTTTCTCCGCAAAAGTTGTGTATCGGTTAGCTCAGAAAGTGTTCTTCCTATCAATTTCAAACTTATACCATATATGTATCATGTCCCAAAGACGACGGGTCTAATAAAATCATAGTGATCAGTCGACCGTGACGTCACTATGACGTCATTATATGAAAACACATTCTCAATCATATCTCATCAATGGAATGGAATTTTTCAATGAAATTTACGTCATATATATTTCAAGTTAAGCGCATTCTACTCATATTCTCAAAATTCATATTTATCCTTAAAGCGTGCGCGTACGCGCGCGTTGAAATATTTGTATGCTCAAATCGAGCTCAAATTTGTTTTGCATACGTTTCAGACGATTTGAAGCATTTTTTGAAAAATTGAAAAAATTGGACGGGCGCGTACGCGCGCGCACATATACGCACGCACAGCTCTTATGCAATGGAAATTTCCCGTTTTTTTACTCTTATCGGATGCCTGAAATGTCAAGGAATATTTCTACCAAGTTTCAAGTCAATCCGACACAATATGACGTCATACGGGCCCGTCAAAGTTGAAATTCCGCGCGCCCGTCAATGGCGATATACAGTGCAACTATGCCAAAAAACCGCCAATTTTGAATCCGATTTTACTCGTCAGGATGGACGGTTACCCACCATTTTCGTTACATATTCTGAAAGCTGATGAGTTGTACATATCATGTCATGGGTTGGCGATGCTGGAAAAATGATTAAAAGATATCAAATTTCTTATTAAAATAAAAGAAGTAAATTTTCAAAATTACGTCATCAAATTTCAAGTTCACTCAAGCGTATCTCACTTATCCTTTGTCAATTTTTACCCAGATTTCAGTATGTTGTAGCTTATTAAATGTTCTTTCATTAATGTGTAACAACATTTTGATTAGATGACGGTATCACCTCGTAACAATGGATTGAAAGTAATCTTGTCAAATTTAACCAGTTTACGTGTTATCTCTATGGGAGTGTAGTTTTTCTGGAAATGAAAATTGACATGACTATCTTTATCGACCACTAGCTCACTTATGCTTCGGTGAATTTCTCTAAGATTTTAGTATGTTGTAGCTGAGACATAGGGCTATCTTAATTGGGCCATTCATTTTTTCACATGTTGTCGGGATCATGTGAAAAAACTTGGTTGAAATTAAAGCTTATCTTCGATGTATTGAAATATTTCTTTCTTTCTGCAACTTTCTGTGTAATAACTCAAGAAAAACATACCCTATCACCACCATATTTTGCATATGTTTAGTTCATGTCACGAACATTATTTCACAAAATAACAACTACTTGATCAGACGCCATCTTGGGTATGTAAATTAGGGTCAAAGGTCATAAATGTTTCATCTTGTATCTTGGTAAATATATGTCCTATCTTTCTCATATTTTGCACACGTAAAGACCATGTTAGAAGGATCATTTCACAAAATAATCACTAATTGCTCAGATGCCATCTTGGGTGTGCAAAGTGGGGTCAAAGGTCATATGTACTTCTTTCTCAATCTTCGCTATTACGTGTTATCTCTATGGGAGGGAGTTTTTCTTGATGTGAAAATTGACATAACTATCTTTATCAAGCACTATCTCACTTATGATTCAGTGAATTTCTCCTAGATTTTAATATGTTGTAGCTGAAACTTTGTGCTATCATATAAGTGCCCTTGTTTTTTCACACGATGTCGGTATCACGTCAAAATATTTGGTTGAAATTAAAGCTCATCGACGATGTATTGAAATATTTCTTTCTTTGCGCAATTTTCTTAGCAAAAACTCAAGAAAAACATGCTCTATCACCACCATATTTTGCACATGTTTAGATCATGTCACCTACATTATTTCATAAAATAACGACTTCTTGATCAGAAGCCATCTTGGGTATGTAAATAGGGGTCAAAGGTCATAACTGTTTTATCTTGTATCTTGGTGAATACCTGTCCTATCTTTCCCATATTTTGCACACTTATAGACGATGTCGCAAAAATCATTTCACAAATTAACCACTTTTTCCTGAGGTGCCATCTTGGGAGTGTAAAGGTGGGTCAAAGGTCATATGTATTTCTTGCTGCATCTTCGTTATCTAGTGTATACGGAATTTAGTACCAAGGATCGCAGACCTGACTCCTTTTCTAAATGAGAATCCAAACATCACACGGCCAATGTCCCTTAACACAGATGAAACCTGTATGGTCATGCCTATATTGGGATCTCAAATCATTGATTTTCGAAAAGATCGGATCACCTAATTTGTCAGTGTTGACAAATTCCGAGTCTAGTTAGGTGATCCGAGTATCCTTCGGATCACCTTCTGTATCTGTACTGATTCTTTCTTTATTTCTCCTCAAAAGTTGTGTATCGATTAGCTCAGAAAGTCCTCCTCCTATCAATGTCAAAATTACACCATATGTGCATCACGTCCCAAAGACGACGGGTCAAGTGAAATCGTAGTGATCAGTCGACCGTGACGTCACTATGACGTCATTATATGAAAACACATTCTCAATCATATCTCATTAATGAAAAAGAATTTTTCAATGAAATTTACGTCACATATATTTCAAGTTATGCGCATTCTACTCATGTTCTCAAAATTCATATTTTCTCTTAGAACGTGCGCGTACGCGCGCGTTGAAATATTTGTATGCGTCAATCGAGCTCAAAATTTTTTTGCACACGTTTCAGACCATTTGGAGCATTTTTTGAAAAATTGAAAAAATCGGAAGGACGCGTACGCGCGCGCGCATATACGCACGCACAGCTCATATGCAATTGAAATTTCCAGTTTTTTTCACTTTGATCGTATGTCTGAAATGTCAAGGAATATTTATACCACGTTTCAAGTCAATCCGACTCAATATGACGTCATACGGGCCCGTCAAAGTTGAAATTCCGCGCGCGCGTCAATGGCGATATACAGTGCAACTAAGCCAAAAAACTGCCAATTTTAAATCCGATTTTACTCGTCAGGATGGACGGTGACCCCCCATTTTCTTTACATATATTGAAAGCTGATGAGTTGTACATGTCATTTCATGGGTAGGCAATGCTCACAAAATGATTAAAAGATATAAAATTTCTTAATAAAATAAAAAAAGTAAATTTTCAAAATGACGTCATCAAATTACAAGTTCACTCGAGCGTATTTCACTTATCCTCTGCCGATTTTCTCCCATATTTCAGTATGTTGTAGCTTATGAAATGTTCTTTCATTAATGTAAAAACAACATTTTGATTGAATGACGTCATCGCCTCGTAAAAATGGATTGAATGTATCCTTGTAGAATTTGACCAGTTTACGTGTTATCTCTATGGGAGAGCAGTTTTTCTGGCAGTGAAAATTGACAGGACTCTCTTTTTCGAGCACTAGCTCACTTTTGCTTCGGTGAATTTTTCCCAGATTTTAGTATGTTGTAGCTGAGACTTTGGGCTATCGTGAGTGTGCCCTTCATTTTTTCTTACGACGTCGGCATCACGTCGAAAAACTTGGTTGAAAATGGCACGTGGCTTCGATGCAGCGTCATTTTGCTTAATACACAGGGCCTATGGAGCATGAAATAGGTCATTGCATAGCGCATCCGACTCGTAAACCTAAGGTCCCTGGTTCGAGGCTCACCCCTGCCAATATTTTTTTTTCAATTTTTTAAACACTTTTTTTCTTCTTTTTCTTTAGTTAGTCTTAATCTCCCTTCCTAACTTTATCTTTTTCTGATTTTTTTATGCATCTCCTTCAAATTTCTATAAAATAACATATTTTTCTTTATTTTTCTTTCTTTCTACTACTTTCTGTGCAATAGATGAACAACAACAATGGCTATCAATCCCATATTTTGCACATGTTTAGTTCATGTCACGTACATTATTTCATAAAATAACAACTACTTGATCAGACACCATCTTGGGTATGTAAATTAGGGTCAAAGGTCATAAATGTTTCATCCTGTATCTTGGTGAATACATGTCCTATCTTTCCCATATTTTGCACACACAAAGACCATGTAACAAGGATCATTTCACAAAATAACCACTTTTTGCTCAGACGCCATCTTGGGTGTGCAAAGTGAGGTCAAAGGTCATATGTACTTCTTTCTATGTTGTCGTTATGACGTGTTATCTCTATGGGAGGGATTTTTTTTTAATGTGAAAATTAACATGCTTTTCTTTATCGAGCACTAGCTCTCACTTACCCTTCGGTGAATTTCTCCCAGATTTTATGTTGTAGCTAAGACTTTGCATTTTGCATCTTGGTGAATACCTGTCCTATCTTTGCCATATTTTGCACACGAATATAGACGATGTCGCAAGAATCATTTCACAAAATAACCACTTTTTCCTCAGATGCCATCTTGGGAGTGTAAAGGTGGGTCAAAGGTCATATGTATTCTTTGCTGTATCTTCGTTATTAAGTGTATACAGAATTGGTACCAAAGATGACAGATATGATTCCCTTTTCTAAATGAGAATCCAAACCTCACACGGCCAATGTCTCTAAACACAGATGAAACTTGTATTGTCATGCCTATTACGATCAGGACTCGAATCATTGATTAAAAAAAAATCGGATCACCTTAATTTGTCAGTGATGACAAATTACAATCTCTAGTTTATCTATCATTTAGTTCAAATTTGCTTATTGCCAAACAACCCCTTAGTGTATGATTACTAGTGCTCGTAAGTGATTCCAACTCTTTGATTTATTTTGACTTATTTTGATTATGTTGGGATTACTAAAACACATTAAAAGTGTAAATTTTGCACTATACATAACTTCAAGTATGTGCACAACTTACTGATGACAAATATTGTGCGTCCATTGTGGTTCTATATGTAACACGGAAACTTTTCGTTGGCACTTACGTAGCTTCCTCGATGATGACCTCTGAATCATGAAAAGCTGATGAGGACGACGCACCTGGTTTGGGCGTTCTTTGTTTGTCGTGAAAGGGACACTGATTGCGTAAAGTTGAATAGAATCAAGTAAATTTGACGGGGTTCCTGTATAGAGGTTGAAACTGACTTGAGTTTAAAACACAATAAGGCGAGACGGAGAGACGGAGAGAAGCAGATTAAGCGCAATGAGAGTTGAGCAGACATTTTTGTCATATTATAAAAAAAAGGATAGCCAACTATGTAGCTAGATGTACAGCCAGTATGTACATCTATATCTATCTATCTATCTATCTATCTATCTATCTATCTATCTATCTATCTATCTATCTATCTAGTATCTATCTATCTATCTGTCTATCTATCTATCTAGTATCTATCTATCTATCTATCTGTCTGTCTAGCTATCGATCGATCGATCTGTACACGCGATTATATACAATCTAGTGTGGACTACATAGACTGTAATAGATTAACAAATAGATGAATAAACAAAAATTATTATAGACAGAGAGGGGTAGATAGAGACAGAGAGAAAGAGAGAGGGGGAGGGAGAGAAGGAGGGAAGGAGAGAGGGTAGAGGGTGAATGAGTGGGGTATATAGGGAGATAGAGTTTCTAGATTGTCACCTCATCATAACTTGCTTCGAACTGAAAATTTCCCATGCTCTGCGTAATTAGCAAGAACAACTTTGGTACCAATTTCTGAAAGCATGGTATAAAACAATTGGACTGTTTTTGAGATTCTGTGCACATTTCTTTTTCGTATGTCATGTTTTCGCCATATTATAGTGGTTTGAAAATATACAATCTTGCGAAATATGCATGCATGGTCAATTAGGTCAGATTCCCTCTCAAATACGAACCTCGTACACTGATTGTGATTCACTTTCTCTTCAAGAAGGATCGCGGTACTACTTTGTTTTTCAGGCGGCATATGCATGCAGTACTTTCACAATTCTAATTCCCCTAATGATGGGGGTGTTGAAAAACATCAACACAACCGTCCTGCTAGCCCCCTCGACATCACCAAATCCAAATACTGTTGGCAATATATGCACAAATTATGTAATACATTGTAAGTGTTGATAGACTTAATCCTGGCAAACTGCCGAAAACTCACGACAGCACGAGTGCAAAGTAAAATAACAGAATATCGAAAAACATGTTGTATGTTCTTTCTTATGACATAATGAAAAAAAACTGGTTCCCAAATCACAGCAAATAACTCCTGCTTTGTCATGTTTCAATGACAACATAATGGTTGCCATAGTGATAGATGCGCGCATTCCATTCACGTCAATCCTAGCGACCGGAACATAGTCGTTAGAACCAATCATTTATAAGCAGGAATCAGCAAAGAGACACAAAAACGGACAAACACCAGGATATGATACATCACCAAGCATCAGGCTGCTGTTATTGTTGTCGTGAAGGGGAGATAATGATTTAAATAATATATGCCTCAGGAACCAATGAATCTATTGTTTTGGCTTTTTTTTCTGCCTTCAACGAATACAATTCAAACTCAAATTCCACAAAATATATGTACAAAAAAAATAACAAATGAATAATCAAAATCAAAACATTACACAAGTAGGAAAAAACATAGACAATAGTATTATATAATAAAATCGTAATAATAGAACATGCAAATAAGATAAACAGCTAGTAGGCCTATACAGTAGGCCTAAATATTTTCCAGTAAATGAGGGAGATAATTCAAAGTAGAAGTCCACCATCGTAAGCGATGAAGAATGAACTTGTGAGAGTAGAGCGAACTCCCAGTATAATCACGCATATACCCAAATACCAAAATCTGGTGAGTTCCCTTCAACAAAATTATTTAGAAAAGATAAATTATAAGAAATTACTTATAAAAGAATGTCAAATTTTCTGTAATCTGAGTGACTGGACATCATTGTGCTGTTGTTCGTGATCCATTACTCAATAGTGGTATGATAGACCTGTTCGTAATAACACTTTGCGCATGAGAAGAAAACGGTTCTTTGCGATAAAAGGCAGGTTTGTTCAACAACAACAACAACAACAACAACAACAACAACAACAACAACAACAACAACAACAACAACAACAACTAGACTCGGAATTTGTCAAGACTGACAAATTAGGTGATCCGATCTGTTCGTAAATCAACGATTTAAGTCTCCTGATCCCAATAGGCATGACCACACCGGTTTCATCTGTGTTTAGTGGACATATGGCCGTGTGATGTTTGGATTCTCATTTAGAAAAGGGAGTCAGACCTGCCATCTATGGTACACAATTCCGTATACACTAACGAAGATACAGAATGAAGTATAGTTAACCTTTGACCCCACTTTGCACAGACAAGATGGCATCTGAGCAAAAAGTGGTTATTTTGTGAAATGATCCTTGTAACATGGTCTTTACGTGTGCAAAATATGGGAAAGATAGGACATGTATTCACCAAGATACAGGATGATACATTTATGACCTTTGATCCTAATTTACATACCCAAGATGACGTCTGATCAAGTAGTTGTAATTGTATGAAATAATGTACGTGACATGAACTAAACATGTGCAAAATATGGGGGTGATAAGGCCTGTTTTTCTTGAGTTATTGTAAAGAAAGTTGCAGAAAGAAAGAAATATCTCAATACATCGAAGATCAGCTTTAATTTCAACCAAGTTTTTGGACGTGATCCCGACATCGTATGAAAAATGGGGACACACTTTCGATAGCCCAAAGTCTCAGCTACAACATATTAAAATCTGGGAGAAATTCACCGAAGCATAAGTGAGCTAGTGCTCGATAAAGACAATCATGTCAATTTTCACATCTACAAAAATTCCCTCCCATAGAGATAACACGTCATAACGAAGATAAAGAAAGAAGTACATATGACCTTTGACCCCACTTTGCACAGCCAAGATGGCATCTGAGCAAAACGTGGTTATTTTGTGAAATGATCCTTGTAACATGGTCGTTACGTGTGCAAAATATGGAAAAGATAGGACATGTATTCACCAAGATACAAGATGATACATTTATGACCTTTGACCCTAATTTACATACCCAAGATGATGTCTGATCAAGTAGTTGTTATTTTATCAAATAATGTATGTGACATGAACTAAACATGTGCAAAATATTGGGCTGATAGAGCTTGTTTTTCTTGAGTTATTGTAAAGAAAGTTGCAAAAAGAAAGGAATATCTCAATACATCGAAGATAAGCTTTAATTTCAACCAAGTTTTTGGACATGATCCCGACACCGTATGAAAAAACGAAGGGCACATTCACGATAGCGCAAAGTCTCAGCTACAACATATCGAAATCTGGGAGAAATTCACCGAAGCATAAGTGAGCTAGTGCTCGAAAAAGACAGTCATGTCAATTTTCATTTCCAGAAAAACTGCACTCCCATAGAGATAACACGTAAACTGGTCAAATTTGACAAGATTACTTTCAATCCATTTTTACGAGGTGATACCGTCATCTAATCAAAATGTTGTTATTACATTTATGAAAGAGTATTTAATAAGCTACAACATGCTGAAATCTGGGTGAAAATTGGCAAAGGATCAGTGAGATACGCTCGAATGAACTTGAAATTTGATGACGTCATTTTGAAAATTTACTTTTTTAATTGTATTAAGAAATTTGATATCTTTTAATCATTTTTCCAGCATCGCCAACCCATGAATTGAGATGTACAACTCATCAGCTTTCAGAATATGTAAAGAAAATGGGGGGTCACCGTCCATCCTGACGAGTAAAATCGGATTCAAAATTGGCGGTTTTTTGGCATTGTTGGACTGTATATCGCCATTGACGCGCGCGCGGAATTTCAACTTTGACGGCCCCGTATGACGTCATATTGAGTCGGATTGACTTGAAACTTGGTAGAAATATTCCTTGACATGTCAGGCATCCAGTAAGTGTGAAAAAATGGGAAATTTCCATTGCATATGAGCTGTGCGTGCGTATATGTGCGCGCGCGTACGCGTCCGTCCAATTTTTTCAATTTTTCAAAAAATGCTCCAAATGGTCTGAAACGTGTGCAAAAAAAATTTGAGCTCGATTTGAGCATACAAATATTTCAACGCGCGCGTATGCGCACGTTTTAAGGTATAGATGAATGTTGAGAATATGAGTAGAATGCGCTTGACTTATATATGTGACGTAAATTTCATTGAAAGATTCCATTCCATTAATGAGATATGATTGAGAATGTCTTTTCATATAATGACGTCATAGTGACGTCACGGTCGACTGATCACTTTGATTCTAGTTCGATTGCCGTCTTTGGGAGACGATACATATATGGTATAAGTTTGAAATAGATAGGAAGAGGACTTTCTGAGCTAATCGATGCACAATTTTTGGGGAGAAATAAGAAAAAGAAGAAGACTAGAGATTGTAATTTGTCATTACTGACAAATTAAGGTGATCCGATTTTTTTTTAATAATGATTCAAGTCCTGATCGCAATAGGCATGACCATACAGGTTTCATCTGTGTTTAGAGACATTGGCCGTGTGATGTTTGGATTCTCATTTAGAAAAGGGAGTCATATCTGTCATTTTTGGTACCAAATTCTGTATACACTAGATAACGAAGATACAGCAACAAATACATAATTTAGGCATGACCATACAGGTTTCATCTGTGTTTAGGGACATTCGCCGTGTGATATTTGGAATCTCATTTAGAAAAGCGAGTCAGACCTGCCATCTTTGGTACCAAATTCCGTATACACTGTAACGTAGATACAGAATGAAGTATATTTGACCATTGACCCCACTTTGCACAGCCAGGATGGCATCTAAGCAAAAAGTGGTTATTTCGTAAAATGATTCTTGTAACATGGTCTTTGCGTGTGCAAAATATGGAAGAGATAGGACATGTATTTACTAAGATACAGAAATTTGAGGGTGATAGACGCTGTTTTTCTTGAGTTATTGCAAAGAAAGTTGCAGAAAGAAAAGAAACATCTCAATACATTGAAGATAAGCTTTAAATTCAACCACGTTTTTTAACGTAATCCCGACATCGTACGAAAAAGACGAAGGGTAAAATACGATAGCCCAAAGTCTCAGCTACAACATATTAAGATCTGGGAGAAATTCAACGAAGCATAAGTGAGCTATTGCTCGAAAAAGATAGTCATGTCAAATTTCATTTGCAGAAAAACTGCACTCCCATAGAGATAACACGTCATAATGAAGATACAGAAAGAAGAATATATGACCTTTGACCGCACTTTGCACAGACATGATGGCATCTGAGCAAAAAGTGGTTATTTTGTGAAATGATTCTTGTAACATGGTCTTTGCGTGTGCAAAATATGGGAGAGATAGGACATGTATTCACCAAGATACAGGATGAAACATTTATGACCTTTGACCCTAATTTACATACCCAAGATGGTGTCCGATCAAATAATTGTTATTTTATGAAATAATGTACGTGACATGAACAAAACATGTGCAAAATATGGGATTAATAGCCATTGTTGTTGTTCATCTATTGCACAGAAAGTAGTAGAAAGAAAGAAAAATAAAGAAAAATTGTGTTATTTTTATAGAAATTTGAAGGAGAAGCATGAAAAAAAATCAGAAAAAGATAAAGTTAGGAAAGGAGATTAAGACTAACTAAAGAAAAAGAAGAAAAAATAGTGTTTAAAAAAATTTAAAAACAACTGGCAGGGGTGAGCATCGAACCAGGGACCTTAGGATTACGAGTCGGATGCGCTATGCAATGACCTATTTCATGCTCCATAGGCCCTATGTATTAAGCAAAATGACGCTGCATCGAAACCACATGCAATTTTCAACCAAGTTTTTCGACGTGATGCCGACGTCGTATGAAAAAATGGAGGGCACACTCACGATAGCCCAAAGTCTCAGCTACAACATACTAAAATCTGGGAAAAATTCACCGAAGCATAAGTGAGCTAGTGCTCGAAAAAGATAGTCATGTCAATTTTCACTGCCAGAAAAACTGCTCTCCCATAGAGATAACACGTAAACTGGTCAAATTTTACAAGGATACTTTCAATCCATTTTTACGAGGTGATACCGTTATCCAATCAAAATGTTGTAATTTTATGTTTGAAAGAACATTAAATAAGCTACATCATACTGAAATCTGGGTGAAAATTGACAGAAGACTCGTGAGATACGCCCGAATGAACTTGAAATATGATGACGTCATTTTGAAAATTTACTTTTTTTACTTTATTAAGAAATTTGATATCTTTTAATCATTTTGTCAGCATTGCCACTCCATGAAATGACATGTACAACTCATCAGCTTTCAAAATATGTACAGAAAATGGGGGGTCACCGTCCATCCTGACGAGTAAAATCGGATTTAAAATTGTCATTTTTTTGGCATAGTTGCACTGTATATCGCCATTGACGCGCGCGCGGAATTTCAACTTTGACGGGCCCGTATGACGTCATATTGAGTCGGATTGACTTGAAACTTGGTAGACATATTCCTTGACATTTCAGGCAGCCGATAAGTGTGAAAAAACTGAAAATTTCTATTGCATATGAGCTGTGCGTGCGTATATGCGCGCGCGCGTACGCGTCCGTCCGATTTTTTCAATTTTTTAAAAAATGCTCCAAATGGTCTGAAACGTGTGTAAAAAAAATTTGAGCTCGATTTGAGCATACAAATATTTCAACGCGCGCGTACGCGCACGTATCAAGAGAAAATGTGAATTTTGAGAACATGAGTAAAATGCACATAACTTGAAATATATGTGACGTAAATTTCATTGAAAAACTTCATTCCATTAATGAGATATGATTGAGAATGTGTTTTCATATAATGACGTCATAGTGACGTCACGGTCGACTGATCACTTTGATTTTAGTTCGATTGCCGTCTTTGGAACACGATACATACATGGTATAACTTTGAACTTGATAGACATAGCACTTTCTGAGCTAACCTCTGCACAACTTTTGGGGAGAAATAAAGAAAGAAGAAGAAGAAGAAGAAAGAATCCGTACAGATACAATAGGTGATCCGAGAGGATACTCGGATCACCTAAAGAAGAAACTAGACTCGGAATTTGTCAAGACTGACAAATTAGGTGATCCGATTTTTTTTTTTTTTTTTTTAATCAATGATTCGAGCTTTCACCTGAGATTAGGGACATTGGTCGTGTGATGTTTGGATTCTCATTTTGAAAAGGGAGTCAGACCTGCCATCTTGGGTACCGAATTCCGTATACACTATCAAAGAAGCAGAATGAACTATATTTGACCTTTGACCCCACTTTGCACCCCCAAGATGGCATCTGAGCAAAAAGTGGTTATTTTGTGAAATTATTCTTGTAACATGGTCTTTGCGTGTGCAACATATGGGAAAGATAAGACATGTATTCACCAAGATACAGGATGAAACATTTATGACCTTTGACCCTAATTTACATACCCAAGATGGTGTCTGATCAAGTAGTTGTTATTTTAAGAAATAATGTACGTGACATTAACTAAACATGTGCAAAATATGGGGATGATAGGGGCTGTTTTTCTTGAGTTATTGCAAAGAAAGTTGGAAAAAGAAAGAAATATGAAAATATATCGAAGATAATCTTTAATTTCAACCACTTTTTTGGACGTGATCCCGACACCATAAGAAAAACAAAGGGGACACGTACGATAGCGGAAAGTCTCAGCTACAACATATTAAAATCTGGGAGAAATTCACCGAAGGGTAAGTGAGCTAGTGCTCGATAAAGACAATCATGTCAATTTTCACATCTAGAAAAATTCCCTCCCATAGAGATAACACGTCATAACGAAGATAAAGAAAGAAGTACATATGACCTTTGACCCCGATCTGCACAGACAAGATGGCATCTGAGCAAAAAGTGGTTATTTTGTGAAATGATCCTTGTAACACGGTCTTTACGTGTGCAAAATATGGGGAAGATAGAACATGTATTCACGAAGATACAGGATGAAACATTTATGACCTTTGACCCTAATTTACATACCCAAGATGGCGTCTGATCAAGTAGTTGTTATTTTATGAAATAATGTACGTGACATGAACTAAACATGTGCAAAATATGGTGGTGATAGAGTATGTTTTTCTTGAGTTATTGCAAAGAAAGTTGGAAAAAGAAAGAAATATGAAAATACATCGAAGATAGGCTTTGATTTCAACCAAGTTTTTGGACGTGATCCCGATACCGTATGAAAAAATGAAGGGCACACTTAGGATAGCCCACAGTCTCAGCTACAACATATTAAAATCTTAGAGAAATTCACCGAAGCATAGGTGAGCTAGTGCTCGAAAAAGATAGTCATGTCAATTTTCATTTCCAGAAAAACTGCACTCCCATTAAGATAACACGTAAACTGGTCAAATTTGACAAGATTACTTTCAATCCAATATTACGAGGTGAT
The DNA here is from genome assembly GCF_964275005.1 of Diadema setosum. Classification (NCBI taxonomy): domain Eukaryota; kingdom Metazoa; phylum Echinodermata; class Echinoidea; order Diadematoida; family Diadematidae; genus Diadema; species Diadema setosum. The sequence goes on along the minus strand of NC_092685.1, from coordinate 40,593,413 downwards.
GCCGTCATCTAATCAAAATGTTGTTAATATATTAATGAAAGAGCATTTAGTAAGCTGCAACATACTGAAATCTGGGTGAAAATTGGCCAAGGATAAGTGAGATACGCTCGAGTGAACTTGTAATTTGATGACGTCATTTTGAAAATTTGCTCTTTTTATTTTATTAAGAAATTTGATATCTTTTAATCATTTTTCCAGCATCGTCAACCCATGAAATGACATGTACAACTCATCAGCTTTCAGAATATGTAAAGAAAATGGGGGGTCACCGTCCATCCTGACGAGTAAAATCGGATTTAAAATTGGCGGTTTTTTAGCATTGTTGCACTGTATATCGCCATTGACGCGCGCGCGGAATTTCAACTTTGACGGGCCCTTATGACGTCATATTGAGTCGGATTGACTTGAAACTTGGTAGACATATTCCCTGACATTTCAGGCAGGCGATAAGTGTGAAAAAACGGGAAATTTCTATAGCATATGAGCTGTGCGTGCGTATATGCGCGCGCGCGTACGCGTCCGTAAATTTTTTTCAATTTTTCAAAAAATGCTCCAAATGGTCTGAAACGTGTGCAAAAAAAATTTGAGCTCGATTGGCGCATACAAATATTTCAACGCGCGCGTACGCGCACGTTTTAAGGTATAGATGAATTTTGAGAACATGAATAGAATGCGCTTGACTTGAAATATATGTGACGTACATTTCATTGAAAAATTCCATTCCATTAATGAGATATGATTGAGAATGTGTTTTCATATAATGACGTCATAGTGACGTCACGGTCGACTGATCACTTTGAATTTAGTTCGATTGCCGTCTTTGGGAGACGATACATATATGGTATAAGTTTGAAATTGATAGGAAGAGGACTTTCTGAGCTAATCGATGCACAACTTTTGGGGAGAAAGAAGAAAAAGAAGAAGAAAGAATCCGTACAAAAACAGAAGGTGATCCGAGAGGATACTCGGATCACCTAACTAGAGATTGTAATTTGTCATCACTGACAAATTAAGGCGATCCGATTTTTTTTTTTATCAATGATTCGAGTCCTGATCGCAATAGGCATGACCATACAGGTTTCAGCTGTGTTTAGAGACATTGGCCGTGTGATGTTTGGATTCTCATTTAGAAAAGGGAATCATGTCTGCCATCTTTGGTACTATTCTGTATACACTAGATAACGAAGATACAGCAACAAATACATATGACCTTTGACCCACCTTTACACTCCCAAGATGGCATCTGAGGAAAAAGTGGTTATTTTGTGAAATGATTCTCGCGACATCGTCTATACGTGTGCAAAATATGGGAAAGATAGGGCAGGCATTCACCAAGATACAAGACGAAACATTTATGACATTTGACCCTAATTTACATACCCAAGATGGTGTCCGATCAAGTAGTTGTAATTTTATGAAATAATGTACGTGACATGAACTAAACATGTGCAAAATATGGAGGTGATAGGGGCTGTTTTTCTTGAGTTAATTCAAAGAAAGTTGCAGAAAGAAAGAAATATCTGAATACATCGAAAATAAGCTTTAATTTCAACCAAGATTTTTCACGTGATTCCGACATCGTATGAAAAAACAAGGGTATACGACGATAGCGCAAAGTCTCAGCTACAACATATTAAAATCTGGGAGAAATTCACTAAAGGGTAAGTGAGCTAGTTGTCGATAAAGACAATCATGTCAATTTTCACATCTAGAAAAATTCCCTCCCAAAGAGATAACACGTCATAACGAAGTACATATGACCTTTGACCCCATTTTGCACAGACAAGATGGCCTCTGAGCCAAAAATGGTAATCTTTTGAAATGATCCTTGTAACATGGTCTTTACGTGTGCAAAATATGGGAAAGATAGGACATGTATTCACGAAGATACAGGATGAAACATTTATGACCTTTGACCCTAATTTACATACCCAAGATGGTGTCTGATCAAGTAGTTGATATTTTGTGAAATAAACATGAACTAAACATGTGCAAAATATGGTGGTGATAGGAGCTGTTTTTCTTGAGTTATTGCAAAGAAAGTTACAGAAAGAAAGAAATATTTCAATACATCGAAGACAAGCTTGAATTTCAACCAAGTTTTTAGAAGTGATGCCGACTCCGTATGAAAAAACAAAGGGCACACTTACGATAGCCCAAAGTCTCAGCTACAACATACTAAAATATGGGAGAAATTCACCGAAGCATAAGTGAGCTAGTGCTCGATAAAGATAGTCATGTCAGTTTTCATTTCCAGAAAAACTGCACTCCCATAGAGATAACACGTAAACTGGTCAAATTTGACAAAATTACTTTCAATCCATTTTTACAAGGTGATACCATCATCCAATTAAAATATTGTTATTACAACTTTGAAAGTACATTTAATAAGCTACAATATACTGAAATCTGGGGGCAAATCGGCAAAGGATAAGGGAGATACGCTCGAGTGAACTTGAAATTTGATGACGTCATTTTCAAATTTTAGTTTTTTTATTTCATTGTGAAATTTGATACCTTTTAATCATTTTGCCAGCATCGGCAACCCATGAGATGACATGTACAACTCATGAGCTTTCAGAATACGTAAAGAAAATGGGGGGTCATCGTCCATCCCGACGAGTAAAATCAGATTTAAAACTGGCGGTTTTTTGGCATAGTTGAACTGTATATCGGCATTGACGCGCGCGCGGAATTTCAACTTTGACGGGCACGTATGACGTCATATTGAATCGGATTGACATGAAACTTGGCAGAAATCTTCCTTGACATTTCAGGCATCCGATAAGTGTGAGAAAACGGGAAATTTATATGACATTTGAGCTGTGCGTGCGCATATGCGCGCGCGCGTACGCGTCCGTCCGATTTTTTCAATTTTTCAAAAAATGCTCCAAATGGTCTGAAACGTGTGCAAAAAAAAAATTCAGCTCGATTGGAACATACAAATGTTTCAACGCGCGCGTACGCGCACGATTTAAGGGTATAGATGAATTATGAGAATATGAGTAGAATCAGCTTAATTTGAACTATATGTGACGTAAATTTCATTGAAAAATTCTGTTCCATTAATGAGACATGAATGAGAATGTGTTTTTATATAATGACGTCATAGTGACGTCACGGTCGACTGATCACTTTGATTTTAGTTCGATTGTCGTCTTTCGGACACGATACATATATGGTATAAGTTTGACATTCATAGGCAATGCACTTTCTGAGCTAACCTCTGCACAACTTTTGAGGAGAAATAAAGAAAGAATCAGTACAGATACAGAAGGTGATCCGAAGGATACTCGGATCACCTAACTAGACTCGGAATTTGTCAACACTGACAAATTAGGTGATCCGATCTTTTCTGAAATCAGTGATTTGAGTCCTGATCCAAATATTCAGGACCATACAGGTTTCATTTGTGTTGACGGGACATTGGCCGTGTGATGTTTGGATTCTCATTTAGAAAAGGGAGTGAGACCTGCCATCTTTGGTACCGAATTCCGTATACACTAACGGATATACAGAATGAAGTATATTTGACCTTTGACCTCACTTTGCACACCCAAGATGGCGTCTAAGCAAAAAGTGATTATTTCATGAAATGATTCTTGTAACATGGTCTTTGCGTGTGCAAAATATGGGAAAGATAAGACATGTATTCACCAAGATACAGGATGAAACATTTATGACCTTTGACCCTAATTTACATATTTAAGATGGTGTCCGATCAAGTAGTTGTTATTTTATGAAATAATGTACGTGACATGTACTAAACATGTGCAAAATATGGGTTTGGTAGCCATTGTTGTTGTTCATCTATTGCACAGAAAGTAGTAGAAAGAAAGAAAAATAAAGAAAAATTTATTTCATTTTATAGAAATTTGAAGGAGAAGCATAAAAAAATCAGAAAAAGATATAGTAAGGAAAGGGAGATAAAGATTAACTAAAGAAAAAGAAGAAAAAAGTGTTTTAAAAAATTTAAAAAAATATTGGCAGGGGGTGGGCCTCGAACCAGGGACCTTAGGATTACGAGTCGGATGCGCTACGCAATGACCTATTTCATTCTCCATAGGCCCTGTGTATTAAGCAAAATGACGCTGCATCGAAGCCTCGTGCCATTTTCAACCAAGTTTTTCGACGTGATGCCGACGTCGTATGAAAAAATGGAGGGCACAATACGATAGCCCAAAGTCTCAGCTACAACATACTAAAATCTGGGAGAAATTCACCGAAGCATAAGTGAGCTAGTGCTCGAAAAAGAGAGTCATGTCAATTTTCACTGCCAGAAAAACTGCTCTCCCATAGAGATAACACGTAAACTGGTCAAATTTGACAATATTACTTTCAATCCATTTTTACGAAGTGATGCCGTCATCCAATCAAAATGTTGTTATTATATTAATGAAAGATCATTTAAAACGCTACAACATACTGAAATCTGGGTGCAAATTGGCAAAGGATAAGTGAGATACGCTCAAGTGAACTTGAAATTTGATGACGTCATTTTGAAAATTTACTTTTTTTACTTTATTAAGAAATTTGATATCTTTTAATCATCTTTTCAGTATCGCCAGCCCATGAAATGATATGTACAACTCATTAGCTTTCAAAATATGTAAAGAAAATGGGGGGTCACCGTCCATCCTGACGAGTAAAATCGGATTTAAAATTGGCGGTTTTTTGGCATTGTTGCACTGTATATCGCCATTGACGCGCGCGCGGAATTTCAACTTTGACGGGCCCGTATGACGTCATATTGAGTCGGATTGACTTGAAACTTGGTAGAAACATTCCTTGACATTTCAGACATCCGATCCGTGTGAAAAAATGGGAAATTTCTATTGCATATGAGCTGTGCGTGCGTATATGTCCGCGCGCGTACGCGTCCGTCCAATTTTTTCAATTTTTCAAAAAATGCTCCAAATGGTCTGAAACGTGTGCAAAAAAAATTTGAGCTCGATTTGAGCATACAAATATTTCAACGCGCGCGTACGCGCACTTTTTAATAAAAAATGTGAATTTTGATAATATGAGTAGAATGCGCTTGACTTGAAATATATGTGACGTAAATTTCATTGAAAAATTCCATTCCAATAATGAGATATGAATGAAAATGTGTTTTCATATAATGACGTCATAGTGACGTCACGGTTGACTGATCACTATGATTTTACTTGCGCTGTCGTCTTTGCGACATGATACATATATGGTATAAGTTTGACATTGAGAGGCAGTGCACTTTCTGAGCTAACCTCTGCACAAATTTTGTCCAGAAATAAAGAAGATTAAAAAGAAGAACAAAGAATCAGTACAGATACAGAAGGTGATCCGAGAGGATACTCGGATCACCTAAGAATCCGTACAGAAACAGAAGGTGATCCGAGAGGATACTCGGATCACCTAACAACAACAACAAAAACAACAAAATCACTAAGATAAGAATTTGTGATGCAGGCCGAATGATTATTCATTCAATCCTTATAATGGTGATTGCCAGCACATTTAAGACATCAGCAAAGTATTCATTAAAGCCAAATGGGCCTATTTGGTTATGATATGGAAACCAGTTTGTTCATGCATTCAATGCAAAACAATGAAAAGGATGATTCCCCTTTCTATTCTGGTCACCTCATTTTCGCAAGTTCATTCTTTGTTCTAATACGGTCCATTCCATCGTTACGTCAGGCAAGCTTATGCATATGTCGCTGAAGTGACTCGAGTGCTAAGCAATTGGGGGGGGGGGAGAGAAAAAAAAAGTGATTTGAAAAAAAATGTGCACGTGAGCTGACTGACTTACTGTTATTGAAAGACTATCATAAAGTGATTGGAAATTAGGAGCATGTGCAAATAAAGGCCCGCTATGAACTCCAAATGGCCTCTGTACAGTTGCGTGCGTGATATCTGTCACGTCCCGGCAGCCGCTCTCATCTTTTACGCGGGGCAGTGGTGCTGGTGAAATGTCACGCTTGCGAGCACGCCCCCAGCGTTCGTCACCAGTGAATACATGGGGCACGTACATTGCGTGTAAACAGGAAACGTACACGTTTTTACTCTCTCCATTATATCTCACTCTATTTCATCCCGTTGCCTTTCAAAAGGCCATGGCACACTGAATTTCCATACTATCATTATCACCAGTGGAGGATTCAGAGGGGGACGCACCGGGCCCGCGCCCCCTCTTTATTTTTTGTTGAAACAAAAGCAACAAAAAGAAAACAAGGAAAAGTAGAAATTACGCGGTGCGTAATATATGTCCCCGCCGGAAGTAGCATTCAGTAGCAAAATGTACAATATAGGTAAAAAGATGAAGGTCAAAGGTCAAAGAGGTCAAAGGTCAAAATTCTATGTAGAAGTTTTGAAGCCCTCACCTAGTGCCATCACATAAAGCAAACGGAATCGAAATCGGGTTAGAAATGGCGAAGGAGTAGCATTTTGTAGCCAATGTACAATATAGGTAAAAAAATCAAGGTCAAAGGTCAAAGAAGTCAAAGGTCAAAATTCTGTGTAGAAGTTTTGAAGCCCTCACCTAGTGCCATCACATAAAGCAAACGGAATCAAAATCGGGTTAGAAATGGCGAGGGAGTAGCATTTGGTAGGAAAATGTACAATACAGGTCAAAAATCAAGGTCAAAGGTCAAAGAAGTCAAAGGTCAAAATTCTGTGTAGAAGTTTTGAAGCCCTCACCTAGTGCCATCACTTAAAGCAAACGGAATCAAAATCGGGTTACAAATGGCGAAGGAGTAGCATTTTGTAGGCAATGTACAATATAGGTCAAAAATCAAGGTCAAAGGTCAAAGAAGTCAAAGGTCAAAATTCTGTGTAGAAGTTTTGAAGCCCTCACCTAGTGCCATCATATAAGGCAAACGGAATCAAAATCGGGTTAGAAATGGCGGAGTAGCATTTTGAAGCAAAATGTACAATATAGGTCAAAGGTCAAGGTCAAAGGTCACAACTGAAATTCTGTATAGAAGTTTCAAAGCTCCCATGTAGTGCTATCATATAAAGCAAACAGAATCAAAATCAGGTTAGAAATGGCGAAGGAGTAGCATTTTGAACATTTTGATCACACACGGACGCACACACGGACACACGGACGGACGGACACACGGACGGACGGACGGACGGACGGACGGACACACGGACACACACACGTACGGAGCCCGTTTCATAGTCCCCTGCTCGAACTCGTTCGGCGGGGACAAAAAAAATGGTTTGTAAAGGCGCCTCATTCCTGGATCCGCCCCTGATCACTGTATCGCCGGTCTTCAGAATCGATATTCGTGTAAATAACCCTTCTTAGTCCGAGTACGTAGCGCAACTAGAGGGCGTATTTCACAGTGAAAGAAAATAAACTTAATTCATAGAATCCTTTCTTTTCCATAATGCATAGGTTTCAGCTGCAATCCACCACACATAACTCAAGGCCCTGCACAACTTTCCTCTTCACACACATACATACACACACACACACACATACATGTGTACACAGATATTCAAACATTTAATCTCCTCTATCTCTTTCTCCTTCACTGAAAATAGAAATGACATTTTTGAGGCCAACACAGAACTAGCAACAAAGAGAAGGGAGCGTATTACATAGAACAAATACCTTTAATACATCAATTGAGAAATATAATTGTAAATCTAAATACAATTCCTCTCTCTCTCTCTCTCTTCTGTGTGTGTTTTTTTAAACAGATACTCATTTGATAAACATTTTTGTTGCATATAAATACAGGTACTGCATTTGATCTTCGCTTGGCTCTATATTATCCTCGTACACTAGTCACACATGAGTGTATTCAGCAACTATAAAGAATAAAAGATGAGTAAACATAAAGTAGCACTAAAATGTTTTGTCAAAAGACCACAGCTGACTGTGGCTACATCAGTAAGTGATATGCTTTTGGTAGTGCACATGTGACAAAACAAGATAAAAAGTGGCAGCATCAAAGAAAGTGGATGCAAAAGTACACATTTGTGACTCAATGACAAATTTTGCACGAATCAAGTGAGTAAGAAAAAAAAAAGTGTTTAGAAACTGAGAAACTCACACTGTTAATATATGTGTAACATATTTCAGAACCTCATTGCATAACATTGAACTGGATTAATTTCTCTAATGATGCTATTCTTTTTGGCTGCCTGCATGCTTACATTAACAAGCCAGAAAAAAAAAAGTGAATTTCTGAACACAGCGTGAGGACAAATATCATCATAATACAATCATACATTTGTCGCATAATACAATACCAAACAACGTCAGGGCTTGTAACATGATGAAAGTTGCAATTGTAATGATGGTGGTTCTTTCTTAAAACATTTGATTTAAAAAAAAGAACAATGTCAAAATTTTAACTAATCAGCACGTAACTGAAACATTTCACTTTTGCTTACTGTAGGGCTGCTAACTGTACTTGAGTTAACAAGCCAGCAAAAAAAAAAAAAGAAAAGAAAAAAAAGAAGAAAAAAGCGAATTTTAGATCACAAAATGTGAGGACAAATCTTGTCACAATACAATAATCAATTGTCACAAAATACTACACAATATCAGGGCTTGTATAGCACTGAAAATCACAATTGTAATGATGACAGCTTTTACAATGCTTGATTTAAGAAAAAAGTGTAAGAATTTCAGCTGATCAGTACAGTATGTAGTTCACACATTTCAATTTTGTTAACTGCAGGACAACACATTACAAAACAAAAGACCACGTATGTAAACAAGCTGCACTTTCGGAACATTCTGTTCATGAAGTAGATTAGTTATGTAATGACACCAAAATTCCAAAGGAATGGGCAACTCAAGCCAATGAACAGAGGTTTGAATTTACAAAGTCTGCTTGTAAACATACTTAAGATATAAATTCAAATTGTCTTGGTGTCTGCAGTTCATTGTTAAGGGAAGTGGTTACAGTAGCATCATTCGTAAAATTGCCAAGCAAAATGCTTTAAACAGAAAACATAGCACAAACAACACAAACTTTGTGTGTTCACTTGACAGCAAAGTTTAGATGCAATCAAAGTCAAGATTCTGATATGAAATTGAGATTTCAAATCAAACCCGTACAGAGTAAACACCAAAGTGACAAAAGCATAAGTGAAGCATCACAACTTCAAGCTAAGATTTTGCACAAATTGCCTTTTCAGCTGGACCGAAATTTTGGGGGACAAAGACTAAACAAAAGATTCATTTCAAGACAAAATTTCTGAGTAATGACATCATTCTATGAAAATATAATATCATCAAAACTCATGCAGTGTACAGAGATTACACTGATTGTGTCATATTGACAAGACTACTTCAATTACAACAACTAAATTGAAATTCACTATGTGTACATGAAAGTATGACGAAAAAAAAAAACCTCAGTGACACAAATATCTTGTATTTATAAACCTGTTTTTTGCAATATTTTTCATTCAGATTTACGATTACACATCTTTCACATAAACTACTATCAATAGAGTCAAAAGAAGAGTTAAAACATGTATACATCTTTTTGTTCTCTTTCTCCCACTCTCTCTATCTATCTCTCCCTCTCTCTCTCTCTCTCTCTCTCTCTCTGAGGAATTAGAGAAGAAGCAAGTGCATAGATCTAAAGACTTTCTTATTCACAGTATTAAAATACAAATATTGAGGCACGTATTGTGAGTTATATCTCCTTCTTGCACAGTTTTAGTCTGTTACAAACACACACCCAAAGTGCTATATTAACTACATATGCACTTTCAACTTCCTTGGAAAAAAAGTGAAAAGTGAGTGTTTCTCTACACACAGAACTGGCTTTATCACAAAATATCACCAGTAATTTTGTAAATCCACCTGCAACTGCTCAGAGGCAAAAGTCTTAGATGTAGTGAACAATTAGACAAGATAACCCTATAAATTTGGATTAAAGCTCATATAAAGCTGGAAGAGTTCATTCAGCAAACTATAATGAACTAGCTCCCTTAAAATCAGCAAAGAATTATACAGGCACACAGACAATAAACACATTTGCTTATAAACACATATGTATAAGTCAACTTTCCATATCTCTCTCTTAAACACCTATGTATAAGTCAATTTTCCACATCTCTCTTAAACACACATGTATAAGTCAATTTTTCTTATCTCTCTGTAGTCTTTTGTTTCTTCTGCCACTGCATTGTAATACCAGTTATTGCCATACTTCCACCCCTTCCACAATCTAGACACACTTGAAGCAGAAAGACTTGGCATAAAACAATGATCAAATAAAATCTTGACATACATACAGATAACAAGTGATAGAGGCATTAAAAACAAACAAAAACAAAAACAATAAAGTCATACATGGAATACCATAAAAGAGGATGGTATTAAAGGTAACTTAAGATGTTTGCTGCATTGGCCTCCAACCTTACAGAACCTACCGTCATGCCACAGACTTTTGCAAACAAACTCCTTTTCCTTCGGCAATGTACAGTTGACAAATTCTGCCTTGTCCAAAATGCAAACTCAAACATGAAGAACAGAGGTTTGTTTGTTTGTTTGTTTTTCTTGGTGCAACACTACGGCATAACAAAAATCTCTCTCTTTTTTGTTAGTCTTCTTTTACTGAGATGTGGATCACAGTTTGCAGGAGAGCTTTGTGTTTAAAAAAAAGAAAAAAAGTTGATATCCTAGCAATGGTTAGGGACCAAACAAAATTATACATAGATGGGACTGGCCAAATATATCATTTTAGGGAAAATCTCACAACTAAATTTCTTGCTTGCAGGTACATATTCAGTAAATTAAAAAAGGAAGGTTGTATTAAAACAAAAATATCTTCCCTACTATAAATATCAATGTAACAGTTTTTCACCCTGTTTAATGAACACATTGGCCTAGTTTGTTTGTTTGTTTGTACATTTCTATCTATGAAGACGGCTGGATAGCCCATATTCAGCTATGTTAAGCTGGTCTTCCATGGGGTCCAGTTGGATTTGATCATTAGTGAATTGAAGTCTTCATTATGTCAGGATTCACTTTTTTCAGCCTTGTAAGATGAAAAAAAAAGTTGAAAAAAAAAATGTCAAAGTACCTTAGTTTAGTGTGCATAATTCATAACAGCTGCAAAATTATGATGCTCTAAGTCTTCAAGGTTGCTTCATCATACCACTCCAAGAGCCAATTATCAAATTTGGAAACGTGGATTTTTTCTTTTCAGCACTTGACTTGAAACACATTTTGCATAATTTTGATACCAGCAAGAAAAATAAAACACACAAATATTTTGATACTGCAGTTTGTCAACCAGCATTTTCACTAATTGTGGTAATGCATCTACATTCAGAGAGAACCTGTCATACTGGTCTGAGCTTGAAATACTAATCAGGAAAAGTCACAGTGATTGAGACCTCAAAACCCACAGAACTAGACCTCTAACTGTATACTCCCTCTACAGTTTGGGAGCTGAACTCCATATCATTCACTCACTCACTCACGTAGAGCATTACCTTTTACAATTTTTAGACATCAAACTCCTACTAAGCATGTATGAGTTCATTTGGGGGAAAAAGAAATCTAAATTTCCAACTGATAAGTGAGAAATGATTTTCAAACACAGATTTAGCAGTGATTCATTGATTCTTACAATTTTTCCTAGCCGAAACCCACATACAACTTGTTATTAATTACACAATAACCATGATAAGTTTGTGACAGATAAACCAGTTTAACACACAAACACTGATATTCCATAGACCCAATTCGGGTCTAGGACAATTACCCCCTGGGCAATTACCCCGCACCCTTCCCCTGGCCCTAATCCTAATCCTAATCCTGAACCTAACCCTAACCCTAACCCAAACTCCTAACCCTAAACCTAACCCTAACCCTAATCTTTACTCTTACCTTACCACTAACCAGTATTTGGCCGGGGGGTAATTGCCCGGATACGACCCAATTCTAATGATATTCTTCACAAACTACAAAAGGAACAAAGCGTTTCTACAAAGTGTTTACAACAACAACAACATTAAAAAAAAATTAATATGGAATGTCTGAAGCGGAATGAAATTAGAATGAAATCCTAAAATCACGGAGCAGATTTAAGTCAAGGCTGGAGTTTCTGGAATGATAGCTAAGTGAATGGCAATGAATGCAACATCATGGCACAGAGCCAAACATTGTTTATTGCTTTCATACATGACTCACAGAACTACAGCTACTGACGTACAAAGTGCCCTTTGAAGAGTCTTCAAGTGTGCATGAAGTTACAGATTCAATTCTTCCAAATTTGCCTTCTAAAGCCCAGATTTAACAGACCTTACCGCGAAAATGTCGCAGCAATGTCAAGAGAATAAAATTTCTCGCCTCTGGCAGTAAAACTGCAGGAGAGAGCAAGGGGTACCGTTTTGATAGACACACACCGATAACCTTCTCCGAGTATAAGTTTCTACGAAGGGGGTGTGTCCAATGATGCGACTACCCTGCCCATCGGCCAGCACTACGTGCAACAAAGCGTGGTTACAATCCATGCATGTGATCAGCACGCTGTGTGTCCATCATTCTCTGTCTGCAATGTTGCTCAGGCGTGTTGAGTGTATCACAGGAATGTTCCCGCAGTTGTGTTCTAACAGAAGGGTTACCCAGGTAATGTCATGGTAATTACCCTAGCTGGCTAGGGTAGAATTTGGCAAAAGTTACCGCGAAAACGTCTGAGCAACATTTTGCAGAGACCAATTTAACAGGCAGGGCAAAAACAAGTTACCCGCATGCTACCCAGATGCTGTCGCAGTAAAAAGGCTCTCTTAAAATGAGGCTTTAGTGTCGCATGTGATGATTACATGACAAGAATGCAGCCTCCTGCAAAATCTCCAAGCAAGCAGCATATTATTTTGTTTGGGTGTGTCTTAGTGTGTGGTGCTTAGTAACTCTTACATTCTGTACCTGTCAATTGTGCAAAAGTGACCAATGTCAAATTATATTATTAAATGAAATAAAAAATACAGCCACACACAGCCAACACATATGCAGGGCTTGACATCAGCGCAACATAAACTGAACACCAGGGGGGCATTTCATGAAGGAACTTGTCGGATAAAATATCTGACAAGTCAATTATATCCGACAAGTTTTGAGCAATTCTTAAGTCTGATTGGCTGATTTCTCTGAACTTGTCGGATATAATTGACTTGTCGGACATTTTATCCGACAAGTTCCTTCATGAAATGCCCCCCTGTACTTAATTGGAACATTGCAACCTCCTTGATTAAAAAAGAACGAAAGAAAAAGAAAAAGAAAATAAAAACACTTCTAAATAACTTGGTTCATACTGTCGTATAGACAATTCGTAATTATCATATCCTTTTCTACTTTGATCTACTTGGCACATAGTCCCTGACGTGATGGCACTCTATACATACACAGTTTTAACTCTTTGGCCCGAATTCACGAAGGTGGTACAAATGAAACCATGGTTTAAACCATGGACAAAAACCATGGAACGCCAAGTGTCGCATTGAATATTTCGTTACGAAATCAGTCATTTCGTCGATGAAATGATTATTTTGTAACTAAATGACAACATTTTATAGCTAAATGAACATTTCGTTCACGAAATGATAATTTCGTTAACGAAACGGTAATTTTGTCGACGAAATGACCAATATCGTAACGAAATATTTCGTGCGACACTTGGCGCTCCATGGTTTTTGTCCATGGTCTAAACCATGGTTTCATTTGTACCACCTTCGTGAATTCGGGCCTATGTGTGCTTTCAGTGCTGATTGGCAAGGAAAACCCCATAGCATTGTACACACTATCCAAAGACCCTGGTACAGAAAGGGTGAAGGAGTGAAGTAAGCTTAACTGCAGTTCCCATGGTAACTATCCCAAATTTTGCATTGCCAGCAATGCAATTAATGTAACAACAGCAGAGCAATGATGTGATTGTGGCTGCACAAAATATGCTATTGTGCATTACCTCGCCTTTGACGGACAAAAACAGCTTGTGTTCAAGATTAGCCTGCCTGAATTAAATGCCGCGAAGGCTTCACGAGCTGCCATGACATTTGATCTGAATCAAATCCATGGATGTGAAGTTGCTTCCGATTCATACAACCAGCCACGACAAACAGTCAAAAGAAACAGAAGATGTCTACAAAGTTTCATGTGTAGCTACTCAACTGCTTTTCATTCACATCACTGGGTTACTATATTTTTTACCAAATACCAAAAAACTAAATTCAAAGTATTTGATCATAAATCAAAGTGAAGGACTATCATCTCCAGACCGAAATATTTAAGGAAAATCATCATTAATACTAACAAGGAATTTTTCAATGACCTGTGAGTTTCTCACCACCAACAAATAATGCCATTGATATCATGGGGAAAGAAATCTCCATACGATTTCCAGGAGAATTCTGGATTCTAGAGGAATTTTCTTGTGCGTATCTAATGTCTGCAAGTGAGAATACACATGCACACACACACACAGCAGTCATCATATTTTTCTCTCCTAGAGCCAATCTGTTGAGCCTTCAAAATGAGGCCAGAGCTTACCGTCCATAATTGTGTTATGAAGCAATCCCAAACCAGGCCATTTCCTTCAGATAAAACACTGGCCAAATTCCAGGCCCACCTAGCTTTATCTGTTTTACGATTGCAACAGGGTCAACGTGAATGGTTTTACAACTGACAATGTCTTGACTTAACAACTTGAAATCCCATACTTTGTAATGTCATTATTTCTTACAAGTGAGCTAGATTTCAATCAAGGTGCTGAAACAATGCCTTAAAATAAAAGTCCCTTCTCCTGACCTGATTAAGAATATCAAATGGGTACATTACTAAAACAGGCAAACATGAACACATGCTGCAAATGCACAAATAAACTAGAAATGTCGCTTTGGCGACTGGTATGCCTCCGCCATAATGCATGATTTTCCCAATAGGTCTAGATAGTACATGTGGACACTGTGTGATTACATTTTCACAAAATTGGCAAAATATTGGAATGACAAATTTGTCACAAATGTGTTGAATGCTCACCTTCCTTGACGTAGGTTTAATTGGATGAATAGGAGAGCATGTATCTAAGGATTGAAGGACTTTAACTTGACTTTGAACCATTCATACATTTAGGCATTGAGTAATTTTCAAGGTACAGGTGTGGAGAAAAAGTGCAATTTCTGAATTGAATAGTAAATTGTTACCATTTTCATCTGGCCCTTGACCCTAAAATTCATGAGATAATTACTTTCAGGTAGAACATGCATAATATGTACTAAGTTTCAAGGTAACTTGAGCCACTTCCGAGATATGGAGGAAAAAGTTAGTTCAGCACTTTCAATTGATCTTTGACCTTTTGACCTTTGAGGCAAAAAGAGAAGAAAAAAACTTTCCAGAGAATTTCTATTAGGTTACACACGCATACACCAAGTGTAAAAAAATAACCCAGCTGGCATTGCATAAATATGAGGGTAATAGTAAAATTTGGAAGTCTTGCACTTGACCTTTGACCCCTGACCTTTGACCCCATGAACCCTACATTCTCTAGATAATCACTTCCAGTCAGTACATGTATATACTGTGTTCCATGAAGATACCTTGAACAATTTTCCAAGGTACAGAGAAAAAAAAAGAAGTTTTAATATTTCTACTTGACCTTTTGACCTTTGACCTTTGACCTCATGACCCAAACTTTCACCAGAGAATCTTAATTGGGTAATACATGTATACATTAAGTTCCAAGAAAATATCTTCAGGCATTCAATAGATATGGTGGAAATAGTGAAATTTTATGTATTTGGCCCTGACCTTTTGACCTTTGACCTCATGACCCAAACTTTCACCAGAGAATCTTAATTGGGTAATACATGTATACACTAAGTTTCAAGAAAATATCTTCAGGCATTCAATAGATATGGTAGAAATAGTGAAATTTTATGTATTTGACCCTGACCTTTTGACCTTTGACCTTTGACCTCATGATCCAAACTTTCACCAGAGAATCTTAATTGGGTAATACATGTATACACTAAGTTTCAAGAAAATATCTTAAGGCATTCAATAGATATGGTGGAAATAGTAAAATTTTATGTATTTGACCTTGACCTTTTGACCTTTGACCTTGAGCATGTGCACCCAAAAGTTGATAGGCACAACTTCACCCCCTAATACACATACATGCCAAGTTTCATTAGAATACCTCAACAGGTTTCGATAGTTACCTTGTCCACAAAATCCATTACGGACGGACGGAAGGACGGACGGACGGACGGACGGAAGGACGGACGGACGGACGGACGGACGGACGGACGGACAACCCGAAAACATAATGCCTCCGGCACCACTTCGTGGCGGAGGCATAAAAATAGTCCAATGTGGACTCTGAGTCCAGACATACATCCCTGAAATCCTTTCTAACCTGGATGGTTGGCAATTTGCTTGAAAGCATACACCCACATGAATCCCATCTTTAATGAGGAATTTTCTACCTGCAATACCACCCTCCTCCCATCCTCTTATCAACTTACTTCCATCCCTTCCCATCTTCTGCAATTACATGTATTGTCATATTCCGCACACCATCTGCTCCGGTCAAAACGCACAGACCCAAATTCATCCTGCTAATATTTTAACATTTTCATGCAACCTTCAACATTGCAACTTTAGGAACCTTAACGATAATTCTGTATTTTAAAGAGTAAGCCACACATGGACATCAAACCAAAGACAGTTCTCAGGCTTGACTCTTTTGATTTTTCTCTGGCTTACATGAAAAAAAAAATAAAAGATTGATGGTAGTTTGTCATTTTTCATCTATATTTCTGGCATCATTAGTCCATGCTGAAGGAAGAACAGTTTTGTCTATCACATGAAATGACCTTCCTGAGATGGATGTGCAAATGATGAACAAGAACTCACTTAGTTGCAAGCTAGCTATCAAATGAGTTCTGAAAAAAAAAATATCTGCATGGTCATCATAATTTCATTTGGTGCTTTGATTGATCGAGGAGGGAAATGTTGGCTTTCACGAAGAAATAACAGACAAAGAAAGAACTCACACAACAACAATTCTACGGAAGGAAAAGTGTCGTCTTGGTGAGATGTAACTCTTAAACATCACTTTAAGTATGCACCTGTGTGCATCCCTCCTCTTCAATTGGTGCGACATCTATTCTTCGCGAAGGAAAGATGTTTAGTCATAAAGGACACGTCACGATTGTAGCAGAATTTGAAAACACTGCAAGATGATTGCGCAATGAGTTGTCACTTCAGTTAGATTGCGGTAAACCCGTTTCCATCGTAGCCTCACAACCTTTCGTTTTTCGCGTCAAAGTGCGATGAAACCCGCGAGTTACCATTCGCACGATGGAGTTCCACCTTCAAGAACAGCTGGCCACATTAACTGGCTCCAATACCAGAAAAGGCAAGAAATCAGTGTTGAAGCATATGCCCCAGTAGTTGTACATCTCACAACAAACTGGTTCCCAGAGGAGAACTGCGTATGAGCTTGTTGTTGAAAAGTGCGGTAAGAAGATTTTGGCCGAGCGCACCTTCCTATCTATGCCTACTGTACTTGTCCTCAGCTGAATGAATGCATATTTTTATATGTCCACAAATTTCTCTTTTTCTCTCGCTACAAAGATGCTATCACTACATAGCCCTTTCTTAAACACAAATGACAAAGTAAAACAAAACAATAAAACAAGACTTGCAAACTTGTTGATATATCGCAAAAAGGCATTCTGCAGCTTCAAAAATATTCTCTCTCTTTTTGAGGACTGAAATAAACAGATTGCCATGACTCTCCAAGGCAAATGTTTTTTGCACATAACCTCTTGAACTGTTAAAAAAAAAAAGAAAAAGAAAAAATACTTTCTGTAATCCAGGATGTATCAGAGAGTTCGGGTGCCAGCAACGAGGTCATCCCGGTAGATGGAGTTGCTGAACCACTCGGGCGTGGTCAGAGGGTGGAGGAGGAAGAGAAAGAGGATGAGACCTACGACGAAGGTGGCGATGATTATTGCACGGTTGCGAGGGCTGTGGTTGAAGACCTGGCCGATCTCGGGGAAACCCATGTAGTTGCAGAATGAGTGGCAGATGAATGGGCCAGCTAAGTGACCTATATATTATTATTAAAAAAAAACACGTAAATTTGAATGACAGAAATGAAATCAATGTTTTATGCACATTACACAAAAATGTTATTGTAATTGTTATTGTTATTGCTCATTTTCCATCTGAGAAGATGGCTGGATAGCCCACATTCAGCTACGCTACGCTGGTCTTCCATGGGGTTCAGTCGGATGTGAGGTGGGACCACTTCACCGGGTTAGACACCCTGCTCTTTGCAACGAATGAATGAAGCAGGATCTTTTAAATGCATGAGTTGTGACTCTCCAAGACCCCGTTTACAGTCCGGCCTCAATTGCGCGGCCGAGCCTCGCAATTTTGTCCGTTTACACTGCTGGGCTCGGCCGCGCTTTTGATTCAAACCTTTCAATATTTTGTCGTAGTGGCGCTCTGCTTGTAAACAAACGCAATTTGGTATTGTCTGGTTTTCAGACCCTTTGCCAAATGAATTCCGTGGCGACGAAGTCGCCGTTCGGGCAAAGGCCTTTGCCGAAGGAAAAAAATCCTATGCAGGACAAAACCACCTTAAACTATACTAGTTTTCGACGTTGAGGGGGTTAATATCCTGAATAGCGAAAGATACAGGCAGAGGGTTTGGAAGCCAGACTAAAATTGGCCGCGCAATTGGCCGCGCATTTGGCCCAGTTTGCGTTTACACCAAGAAGAGGCAGGGCTCGGCCGCGGCTTGGCCGCGGCCGAGACCACCTCCAGAGCGAGGCCAAATGCGAGGCCAATTTTGGCCTCGCATTTGGCCTTTTGCGTATTTACACTGAAGCGGGGCTGGGCTCGGCCGCGGCTCGGCCACGGCCGAGCCTCGCACTGTAAACGGGGTCTCATACACGGGACCTCCATTTTATGTCCTATCCGAGGGATAAAGTGTTTTGCCTCTTGCTAGAGTGGACGGTACGATTACACACAACATTGCTCAGTTCAGACTCGGGTTCGAACCCGGGCCCTTAGGATTGTGAGGCAGACGCGCTACCGACTGAGCCACCTCACCGCCCTGCATGAGCTTGTAGTATTATTATGCCATATAATTCAAAATTTGGGAATATAGAATCAGAATATAGAATCAGAGCATTTGTCACCTTCATACTCCATACAAAACAGAGTAAATGGAAAGATCATAGAAGTTTTAATATGTGACATTACAAGTACAGCTGATAAAGCTGGGATATGAACAATTATGTAGTGGGTAGAAATTCTCTTTCCATTGTGAGACTGAGAAAAGATGGGAAATCCATTATTCTACTTCACGGAATAATCCAGAGGAACCACAGAAATCCTTCATCTTACATGAATTTTGACTTGTGCAATACAATTCACACATATCTAAATTCATTTGGGGTAGAATTTTTCTATGAATTTGCAAATTTGTATGACTTGCACGAGGTTGACTTGGGCAAGGTTGACTGTACTGTTAACAATGTTTGCATTACATGCGAGTGAATAACTTATGCCCGCTTACAGGTATACCTGCATGTGATGGAGTGTGGCAGAACTGCAAGCCAATTTGACTGGCATTGACTACACTTTCTTTGAATCATTAGTACGTGCAAACCAGCTGAGCCACCAATCTTTGCAGTCATGCGTGTAACTGCTGTTTAAACCACAAGAGATCCGCACATTTTCTGCTCACCAAATGTACCGTGGTACCACATGAAGTATACTCACCAGTTCTAACAAACAAGAATGCTGAGTAGGCACCGAAAACAGTTGTATAGCAAGACTGGAAAACTGTGAAAGCAATCAGAATTTCATTTGGAATGATTGATTATAACCATCTGTGATCACAAAAATGCAAACATGCTGGGCATGAAATATGCGACTGTTGGTATTTCTACCGTAAGCTTTCTTAAAATCGTCCCGTTTTGGTAAGTCACTTTCTGCAACCTTCTTAGTCATGCTGACATGACTCATAAAATGGTAACATGTAACCATGACACACACACACACACACACACACACACACACGCACATGCAAAGAATTATACCCATGACGTTCTGCTGCACCTCCCCCCCCCCAATTAAAAATAAAAGATGAGGCAGACTAAAACTGTCCACATGGAAACTAAAAACACAGAAATTGCCCTTTAATAGAACACTTCAGATTGTGCATGGCTGCACCCAATTCCTTTGATAAACATACAACTGAAGAGTTGATGTTACTACAAATTGTACGAGATACCTTCCTTCCTACACAGTAGTTCCTCTTAGATTATGACGAGTTAAAAATGTAAACAGCAAACAAACCCCAAAACATTACAATGAAGTTTATGTAAGACTTCATGCTTGACTATCGACATTGTTTGCTGTTGCTTTTGTTGTTGGCAATGTGTGACAAAGATTCATATGATTTTTTTTCTTTAATAGAAAATAACAGAATGATATAAGCTACTTTTTCCTTGGACACTTTATGTAATGAAAACTTGTAGGGATTAGATAACCATATTACAAAAAACAGAGAAGCGCTTTTACGAAATGAGCCATTAAGCTCCTTTTTCCTGTCCACAAACGGCAAGTTGGTATTGAAGAAAACAAACTGGAAAGTAACAAATAAAACATTTTCTCTGAAAACATGGAACAAACAAACCCATAACCAGGATCATAACAAAAAAAATGAATTAGCAGCACAAGCCACGTCAGGGCGGTTAATGGCCCGTTTTTCATCCAACAGATTACGTGATGGATAGGAACTAGATTACTGAAATCACTTACAGGCAAGAGCGTACTAAGTCATATGGCTTCTAATTATCTGACTGGCATGTAAGCACGGAATCCCGACATACGTCTTGCCCTCAGCCTTTCCAAATGTTGAGAAAGAAACTCCCATCAAAAGGTCAAATTTTTCACACAAAATCCTGATGACATACAACGCTGGGGCGATCACATTTTGCTTCCTTCACAGCTTTGCTCAGGGAGTGCATCGCATCACCGATACAGCAATTCAAAAATAATGAAAACAAAGGTCAAACCTCCCCTTTTTCAAACATTCATGGATGGATGATGCACACATTTCATGATAACACAGTGTCTCTAGAGGGATATTTTACAAGACATAGACCAGTTTGAGGTTTAGTCTGACAGGAAAAAGTGACATTTTACAAGCACAACAGTGAGAATTTGATCAAAATTGCATTTAACATTTAGGCAAGTCGCGAACACTGAAATTTTGTTAATTTTCCCCAAACTGTTTTTGAAAGGTCAATATGAATATGGAAATGGGTGGGTTTGATCTTGCCAAAACTTCACAACTTGCCTTATGGTATGTACATAAAATCTGGAAATTTCCTTTGTTTATCTTTATTTTGTTCAAATGCAATGCCTCAGTCTCAAATCTGATTGTATGTAACTAATTATTATTTCAAAGTTATTCAGCAAGGAATAACATTATGTGTGATACTTTGTAGTAGATGAATTGAATTCTTGGCAGAAAATCACACAAGTCAAGGAATGTGGTGAGGTAATCAATGATCTGATCGGCTTGATAATGTCCATATTCATATTGACTCTTTAAGAACTGTTTAATGAAAATTAACAAAACTTATAATTTCTCTAATTTCTACACAATTTTTGATTGAATTTTCACTGCTATGCTGGTAAAATTCTACTCTTTCTTATAAGTCTAACTTTTAACTGATTTGGAATTCCCCTTAAAGGTATTGTGCAACAAGCCAAAGAATCTTTTTTTTTCACACACCTGAAGTGAGCATTAAGTCATTTATTTTTTTTTCAGATTTTGTTTGTTTGTTTCGTTTTGTTTTGAATGTCATTTTCATAGTGGAGAAATAAGCGCATACTCACATGCTGTTAGAATAATCGCTGATAGAGGTTCCATGCCGAATCTTAACCGCTCAATGATGTGGTGTATATGAGCTGCAAATAGAAGCAGGGTGATGGGAGGAAACGCTGAACCAGACACCAATACATTCATGAAAAACAGAGGTCACACCCACAGAACTGAGCAACCAATCACCAACTTAATGAATGATTCATGTGTCAAGGTTTTTTTTTTTTTTTAATTGCAAGTGATTGACAAAGTGCCTTTCATTGATGTAAATGCACAGTGATTATTTAGTGTTTTAGTAGTAGCCATAATAAAAATCATGGGCACACAAGTTGACGCAAGAACGGTTAATTTTGATAAATATGCAGTACCTGCTGCTACAAGGGATCAGAACCCCCCCCCCCCTTCTCTAACGTAACGTACTGTATCATCGGTTGCCAAAGGGTCAAGCTTATAGCTTATTATTGGCGACAGTTCTGTATGGTAATTCACAACACATGTATTGTAATTGTGTCACATATGTATTTGTAATCAAAATTGTTGAAACTAGCTATAATGAATTTCATATTTGTATATATCATTATGCTTGATTATGTTGAAAAAAAAAATGTAAATGATGCCATACGGAGAATGAATAAATCAAATCAAATCAAATCAAATCAAACCATCACTGGCTATCAGGCAGAAGCTCGTAGTCTAGTGGATATGACGCCTGTCTACAGTGTAGCAATCAAGGAGGTCAGTGGTTCGAGTCCAACCTAGGGTATGTATGACCATGGACCTACTGTACGTCCATGGTATGAGCATGATTTATATTATGATGGCTACTACTAACAAACTGAATAGTCGGCATTTATTTCCGTCGATGGAGGGCAATTTGTCAATCAGTTGCAGCAATCATCAACTGTAGTAGACCACCCTGCATGCACTGCTATAAGTATAGGAGGCATGACGGCAACGTAGGTAGCAGACTCTGTACATACAGTACGAGCTGAAATTTTCGCGGTGGTTTTATTTTCACGAATTTCGCGACTCGCCTTTGAACTGCGAAAATAACAACATGCGAAAATAACAACGCGCAAATAACTAAGTGACCCTCGCAACCGCGAAAATTTCCTCAAGTAGCAATTTGCGAAAATATCTGTACACGAAAATTTCAGCTCATACAGTATGTAACTTTGAAATAATGGACTCCATACATGGAAGCTGAAAGAAAGCTACCATTTAATCCTTTGAGGGCCGATTAGTACAGAAAAACCCATTATGTTGTATACACCATTCAAAGCCCCTGGCACAGAGAGGGTTCAAACTGAGAAAATATCACCAGCAATATAATTTTTTCCTTTTTTAACCCGCTCCCTCCAATTTAAGGCATCTCCAAATCAACTTCATGCATCAGCAAGTAATGAGTGGAAGGGAAATACATATAAGACACCAAAGGCAAACGACTGGTGAAAATTTGAGCGAAATCAGACAAAATCTTTCAACAAACAATAGCGGTCTTTTGAATACCAGTAAGTCATCGCACCAGGCAACTGACTGGAACAATGCAAAAACTGGCCACACAACAATGATGTCTTACAAATAGGACTCCTCATAACTTTTTCTTCATGGGCTCTCCATGTTATTACCTGTACTGCTACTGCACAGAAACAGTCAAGATTTCAAACAAGGCTTTCATGTTCTCTTAGTATGAACACAGTTTTCTTGTATTTGTTGTTGAAATCACCATAAAGATTTGCATGATTGATGGTAATATCTATTTTGAGTTGACTTTGATAATAATGATTTACAGAATTTCAAACTGTTGCAGCTTTAAAACTTTAAAACTTTAAACTTTAAAAAAGTCTGAATTCAATGAACTTTTCACTGATCTATTTCTTTTGTGTCTCTGCCTTCTTCAAAACATTTATCTCTGTGGAGATAAGTTTTCCTTTACTGCATTCACCTTTGTGTGAGAAGTGAACATTATACGGCAATACCACTCTAAAACGAACACAAACAAACAGACAAAAACACCGCTCACAATCAAAGATACACACATACACACACAACACAAATGAATAGTTTGCATACTCGGATTATTCAGTATACACCCCACATGGGTTTCTGCAAGCCAATGTAGAGGACAATTACACACACTTTTTTGTTTTTGTTTTTCAGTACACACAAACAAACACACACAGCAAAGAAAAAGAGAATGCAGGCAAAGTCACAAACACTGAAACACACACAGATTAATTTATCAACACATACATACAGACAGACATTTTTGTAATGACACTCCAAAGCAGTGCTTTGTCGGCAGAGAAACTGTTTGTTTGATGTATTGAATTATGTTTATGTCAATTGTTATGATTGTTATCTTGTATGTATTTGTTTACAGGACCCTCTGGAAAGCAGTACTTGATTACTGATGGGGCTACCCTGTATGAATAAAATGAAATAAAAATAATAAAAGAAACTCACCTACACCGAAGAATAATGGGCACACAATGACGGCTGTTGGACAGCCGAAGCAAGGCACGAGGAGGGGTAGCATACATGCTCGGAATACAAACTCTTCAGTAAATGGAGCCTGCAGGAAGAAAACAATGAGGACAGACGGTTGCCTCTTAAAAAGAGATATCACAAGCAATTTTAAGAACTACATCTCAAAAATGAAAATTTACAACTTGTGTATGTGGTATAGGGAAGTTTGGGTGCTTCAATCTAATATACTAATACATACTATTCTACAAATACATGCAACTGTTATATATTAAACTACATAACTCCTATAACTACTACCTGTGTATGTAATACTTTTTTACAAATTCAGAGGAAATACTTTTTACTTTTCTAATTCACTGTTGCAGTATTCTGTCAGCATTTGCATTACTTTTTGCTCAGGTGTGCATCACACCTTGGGGTGGTCACGAGGTGTGAAAAATGAAACGATGAATAATCAATATACGCTGAAGTTACACCACATCTTTCTATGTATCTGTATCTATCTATGTTGTATGTGTGTATGTGTGTTGCATGACTATGTATTTTTGTGTGTGCATGTGTGTTGCATGACTATGTATTTTTGTGTGTGCATATGTCCATGTTGTATGTAGTTTATTGAAATCATGTCCCAAATATTGAAATGACAATACAAGATGTATTTATCACTATAATCATAGATAGAGCAGCTACAATGTCACCTATGTATATTAAGTCTGTCCTGCCTGAAGGCTGCTCATTTGCACAGATGTCCTATTGGGCAATTTTACTCATTGTGTTCGACATACATGCAGAGATGATTACCAATTGACAATGTGATTGACCCTTTATTTTTTTTTTTCAGCGCTTTTTAGTTCTAAAAATCCACAGAAACAAGTCCTTGGAGAAGAAAGAAAAAACAGCATAAATCAAGGATAGAATGGAACTAGAAATGTCGCTTTGGCGACTGGTATGCCTCCGCCATAATGCATGATTTTCCCAATAGTTCTAGATAGTACATGTGGACAATGTGTGATTACATTTTCACAAAATTGGCAAAATATTGAAATGACAAGTTTGTCACAAATGTGTTGAATGTTCACCTTCCTTGACCTAGGTTTAATTGGATGAATAGGAAAGCATGTATCTAGGGATTTAAGGACTTTAACTCGACTTTGACCCATTCATACATTTAGGCATTGAATAATTTTCAAGGTACAGGTGTGGAGAAAAAGTGCAATTTCTGAATTGAATAGTAAATTGTTACCATTTTCATCTGGCCCTTGACCCTAAAATTCATAAGATAATCACTTTCAGGTAGAACATGCATAATATGTACTAAGTTTCAAGATAACTTGAGCCACTTCCGAGATATGGAGGAAAAAGTTAGTTCAGCTCTTTCACTTGATCTTTGACCTTTTGACCTTTGAGGCAAAAAAAGAAGAAAAAAAAAACTTTCCAGAGAATTTCTATTAGGTTACACATGTATGCATACACCAAGTGTAAAAAAAAAACTAGAAATGTCGCTTTGGCGACTGGTATGCCTCCGCCATAATGCATGATTTTCCCAATAGGTCTAGATAGTACATGTGGACAATGTGTGATTACATTTTCACAAAATTGGCAAAATATTGAAATGACAAGTTTGTCACAAATGTCTTGAATGTTCACCTTCCTTGACCTAGGTTTAATCGGATGAATAGGAGAGCATGTATCTAGGGATTTAAGGACTTTAACTTGACTTTGACCCATTCATACATTTAGGCATTGAGTAATTTTCAAGGTACAGGTGTGGAGAAAAAGTGCAATTTCTGAATTGAATAGTAAATTGTTACCACTTTCATCTGGCCCTTGACCCTAAAATTCATAAGATAATCACTTTCAGGCAGAACATGCATAATATGTACTAAGTTTCAAGATAACTTGAGCCACTTCGAGATATGGAGGAAAAAGTTAGTTCAGCACTTTCACTTGATCTTTGACCTTTTGACCTTTGAGGCAAAAAGAGAAGAAAAAAAAAAACTTTCCAGAGAATTTCTATTAAGTTACACATGCATACACCAAGTGTAAAAAAATAATAACCCTGCTGGCATTGCATAAATATGAGGGAAATAGTAAAATTTTGAAGTGTTGCACTTGACCTTTGACCCCTGACCTTTGACCCCATGAACCCTACATTCTCTAGATAATCACTTCCAGTCAGTACATGTATATACTATGTTCCATGAAGATACCTTGAACAATTTTCCAAGGCACGGAGAAAAAAAAGAAGTTTTGATATTTTTACTTGACCTTTTGACCTTTGACCTTTGACCTCATGACCCAAACTTTCACCAGAGAATCTTAATTGGGTAATACGTGTATACACTAAGTTTCAAGAAAATATCTTCAGGCATTCAATAGATATGGCGAAAATAGTGAAATTTCATGTATTTGACCCTGACCTTTTGACCTTTGACCTTTGACCTCATGACGCAAACCTTCACCAGAGAATCTTAATTGGGTAATACATGTATACACTAAGTTTCAAGAAAATATCTTCAGGCATTCAATAGATATGGTGGAAAAAGTGAAATTTTATGTATTTGACCTTGACCTTTTGACCTTTGACCTTGAGCATGTGCACCCAAAAGTTGATAGGCAC
Source organism: Diadema setosum (assembly GCF_964275005.1). Taxonomy (NCBI): domain Eukaryota; kingdom Metazoa; phylum Echinodermata; class Echinoidea; order Diadematoida; family Diadematidae; genus Diadema; species Diadema setosum. The sequence continues at coordinate 40,566,422 of NC_092685.1, read as the reverse complement.
AACTTCACCCCCTAATACACATACATGCCAAGTTTCATCAGGATACCTCAACAGGTTTTGATAGTTACCTTGTCCACAAAATTCATTACGGACGGACGGAAGGACGGACGGAAGGACGGACGGACGGACGGACGGACAACCCGAAAACATAATGCCTCCAGCACCACTTCGTGGCGGAGGCATAATAACCCTGCTGGCATTGTATGATGGGAGGGAAATAGTAAAATTTTGAAGTGTTGCACTTGACCTTTGACCCCTGACCTTTGACCCCATGAACCCTACATTCTCTAGATAATCACTTCCAGTCAGTATATGTATATACTATGTTCCATGAAGATACCTTGAACAATTTTCCAAGGTATGGAGAAAAAAAAAGAAGTTTTAATATTTTTACTTGACCTTTTGACCTTTGACCTTTGACCTCATGACCCAAACTTTCACCAGAGAATCTTAATTGGGTAATACATGTATACACTAAGTTTCAAGAAAATATCTTCAGGCATTCAATAGATATGGTGGAAATAGTGAAATTTTATGTATTTGACCCTGACCTTTTGACCTTTGACCTCATGACCTTAACTTTCACCAGAGAATCTTAATTGGGTAATACATGTATACACTAAGTTTCAAGAAAATATCTTCAGGCATTCAATAGATATGGTGGAAATAGTGAAATTTTATGTATTTGACCTTGACCTTTTGACCTTTGACCTTGAGCATGTGCACCCAAAAGTTGACAGGCACAACTTCACCCCCTAATACACATACATGCCAAGTTTCATTAGGATACCTCAACAGGTTTTGATAGTTACCTTGTCCACAAAATTCATTACGGACGGACGGAAGGACGGACGGAAGGACGGACAGACGGACGGACGGACGGACAACCCGAAAACATAATGCCTCCGGCACCACTTCGTGGCGGAGGCATAAAAACGAACCTACAACTCTGTATACCTATGTATCTAAAAAGGCACAATATCACTCACGGAAGAAAATCCAGATTATGACATATTTCTAAGATTCAGAATGAAGAACCCCCCCCCCCTTCCCATCTCCCTGATTTACACCAACTGTTACATTTGAAGCTCACTTGGCATCAATATACTACTTCAGACTCCTCAGCAATCTCAATAAACAAAGCAAGCATCCATCCCAAAAATCTCAAAACGGACTATCTGCTTGGGCTCTCCCAATAAAAAGCACTGAATCAGTATCATAATCTCATCCCCATACAACAGACTTTGTAAAATACTGGCCATAGCACTGTTTTGTGAACACTGCTGTGGCATTCCAATATAAACTCACAAATAGCTTCTGACATAAACAGGGTGAACCATACACAACCGAATGCAATATGTGCCCCTTCCCCGTAGCAGAGGCATTACACATCTCAAACCATGAAGGTAAAATGCAAGCAAATCCCATATTGGCAGAAAGGCCTTGCATTACGAACTCACAGATTGAAATAACTGAGACAATGAAAATGACTTTTCTCCTGGTGACTGCTGTGTGCGACTCTATAGAGAACAGGATTGCTCCTGAGAAGTCATCAACTGTTACGCAGACATAATCTATGAGACTGTGCATCACAAAACCAACAAAAAGTCACACCCCTTGATATTACGTGAGGACCCAAAACAGGTGAAATGGGTCCACCTACTGAATCCTTACTTGAAGTTAAAATTTAAAAAGCCAATCCTCATCTCCACCAATACTATACCATCCCTTTAATCTCAGACAAGGTCGTCCTCCGTCACACATATAGAGACAAAATAAGATCAAAGTGAAAGCTTCTCATCTTTCTGGGATTCAAAACTGCACCCACACAGCTAGTTTTCATTGCTTATATTCCTCCCCTTCTCGCTTGCTATTGTTTTTGCTTTGATTCCTTGTTTGTTTGTTTTTTTCCTCATTTTGTGGTAACAGTTTTCCCTCTAAATGCAAACCATACACATCTGCCAGGTGGGAATGCCACTCTCGGGCATGCACTACACTGCTCGGATTTTCACCAAAGTTAATCTGAGCTGCTTTACTGCCAGATCCATGAGAAAAGATTGCAATACTTATTCGAAAAATGCCTTGCTCATGAAGAAACAACAAACACACAAACAAACAAACAAACAAACAAAGAAGTCAGAGACTTCAAACCCACGCCATGGATTTCAATGGGTCAAGGCAATGGTTGAAAGACAAATTTGCATAAAATGGAAGTTACATCACTGATAGCCTAATATTAGCCACAGGGCATGCTTTGAGAGAGTGCCTTCTACATTATGTAGATGGTAATGCCAGGCATGCTTTGATTAAGCACTTCTGGAGTTAAGGTGGTTTATCTGTGACTTAAATGGAGGGCTTGCATAAGCAGAGAAAATTCATACTCAAAGACAAAAAGTGAGAGAGAAATAAAGAAAGGGGTGGGGGAGGAGTATACGGGAGACCACGAGAGGGGAAGAAATGCGATGGGTAGAGAGTGACGGAGACAGATCGGGAGGGGAGGAGGAGAGAGTGAGCGTGAAGTCGGTGGAATGAATTTGCCTCTGCCTCCACACAAGACGACAAAAAAGGGAAAGCGGCAGAAAAAAGCAGATGGAGAGACAGAGATGGAGAAATCGAGACAGAGTGGGTAATCATTTTTTTTTTTTTAAACGATAAAACAAGAAAAGCAGCACTGGTAAGGACCACAAATCATACCGACCGTCATTGTCATGCGCGATCATACTCACAATCAAATAATTTCGTAGCCACAGCATTCGCGTGTGGTTGTTGTTCCACAGGGAAGAAAAGGCACCTTTGTCAGCTGCAAAAGAAAACGAGACAAAAATGCACAAAAAAAAGGAGAAAGAAATACGCACAGTAAGACGACATTCACCATATCACAAATTGGATGAGTCAAGAGTAACGATAACAGAAACAACATATCGTACCACTGAGTTCTTAATGAAATGAAATCTCTCCCACACTCGTCATTCGAGATATCGCTCCATTAATCATCGTCTCGTCTCCCATCTTGATAGCAACACTACACGTGAAGGCTGCGATTAAGTGTCCTACTTTCAAAAGGGCATCTTCACTCCACAGTTTTCTCAACGCATTCTTCCAGTCGACACTGTCATCATGCCAAGACAGACCAGTCACACAAGAGGAGGGCCTTTTCTCTTTGAAATCGAAAGTAGAGGGCATCCAAAATCTTTCCCCCACCCCCCATACGTCAGAAAAGAAGAACAAAAGAAAAGTTGCTTTTAATAGTTTTAGTGATGCAGCAGAAGAGATACTTCAATACTTCTGCAGAACAGATACATCAAGATACTGTAAAACAAGATATATTCGCGGCATGAATTTTTCGCTCATTGGAGCCAACGGCCTTTTTTGCGGCATGAAATTTTCGCGAACTGCCACTGGCATTCAATGCATATAATGTAGACAAGAACTTTCGCGTGCATATAATTTCGCGAATCTTGGCGCTCGCGAAATTCGCGAAATTAAAATGCACGCGAACATTCCTCGTTTTACAGTAAATCATTTTCATAATCTTAAAGTTACAATTTGAATTTGACTACAAAAATATCAATAACAATTGATATAGATATGGAAGAAAAAAACCCAATATGCTGGCTCTTCATCTCCCACTGATGGGGACAACTGACAGAAGGATAACGTCTTGATAAAGTTTGTTCTGAGACTTTGAATGCTGCCTCCATCTTTCTGGGGGAAGATGGGAGCACCCGCTAAGTGCAGACCTCAGAGGGGAGTTAGAAATTCAGTTTGCACTCTGATAACAATCATTCAACCCATCAAGAGCAGCAGTATCTTTCTATTGTAATCATTATCATTCAATTCTTTTTTTTGTCTCAAATTGGCAACTGATTTCAATTCTTCCCTGATATTGAGTAGCTGTAATGAATCTATTGAACCTGTTCCACCTTATCTTTTAATAGACAGGATATGGAGCAAAATTCAATGTTGCAAATTTAATAACAAGATGGCCATTTCTACAGCAAAGTCACCTTAGAACTGGATGGGTTAAGTCTGTATGTTGGAATTTTGCTTCATTAATCTCATGGTACGACAACACTTCACAAAGTGTTAGGGCATGCTTCTTTTTTTTTTCTTTTTTTTTTTTTAGGAGAACAGAAGGGTGGCAGAAAAGTTTAGTTTAGAAAAGTTTAATCTACAATTATGTATTGGTCTTGAACTAAGACTAGTCCCCACGATAAACTGAGGGCAATCACTTGCAATTGATCATGTCATTCCGACTTTTTTTTTTTCCTCCTCGCAATATCTATTATTCTCAGAAGTGGGTTACCTCTCGCACTCAGCATACAACAACAATGTGCTGCCGTGGAGAGTATTTGATACATTTGCGTGAGATTTCTTTTGAGCTGATACGGCACAAGTGAAGTGTGCTCACACAAATTGTTTACGCACGAATGCCACTTTTTCTTGTTAACCAGCAGCCTACAACAGCATTTGGGAAATAGTAGCATACGGGTAATTTGAATCAAAATTCAGCAGATAGTCAACAGTGTCCATGATAAGGTAAAACCTGCTCCACTTTGTCTGTATGTACCCCCCCCCCCCATCCTCCACCTCAATTCAATAATCACAGAAACTGTTTATTGTCATGATGCAATGCAAAAATATAATGCAACATTATTTACAATACTCAAGACAAATCTACATCAAATATACATCTGAATTTAGTGACTGTAGGAATATTGGTAGTACCGGTACATGTTAATGAAGTCTGAGGAAAATTGGACCGTCCAATCCAAAGTTATGAATTTGTGAAGTTTCTGTTAAATCCAGGGATGAAACCTTGTTAATACATTTCTTTTGAGAGAGAGAGAGAGAGAGAAGAAAAAAAGAAAACAGCATGTTATTACATTTGTTTGAAAGACACAATAAACACATAAGGTAAAGAGCTTACCTATTGATACTTCGTGTGTTCCCTCCAGATACAGCATATACAGTGGACCTGAGAATAGTACCTGGAAATCAAGGAATAAATCTAATTACTACCAAAAAAACAACAACAACAACAACAACAACAACCAACCATAATACAATTTTATTTCTGTGACAATTCTTCTTTTGTTTGTTTTTTTGTTTGTTTTTTTTTTACCATTACTTGATTATGGTTACTACATCATGCTGTATTTTGAATGCACAAAAATACATCTTTCTGTGGCACAGAAAATGGCCAAAATCAATTACTGAATGTGTATTGTGTTATCGGTTTGCACTGCTGTTTTCAACAAAAAGAAATTTGACCAAAATTGATCAGAAAGATGTGAAATGTCTGTCTCATCAACGACATCTGAATTTTGCATTGATACTTGCTGAAATGACTGTATTTGATATTCCTGCTTTGTTATAGCATCTTCTGATACATCCTTTCCTTTGTCAGAGACTGAACTGCTGCATGTGAAAAGATCGTACACCAATAAATATAACTAATAATAATTTGATACTGGATAGAAATACGTACACTGAATCACATTCCACTGAATTGAGAATATCATCCAATCAATGATAGGACTCTGCACATAGCCTTGACTCAGGGCTGAAGGCATTTTTCCTTGTTCTTTAGTGGGCAATCTAATCTCCACGATGGTATACTCACACACCGTAGTTAGCTAACGTTGTGTTATGATAGGACATGGTTCTGATTATTTTTTTTATTCTCTCTCTCTCTCTCAAAAAAAATCCTCACGCATCAAAACAATTACAGCACACATTGAATTTGTATTAATACTGTGGTTCATACAGCTACTGCACATACACACAAACAGAAGCACTTGATTTTTACTACTTTTTCATTTTCATTAAACTCTGTCTTTTTACTGTCTATTTTTTTTTTTTTTAATCAAACCTGTCATATGTCAGTATATGTGTATCACTAGTATATATTTTTTTTAACATATGAAACTTTGGTATTCTTAATGTTTCCTGTTTAATAGGTAAATTTGTTCTGAAACTCTGACAGCTATATACTGTATACACCGAATATTTCACGAGGTTTTAATATTTGCGAATTTCACGAGTCAGCTGCAATTCGTGAAACTAAAGACTCATGAAATTAAAGACTCGCGAAAATATTGACTCTGATCCCGATATGAATGTGATGTACGCGTATTCATTTCTCCGTTCAGTACAGGACTCCACGATCGTGAATTTACCCACTCGCGAAATCATCGGGAAGTCTCGATTCACGAAAATGGCGTATACAGTAGTCAACTGGGCCAGGGGTGCAATTTCTCACCAAAGGCACAGTGAGGGACATCTTTGCTTTGTGCATACATTGCACATTGTCATACTTTTCATCTTACTGTAAAAGTGGATATTTTCATGGGGTTAATCTTTTTTTTTTTTTTTTTACCGCTGGGTAAGATGCATTTTGCGTGTTTTCAGATCCATGGAATCAGGACATTAATTACTGGAACATATGGCATGCAAATATGATATTCACATGCTTTTATTTTCACTCTAGGTTTGGAATGTGTGAAAATGTTCACACAAAGAAAATTTCCACTTTTACAGTAATACCATTGTAAAGGCATAGCACTTACATAGTGAAATGATAAGAAAAAATCTTACATGTTTGAAATTTCAAAAATTTTCAATGAGTATTTATTACCTCCATATTATGTGTCTCTCATTAAGCAAACCAAAACAACAACTGCAATCATCAAATCATTATATCATTTCACATGGCAGCCCACGCACATGATACAATTGTATAAAGACCTGAAATTGATCAGCACATATGTACTTGAATTTGGCCACACACAGTGAAAAATCTACAGATTTTGTCACATCAATAACTTATTTGAAAACAACAACAACAGCAACAACATAAAAACAAATAATGCTTCCTGCACTCTCCACGGCAGAGGCATTAAAAACAACAACAACAAAAAATGGCCGATAACTCATTTTCCTTAATATCCTACAATCATAACCAAATTAATCAGCATATATATCCGAATATTTCAAATAGAGAATAATATGTACAGCTATTTGACTTCCAGCTAGTATATCTCTAAAATAAGAAATAAATCCATTTGAAGTATTCACCGATACACGCAGCAGGGGATACAAGGATTTACATACAATCTTTATCTAGACTTAAGAAATCAACACATTCCAGCCTCACACGTCCTAGTCTTTCTTTTTCTTTTGCAACCAGACTTCATGTCTTCTCACTCTCTTCTCACACATGTGTCTCTTGTAGATGTGTAACTGTTTTTGTTGGGTTTTTTTTTGGTGGTGGCGGTGGTTAAAAAACTGGCAAGCATCCACACCACTGCGAACGACTACACGAATCCTGCATTGATTGATTCCGACCCACTGCGATAAGAAAGGGTAATGTCACAGGCTTGGGGGGGGGGTGCAGGAAAAGCCTGCTGAATGATTACACACTGGAGATGTTTGTAATGAATCAGCCAATTTCATCGCCCATTCGACAGAAATGAGGTAACCATTCACGACAGAACTCACACATGCCAGCTGCCTATTATTTGAGGGGAAGGGGTGTTCTTGAGAGAAAGGGGTAGATTCACATTTCTTGTTCTCCCCCACTTTTTATCTTTTACACAAGACCCAAATTGCATTTATAGATTTTGTAATTGTGATTCTGGCTACTTTGCATTATACTTATATGCACTAATACTAAGGTATAAAACAAACTGATCTTGAATTTACTACTAATTTGTAGAAATCACATCCATTGCATAGTAGTAAGCATCACTACTAGTACTATTGATAAATTATGCATAAATATTACATAAAAATGTATGCCTAACTGTGACATATTCATTGGGTGTTTCATGAAATGACCAGGGTCTAAGTCACATTTTATAAAACAAATAATGCACAACGTGCCAGCGGATGTGACGGACAATCTTCTAATCTTCTGCAACATTGAAAAGGTGCAAAATAAAACAATTTGGTCTCAAGTTTTAACATTTCCATGTGTGCCCAGGGCTAGTCTGGTAAAGTCTGTAAATACAAAAGGAAATGCTGATAGATTTGTGTGGGTGTGCGTGTACATGTATGTTCAATTCAGCTTCATTAAGGCTTGTTCAATACTGGATGGAGCTCAGAGTATCATTCATGTACTGCCCACAACAATGATATATCACACAGACCTGGGTCTATATCAGCAAAAAATCAATTCAAGTTTTTCATTCAATTTCAGTCATACAGGAGGGTTGCTCAAATTCAATTTTCAAAATCACTCAATAGGTTCTTGTCCCCACCATCAATAGTAGAACTGTCATCTACGCCATGCACTGCAGGGCTTTATTCGTAACTTTCTCTGGCCATTTGCATTTACGAGAAAGCAAAAATCAAGCCATTCCTTATACAGGGCTCGACACTAACTTTATTTTTCGATGGCCCGATGGGGCCACCAAAATCATCAATTTCAAATTTTTGGAGGCCCGAGAGAAAAATTTGGTGGCCCGAAAAAAAAACATTGATAAAAGTCCTTTTTTTTTTTGACGAGTCGCACACTCACTGCATGCATTTATGCATTTCCGGCGCAAAAAAGTTACGAATTTATTGACACACTTTTCAAAAAATTTTGGTGGCCAGAGGTGGGCCACCAAATTTGCCCTTTTCTGAAATTTGGTGGCCCGACTTTCATTTTTGGTGGCCCCGGGCCACCGGGCCACCGTTAGTGTCGAGCCCTGCCTTATAGGAACCTGGTATGCCAGGCTCCCAAAAGGTAGACAAAAGTGTCTGCAATTGTGGCCTAAACTCATGTTTATTTACATTATGCTGACCAAAAAAGTGACTTTGATCGAAAGACTACAGTTTCTCCTATCGTATCAGTTTCTGTTCTTTTTCAGTATCAAAACTGTGTGTATTTTTGACTAATTTACCTTTTTCCAATGTAGCAGTGTGCCTGTTTTGCTATAAGACTCGTATGAAGACATACATAGTCATCAAGGCTGAACTCACTAGAATTTGACTTTCCCTGACCCCGTCTGGGTGTTCTTATAGCGCATAACAATAGAATTTGTGAGGCCATCAGCACATGCTCTATTCATACCTCCTGTCCGACTGATATCTTGCATTGTTCGATGACACATGCAGTTGACCATGGCAAGGGGAAATGTGCAACACTTGACTGCTTTCACACAGGCAGATTAAATACCATTCTCTCCTTTCTCTGTCAACGGGCACAAAGAATCTTGTTTGGGGGCATCAGAGGCTTTCAGAGAATTGCTGCAGGAACTGGTTAAAAAGTGTTGCCAATCATGTCAGTTCCTTCTCACTATCAATACCGAGGCCAACTTCATTCATGTATTGATTAATGGCCGTTTGATGGGGTAGTAACGAGACGGTTGATAAAAGACTGTCAGTCCAGGACGACTGAAAATGAAAGTTGATTTTCCTGCATGAATCCCTACATCCCCTGGAAGTCACTCCAAGGAAGGCCAGGACTTTCTGCATGGACGCTCTAGTCTTTGTTCTCAACTCAGTGAAGCTCATACTCACAAAGATGACACCATTTACGTTGTAGTTTCCCCTGTTTCTTTACATAATACACAAAATATCTATAATTTGGTGCCATATTCCATTCCTCCTTGAATGGGAGATGGTACCAGATCATAGATATTTCCTGTGCTACACTTGAACAAGCAGGGTACAACAATTCACTCTTTAAAATGTGTACTCTCGTTGGTAAATTTTCTAAAAAAACATAGACCCAAAATTTATATTTCCGAAACTTTGGCCTGGCCGTGGCTTCCTCTGCCTTGTCTTTCTCTCATATAACCTACCAGTAAATGCCGCAGCACAGTAAATTGTAACTGTTCAAGTGGGCGCAGCTGTGATGTGCGCAAATGAACAACATCAATGATGCGAAATACAAAATACAACGGGGGCAATGACCTCATTCACACAGTATGGGAAATATTGCATGGTACAGACCAATCAGATTACAGAAATCACCATCACTATAAAAAGATGAAACACACTTGCTTCTCACAGTGTGCCTCCTCTTCCCACCTTCCTGGATTAACTGAAGCATATCTTTCATCTATGTTTTGGGTTTTACACCTGAAAAATTAAGCAGAATCTCTCGTATTATCTACCTGAGAACGTCATGTAGACCTCCATCCACCATTTAACCCTAAGTGCGCTGTTAGTGCCGACAGGCATCAAAGGCTCATAGTGTTATACACACTGTCAAAAGTCCCTAGTACAGGAGGGGTTACATGGGTATTCAAATGCCACTCCAAGTTTAAGTTGAGTCATCACTGCATTCAATTTGCAAAAGAGGTTGTGACCCATCTATGTCACTGTTCGTCAAACTTTCCACCAAATTGATTCAATTTGTTGAAGTTTAATGATATTTTCACTGTTCTGTTTCATAGTTTGACTTCATTCTGTTATACAGCTGAATTTCAATGTAGAGTTTTCCTTTAAAGGGGTTGCATAGTTTTGGTTGAGACCCAACTTCAGGTTTCTAACAAATTCTTTCGTGAGATGAGAAATCTCTTATGAAATATGAAAGGCCCTGTAATTCCAAGAGGAATTCAAAGTTTATTTGATGAAAATTGTTTTTGAAATGGCGGAGATACCCGAAACAGAGCAATCTGAATAAAAGGTGGGACCCACCATTTATTACAACGGCTTTGTTTTACGTTGTTTTTGGATGTCTCAATCATTCCAAAACCGATTTTCATCAAATAAACTTTAAGTTCCTCTTAGAATGGTATGCTCTGTAACATTTCATCAGTAGTTCCTTGGTATCTTGCAAAAAGTTTAAAGCCCAATCCTCACCTCAACCAATACTATACCATCCCTTTAATATGGATCTACATTGTACGTACATCCATCACGTAAACATTGCTGTGAGGTCAACTACACATAGCAGTCTTCATTAGCCTACAACCCTGTACTAGCCATAAATAATCCTAGCAAAGAAGGAAGAAAGGGTAACTGCCGAAAACAAAAGTTCTTACCTCAGACACCAAGAATTAATTGGATATGAAAGTAGTTTAGGAAGGTGAAATGCATAAATCTTCAACAGCTTCTACAAGTCGGAGACACATTAATGTGCTACCCATTGCCAACCCCCCAACCCTACCTCCTACTTGGGCTTCTGCAGTTACACATTACAGATAAATAGTACGGCAAATGAGGTTGTGCCTTACCATCGTCAGTACTAGTGGCACTGTCAGAGCGGCTAGGAGGCCGGGTGTCCTGACACCGAGGTGTTCACATAATGTCCAACCCTGAAAAAACAGTTTAGGGGAAGAAAAACATGTGTATGTGAGGTGATGATTCTACAATATCAGAACGCTTTACCATTCTTGAAAGGCTCAAAGGAAGCAAAAATGCACAGAAATTCACAATCTCAACATCAATAATTCCAAATGTATACAAACACATGGAAGAATACTGTAAAACCAGAAATATTCGCGGCATGAAATTTTCGCGATATTGGAACCAATGGCTTTCATGACATGAAATTTTCATGAACTGCCACTGGCTTTCAATGCTTAGCGTGTTTACAAGAACGTTCGTGTGCATTTCAATTTTGTGAAGCTTGGCTCTCGCAAATTCACGAAACTATTAAAGATGCACACAAAAATGTCTGGTTTTGCAGTAGTTATGAAAGTGAGAGAAAAAATATGATTTAAATCCTAAAAGTGGATGATAACGAAACTGTTTTTCACCTCATCATGGTTAATGGAAGGATGACAACCCACTTACAACAATTAGTAGCTTTGAAGCAACCAACAAGCTTACTAGCAGGCTTCTCACGGTTTAGAAAAACAAATATTAGTATCCCTCCTTTTACTCTTGTACAAATAAAAGGTTACTGCACCCCTCGAACACAGCTGTGGAAGTGAAATTCCAAAATAAAGAACAGCTAGATTTACTTTGGTACAATTTATGTATAGTATAAGTATACTATTTGACCGTGACTTGTTCTAAGTGACTGCAGCATCACTCAAGCAAGTATTGTAGAAAATTCGAAAAGAAAATCGAAGTCGACAACGAACGAAAAAGCTAATGGCTCATGGCTCGATTGTATTCCAAAACATGTCTATCCTGTACAGTGTTTGGTGACAAAAGTTTGTTGATGCCTGCAATAAGGGCGATTTTTATGTCTGCTGCACATCATGCCATAAAATCCATTGGGGGAGACTTGTATTGCATGCGGTACAGGATCAATGACAAGAGCTGGAGAGGTTGTTTGCGAGGTCCCCACCCCCAGTAACGAGCTCACGACATTAGTGTCGAATTGTCAATGGGGCTCGGAATGATCAGCCGGCTTTCCAATGCTGCGCTCATCGCTGTGCAGCGTACTCTATTACGGAAGGGAGAAAAGCGCAGCCAGTCGGGATGCTGAAGATGTTACTTACACACACAAGAGATATGCAAGAAAGCAATGATATAGAAGAACAGCAAGTAACCGCATACGGATGGCATTTTCAGCCAAATGTTTGGAATATGTACGATTGCAGTGCCTCCTCCAGGTAATGGGGACTGATTCACCGATACGGACGTCGTCTAATGCGAGCAGAGACAGCTGTCTTCGCAGCAGCCTCTTTCTCTCCATCTCGTTTCTTCACCCACTCCTCCCGTTTTCTCCCCTTTCTTCTCCCTCCGCCCCTCTCCTCCGCCCCTCCCCCATCCCCATCCTCCTCCCCCTCCTCCTGCTTTTTCTCCCCCACAATGAACAGTGGCCACATGCATGTGCCTGGCAGATCAATATGGGAGTGAGAACAGCGTGATAAATCAAATATCGAGTTAGTTGTCGGCACTTAAAGCTTCGCTGAGCCCTTCTCTTTCCTAGAATCCCCTTCCCCTACCACAATACTTCGAAGGAGAGAGCTACTACAATGATATCTCCTGTGGGGTGTAAAGATATTTGACTCGTACGTAAAAGTAGGGAAATATCTTGCATTATTCTGTACATTCACAATCCAATTGCTTATATCTTGTGACAAATACAGTCAAGATTTATCCTTAGACATAAAAACAGGGTGGCATCTTGTAGGTAAAAAACACATCTACAAAGCAATTGTTCAAAAAATGTGACGAATACACTTGAAAGTTCACTGACCTTCACTTTAAAGTTAGGTGTGACAACTTTCTCAAAAACAGATGTTCTTTTTTTGTCTTATACAGGACTTATCATGGGCCTAAGATATTTAATATCTTGAAAGAAAATATTATAAACAAAAAAATTACTTGTAACTAATGCCTTGATGCAAATACATGCATATCTGATGAATGGCTTAGAATACCCACACAACTGAAATTGTTTTTAAATGTCAAGGATATTGGCCTTTTTTAAGATGAAGGAAACAATAGTTATATTTACATGTAATTACAGAGCTATCCCAACAAATTTGCAGAGTTGACAGAATGCAATCAAGCCTGTCCCACCTACTTACAGGGGCCAACCTCACCCCTGCTAAATACCAAGTCTGTCCGAACCCCCCCCCCCCCATTTTCTCCATCTGATGTGAAACCCTTATCACAAGAAAATGGATACCTGTATACTGGTTGCCTCGTTGCTGATGAGGAGGAGAAAGAGTGGAGCTGCTGCACACACGACAAACACGCTCAGCGTTCTCTGCTTGATCGTCTTTGGGTGGTCCCTGTGGAAAAAAGAAAACAGAGAAACCAACACATGAATCAATTAATGGTATATAAAATGTGCAGATAGTATGCCTATACATGTAGATAGTTGAAGAGAATGGATAATGCTTCTAGAATTCAATTGGGGAGTGGGGAGGGGAAGGGCTGGTGGTGGTGGGGTTGGAGGAAGTTACATGCACTTACGGAGGGGATGTTGTGGACTTGATTATTATCATTTATCTATTTTCAAAGGAATATTTTTCATTTCCTTCAATCAGTATCACATAAATAACTAGAAATGTCGCTATGGCGACTGATGCCTCCGCCATAATGCATGATTCTCCCAATAGGCGTATAGTACAATGTCTTCACAATGTGTGATCCATGACAGTTTCACATAACTGAAATGTCTTGAACTGGGTTTGCTATAATTTTCTAAGAGTGCAGGTACACATATTTGGGGAATTTTGGGAAAGTTTATGCAACGAGTAATTTCCAAGGTACGAAGAAAGAGTGTGATGACGGTACAAAATAGATTTTTTTTTTTTTTTTTGGGGGGGGGGGGGCATTGAAACCTGGCCTTTGACCCTTAACCTTTGACCTTCTGGCTGGAAATTTCGCGGAGAATCTCCATTAGGTAATGCATGTATTAAGTTTTGAAACTAATAATGCAAGCATTGCATATACTAATATATGAGGGAAATAGTAAAATTTTGAGGAGTTGACCTTGACCTTTGACCCCTGACTATTGACCCATGACCCCTAAATTCCCTAGATAATCCCTGCCAGACAGTACATGCATATGTACCAAGTTCCATGAAGATACATTGAAGCATTTGAGAGAAAAGTAATATTGTAACATTTTCACCTAACTTTTGACCTATTGACCTTTGACCTCATGACATGAAACTCTCTCTGGAGAATCTTTACGCAGTAGTACATGTCCACACCAAGTTTCAAGAAAATACCTTCGGGCATTGCATAGATATGGGGGAAATTGCAACATTTGTAGCAATTGACCTTGACCTTTTGACCTTTGACCTCTTGCCAATGTCACTAAAATCTACTCAACTAATTGTCCCATCATACATCATCCTTGGACCAAGTTTGGTGAAAGCTGCTTCGTCCAGTTTTGAGTTATCACGTAAACAGATAAATTTTAGGATTTGACCTTGATCTTTGACCTTTGACCTCTGTCCGATTTCACTGAAAAACTAATCAAGTAATTGTCCCATCATACATCATCCTCCAACAAAGTTTGGTGAAATTTGCTCCATCCAGTCTTGAGTTATCGCGTAAATGGATAGAATTTCATGATTTGACCTTGACCTTTGACCTTTGACCTTCAGCCGATTTCACCCAAAATCTAATCAAATAATTGCCCCATCATACTTCATACTTGGACCAAGTTTGGTAAAATTCCAGTAAATATTACTCAAGTTATCGCGTAAACGAAAGCGGACGGACGTACGTACGGACGTACGGACGTACGTACGGACGGACGGACGGACAACCCGAAAACATAATGCCTCCGGCACCACTTCGTGGCGGAGGCATAAAAATATAGGGCCCCAATATTCACAACTATGCAGAATGTTGGTGGAAAAAGTAAACGCACACATACACATCAAAGGGTCACTTCGGTTAATTGAAATCATACATCAGCCTTGTATATGCCTGAGAGTACAATTATATGCAACAAAGTCGCATCATGTATTGTACTCTCTTCTTTTACTCAACTCTTACTTATTTCCATGTGTTTGTGTGCATGTGTGTACATGTTTGTTGTGTAGTGGGAGAAGGGGGGGGGGTGGGGGGGGGGGAGTTGGGGTGGTGATGGAAGATGCAAAGGGGAAGATGGATCAGAATCCAGAAAGAAAGTACAATGAGGGCAAGAAATGCGTTTAATAGAATATGAGATGGCATGAAAGAAGAGCCCGAGGGGGGCAAGAGAAATTGGAAACACCACATCCATCACTCTATGGAGGGAAACGGATATCCAGGCCCCTTCCCATCCTCCTCCTCCTCCTCCTCCTCCTAGATTAGCTGCTGTAGATGGATGCAATTCAGCATTCCACGGTCCAGGGAGTGCATTGCATTTTCTTTGTTTTTTTTTAAATGGTGTGAAACAGGCACATATGCAGTTTACCACACCACTGCCTTCCAAACCCATCAGCTGTTTCAATTCAAATATTTGTACGCTACGGCACACTGCTTCACTTGTTTGAAACATGCCACTGTGATGGGGGATCATGGTAAACATAAGACACATAAACAAAAAGCTGGTTACATCTTTATTTTTGTATGCCTCACAGAAAATCCTGCATGCCAGTTTCGATCAAACTAATGATGCAATACACCAGAGACAGAAATGATGTTGATAATTACAGTACAAATAATAATAACCATAGTAACAATAATGATATTTTGGTACTTCCTCCCATAATAATATTGTTAGAAATAACAATGAATATTTGTAAAGTGCAATAGCCACCTTTGTTTCTTAAAGTACAAATTATGAATGCTGCAGTTTTTCAGATAGGGTACCATATTGCCATGCACACTTACTGTAGGCACAATACATTCTTGGTTCTGTGGGTAGGTCTGGCCACGCGCATTACACAAATAGCATGGCACTAAAAAACATGGACCACTTCATGGTGCAGAATTTTTTCACAAATTTTGCCCTCTATCACACTCGTGCAACAAGCATATGAACATTCAAATACATCTGGAGATACTGAAATAACCTCTTCCTTACAGTTTGAAACAAGGAAAGTCACTGAATATTAGCAAAGTGTAAAAACTGTAATAATTTGGCATATTTTTTCCCCTTAGTTACTCTTTATACTGAAGATATTAGCTAAACCATCATGCATTTTGTGGATTTTGATCTTCTTTTTTCTTTTTCATGCAAATAATGCCACCTTGGCAAAACTGCAAAATGAGCCAAGTACACAAGTGTGGCAGCAAACTGAGTTCACCACAACAAAAAATGCCAACTTTACATGAAAAAGATGGAGTACTATTTTGGAATAATTGCTCAACTTTCATCTGCTACATGGGCAGTAACAACTGTTTGCAATATACCATTGTGTATTGACTCTCTCTCTAGCCAAGAAGGCATGATTTATATCTAAAGGCTATTATTATCATTACCTCCGCAAAGCGGGAGGTTACGTTTTCATTGGCTTTGGTTTGTTAGTCTATTTGCATAATAACTAAAAAAAAATTGTGAACACACTTGAATGATATTTGCAGGAAAAGCTGATAATAACACAAGAAACAGATGATTAACTTTTGGTAGTGATCCAGTATTATTATTTTTTTTTTTTTTTTTTTTTTTGGGGGGGGGGGGGGAGGATTTATTTTCTTTTCTGCAGACTGAGGGTCAATGAACTTGGGAGTTCAAGCTGTGCATGTTCGAGGTTTGCATACGCACGCTACAGCCTACAGTGCGTGCTCTGTTCAGAAGAGGCGCCGTGCAGCTGGAAGCTGATGATGTAACAAAAGGCTTCTATATTGGGAAATTGGGCGATTTCAGCTTGCATTTATGGGTGGAAATGAGCTGCTTGGAGGGCTTCTTCGCTCTCCGAGTGCTTTTCTAGTTATCATCAGTATTATTACCATTCTTATACTGCGCATAATATATTTGCCAAGGTCTCTAAGCACTTTAGAGGAAAATAAAAACATAATAATAAAAAAAAGACTATCCCAGTGTTATCTTTTGATATCAAATATAGCAGCTTTCTTCTTTGGAGTCTTCCAATATCTGCACAGTATCTCAAGACAGCATGTGAGACCATGCAGTCCCGACAGGCTCGGCAGAGGAAAAATGAAGCATGCACTTTTGGGACTTCCTTTCTTTATTTACCTGGTCTATGACAGGCATCCCCTCCAGTCAGATAGATTGAGATGAAAAACACCATATCTACTTCATGAGGAGTCTTATCTATCGTTGAGACCACTGAGACATTAAGTCTCCCTGTAACGAATACCTGACAAATGGATACAGTGAGATAATGTCCGTTGGATATACCCCCATGTATCAGATGTTTATAGCAAATTGGGTCTAGTTTACAGAAGCAATGGAGGGGGAGATAAGTGGGGGAGGGACAGGGAGGAGGAGGGTTGTGACATTTTGTTTAAATGTCAGCGAAACTTTCCAGAGAATGATTTTTTTATGTAATAAAATCATGATTGTTAGAGAAGTTGTGATAATGTATAACCAACACATTTTGTGATAACCCAGTTCTTGTCATTGTGCATAAATCACAGTACACTGTATATATCAAAATTTACTTGTGCATGATGGGTAAACTCCTGTTTTACTATTGTCTGCTACTTTGCAGGCATTATAATCTGATCTCAGACATGTCCATGTAACAGACAATTTATATAATGTAAAAAAAAAGAGAGATTATAACATTTCTAATACAGAAAGTATGTAATAGTTGATAGACTGGGTTATAGCAATTAAGCACAACTTATTAGACAATATGTAGGTATACATAATTATATACAAATTACAATGGATATTTTTTTATAATGACCAGGGCCAAGTTTTGTGGCCTTACACAGATAATTGTCATCACACGCCACAATAATTGCAGCCACTAGAGTATCAAGAAAACACTCAGCTATCTGCTTACTGCTTTCATGTTGCCATGGTGAATGCAATTACAGTAAGCTGCAATTGTCGAGAAAGTTATGTTGTTGTTTTTTGTTGTTGCTGGATCGGTATAAAATGAAGACCTGAAGAGTAAAGTGATTCTACATTACACACCACTTCGCACTACTCTCACAGAAATGGGGTATATCAATTGCATAATTAGATAAATATGTCACACCGACTCGGCCGCTGCTTATTGACCGGGGAATTATGGGGGCACTGCCTTCAAACATTGTACCCAATGTGAATATAATTTGGAGGACTAGAATTCAGTAGGTTTGAAATTGAAGGCGCAGTTGTCCAGACAACATAGTCACTATGGTGAGCCAATCAGTTTGCACACTCAATCAAACTGACAAAACATATAGACACACAAATACACACACACACACGCACACACACACACACACATAACACTGCTCATAATGCCTTTGTATCTACATTAAGCAATACAGGCAGTGCTGCATTGTGTACCATGCTACTAGCCTTATTCAAAGACAATCACACTTTTATTTTAGAACTGGCAATCATTAAGTTGTTGTTTGTTTGTTGGCATTTACTCCGCTTCTCAAGTCAAAACAAAATAGCATTACATTGTTGAAAAGAATTGAACTATAACTAAATCAAATAGAAGCAAAAGGAAAGTAAAATTGCATGTGATGCTAGAAGCATAATCATTACGAAACATCCATGGTTGTACATTATGTCCAAAAAAAAAAAATTACAATCAAATTTTCACATTGATAACACCCAATATGATTAAACTGTCTTAAAAGAGTCTTAAAGGGAAGATAAACCCCCAAAACAATGTGGATTGAGTGAAAGCAGCAACATTAGTAGAACACATCAGTGAAAGTTTGAAGAAAATCGGACAATCGATGCAAAAGTTATGAATTTTTTAAGTTTTGATGTTGGAACCGCTGGATGAGGAGACTACTAGAGGTTATGACGTATGAGTGGACTACAATATCAAGAAAATATAAAGAAAATACTACAAAAATCCATTTTTCATGAAAATTACAAATTCCATCAACTTGATATTGACATATGTTAAGGGTAGCAATTATTCCCCCTGCTTTCTGAAAGCGGTTGGTCCACTGCTCTTTCATAATTCTAGAAAAGTGAATTTTTGTTGAATATCCTTTATATTTTCTTTGTATTGTTGTCCACTCATACGTCATATCCTCTAGTAGTCTCCTCATCCAGCGGTTCCAACACCAAAACTTTAAAAATTCATAACTTTTGCATCGATTGTCCGATTTTTCTCAAGCTTTCACTGATGTGTTCTACTAATGTTGCTGCTTTCACTCAATCCACATTGCTCTTTGGGTTTACCTTCCCTTTAAGATAAAACATCTTAGCTCTATTTTGCAGAAAACCCCATTCAATTTGGTTAAGCGGTCACAGAAAAATGTGAATGTTGGAAAGCATGGCATGAGTCTGATTCTTCAAAGTTTTATAGCACTTCGATGCTTTTGTGTGTGAATACAATAGACAGAACTTGGAGGGAAGATATTCTTAACATCCTCTACAAAATTCCTCATTTCTCTTTGACCACTGAAGCAAATCGAATGGGGTTTTCTGTAAGATGTGGGCAATGAGTTATAGTTTCATACCTGAATTTGTATTTGGATTGATTCACTATTTTTAAAGAAATCATTGCGGAGGGTCCTGTTGTAATTTTTTTTTTTTTTTTGACATACAGTATAAATCTTGAAAGGCAGCAAATTGGATTCAACTTTAGGAAGCAGGAGACCGTCAGCAAAAGCAAGGCTTGACTTGGGCGACGGCCTCATGGGGAATTTAGCTCAGGTTTACCTCTCACAAAAAGTAGCTTTGCCTCTCATAAAAGGTACTTTTGAAATAGTACGCAGCGGGAGAAAGATGCAGAAGGGCTGAAGCCGAGCACGTCAGGCGAGGGACTTCTGAGATCTGCGACTGAGATTATTATTCATAAGCCTGAAGGAAACTTAACCAGCACACTACTCCTACCGAACAATTCATTCACTGAATAATTCAGTTGTTACTTAAAACTATCAGAATTGCTAGATTCCCTTATCAACCCTCACTGCGAAATGTACTATAGTCACAAGTTTCACTGAACAGCGTTCTGTTGAGTGACTGTGACTTTTGCTACCAGACCCTGGTAACAAAATTCAGTCAATTCAAAGGCGTATTAAGAATAAGGACACAAAAATGGGTCTTCAAATACCCTCTTGTTTGCGCTTGCCTGTCACTCGTAGCTTGACTTTGTCTGTCACGACAACACTTTGCTTGCAAACACACAGTAAAGCCAGAAACATTTGCGGCATGAAATTTCGCAAATTGAAACTGGCATTCAACGCATTGTATACAGAAAAAAAAAAATTCGCAAGCATTTTAATTTCGTGTAATTTTATAATCTCCTTGCGAAATTTAAGAAAGTTTCATGCAAGTGAAAATTTCTGGTTTTACAGTATCTTACGATTACTACAGCAAGGGGAGTCTGTGACAAAGGCTAAGCTTACACCAGCAAGCAAACTGCAGCAAACACATTTTCTGTGCTCGGTGGACACCAGACAATGATTCTGGCCATCAGAACCAGACACGCTCAGCAAATCATATTTGACGGGGCAAACAGAACTACTGGTCATAGCACTGCAAATATTCAGAGGCTATTGATGGAGTAATAATGTAGCGGACATATCCCTTCAGAACAATACATCCCTCCTACTATTCCATCTCAGCAAAGATCAGTGTATCTGCCTCACAGAATGATTTACCTGAGTTTTACATATATTTATTCTACTATAGACTTCAAATAAAACTCATTGCATGTGTGTGTGTGGGGGGGGGTTTCTGGTTTGTTGTGGGTTTTTTTTTTTGTTTATCTTTTTAAGGTTTTTTTTTTGCTTTCATTTTTGTTTAAAAACTCCTGAAATTTTACCAGCAGACTCTTTCAAGACTGAATGTGGGCATTTTCTGTGATGAAAAAAAAAGGGGGGGGGGGGGGCACTGTGTACATTGCAGTAGCAAAGTGATGCAAGCAACATTCATGCAGAATGAAACATCACTACAGGACCAGGAGGGTAATCAACACCATACAACACTTACGGCTGCCACCACTGCCATGGGTCTCAACTCACGAATGAAGAATGATGGCTAACCAATGTTTGCTCTATTCTTCAAAGTTCATCACAACATCTTGTCAAAAAACACATCTGTACTTTCAAAAATGTGACCTTGTACTTGTGGATTTGCAGCCATGAGTACAGAGTTTCCAAGAGACATGGCTGCACGGAAGAACATGAACATAAGAGCACCTCCTTCCTCTCCTTATTCCTCTCATTTAATGGGCAAGTTGATCAAAATAAAAGACGGAGAAATCTGAACTGGATGTGTCCGCCAGTCGCAGTCAACCCTGGAGATTTATCCAAGACCCGCTTGTGAGGGCACTGCCTATTTTTATTACCTGTCTTTCGCTCTCGAAATATGAATCCGTTCCCATTAGGACGCAAAACTGAAGGAAACTGCATTATCCTAAAGCCAACTAGTTATTACTGCTGCTGCTGCTGAGTGATGCTATGATAATATTTAATGGCGCCAGATTGATATGGACCAGCATAACAATACATCTTCAGAGAAACTAAAGGGCAAAAACAGCTATCAATTTATCATACATTCTAGACCAAAGGTGACCCGAGACAATGGTTTCAGGCAAAAGTCGCAAGAGCAAATTCCCTCGTAGGCGGGGTACAAAGATTTTGACCATTATTTTTGTCGATTTTGGCTTTTTGCGGAAATAAAATCTTTGATAAGTTTTTGACATCTACATTAGTAAACGTCATGGCATAAGACTAAGTTTTTCATATCAAAAATGGAATTTTAATCACCCTATATTGGATTGCACTCATCAGTTTCGATCTTCTTTCGAACGCCACGCCAATACGCCCAGAACTGCTACAGCGCGGCGTCTCATGTGCGATTGGCTAAAAAAAGGCACCATTTTGATTACTCACAATTTTAAACATTGCCTTGTTTGTTTTTTATTCTTTTTGTCTTTGGGGTGTTTTCTTTTTTCCCCCTCAGTGAGCTCAAGTCTTTTGTGCACAAGATGGGAACCAGACTTTGGGTTGTTGTTTGTTTTTCTCAGTTGATTCATAAGTAGCTTTTGAGATTACTGCCAGATATTCTGAATCATATTTCACATACTAAGAATCTTGTTTTAGGATTGGTCAAGAGCTGATCACGTGATAAAGCGTAGTTTTGCCCATCACATAACCTGAGAAGAAAAGCTTGTTACACTCTATGTTGATAATGATAGTCCCTTTTGTTTTGCTGATTTCTTCAGTCCACACAGTCCTAATGCGAGATAAGTACGCGCGAAATAACAGTGCATTGCACTGTGGACTATCACTTAACTAGGTAAAAAATGATAGTCCACAGTGCAACGCACTTTTATTTCCGTGCCGTGGTGCGCGGAGCAAACTCGTTGTTTTGTCATCTACGCGCATGCGCCTAAAGTAAACTACGTAGCATAAGCCCTAAGGATACCTAAAGACAGCTAAAACAGTTTCAGATGTGGAATGAAATGGGAATATCTAGGACCTTAGATGTGGAATACAAAGCAAATAATAAACTTTTAGTTTCAGGCAATGAGACAAACTATCACTTCCTCAGCGATCTGAATGTGTACGCTGTCTTTCCTCAACTGCGCTTCGGAAAGATAGCTACATCCAGATCGCCTCGGAAGTGATAGTTTGTCCCATCACCTTCACCAACGTTATTTGCTTACTATCACAACCTAACACTTGCTTACTATCACAACCTAACACTGCCATTGATATGACACAATATGAATGAGTGTTGAATTCTCTACAGAGATGTATGACAGTAAAGGCATTTATTCAGGTACATAAAATAGATTTTCACATCTCGACACAAAAACCTAAAACTCCTGCACGTGAGTGTTGTCTAGTGTGTCGCGCCTAACTCTGAAGGGGATGGCATGTTTGATAATGCACACAGCTAAACTGGGATGAAACCTAAGCAGTCTATTGGATTCAAACATAGCACTTTATTTGTTTCAAAAGCAGAACTCACTACAGAGATAATAATGCAGAATTCAATATGTATGACTACATAGATACTGACATGCAAATGGTCGAAATGCTGTCACATTACCATCATAACAAGGATGAGAAATGTTATATTTCGCAAACATGTCGTAAACTGCGTACAACCATGGAATGTATCAACAACCACATTACACAAAGCGGGTTATATTAAGAGGGATGTCTTAATTAAAAGTCAACTGCTGCATAGGCGCTTTGCACACACAAATGCAAGTGCGACAGTGCAGCGCAAGCAGAATGAGCATCTTATGTGTCCACATCACGTCCACCTGACAACAACAAAATGCTAATTTGGAAAAGCCTAGCATTTGGTTATTATCATAATAGAAAAGGTTTGTTGATGCTTTCAATGCAAAACAATGAAATGGATGCTTCTAGTCACCTATGTGTAACCTACCCAGGTTCATTCTTTGTTTGAAAATGAATCCTATAAGTTGTTATGTCGGCAAGGTTATGCATTATGTCGCCTTGACGAGGGAACTGCCTTTAGAAGCAACTGAGAAAAAAGGAAGGTCATTTGTCAAAATGTGCACACGAGCTAATGACAAACTGGCTTATTTGCGTCTGCAAAAGTACATATACAGTATCACTGGCTGAGAACCAGAAGGGCTTTATTGCAATTTTTTTTTTTTTTTTTTTGGGGGGGGGGGGCATTGAGTTATTGGTATCATGTTTGAGAGCTTGATCTCCTCTACATTATGATGTCAATTCTAAATTATTTTCATTTTCAGTAAAATGTTAAAAGTCAAAACCACAGGGGCTCAATTTACCCTATATTTGGAGCAATGCTTATTAATCTACCCACTTTTGATTTAATAAACTTTTTATTTCATCAAAATTCATTGTTTTGTTTTGGTTTTTCTGCTCATATCTTAAGACCACAGTGGCACCCTTCTAGTTCTTAGCTGACCAATATATGTAACTCTGTCTAAATGATTCGGCACGCCGTACACCGGGGTACCGTTGTAACCCGGGGTACCGCGTTGTACAGCGCCATCTCATGCCCATTATTTTATAATGCGTATCCGAATTCAGATACGCCGATTCCGAATTCGGATACGGCAAAGTCGTAGCAATGAACTAGCACCATAGGTGTTTTTCGAAGTACACTTGCATGCATTAATTGTTGCATAATCACAAATAAGAAAACATTTTTGTGCATAATAATACTAAAAAATATTTTGACACATTTTTTGGTAAGCCAGGGTACAGCGCTGAAAAAAAAAATAATTAATTCAACAAAATGGCGAATTTTCATTTGGTACCCCAGGGTACCAAATATTGCATCAAATGACTGCTGGAGTCTGCTCTCAGCGGACACTAATCACATGCCATCAGTTATGAAGCAAAAGTCCATTATTCTTTTTTTTTTTTTCAGTCATATTTTTTTCAAAGCAGTAACCTCCTTTTCATTCCTGGTAGATTGTGACATGCCAATCATCACAGCTAAAAAAAAAAAAAAAAGTAAAAAATTGTGACCAGCATTCAGACGAGGACAGAGACACCAACGCACTTTCCCCCATCATCCAACGGTTCTCCCCCGTAACCATGGTTACTGGAAACCAGACTCACTGAGCAATAACATCAGACAGAGTGCCCCCCAGAAAGAGCAGAGTGCACCACAATGAGAGTCGATATCAGGCCACTGTCCGATCCTGAATTTTTGTCTTCTCGACCTCCTTGCCCTCCCTGTCTCGTATTTCTCCATCAAGCTCTCTCACACCTCTACCCATCATCTCCCCTTGCTCTATATACAGGTATCTCTCTTCTTTTCTTCCTCCATTCCCTCCCCCCCCCCCATTATCTTTTCTCTTACTCCCAGAAAGTCATCTAGCCCCTTGCATCCATTTATCTTGTGAGAGAATACTCTGCCATTTTTACTTCTTGTTGACTATTATTAAACTTCACAACTTAAAGATATCATAATTCATGATGGTATAGTATTGGTTGAGGTGAGGATTCAGCTTTTAACATTTACCGAGATATTTAGAAATCACTCATAAAATGTTAAAGAGTATATGATTCTAAGGGGAAATGAAAGTTCACTTGATGAAAATCGGCTCTGAAATAACTGAGATATCTAAAACAATTGGAAACCTGCTGCAGCCCCATCTAAACCAACACGGTACCATCCCTTTTATAGGTGATCTAGATGCTAGATGTACCAAACATATATATTTCTCTGAAGAAAGGAAAGTGAAGGCGGAATGTATACAGCGAGGATGCCAACCTTGAAAACACCATTGCTATAGAATATTCTGAGGGATGAATAGGCATACATTTACTGGGAAAATACCTTTCCTGCAGTGGACACCATGTGTATTATTTAGTAATACAGTAACAGAAAAAAACAGTATTTTTCCATGAAACCTGCAGTATTTTTGGCCCAAAACATGACAAAATACCCCTGCTGCCAAAAAGTAACAGTTGGGAACACTGATGCAGTACTGGCCTTGATCCTTAGGGGGAAAAAAACAACAAAAACAAATATCATTAGCTTTGTTTCAAATATAATATTTCAATACAGTTCAAACCTATGAGCTATGTATCAATAATTCAACATAAAAGACAAAGTTGATATCTAGGAAGTTTTCAGAATTTCCATCAATAAGAGTGTCCATGAAATACATGTATACTATTAACCCGTCTGGAATATCCACTGAATTATTTCTGTTATGATAAAAATATAATGAAATATTCATTCATATAGTGCTTTGGTTTCAAAGTGCTTTGCCAAGATCTTGTTGATTCTATGATACCATGTAAGCAAGTTCAGTGATCTTTCTTTCTTTTTCTTCTTTCTCTTTTGTGAGTTTCCATTTTTTAAAACCTAATTTTAGCAATTTTATTTGTCCTTTAATCAATGAAGCTACAATGTATACAACTTGAAAATGCATCACAAATATATTAAGTACATGTATGCCCTGCATCACACTACCTTGAAACCTTTTAAGTCGCGTGTCTGTATGACAAAAAAGGTGCGATTTATAATATGGAAAGATCACCAACTGCATTAATTTTCCACAGTCTCTATTCTTATGCTTACAACCTATCTTTCCCATTAGTGCATCGCATACAAATTGGCCTATTGACGGAGGGTATTGTTCGCTACTCATCAATACTCTCGCTAATTGACCCCCATCCGCATCATGGCAATGAGTCTGTGTGTGTTTCCATCTTCAACAAAGGACCGATCTATCAACCTCCTCCCCCCCCCCCCCCCCTTTAACTATCCAATCCTATTCCTGTGGGGGGGGGGGGGGGGAGGCAGAAGGCCACCAACCACTTCCACTACCACCACATCCAACCAGGTGAAAACTCATTTCGTTAAATGCAATCTCGCAATTTTCTGGTATGAGATGGAAACTGCCCCCGTGGGGGGGCTGATAAATATCCCACGGCCAATTCATGACGGCCGCTGTCAGCGAGAGCGCGTGTCACCTTAGAGTGAGCTATACATATCGATATACACCAGCAGAAATGCATACGCGTGGCAATTTATAGTCCGGTCAATATTCATGCGATCCTTTATTTGTGCGTCAAATATGTCTGGATACCATCAAGGCATACAACGCAAGTGGATGGAACTATCAATAGCTGTGGCAAAAACACTCAATGGGCTCGTTTGAATAGCATCACTTCACCCAGAACAGTTGCCATGGCGATTAAGCCTCTGACCGTACTTTGATGTCACTGCAGTGAACTGTTCCATTAAATTCCACTTATGCAGTGTATATACGATTTTTCTGCTGGATAAACAGTATTACAACTGCCAAAGTAATTAGATACTGTTAACCATCAAACAAATACAGACATCAAGATTCACAGAGAGATGAAAGGGACAAAAAGACTGCAGACATGTGTTCTAACTGCAATATTTGATCTAAATATTTTTTTCCTCACCCGTATTTGTTGTTGTCTGGCTATTTGCTCATATTTGAATCCCATTATATTTCCTGAACAAAAGGCAATAACATCTGCAAAACTAATTGGTGCTCGAAAATCTACAGAAATGTAATGATAATAAACAAATAAATGTCCAAAATGCATTCATGAGCAAGGCATTCATAACACGACTCAAATTTCACAGTGCCAAGGTCAGAATACACAAATGAATATTTCACATGAGCCGCATTTACACCTACTAACAGTGCAATTTTTAAAATCGTGATATTTTCGTTCCACCATTTACACTTGCGCAAAAACATGCGAAATTTAAGCTTCGCGAAACATTGCGATTTTTTGGTCGGTAGTGCGCATGTGTAATTTACCTCTCTTCAACATGGTAGACGAGTGGAAGTGTGGGCTATTCGTATTCACTGCAGTGCAGTCTACTACTAGTATTTTGCTCACAGCTAGCTAGCTGGTTGGAATGTTGAGCCAGGGCTTTTTATCAGTCCAATGCACACATAAATTTGTGTTACTCGAGAGTGCAAACTTACGGTAAAACTATATAGCTCGCTATATTAGATTTGTACGTAACAGGTGTGTAAAACTTCAGCTTAGTATGGGAAAGTTGATGAAAGTAGCATTCAGGAGGATCATGAAATTTCGCCGATATGACAAAGGTGAGAAGTAGGCTCGTTTTTTAGGACTGGTATTTCATCAGGCAACAGCAAGAACTCACCATTGTTTACCAACACTTGACATAGGCCTGTATTCCACAAAGTCAACGTACACAGTATGGGCACTCCAAAATCAACGCATTTCTGGGAGAACATTATTTTGTTAAGTTGTTATGGGGTGATGATACGTGGTTGGAGAACTTCAGGTCTGTTACTAGTTTTCATATACAATATAGTTTCATCACGAAGGTGAGAGACCACGAGCCGAGGATCGGCCGTTTACCTGTACAGCATGTACCATGTACTGGCCAGCGGCCGACGTACTCTCTACATGTTCCAAAGAGGGATCAGGAGCGTGCGTAAACTCCCGGTGCAATACGACACTGAAAGTCACGTGATGAAAAATCGTGATATTTCTGCAGCTTGGGTTTACACTCGCTAAACTTCCCCTCAAACATCGCAATGTTTCAAAAAAATCGCACTCTGGCTGGCGATTTTTCTAGCGATGTTTTGAGGGCGTTGGGTGTAGTTGCTTAGCAACTTGCACCTAAATGTCGCGATTTTAAAAAAATCACAATTTTTCCAAGCAAGTGTAAATGGGCCTATGGATGTGGTTTTGTAGACCTACTCTAAGTGGGACTTCATAGTGATACTGTTGTCCTGCTTTCCATGTGATAAAATCCATTGTTTTGCTACATATTACATCCCTCTGTGTGAGGCTTAAAAAGGGACCGGTAAGCAATACTTCGTTTGAAAAATCCAAGGTACATGATCTGACATGCAATCAACATCTCTATGATCTTTGGTAAATATGATGCTATAACAAATTAGGGTTAAAAAGCACATCAAAAGTTTCAACAACAACAAAAAATAGAGAAAATATGTGAATGACTAAATCTACGTATTCCAAATTTCCCTTAGAAAGTTGTGTCAGAATATACCATTCAGTCATAGCTTGGTGATATTTGTTCACAGTTTTTTTTTTTGTTTTTTTCAGCAACAGCATAATTCTCAGAACTTTATGGGCTAGAGCATTTTTTTTTTTCCCAATGCAGTTGAACATCATTTGATCATCTAGGGAAGTCAGCAAACTTCAACAGTTTCTGGATCTGCACCACCACAAATAGCATCTTTATGGAAAGCAACAATACATGGACCATGAAGATCGCAAGGAATGTGTACTATACAATGTGCTAATATGTGAAGTTTCTACAATACCAGCATGCAAAATGTGCTACTCAAAATACCTTGGCTCACTATAAAACCAAAAGTACAAACAAAGGGCAAAGACAGTCACTTGAATCTATTCCAAATCATCATGGCTGTTTTCCACTGGCTTTGAATCAACTGTTTTTGAGGGACAGACAAGTTCTTGTTTGATCAATCACAGAGACCTGTAATCAGACTTTGCTTTCACATACACTGTATACCGAGAGCGCTTAAAGGGTGTGTACAGTTCTGGTCGAGGTGAGGATTTAGCATTTAACGTTTTGCGAGATATTCAGAGATCACTCTATGAGATGTCAAAGAGCATGCAATTCTATTAAAGGGGTATCAAAAGTTTATTTGATGAAAATCGGTTTTGGAATGGCTGAGATATCCAAAAATAAGGTGAAACAAAGAGATCCTAATAAAAGCGTGGCCTGTCGCCTTTTATTATTATTACTTTTTTGGATATCTCAGTCATTTGAAAACCAATTTTCATCAAATAAACGTTGAATCCTTCTTAAAATTAAATGCTCTTTCATATTTCATAAGAGGTTTCTCATTATCTCACTTAGGAATGTTCAAAACATGAATCCCCACCTCAACCAGTACTGGACAGTCCCTTTAATTTGAAACATGATTGTAATGAAGCATTACATGATTCAAATGAAGCACTCTTACCCTGCCAATACAAACTGGAATCACGGAAGGTGATATGAATCATAATTCAAATTATGTTTCAAATGAGGGTATGGAAGTGTTTTCCAATCAGAATTTGCCAGAATTACGTAACGAAACAGATCGACCCCCAAATTTTTTTTTTTTCTGTGGGCAGAGCTTGTGGTGACCTTTCAACCCCTTCCGCCGAAAGAAACACGCTCAAGTGCTCGCATTGCAGGCTATGTATCGCTCAGTAGTGATTGATGGGAACTTGAAAAGAAGCCAGCCCTCCCTCCTCACGCTAAAACTCAAAACCGCAGAATCCGTGAAGCCTTCCTCAGTCGTGTGAATGGATGATAACTCGAATCGTAACTCCAATTGTGTTTGTAATTCAGCATTACAATTACACTTCTTGATAGGAGTGAATACGACCAGAGTATCTGCGGAGTGCAAAGTAGCACCCGACTTCTATAAGGTTTGATACACTTGGGGGAAAAAAAAATGTCCTGATATCAAGAACCACGCATCGCTATTCAAGAAACTTGATAAGCAGAAAAGGTACAAATCTGGATTCAATATTCACCACAGCCTTGCCTCACTCCATAGCAAATTCATCACAGCAGACTGTATTAAGTTTGCCTAATGACGATTACCATAGCCGTTGCTATAAAACATGGGAAGCACGAATCCCTAACACAGAGCTCAGATTTCCTGCTCACTTCAAAAAGGGAGTTGTCTTCATGCATTTTCACTTTCTATCTAATGATCACCTTATGACAGCAGTCCTGATCTGGTTGACCATAAATTCGCTTGCTTTGATGCTCTGATTTCTCTGTGCTCGAGATGAAAACAAAAAGGACAAACATTGAAGCTCACAGAGAGCAACATACATTGTATTACCATCAAAATTCAAGTGATATTTTCACGACGCTGCACTTTAAAGTGACTTTAAATGAAACCAGTGCAAATGTGTGGGAGATTTACAACTGTTAAAGAGAGAATCAGCAAATTTTATGCCTACCATGACTTGTGTCTCATAGAGAGTGCCATTTGATCTATCCCTGGATGCATGCACTGTGAACCACATGTGCACCCTGTGAATGCATTACAGGTATGAATGACCTCTAGATGGAATTTACATCTAACACACACACACACACACACACACACACACACACACAGGTGTACACGACAACAGCACACCCTGTATCCACTTTATAAATACTCAAATACGGGTATGGGAAACTTAAAAATTTTCATATAAAATGTCATAAAATCAAAAAATGTGTGAGAGAGAAAGTATTCCATAATATGTAATATTTCAGCCTATGAAAATCAAACTATAATCAGTTAAATATCTTCCAAATTTTCTCCTGACACGGAATCCTTGGTATCATAATAGGGAAACAAGGGTACATGGCATGTCTTGTCACAAGTGTGGTTTTCTGTAAAGGAAGTTTTGAAGAATAAGGTCTGTTGCACAATTTCAATTGGTACACATACCTATTAGGCAGTGTTTCACAGCCTAGAAATAACATGAAAATCATTAAGGCACTATCATAATCTCAATTGCAAATAATATCACCACAATCCATATATCCCATGACAGAGGTAAGATCTGGAATCTGAATGTGAAACTTGCCTAAACTTTTTGCACTCATACACTGCACACCACAATATTACATTAATACCTCAAGCCACAATGAACAAGAACAAGGATAAACTGCAGGAGCACACAGATCTGCTCAACGCATGCTGTGAGAGTTATGACATGAAAATCAGTGTGAGTAAGACTGAAGCCATGACAGTCAGTAGAACCCCAGAGAAGCTTGAAATCAACATCAATGGAGCTCAACTGAAGCAGACAACCGAGTCCAAGTACCTGGGCAGTATGTTTACAGAAGATGGGAAACTAGACAGAAAAATAGAAACATGCTGTCAGAAAGCAAACGCAGTCAGCTACCAACTGGCCCCCCTTCTTAGACACCCCTTTCTTAGACACCCCAATATCCCAATGTGCACAAAGGCAAAGCTCATCAACACCATCTTCCTGCCAACTCTCACTTACCAGTGCCAGACATGGCCCCTAACAAGAACTCTTGAGCAGAAGCTGGTAATGTGCGAGATGAAGTGTCTGAGGAAAGCCGTGAACAAGACCTGGGTCCGGTTGCATAAAACTTTTTGAACAACCTTAGAAAATTCAGGTTGGGATTTGCCCAACCTGATTTTTTTAAGGTTGCTAACCTAAGAATGTAAAATCCGTTGCATAAAAACTCTGGTTGGGAGCTTTCAACCGGAATTTTGTGATTTCAACCGGAAAAAAATCCGGTTGGAGTTTTATGCAACGGACCCCAGGCTGCAGCACTGCAGGGGGGTGTTTCATAAAGTTGTTTGTAAAGTTACGAACGACTTACGAGCGACTGGTGATCAGTTCTTGTGCTGAATTATTGAAATTCTAGTAAGTATAGCACATAACAACTGATCACCAGTCGCTCGTAAGTTGTTCGTAACTTTACGAACAGCTTTATGAAACACCCCCAGGAGGGACATGATACGTAACGAGGTGATCAGAGACATGGTAGGTGCCACATCTGTCCTACTATTATTAAGCATCGATGTATTAAATGGTTCGGTCACCTCACACGATTGCCACCAAACCAGCCCCCCTTACAAGCTTACAACCTGAGATACTCTGTTGTAAGAGCCAGAGACAGACCAAGGCGACGTGGAGAGACTCTGTGGCAGATACCCTGAATGCTCGCGATATGTCCCTTCTCCAGGCTACCCGCCTTGCAGCAAATAGACGCTTATGTCTCCCCGCGATGCCCTCGGGTACAAGCGGAAGGAAAAAGTAAAGTAAGTAGACAGTGGCAACCTTCAGCCAAAAGTCTGGCCCATAAACCACAAACTGTGTTCAAAAGCGGCCGTCATGCTGATTAGCAACACATGTTAAAATATAGCGCAAAAATAACCTGTTTCCCAAATTAGCACGCGAGTTTAGCGCAGTCTGGCTGGGAACCCAAATGAGTGAGATAACTCTGCCGTCACCTGGCATAATTAGAGGAATTACTGCGCAAATTTGGAATTGTGCAGTGTAGCACCTGCTTTTTGTGGCCAGCCAGTGGAACATTTTATAATCACTGTTATCTTATTCATGTCAACCCACCAGAAGTAGAATCCTGACTGCATGCTGTGAAAAACACATATATTTTTATACACAATAATTACCAAGCCTACACCTGGTGCTAAAAGAGGTTGGAAATTCAAAGCAGAGAGAACGGGGGAGAAAATAAAAAAAATTCTTCTTCCTTCTTTGTAGATGAACCTTCGTCTTACAGATTGAACTTTTTCACCAGAATCTTGGAATATACACAAACTAGCTAAAAATCACAGAAGGAAAGAAGAGATATATTGCATAATTATTATACTCTGAATGTACTGATTAATTCACAGTACTGTAAAATTGGAAATTTTCGCAGTGTTGAAATTTTCGCGCATTTTGCGCAATCAGAAACCAGCGCAAAAATAAAAGCACGCAAATATTTTTGCTTGCCATATGTTCCTGTAACTGATGTCTTGATCCCGCGGAATTAAAAACATGCGAAACTCTTCTTATGCGGCAAAGCGCAAAAAATGAGTCGCACAAAAATATCCACTTTTACAGTATATTGTTGGTATTTCTCACAGTGTAAGGCTAATCAAGTTAGGCTAGCCAGAAAGTACATACATCTCTCTGAAGCATAAGCACTGAGCATATACGCAAAATTTCCTATGGGAGAGGGCATGACATGTGTCAGGTCACATGATAAATACACCTCAGAGCGGTAATTGGTATTTTGTGACAGGATTCATGCACCAATGTCACATCAATGCACAATTTGTGCAAAGTTTGAATTACCGCCCTAAATACCACAGTGGCATTTTGTAAGGTGTTTGTGCTCACATTTCGATATGCTGCATGATTTAGCAAGTCATTTCATGGTAACTGTGAATGGCCTTTTAAAGTGACAGCAAAAAAGCATACTTTTTATTGTTTCTTCACCAGAAGAACAATGGGGAGGGGTGCACGCAGAAAGGAAGGAGGGGACATTTCAGTATTCAAAATAATTTAATGCCATGAAGCACATGCTGCGCATCATGTCATTAATCATACGTTGATGGTGATATGTGGGGATGACATTGAGCTCTGGCTATCATAATGAACGCCATCAACAGTATAGCCATAGACTATCGGAACCAAAGCAAACCATGCATTAACTGCACCAGAATGATAGACTCCTGCTCACCACAGTTTAAAGTACAGGTACTTCCCGAACTGCTCATTGAGAGAATCATGACAAATTGTAGGAATGTCTTTATCGACTCAAGTAGATTGTCAACAAATGGTCTGTTAAACTGAACCTGAACAATATCCTGGTTTAACCTGCAATTACAGCCACGGCATCAGCAAAACTACAACAACTGTCTGTTAAAAAGAGATAAATCAGATTTTTCAGAAAATCTGTTACAAGCAATCAAGCACTGATACAAATGCAAGACAACTACAAATAAGGAGCAACAAAAAACAAAGAGACAAAGGAAGAATGCTTTTAAAGTTATTAATGATACAAGTCATGTAATAGACATCGTGCAGTATCCTTTACAAGTACTACTAAAAAAGTAATCAAATGAAAAATATATTGTACCTACAGTTTTTCTTTCCCTTAAAAACACTTGCAGCTCTAGGCATTTCCTTCATGATAGGAAGATGTTGCCAAAAGTAATGTATATACATCTCTGTTGCATAGGGAAGAGCAGGTAAATTAAACAAACACTTAACAAGCTGGGAGCTGAAAAGTCTTATATCCATTGTGAGGTGAGCTTTGGAATAAAATACTGAGGGCATCAACAGGCCATGTACAAAAAGCAATAGACGAACATACATTGTAACTCAGCATAAGTTTAATGCTACAGCAATTCATGATTTTAAGGAGTACAGAGGTATGATATAAAATATCTTGAACTGCATCATTTTGTTTGCATTCAGAAGATTTATGGAGGTGTAATATTTGATTTCAATAGCACAATAACATACATCATTGTTTGTGTCTTTTTAGTTGTTGTTGTTAATTTCCAATCACATTCTATATCTGCCAAAGTCAGGAGCACGATTTTGCAGGTAACTGACCCAATATTTCCCCACTGTCCCAAATTGCCCTAGGACCAACAGGGTGCAGTACTGTAGTCATGCACACAGAACGTTGGGAGGCAATCCTGGATGAATACCCGGCGCGCATACCGAACTTTACCACACCATCAGCCGCGGAGAGATACAAACTCAAATTCGTGCTTTACGTCCCTATCAAGATCGGGAGTTAGGCCAGTTACCCTTCTAAGCAGTCACCTCCGGGGAAACAAGAAGTAGTCTCAGTGTCAAGATTAGATGTCCCCTTGTTTGGTCACTAAGGTTTTTAACCGGGAAGCTGTAATCCTACTCAAGCCAGATAAATGGCTTTGATAAGACAGATGAGATCCATGATCAAGTTTCTTGATTACTCCAGTGATAGGCCTATAAAAACGCTCTAGAGCTATAGTACTGCATAAAAAAAAAGAAGAAGAAGAGACTAGTTTCATATTAACCCACTGAAGACTTGTCCCCGAGTATACTCGGGGAGGTGTCCATTGGAAATGTGTGTTAGAGCAAAATCAGCCGGTCTTCAACAGGTTAAGACATCCAAAGGATGACCTCTCCTTTTATCAATGCATTGCTATTTGCAAGGAAGAGGCAACATAGCCAGTAAAAACAATGACTTACCCTTTATCTGTAAAAGTTTGACCACCACCAGACTCACTATCATTTGAAATTGAAATCCTTGTATCATATTTGAGGACTGTATGAGTGTTTGACCAGTGTATACTGCAGACAGCACTTACAACAAAGATCTTCTTTGGATGCCATGTAATGAAAAATATTTATAAATTTGTATTCTACTTATCTGTAACTTTAAATTTAAAGCTCCAGCCTCCCAATTAATTGTGTGTGGTGGGGGAGGAGGGGATGTGGTAATCCTTTGTACCAGAAACTTTGCAGAATATAGTGTTATCATACTGCATCACAATTTCCAGTATTTACGTAGCTTGGTAAAAGGTTATTCACACAGGGACCAAGTTCACAAATATGAATAGTACCTCACCTTTGAAAATTTCATCTGCAAGTACGTTTAATTGTTGATGAAGGTTAGGGGTCCACTTCAAATGGCAAAGGCAACAATAGATTGACACACAAGAAGCCCAAAGGGGTAGTATAGTGCACAAAAAATGGAAAGAGCCCCAGATAAAGCTAATGCATGCATGCAATCATAGTAAATTTTAAGTTTTGAGTTTAGATGCACAATGTTTAACTGGAAGGCAATTACAGTAAAACCTGTCTATAGCGGCCACCCAAGGGAGATGGAAAAAGTGGCCGTTTTAGACAGGTGGCCCCTAAGGCAGGTAATCCAACTTTGTGTGCACTGCTTACATGTACATGTATCATCGTTGTATCCTTACATGTACAAATGTATATGTACAGTATATGTGTATGTATGCACACACCGTGTACGTGTTTCATGCATTTAACCATGCCGGTGTATATAAAATTGTTGCACAGTAGTATGTGTATTGTCGTGAAGAAAGCTTAAACTAGTGCATTATTATGACTGAATGAGGGATGAATGCAGCAGTGGCGATCACTGAACGTTACCGCATGACTACAAAGCAGAAAAACACACTGAATTATTGGCTCCATTGGGTTTTTGGCCGCTATATACAGGTTAAAATCTACCGCGGGAAACAAGATTTATGGCCGCTGGCTGCGTTAGACAGGTGGCCGCTATACACAGGGTCTTAACAGGGCTTTTCTCTCGGGGGGGATTTTTCAGTGGCCGCTATAGACAGGCGGTCGCTATAGACAGGTGGTCGCTAAGGCAGGTTTGACTGTAATAATTTCTGAGTATTACTGTGTGCACATCCCCTAAAGAAAAAGAGAATGAGACTGCAGTCACATTGACACTGTATCACATGTATACTGATGGTGTTGACAGATTGTGCTTGTACACACCATACCTGTCAATGTGGACACACCAACAGACAAAAAAACCAAAACAAAACAAAACAAAAACCCAGCTACACTAGACTCTAGTTTTCTTTTCATCCTGTAATCCATCAAAATGTCAGTATGCAGCAGAACCCAGGAGAGCTCTATCTAAAATATACCCATGGCAATCTGCATCCCCTTAAGTCAACAACCTTCAAATCTTATAGTATTGGTTGAGGTGAGGATTCAGTTGTAAACGTTTAGACAGATACTTAGAAACCACTTTAAGAAATGTTAAAGAGCATACAATTCTATGAGGAAATCAAAGTTTATTTGATAAAAATTAGTTTTGAAATGGCTTAGACATCCAAAAACAAAGTAAAACAAAGCGATCCTAATAAAAGGTGGGTTCCACCTCTTATTAGGATCGCTTTGTTCTGGATATCTCAGCCATTTCAAAACTGACTTTTATCAAATAAACTATCAATTCCTCTTACATGTAGAATTATATGCTCTTTCATATTTCATGAGAGGTTTCTCATTGTCTCAAAAAAAATCATCATAAAAAAAAAATAAAAACATTGGAAACCAGAAGCCCCATCTCAACCAAAACTGTACCATCCCTTTAAACTTTGGCACACTAGCAATTTGCATTTGAAATGGCAGGGCACATACAATGTCATGTTCATTCAATGTTTCAAAGTGTAATACTTATTTTTTTTTTAATAAACAGTATAAACATTAGAGTAAAAGCCAAGCTTCCAGAAAAAAAAAACAACAACAAACTCATAAGGATAATCCTATCATGACGCAAAAAAAAAAAAAAAAAAAATAAGTTGACGGATAGCATTCACAACTGGTGATATTGTGTTCACATTCTATTATTTTGTAAAATTTCCCAACCCTTAGTGTGCATGGGAACTTTGGAGAGTGTGTACAATGCTATGTGGTTATCTGTGCCAATTTGGCACTCAAAGCATGTAAAGGGTTAATAAGGGCTACCCACAGCCACAGCACAGCTCAAATGGCCTTACAGCTACCGTAGCCCATCTCATACGGCAAGCTATATGACATGAATTGACATAGCTGCTTCTCTCATTCTCCTTCTCCCTCCAGGTATTGAGTATGAGTATAATTCCAGGGCTACAGTGATACAGTTTTTCTTCTCCAGTGTATATGTAGCTCTAAAAATATTGCTGAATAAATCATGGACCTTGTAAGAAAAATGAAATCATAATGATAATTACAGTGAGTCACGGTGATACAAATACACACATACCAGCTTGCCTGGGGCTATTAAACTTAAGTGATGGGCTAGAGGGAAATGCCAAGTATAGGATATTTGCCCAACTGCCTATTTAAGCAGGTAAGACACATCTTTTCTTGGCGATTTCCTGCAATTATAAGTATCATCATCATCAGATGATGGGCCAAATGGATTATAAGTGATAGCTCCCGTGCAGGATTCATGCTGAAAATTTTCAAAAAAGAAATGAATATCAGCACTCAGCAGCGGGATTTTTTTTTTTTTTAGATTATGTTGCTGTTTAAAACAAAATGTAAAAACTGCGCACAAGTGTGAAGACCACACCCTCCCTTGGCATGCTTACTTCCCTCAGAGATGTCTGCTCTCTGGACCCTATACAAGGAAGTGAGCCAGGTGAATGTAAAGTGATTGTGTGCAACGCACGGCTGTTGCAACCGGGTTGCAACCGGCTAAGAATCTACTGAGAATCACTTCCTGATTCAAGGAAATTCATTGTATACCCGAATTACATGCTAGGTAACAAACTGAAGTACTTTCAATTGGCAATTAATACATTGATTTAAAGAGTGCATGTCAGTTCTGACAATGCATTGCATTAGTTATACATTGTACCTATGTAAAACAAGATATTTCACTGCATGAAATTTTCATTTTGTAATTGCTTCTGGCATTCAATGCGAATCTTGGTTCTTGCAAACTTTGCAATATTAAAGGGTGTGTACAGTTCTGGTTGAGGTGAGGATTTAGCATTTAACGTTTTGCGAGATATTCAGAAACTACTCTCTGAGATGTCAAAGAGCATGCAATTCTAAGGGTATCAAAAGTTTATTTGATGAAAATCGGTTTTGAAATGGCTGAGATATCCAAAAACAAGGTGAAACACAGAGATCCTAATAAAAGGCATGGCCTGTCATCTTTTATTATTATCACTTTTTGGATATCTCAGCCATTTGAAAACCAATTTTCATCAAATAAACGTTGAACCCTTCTTCAAATTACATGCTCTTTCATATTTCATAATAGGTTTCTCATTATCTCACTTAAATATGTTGAAAACATGAATCCCCACCTCAACCAGCACTGTACAGTTCCTTTAAAATGGGTATGAACATTTCTGCTTTTACAGTAGTTGCAGAGAATGAGAGTATAAAGCTCATTATGGACCTTGAGGTTTTGCTTATCAGCAAGCTTAACCAATGGCAATTGACAATTTGGAACTCTTCTCATCATAATGATTAGGTAACCTACTGTAATAGTGGAAATTTTTGCGCATTTCACGCAACCAGAAGCTAAAAATAAAAGCACTCTTGCATACTCTTGCATGCCATATGTTCTGGTAATTAATGTCCTAATTCCATGGAATTGAAAACATGCTAAATTCATAATACCCAGCCTAGCGTGAAAAATTACTCACATTATGAAAGTATACACTTTCACAGTACAGACAGTATTCAATGGCAAGAGTAGTAAACCCATCCACACACATACATGTACATGTACACTCGTAACAGTAGGCCTACATGTATATATGTACAGACAATATCGACAAGATTTGGTAATATTTAAAGGACAAGTTCACCTTCATAAACATAAGGATTGAGAGAATGCAGCAATATTAGTAGAACACATCAGTGAAAGTTTGAGGAAAATTGGACAATCGATGCAAAAGTTATGAATTTTTAAAATTTTTGTGTTGGAACCGCCGGACGAGGAGACTACTAAGGCTCGTGATGTCATATGAGTACAACAGTATACAGAAAATGTAAAGAAAATTCAACATATTTTCACTTTTTTCGCATAATAAAAGAGCACTTGACTTGCCTCTTTCTAAAGGCAATGGGAATGATATTACCCATATCATATGTCAGTAACGAGTCAAGGCAATGTGTACTTTTTTCAAAAGATGAAATTTTGTGAAATTCTCTTTATATTTTCCTTATATTGTTGTACGCATGTGACATCATACACTGCAGTAGTCTTCTCATCCAGCAGTGACTGCACAAAAACTTTAAAAATTCATAACTTTTGAACGGATTGTCCGATTTTCCTCAAACTTTCAATGATGTGTTCTACTAATATTGCTACATTCTCTCAATCCTTATGTTAATGAAGGTGAACTTGTCCTTTAATAGTAAAGACACAACAGAATAATCATAAAGGATTGATTAAGAGTAGATCACGGCATACAGCAGGGTCTGGCAGGGGCACTGTGCATGCATGAATCACGTTTAACTAGTACAAAAAACAATTTTTAATAAATATGGTGCAAACAGAAGTGGGGTGGGTGGGTGTCCCAAAATTTGCAAAAGGAGCTCTTTCCTAATCAGTGTTATGCCTACACTATCACAAAAACAAAATTTTATAAAAATTTTTAGATCTTGACGGGCACATTAACTCCATTAGGTTCTAGTAGGGCTCTAGACTAACAAGAATCTACTTTACTTACCTACAGTGTAGATCTAACGACAAATGAGAGATTGGTTATCGGTTAGGTCCTATGCTAACCCCGAGACGCTCCGTGTACACAGCTTCACACTGTGGGAGCGTCCTGAGTCAATAGAGTGCTATATCGGTAAGCTTAAAAAACATACACAGTCTGTCACAGATTTTCGCGCCTCCGTAAGTTTCGAATTTCACTAGAAAAAAACTTACTTTTATAGTATACATAAGATTCTTATCTAATTCCTACCATACGTTCACCTTGTTCTTGTTCACACTGGTCCAATGATCTTGAAAAAACGTTTTTTTACAGGTCCATCTCCTAGCTCCCCATCCCATTCACCATTTTCGAAATCAGTATGCAGTACACTGCGCACGTAAATATTCATGTGCTGGGCGGAGTCGCAATGCTTTTAGCCTTCTGACAAGGCCTGCGCGCGCGTACCCACCCAGAAAGCAACGCAATATACAGCGAGAGGGTTTGCCACAACAGTATGATACAGCCTTGCCATAAAGCTACAGCTGTACAGATGAATTGACGGCCAGCGCATGCGCACAAGTTTCAAATCCATTGACTGTATAAGATGTCGTTCTCCCAAGTTCCTTTCGACCGAGTTGTATTTAACTCATCAATTCGAGCAGAAATGGAATATTGGCAGGACCAAAAGTTGAACGCAGTCAGTCTTCAACATTATAACTTCACCTGTAAGTCTTCATATTACAGAATTTTTGCGATTTCATATTGATATTTAGGCGCTATACTTCACGTGTCATGATCATATCTCCTACAATGCGCAGCCCCAACACGCAGTGTTGGGGCTGGTCGCAGTTAGTCCTATGCCTACTCTACAATAAACTACATGACTACATTTTACTGAAAATTGCAGAGGCAAATTGAACTTGAAGGTTCAGGTGTAGGCACATGTCTCAATTTAAATAATTAAATTCAATTCCAATTCAATCAGTAATTTCTTACATAAACAAAATAAATCTACACATGCACAGTTAAACCTGATTTACACACCCGTGATGAATGCTCTTTGCAATTTTAGCAGAGTGGTAGCCTGACCGGGCCCTGTTGAGTATAGTTAGCAGAGTGGTATAAAATACAGACACAACTGCATCAATCATGTTTAAATTAATTAATTTAACTTCATTTCTCACTGCACGTTTGTTACAGCAGGAAATCGGGTTCCATAGAATCGGCTACTCTACTCCATAACTGGGCGCTAGAGCATTAAAAAAGTGCTATGATTTTTAGTATGAATGGTCTGCTAACAAATGTGGCTCCTGATCATGCTGATCCTGTGATGCAGAATGCCGTTTACACGACCCAGTGCTCACCGCGATCGCGAGGTCTCGGGGCGGCGGCGGGGTAAACGTGCCTGCCGCTTGGGTGTTCGCGCGGCCAAGCTTCCGTTCACTTTCGGGTCACAGATGTGTACTATTTCCCCGACTCTTTCCACAAGATTCCTCAATTACCACATTTTACGAGACACTTGCCGTATACTATACCTTGGAAGTTCTCTCTTCCATACATACAAGCTCCCGACGTAGGCCACAGCAAGCATTAAGCAGCTAAAAACTGCTTTCGTTGGCGTCAAGCACGGGAAGGCAATGTTTCCTATGTACGAAGCCATCTTTCCACCATACCGACCACAGCCAGCGATGGAGCCGATTGGGCTTGTGTTGCATGCTACATTGTACACATGCAGAGCAGCTGTGATGTGGCTTGCTGGTGGTTTGTGTGTACGTGTGTGTGCACACAGTCATGTAGGCTAGCAGTGTATCCCCTCATTCGTGCAGTGACTGCTAACATTGCCCGTGCACCGACAAAAGATGGCGACATTTTAAATTCTTGAACCAAGACAACATCAAAGAGATTTTTCTCCTCTCCACCACACTCTTTGGACAACATGCAGCGGTTTGTTTGGGGATTTTCCCCTTCAACTACTAGTAACACTTCGGCAATTAATCGATAGGCAATGTACAAAAAATATTTGGATGATATTCCATAGACGTGATTAGCTTGAAATAAATGTTTCCCATCACTACTGTGGAGCTTTGCGACGGATTGTCAAATATACATTACCACAATTCATTCATTTTATTCATTTCCATTCTCATTTTTCTTCCAACAAAACATAACACAGAGTAAATAAGGAATTATATCATAAAAATAATACACATTAAAAGTTATGTTTAGAGAGGAAAAGAGAAATGGGAGGTCCACTAAAAAAAGTTATGACAATGTGGGCATGGCTCAATGACTTCCCGAGTGGGTGTGTTGTGTTGTGTGTGTGTTTATGAATTCCTACCAACATAATATTGCCCACAAAATTTACCAGGGAAAATTTAACATATGAAGGGTTTGTTTGCAAAAACCGATAAGTCCATTTTTGAAGATTTTGAAGTACGATCTCTGTGAAAAAGTACAAAATAATACCTTTTAAATGATGTATTGTTCACTACATATAAAGGTATATTTTTGAAGTTATGGTCAAAAGAAGCAAATTTTTCTTATTATTCTCTTTATTTTTCTTGAACTTTAATCGCAAATATCTCCATTTGGCAAAAATGGACTTATCGGTTTTTGCAAACAAACTCTTACGTATTTCACTTTACTAGCATAATGAAGAGTGAGATGATTTGCCACTTTCAGAAAGCAGGGGTAATACCAAATATAAAAATCAGTGAAAAAATAATTCAAACTATTGTGATAGGTATTCATCATGATCATGCGAACTACGGCAAAAAATGTTCCTTTCATACAACAAATATTTGATTGCAGTATTCTCTGGTTTCAGAAACGCAGGCTTATCACTCACTGTGTTGAGACTAGGTGTTCCGAAAGTTCGTTATTCAGAAACACACAAATTCCACATGCCTAGGTGTTAGTTAATCCGAAAATGGGAAAGGGTTCATTGATCCAAACATTTGTGACATCATTCCGAAAGTTCGTTATTCCTAAGCTACTGTAAGCTTCGTTATCATGTGGTTTGTTATAGTCCGAAAATGAAAAAGGGTTCGTTCTTCCGAAGGTTCGTTAATCCAAAAATGGAAAAAAAAAAAAAATGCGCACTAATGAACCTTGGGAATCATACGAACATTCGAAATAACGAATCTTATTTTTATTTTCATTTTTGGATTAACTTACCTTCGGAATAACGAACCTTATTTCACTTTCGGATCAACGATCCTTTCGATGAAAGATAGACCGACGAACGAAAAGTATGTCGAGATTCAAAATTCATCTTTCTTTGACCCTCAGCATGTTAGAAGGGGATTCCTTCGCCCTACTATTATGTCTATCTTTTCTCAATCCAGGACTGGTCTTATATCTCCGAGTGCACACATTATATGAAAAATGGCAACAAATGTACATAACCGTATTATTTTTAGCATAATCATCAGCTCGTCACTTGCCAAGCTAGTAAGCCTACATTCATTTTAACATTATCGATGAATTTTGTTAAAGCGACTGGATCCTATTTTCATATCGCATTATTATTAGTCACATAGGCATAGAAAGGAATGTATCGTCACAATGTTACATACGAGTAGATAGATAACCGGAATAAGTGAAATGCCACAAAAAGCATACAATTCGAGTCAAACGTATTATGGTTACAGAATACCATAGCAGCACAGTGGGTAGCAGAAAAATATTTTCATCACACCAATGTAATTATAATGTTCTTTCAATAGGATTCACGGTTGCCTCTGTTCGTTGTCATTATTATAACATATATCATCGACAAGGATGATGATAATCGTCTCTGAGAGCGCGCGTTGTTGAATTTAGTAGTCGTGGGTCTTGTTGCATGTCAACGAGTTGACGAAATAATGACCGTTCGGATCTCGAGTATGGCGCGCCAGAGGGGAATCAAATATTTATGTTCGACACCAACTAAAAAA
Organism: Diadema setosum; assembly: GCF_964275005.1. NCBI lineage: Eukaryota > Metazoa > Echinodermata > Echinoidea > Diadematoida > Diadematidae > Diadema > Diadema setosum. Next base: position 40,521,910 of record NC_092685.1, on the reverse strand, counting down.
CCATTTCATCAAGTAAAATTTCATTCAACAAAAATATATTCGACAAAATATATATTTGATAAAAGATATATTCAATGAAATATGTATTTGACAAAAATATATTCAAACAAAATATATATTTGACAAAAAAATATATAGGTTTGACCAAAATATATATTTGACAAAAATATATATATATTTCACCAAAATATATTTGACCAAAATTATATTTGACCAAAAATATATTTGACCAAAAATATATTCGACAAAATATATATTTCACCAAAAATATATTTGACACAAAATATGTTTGACCCAAAATATATTTGACCAAAAATATCTGACGAAAATATATTCGACAAAATATATTCATTTCAACAAAAATCTATTAGACCCAAAATATATTTGACAAAAAGTGTTTTACATACATGGCTTTCCATACTTTCGAAAAAAAAAATCATTCGATGAACGAAAAACCATTCCATGAAAATACATTTCATGAGCTGAAATACGTTTCATGACAAAATACGTTCGACAAAACGAGTGCGCAATATTCGCTGTGTACCAAGCTGGCCCATGCGCGACTTGTCTACATGCAGCGCAACACGTACGCATGCATACACTGCACGTGTACCATGCATAGCACACTACAGCTAGCTAGCCCGTCATCGGCGCGGCGCAGCCGCTGGCCGCCGCGGTGGGATGCTCGATCGAGTGGTGGGTTTTGAGCGCGGTAGCTTTCGCGATTTCGATGTCGATCTAGCTCAAGACTTCACGCATGGGCCATGGGCTTCCACTGTTCTGAAAGTGGGAGTAGGAATGATCCCGCCATGGCGTTATGCAAAAGATTCAGCACGGCTTAATCTCCGCCATTGCCAGTTGGCGAGCGCGAGATCGGGATCAGGTCGTGGCCGTGGCAGAGCAACATCGGCGGTAACCGCATGCAGCAGCGACCCCAACACGTTACTGGTTACAGCGCCCCGCGCCGGGGTTACATCATCACAATACAAATACTAGTATTTCATCACATCATCACTATACAACCAGCTCTATACCTCATCACTATACAACCAGATACATACTTCATCACTACAACCAGATACTTCATTTGATGAATCTTCAAGTCTGATTGGTTAAGAATTGGGGCATACGGTCAGCAATTACCTGTAGTTCCCACAGTACCCAAACTGACCCATATTATACGTACTAAACTGCCCTCTTGATTTGTAGCAGCACATTCATATGCACATGTAGGGTAAGCACTTGGCTTCAATAGTGAGAGAGGTCACCAATATCCAATACGATGGCAATGCACGTGAAATGGCAGCGCAGATGTGTTAATTGGCTATCCAAGAGCTATTGCCATCAACCTACTAAATTTTCATATACAATTTTCTTCATTATATAATACATGTATGTACAGATATGAACTACTTTTCTTCAAGGCAGTTGTTGCTATCGGTGCCCCTGTAAGGTTCCTTGGGTCATAGCACAGAGCCGAGATCCCTCGTGGTAATGATATCAACAATTCCCCGAAGAGCAGTCCATATTTGCACTCCAGGAGATTGTCATTAAAAACTTCATGTCTGAATAGATGGGAGAAGTGTTGTGTGGTGGTTAGTAGAGGTGCCATTGAACTACGGCAAACATATTCCATATGTAGTATCAAAATGTCAATAAATGTTTGTAGAATATGTTGAAGGAATTGAACTACAGTCAACCTTGCCCATGTTGAATCTATTTGGACTGAAGAAATGGCTTCGATCAGAGAAAATTCAACTAATGAGGGATTAAAATTAATAGAATGTACCAGTATAAAGAGAAGAGGACTTGAAAAGGACCTTTGACTTGGGTGATTATTTGACTTATGCGAGGCCAGCTTAAGCAAGGTTGACTGTATTTTCATTTGTGTTGGAACTTTTGCAGCAGTTATCGCAAAGAATGAATAAAACTGGATACAAATATAGAATCCATGTTATAAAACTTGCAAGGATGATACACTAATTTCATCACAATCATAGTCATGGATTGAAAAGGAACACATATATGCTATTATGTGCCAAGTTTTTTTTTTTTTTTTGTATGTGAGGGGGTGTGTGTGTGTGTGTTTTCATTTGATTGCTCTTATGGTTTGTTCACTTATAGGTCTCCATACTTTCAACACTGTTATTATTCCTCGAGTACTAGTAGTATGTTGCACTGCATCTTGTATGATAAAAAACAAACAAACACCAAAACCTCTAATTTTGCAGTCATTCACCTGGAGCATATACATTTGTACTGTACTCTTCTGAGCAGCAGTAAACTAATTTGCCCATTCACAATGAACTGGTTGTTTCCAGTCGCACAACTTACAATATATATAGAAAACTTACAGTTTGTGGGATGGCGTCATTCAGTTGTGTACACAGCTATATGATGTACGTAGTAACTATCTCACTTTTTCAGTCATAAATTTATCTTGTGTATCATTCATCCACTCACGCATTCAATCACTCCTTTCACTTTGTATGCCAAGTTAACAAGGAAAGATATTCGTGCCATACCAATCACAAGATGGAAATTTAATTGCAGTCATTAACAATTCTGGACATAAAAGAAATACAAAGTTTATGTAAATAACACTGTATATTCAAATTGGCTTGCCATTATTCAACAAGACAGCTCGCACTGCTGTTGTATGTATTCCACACAACCTACTAAAGAGCTCTGAACCACACTGCTTTCACAGTAGTTTGGGTACAGTCCCTTTGTTATCAGTCCATATTTTCCATTCACAACAGACCCAAGAGATGTCACCTGTAGGCCACACAGTTTTGGGGGATAAATTGTTTCCTGTCATGAATCGCCCACTTATGGCCAGAAGTAACAAGATTTCAGAGGCTGAACTTATTTCACAGATGAGCCAGCAGGCAGTATTTCTAACATTATGGCATTGTTATTTCATGTTACTGAGTAAGATCTGAATGTTACTGAGTACATGTATTACCAGGTAAAATTTGTATGCTTACCGTTATGTTGTAAAAGTTGCATCGCAGATTACAATTTGCACTGAAATAACCCCCATATTTCTCCTGTTGAAACATGAGAGATATTGAAACATACATTTTCTTCATCAGACACTCACAGATAAAACATAATAACATATGATAACCAATAATTACAGTATATAGTGCCTTTTCAAAAAAGACTTGAAGCACTTCAACAATTACAACACTGATCCACTTACAATGTAACATGTAGGGGGCTTGTAGGCATGGCACATCCAGTCAATATTTGAAATATTACACTTTGAAAAGTCGCAAGTAATTAATGCAGGTTTGATTCATTTCAGAAGGGATCTTTCTTTTCTATCAAAAACAGATCCCTTAACTTCCAAGCTTCAATCATATTTCTTACATGTCATGTGGTTGAAGCTTCTCTGGCATTGCCAGCTTAATGCCACAGTCAAGGTGTCACAAATTCCAATCTTTCAAATTCATTAAATCAAATTCCAATCTTCTACAATCTAAATGAGGCAATTGGCACAAATGTACATGCCTTGTCACATATCTTTTTTTTTTCTATATTTTTCAAATTCATTTCATTTCAGTCTCACAATAATTAATGAATGCTAATTTTGAATGGCAAGTACAATGCTTCTGCTCTGAAATTGTGCTGTATACTGTAAACCTGTTTCAATCAGAGGGGGCAGAAATTTGCTTACGACACAAGTTAGCCTTAACCCAATGAGGACTGACTGATTTCCCATAGACACCTGCCCTAGTATCAGGGTTCTCGCCAGGATTTTCTTCACGCTTGTCGGCATTTATGGGCGCTGTTCTGGGGGTGGGTACGGGAGGGGGGTTCCCCCTCCCGCGCAAAGCGCGGAAGCCTTCGCTAATGCTCAATACAACACAGATAAATCGCCGCTAAAATGCCACTAAATGCGACATTCTCACGGAGATGTAATGAACGTTGTGAGGGGCATATTCTCACAGAAACAATGCAGAAACTCCATACCTTATGTTAGCGGCAGTTCCTAAATAATACCGGTAAATGAAAGAGAAGTATAGGTGCCGATGGTGGAGGTTCCGATTTCTTATAGGCCTTTCCTGTTTCACTGTTGCAATAATTAGCCGCCTCTGCATCGCAACAACGCGCGCCGTGTTGCTTTCTCGCCGTCTGCTCGACCACGTGGTAGGCCTATTGCATGCAGATGCGCGAGAAGCGATCGAGAACTTTCGGGACATCGTTGCACTTTCCTTTCTGGGAAAACTGCGGTAGTTTGGCCGTGACATCAAAGAGATATCCTACAATTTTAAATGTAATGATGGTCATTATTCCGAAGGTTTGTTTAATCATAAAATGAAACGATTCATTACTGAGTACTTCGAAGGTTTGTGATCGAAAACAACAACAACACCAAAGGTCGGTACTACAGATGAATGTTCAAAATAAAAACTGATTTCGTTCGAAGATTAACAAGCATTTTTTCTTTATTATTTTCCGATCAACGAACCTTCAGAAAGGAATCTATCATCTATCATCGTTATTGTTTCAGAATAAAAAAAACCTTCAGAATAACAAAACACCGTTGTTGTATTCCGAAATTATACTGGCAGAACATTCGAAATAACAAAACTGATTTCGTTTGGATATAAACGAATATTTTCTCCTTTATAATTTTTCTATTAACGATCATTCAGAATTAAGAATGTAGAGTATTATTTTGCCATTATTCTGTCGGAGTAACGAACCCTGAGGGTAAGAAAACTATAACCGTTTTAATTTCTTCTTTATCGTTTTCCGATTAACGATCGTTCAGAATTAAGAATCTAAAGTATTATCGTTATTCTTTCGCAGTAACTTACCTTCAGAGTAAAAGAAAACTAACAGTTTTGGGGCCGTCGTTTTATTCTGAAATTTCACTGACGGAAACGTTCGAAATAACAAAACTCAAGTGATTTCGTTGTGAAATGAACGGACATTTTTTAAAATCATTTTTGGATTAACGAACCTTCAGAATAAGGAATATAGCATTGTTTTATCATTAATCTGTCGGAGTAACGAACCCTAAGAGCAAGAAAAGTGCAATTGTTTTTTGGGGCAGTTGTTTTATTCCAAATTTCACTGGCAAAACGTTCGAAATGACGCACTGATTTCGTTTTGAAATTTACGGACATTTTTCTTTATTCAATTTTCGGTTAACGAACCTTCAGAATAAAGAATCTACAATTTATTATTTCATCATTACTACTTCTGTCGGAATAACAGACCCTTATAGAGTACGAAAACACGCTGTTTTGTGCCGTCGTTTTATTCCAAAATTTCACTGACAAAAACGTTCGAAATAACAAAACTGATTTCGTTTTGAAATGAACGGACATTTTTTCTTAATCATTTTTTTTTTTTTTTTGATTAACGAACCTTCAGAAGAAGGAATCTAGCATTATTTTTTCATTAATCTGTCGGAGTAACGAACCCTCAGAGTAAGAAAACTGCAACTGTTTGGGGGCAGTCGTTTTATTCCAAATTTCACTGGCAAAACGTTTGAAATGACGCACTGATTTCGTTTTGAAATTTACGGACATTTTTCTTTATTCAATTTTCGGTTAACGAACCTTCAGAATAAAGAATCTACAATTTATTATTTCATCATAACTACTTCTGTCGGAATAACAGACTCTTAGAGTACGAAAACACGCTGTTTTGTGCCGTCGTTTTATTCCGAAATTTCACTGGCAGAACGTTCGAAATAACAAAACTGATTTCGTCGTGAAATGAACGGACATTTTTTCTTAATCATTTTTGGATTAACGAACCTTCAGAATAAAGAATCTAGCATCATTTTATCATTAATCTGTCGGAGTAACGAAAAAAAAAAATGAACCTTGGTGGCGATAACTGATGCTGGTGTAGAGAAAAACAAAGACAGCTCGCTCAAAAGATGCTTCCTTCTTTCAGTTTATTTTCTCCCCAGTCATTCTTATCGTTCTCATCCCATGAACCCCTGCCATGCACGGACGATGAACAAAACAAAATGTTACCGACGCTGCAAGGAAAAAAAAAAAGAAAAAAAAAGAAAGAAACACGTCCTCGAAGCAAATTATCTGCACTTTTCAAGTTGAAAAAATTGACGTTCGTAATGATGAATAAAAAAAAAAGCACGACCTCAAGCAGTGGGGAAACTTGATATCATGGCTTGTGGAAATTTCCACGAAATTTCCACGAAAGCCAGGTGTCAGGTAAAGAATGTCGCGCGTACTGCCACCTTGCTTCAGTAGTCGTAAACAGCGTGTACATAGCATGTAAACCAACTGGGAATATTGATGAATGATCAGCCATTTATTTTCTGCCCATGAAGGCCCCCTAACCCACCTTTACAAACCAACCCAGAAGCACGTGGAGCATTACGTACGTTGAACTTGAAAGACCATCATGACAGAATTAATATAAATTTCGGCCCGGAGAAGGAAAATGGAATATTCACGAATGACGTTTACAAATCCATGGAAATTGAAAAGGCTAAAATGGAACGCATGGCTTTTTAGATTAAAAAAAAAAATAATCCACTGAAACTACCAAAACCTAAATAAAAATTTGCATTTGCTTACTCCATCGCACGTTCTTTTTTCTTTTCTTTTTTTTTAAACGAAAAATGGAGTTAATTTTCTCTCTGCGGCAATGCTTTGAACGCATCTAATTTTGCATCATTGCCGATGGCCAGCTTCCTAAAGTATTGATACGAATCCTTTCAAATATACGAAACAAAGTCTAAAAATCCTGGATCCTGGCGGTGAATTTCGATGGTATTATAAATCCTGCTCACTATCAAAATTTAATCATCTGTTCCTTGCGCCATTTTACCAACCAACTGTAACTGTTCCTGAAAATTTCATCCTAATCTGTTCCCAAATTTTGACTTATTTTGCGAATAGAGAGACAGACAGGCAGACAAACTAACAAACAAACCAAAGCAGCCAAAAAAAAAAATAAATAAAAAATACAACCTTTGGCGGAGGGGGGCATGCATTTCATATCGTTTGTTTTTGCGTAACCCGACAACAAGCGTGACAACAAGCGAGCACGTGTCAGCCTTCCTCAGCCTCCTTCGGCCTCCGACCCTCTCTTTCCGTCCTCTCTCTCCCTCTCACAATACACTGTACCGTTGTACACGCAGGCAGCTGTAAGTGGCCGGCTGGGTGCTTGTGCATGTGTGTGTGGATCCCAAATCAGAGCGCATGCGAGTGAGCAAGTGTGTGATGTGGTGTGTATCAGCTAGTACGTCGCTCTGTTGAGCCGCGTTGTTGTGATCGGTGCGGTGACTGCGTAGATAAATTTTTGCGCTTGTATAAGTATGTAAACTGCTGCTGCTTTCAACATCTATCTAGCTTCTTTTCTAGCCAGATAATAAAGACTGAAAAAGGCGAGAAATTGGTCCGAACTTAGCTCGTCAAGCAAGTTACCCTTGTCGGCAAGTTCACGCGTGGTGTTACCCTTGTCGGCAAGTTTTACCCTTGTCGGCAATTGCTTCTTCAAACCGCACGCTTGTCGGGGCCGACAAGGGTGATATACGCTGGCGAGATCCCTGCTAGTATACTCCGACTGGTTCTCAATTGGTTAAGAGGAAACTCTGTTAAGCCAGACTTGAAGCACCTCCAGACATAAAGATTCTTACTCGCAAGTGGTACATGTACACTGATCTTTGAAGGCACTGAACACATAATAAAATTCTTGTTAACATGAAAACTTGGCTTATACCAGTCTACTGTCAGCCGCCATTACAGGACAAAGATCATCAATGTAAAGTATTGTATCATCCAATGAAGTCCCATTCTCTAAGTATGACTACTGCACATCAATAGTTTATACAGGATCCTGCTGTGTACTTCACTGTGAAAACAACCTACAAACAATCAGAGTTAACATGATACAGACTACAACTGTGTCAAAGATAAGGTGGGTCTGAAAGTCAAGACTACACACAAGGCCCTATGAACATCAATGCTGAACTGTTACCACATAATAGTATATTATTCTGTATGTACAACTTTAATAAAGATGTGGAGTGTAAAACAGATGCATCCATCGTGTCACTGACTTCATTTGTATTTCCAGTTCCAGTGTATATTGTAAGCAACTTTGTTCAACTTTGTCAATAAACAAAACTATATCACATTGATCACTTAAATAAACAGGATTGAAGTCAACATCCCTTTAAAATTAACTCTGAGACAAATAGAACTATGCAGATATTCATCAGTCTAGAGATACCACACAATAACACTTGCTGTAGAAAGTCTTTAATATTAGAATCTCAGATACGCTGGAAAACATGATCAAGAGAGGCACTCCTGTATGGATTGTACATTGCTAAGTAATTGAAAAATAAAAACTTTATAAGACCAAGGAGGTACTAGTACCTCCTTGATAAGACGATAATTTGTACATTTACGAATAATTTCTGAATCCAAAAGAAAGATTCATATACACTCAACAACACTGATAAACAGACAGACACACAATAAAAACTCACACACCTATGAAGGAACTTTGTTCACAATGTGGACTAAATCACATTTTTGAACTAAGGAAAACCCACTAGAACTTTAGAAGACTGAGAGCTAAACACTATCAATTCTGTTTATGCTCTTCCAGCATTATCACAGCCAATGTGAAAAACTGAATGTGGATTTTTCTTCCCAACACCAGGATGTAAATCCTGCCTTTCCACTGTAAATCTTACTGTTTTCAACAATCTACATATGGCAGTTGATAGTTTACATTCAGGGGTCCTTCAGCTCATATCATGTAATCTGACAATGTAAGTACATTTCAATTGGACCACAGTGATCAAATTAATCTATCATAAAATTTCATTCAAAGTTAAATGGTGCAGTACTTCAAGATATTTACATTGTAACCTCTGGCAATTTAAAGAGTCATGAATACTGAGGAAACACCACAGACAGTATTTTTGTACTGAGCAAGGTGATATCCAATATTCTTACAGAGCTAGACCTGCTCATAATAAAGAGGATAAAATGGGTTTACCCCTTGCATAGAGACTATAAAATCTCTATCCCATTAAAAGTGCTATTCATTGGAGTGGGTAAAAGGAAAGCGATGGAAGGTTAATGGCAGGATGATGTCACGGTTTAGGGACAATATGAAGAATAATAGGAAAATGATGTGATGTCACATTAGTGTCATGATGATGTCACAGTGTTTGGTGATGATATCACAATAATGTGAGAATGATGCTTTGATGTTATAAAGGTATAAGAATTATGTCTTGATGACAATGACGATGATGATGATGATTTAGTCTTATTCATAGAGGGTAGCCACTTTAGTGATCTTTGCACTGTTCTCCTTGTGGTTCCTGTTCACAATCATGAATGTAATTCAGCTATCAGGATTCTGTCATGATAATCTAATGATGATGATGATGTGAGGATGTCATGTTGATAATGACCTGGCGATGTGATAGGGATGTAATATTGTCATAAAAATAATACAAACATTATTATGATGTCATGATGACTGAGGATGTGACATAAACACATTGAGTGGATTAGACATTGGAATGATTGGCAATGAGCCATATAATCAATCTTTCGCCTTCCCCTAACATCATCAGCTATCAACCAAAAAAAAAAAAAAAAAAAAAAAAATGGCTTGACTGAGAGTGATGGGTTGACATTGGTATTGGTATTCCTCTGAGTAACCAGTGCTATATAACTTGCAAATATATCAAAGACGATTCTGACAGAGAATGTCATCACAACTATGAAATCTGTATGTTTACCTGGGAAAGGGGAGGGAGAGAACTAACCTGAATTCAATTTCATAGGGGCATGATTTGTTTTGTCCCTTTAAGCAGCATTACACATTAAAATTTTCTTGTCATCTTATCATCATACAAATCTGTAACTGCTGAAAGACTGCAATAGTGCAGATGAAAGAGTTGGCATTCATGTACCAATTGCAAAATTTCAAATACATGAAATCAAATGCTACAGATTCAAGAAATGAACTACATGTAAATATAAATGCATTACTCAATACTGGCAACCTTCATCATCAATAAAAACCATTATCAGTCATAATTGTTTAAAGTAAATGCCCATTATAAGAACCATGAGAAACACTTAAATATAAAACCTTGTGCAAACAGGAACACTTCCATAAGGCAAAAAAAAAAAAATCATTGTATTGGCGTAACCCGCCCGACCCTAGAAAACCCCCCGACCCTGAACTTTTCACACACAAAAAAAAGGAAATACATCGTTTTTACTGAGAGAGGGCGCGATACGGGTTTGCGAATTATCAAAAACAACAACAACAACAACAACACCTGGTGTCGGAAAATGGCCGTGCAGTACAGCGTGTTGGCGACTGATAAGTCCGGTTCGAAGATTTTATTTAGTATTATTCAGAGAATCGATTTGTCAGTGGCGCTGGGTGATTTAGCCCAGGAATTTCTGACCGATATGTCGTGATGGCTTTTAAACTGGTTATATAACAAATTTTTGGATGCAACAGACACTCTCTATCGAATGGGGTTTCGTTAAATATGAGTTTTACACCTAAAATACAGGTAGCAGGTACAATTGTACACAGTCTTCACTTATTAATGACTTTCACTGAGTATACCCAACCAAACAAATGTCCGTGCACCAGTACATGTATGATGATTTTGACAGATTGAATGCGTCAGAAATACTGCAAAACCACATAAAATTCCTGCCAAGTATCAATGAGACCATCGTCAGGTCAAACAAGTTCAAAATCACACAGTTGCTTGATGATGTGACGCCGACTCAACCGCCGATGAGCCTACTTTTAATCTCCGGCACAAGTAAGACAGAGGAAGTCAGCATCACCAAGAAACAGATATCTGAAATGAGCAACAAAAATCAGTCAATCGAGAGTAAGTCATTAAAAGGAGTTCTATGGAAAAGAGTAAAACTGTGCCTGATTGCCCCTCTAATTAAACAGACATGGAAGTCATTGTACGTAGTGCATTAGACATTAAATTAGTCAATTATACCATCCAGTCAGCAGCCTATGAAACCAAATATATAGCATTATTTTCCTACAAATATCTTATAAAGTGAAAAAAAGTATAAGAAACCTCTAATTTTCTCAAAACATGAAGCAGAGCAGAATACAAGAAATCCTACAGAAGTGCTGAGGTTTAGTTGTGAAGAAGTACAATCATAATGACAGATGTTTTACACATAGTTAACTCATTCAATTTTTTTGCTTTTAAAGGACACATTTGTACACATTAGCGTACAATGGGCAATAATTTTACAATGTGTACAATTAACAATTAGCCTGTGATATTTAAATGACGGCCCTTGGTTTCAACAATAACATGGCAAAAGTGTGCGAATACACCAGTGGGATGGGAGAAGGGGAGGGAAGTTCATGCCACACTCACCTTATACTGACAGTGCTTCCATCTGGAATATTTCCTGTAGTGGTGGGAAGTAGATAACCAACATCAGTTACATCTTGAAGGACAGCTAACCAAGGCATGATCTGCATGTTTGACAACATTACTTATCAAAATTATCACTCATTACTTTATGTTGAAACGTACAGACAAAGTCTGTACACAATTGAGTAATTTCATCACCAGTGGTGCATCAGACAGTATGTATGGTCTTGTATTCATACATGTATGCTACACGTCTTTTTATGACTTTGTCTGACACAGAGAAGGCTGAGGCAGGATTGCATCTAATTGAGAGGAGCAGTCATTATTACAGTGCCATCTGGACTGCTTGACAGGCACAAGTTGATAAATCCCAGCTCAAGATAGTATCATGCTTGTCCTTATACTCTGAAAAGGCTTCATGGAGCAAAACAATTCATTGCATACTGTATGTGAAGATGAATGCTGCTACTGCATGTACTAATATACACAGCCAAGTATCTATAAAGACAATGGATAAATCTAATCAAATCAATACATGCATCATTATCTAATATTACAATCCGCACGACAAAGCATCTGACAGAAGATAGCTTGCTAAATGCACTAATGTTATCACTCGGCACAATGTAGCAAGGGCATAATATTACAATTATGTAAAGGAAGAACTTGACCAATATTAATAGAAATGTGTGTACAGTCATGGACAATAAAGGGAGCACTAACCTCTCTCCAGAAGACCCAGAGGATCCCCACGACGATGATGAGGGCAGACATGACTACATAAATAAGAAGAGGTCTGGTGATCATGGGGTCACGAACCTAACGAGGAGGCTTCCTTATTACATCCTTGTCCAATGGCTCCACTCCGAGACTGGACAGAGGAGTGGGGAGAGAATGAAACATTATCATACAGTAATGTGAACTACAGAATGCACAATTTTTTTTTTTTCATGTCAGTATTTGTTCATTATCCATCTTTGATAATACATGTATACACACTCTTTCTTTCTTTTTTTTAAAGAATGAACATATATTTGTCCTTTCTTCCAAATTAACAATAAAATCTGTAGCCATATAGACAGAAAGGATTTCTGGAAACAACATTAATGTGTGGAGTAGAAATAGTTGGCGTCCAGACTTTCCAATAAGAAGGGTCACAAAGAGAAGGAGAGTGGCATACAAATGAGACTTCGAAACACTGCTGATTTGAGAGGTATTGATTTTTACTTTTACAAAATTATTTCCCCCATGACTGAAGAATTATAATGGTACTCACTAAGATGCTGCTTTAGCCGATGAAAAGGTAAAATGAAATATTTTGAAACCAAAGCTTTAATGAGGTTCAAAGATATTTGCTTGAAGAAATTTGATTGATTGATTGATTAATTGATTGATTGATTGACTGATTGATTGATTGTGAATCTTTATGCAGAGTGGCCTGATTAGACTGAATCAGAATAATGACTGCACTGCCGGCATAATTGCCCTACCCCTTCAGAATACTCTCAGACCTGCTGATGTGTGCACATTGTGGCTCACCCTTGAGCAGGTGGTCCTTCCATGATGACGTTGATCCAAAGGCTCTGCATGGCATTGAGTGGGTTGGGAAACCTCATGATGATGGATAGGGCTATCAGGGTCCAAGGCAGCTATGCTCCTACCAACACAGAGAAACAAACAAACAAACAAACTCATATGTTGCAATCTATCTTCATAGATCCTTCACTTCATACTTTTGCATTTAACCCATTAATGTGTCCATGCAAATTGGTCATTACGGGATAAGTTTTCATCAATAATTCAAATTTCAACTGATTTCTTGCAAAGTAGAAATCAATACATAATCTTATCACAATTTGTATTCATATTCGTTTCAATCAAATTACAAATGATTATAAATGATTACACATATTTACATCATTTGTTATTAAGGGGTCATTTTCAATAAGACTACGTTGTGCTTCTCATGATTTCTCCATTATCATATTTGACACAGTGCATTTTTGTTTGTTTGTTTGTGTTTTTAATACAGATTTTGTCAACCAATAATGAAAGTGAAAATAAATGAGATGAATGAATGAAATGGATGAATGAATAACGTTTATTGGAGAATAAGCATCAACCCATTTTAATTCTTCCGTGAAAACACTGATTAGAGTCTTTAATGCCTATATTTGAATAATTATTCCACCATACAATTATTTTGAACGGAATGAAGTATACAATCTTTCATTTTTGGCATGCAGAACTCAATTGAAGCAAAAATAGTGAACGATTTTAAGCCAAACATTTTCGTGTGTACACTGTATTCCAATTTTGCAAATTTTGTGAGATCAAAGAGTCACAAAATCAAAATACATGTACATGCAAAAGTTCTTGTTTACACTGTATGCACTGTATGCATTGAATTCAAGTGGCATGCTGAACTAGAAATGTCGCTAAGGCGACTGGTATGCCTCCGCCATAATGCATGATTCTCCTAATAGGTCTACTGTACATGTGGACAATGTGTGATTACATTTTCACACAATTGGCAAAATATTAAAATAACAAGTTTGTCACAAATGTGTTGAATATTCACCTTCCTTGACCTAAGTTTGATTGGATGAATAGGAGAGCATGCATTTGGGGATTTAAGGACTTTAACTTGACTTTGCCCATTCATAAGTTTATGCATTGAGTACTTTTCAAGGTATGGAGAAAAAGTGCAATTTCTGTATTGAAAAGTACATTGTTACCATTTTCATCTGGCCTCTGATGGTAAAATTCATAGGATAATCACTGTCAGGCAGAACATGCATAAATATGTAGAAAGTTTCATGATACCTTGAGCCACTTCTGAGATATGGAGGAAAAAGTTAGTTCAGCACTTTCCCTTGATCTTTGACCTTTTGACCTTTAAGGCAAAAAAAAAAAAGAAAAGAAAAAGTTTCCAGAGAATCTCTATCAGGTTATACATGCATACACCAAGTGTAAAAAAAAAAAATAATCCCGCTGGCATTGCATAAATATGAGGGAAATAGTAAAATGTTGAAGTGTTGCCCTTTTCTTTGGCCCCTGACCTTTGACCCCATGAACCCTAAATTCTCTAGATAATCATTGTCAGTCAGTACATGTATATATGCTATGTTCCATGAAGATACCATGAACAATTTCCAAATTACGGACAAAAAAATATTGTTACTTGACCTTTTGACCTTTGACCTCATGACCCCAAACTTCCACCAGAGAATCTTAATTGGGTAATACATGTATACACCAAGTTTTAAGAAAATATCTTAAGGCATTGCATAGATATGTTGGAAATAGTGAAATTTTACGTATTTGACCTTGACCTTTTGACCTTTGATCTTGAGCATGTGCACCCAAAAGTTGATAGGCACAACTTCACCCCCTAATACACATACATGCCAAGTTTCATTAGGATACCTCAAAACGTTTTTTAGTTACGCTGTCCACAAAATTCATTACGGACGGAAGGACGGACGGACGGACAACCCGAAAACATGATGCCTCCGGCACCACTTCGTGGCGGAGGCATAAAAAAAAAGAAAAAAAAAAGGCTGTCAGCTGTGATTCAAGAAAATTTCACACTGCAAATATTTCTTGCTTTAAAGTATGCACAAAACTACTTCCATTGGGGTGTAAGAACAACATTTTGTGTAAGTAGAGAATAGAGATTGTTAAGAATTGGGTGTGCACTTTTGATTATTGCAACACAAGATAGATACTCTAGAATCTACTTTTTGAAACAAAAATCTTTACAGTATCCTGTCTTCATTTCTTTCTGAATCTACAACTCCTCAAAGATTAGCTGATTGATGTAACTACCTTTATGAGGGTCGTAAAATTTTGATATACACTGATCAGGATCCTCTGATAAAATAGTTATCGCAGCACAAGCATGGCTCCTGTAAGCAATATGTTGATTAAACAGAATTTCCCCACTAGTTAAAGTCAGGGTTAACCACTCTGGAATTGGACTCCAGCTATCACTGGGGTAACATGACTCTCAACTGGTATAGCCATTGAAGACAGCTGCTCTGGTTTGTCCAAAAGATCCACATTCTCTCGACGGAAAGACTTTGACTTGGCACCAGCAAAGTTCCTGAAAGAATACAAGACAAGCTTATCAACAAAGAACATGATACATGTACTACAAAATACCACAAATCATAAGCAATTACATCTGGTACAGAAATCCTATGACCCACCAAACAAACAAATAAGCACAAACTACAATAACAGTGAACACATTCTGAACAAGACACTTTTTTTTTCTTTTAATACTGCACAATTTATTCTGACAAATGATGTATGGAATTGCGACTGATTGACAAATTGCCCCACATCGACGTAAATAAGCACTGAATTGATCAGTGTTTTAGTAGTAGCCATGATAAAAAATCATGGGCGTACATACTCGAGCAGGATTCGAACCTACGACCTCCTGATCACCGGACAGGCGTCATCTCCACTAGACCACCGAGCTTTCGCCCGACAGCAAGTGTTGGTTCTAATCCTTATAGCATGCAGCGGGTACTGCTTTGTTATTCAAATTCATGAAATTCTTCCGTCGAGATGTTTTCATTGCGACTGATTGACAAATTGCCCCACATCGACGTAAATATCATGGCTACTACTAAAACACTGATCAATTCAGTGCTTATTTACGTCGATGTGGGGCAATTTGTCAATCAGTCGCAATGAAAACATCTCGACGGAAGAATTTCATGAATTTGAAGAAGTATGGAATTGTTTGCTTGATTTTCTTCTGAACTTAATAATCTATGCTTTATAATAAGGAGCTACAGTGTCAAACCTTGGCAAAACCATCACTGGATCAATAGAGATGAACACAAAGTGACTCCACGTCTTCCAGTCCTCTTCTGTTTCCCAGATCTCGTAGACAGCATAGTTACAGGTCCCCTCATGGCCTCAAACATTCTCACACTGTAGCTGCCATTGTGTATTAGTGGAAACAACAGAAATACAATGCATGACATTACTGGGTAAATACTGTATACCTTTTGGAACATAATTTTATCAACATATAATAAACTTGATGTTGAAAAGATGAACTGAAATGTTTCCAATTAGTACCATATTGATGTACCAGTACTTGTTTCAGGTTTCTCTAGGTACTGCTATTACAGTTTGCCTACAATATATTTAGAGGCATATATATTGTAATTCTGCAAGGGGGAAAGCAATGATAAATGATGATGATGATGATGATGATAATCATGACTAGAAACATCATTTTCATTATTCAAGTAATAACAACAGTGATAATTCATCATGAAAATTTTATTATGATCACTACCATCACTACTTTATTATTCCTAATATTACTAGCTTTGAAAAAACACACCAAATCACTATATTCCAAGTTTATCACAAAAGTAAAAAAAACATTCACAATGGGGCATAAAGTCTTGACTTCCTAAACTTCATCTTTGAAACTTTAGTTTCAACACACACACACACACACACGCACACACACACACAAATAAATAACAATAAAGAGGTAAAATTTGAACAACAATTTTCAAACAGTACAAGTACTTGACTAAGTTAGTACTTGACTGGATTAGGCATCCAGAATTCTGCTCTGTTGAAAGATAGGGATGGCTGTTTATATCTATATCCTCTGAGAATTGTTCATTCAGCTTATTCAATCTCATAACTTTCCATAAGAAACATCACATTCATAGAAGAAAAAAAAAAGAAATAAAGTCAATTTTCCTCACTCTGTGATTAGTATAATATTACTGAAGCACTTTCCATTCAAAATATCACACCAGTGGGAATCTAGCAATGAGGACACGATGTCTTACCTCACACATCCATCATCTCTTCCTGCTGCATCAACGTATGTCCTCAGGTTGTCACGGAAACTTCATATTCTTTTCCTCCTGTACGGCGAACTACCTGCCGACAATGAATGCCTGTGGAGAGTAATCGTGATCGCGTGAATAACTGCAGTCAGCAACGCGCTGTCGTAATGATACTGACCTGTGTGACAGTAACTCTAATTGTTAGTCTCATGGGGGGGGGGGGGAGAACAACTAGCAATCTATATTTCATGATGAGTTACACATATTACTCCAGGTTAGAAGGCATATAACCCTGTTTTTTATGATGTCTATGATGGTCCCCCTTATTTAAAAGCCACCGTAATGTGTAAACGTTATCATTAGACAGCGTAAGCTGTGAGCGCGAGCAGAAACAACCACAACTAAGTCAACGTTGAATTCAATGCTTCCCCATGTCTCATTTAATTCAAATTTATGTGAGTGACTGGAAATGAGATACTAAGGAATCCCTGAAATTTTGGTGGAATTTGGTAGAGTGAAATTTGAGGTATATCTTCTTGCCTCTTAGATACGATATTGGCTTAGGCCTACTGCCAATACTGCATTAAATTTACCATTTTACTACCGCCGGAATCTGTCTCTAAGAAGCCCATGACCGACGGCAACGAGAAGAGACAGATCTCAGACAAATTTCAATGGTCGCGCTCTGTCCACACGTAGTGCTCCTCTACAAGTTAGCGTGGATATGTCTTCCTGGACATTTTGCTGACTAAACCATACAGATACAGATCTCATCGGTCTACGACAGTTTACCAACCTGGGGTTGCTGTAACCGCAGCAGCGACCCCATACGGACAAATACGTACCGTAAAGGGCTGTTACTGTGTTACAGCGCCCCGCGACGGGGTTAGGGTTGCTGAGGCTGAGCCCGTATCCGTAGTGCCGGTGCGGTGCCGGTGGTTGAGCCTGAGCCTATTAACAGCCTCAGGCTGTGGTCTTGCCCTTGGCCTGCTTGATGTTTGGGTTGGAGACCGGATCGTCATGGCAGGCGCTGCCGTAACTATACACAGCCCAGTCGCTGTACGTAGGATATTCGCACAGCGTACCTCCGTCTGGTCGGGCTATTCGTAAACGCTGCCGCTGATGTAACCCCCGCCCGGGGCGGCCGGGCGCTGTACCAGTAACGTGTTGGGGTCGCTGCTGCGGTTACCGCTGATGTTGCTCTGCTCGTGCTAACTTAGTCTCCAAGTATATCCACGACCGGGCGACCTGATCCCGATCGATCTCGCGCTCGTCATCTCACTGGCAATGGCGGAGCTGAATCTCTTGCATAACGCCATCGAGATCGTTCCTACTCCCACTTTCAGAAGAGACAGACATCGAAATCGCTAAATATGCTTTGTATAATAGCGCGCGTACCACGCGAGCGTCTAGCTCTCACCGCGCGGTATACGGGCTAGCAAGCGCGCGCGGATGTGCATGCGCAAGCAATTTGCAAATTGATGGTGTATACCACAGTGTACACGCAACGACACGTGCAGCGTAAGCTTGCGCTGCGCTGTATTGTCATCGAATGACTTTTTATTTTCATGGAATGATTTTTTGTTCATCGAATGGTTTTTTGTTCATCGAATGATTTCTTGTCGTAAGTATAGAACGCCATGTCAAATATATCTTGGGTCTAATATATTTTTGGTGAAATATATATATTTTTTTGTCGAATATATTTTGGTGAAATATGATTTTTGGTCAAATATATTTTTTGTCAAATATATTTTGGGTCAAACATAGTTTGTGTCAAATATATTTTTGATCAAATATATTTTTGTGAAATATATTTTTGGTGAAACATATATATTTTTGTCAAATATATATTTTGTCGAATATATTTCGGTCAAACCTTCATATTTTCTTTTCAAATATATATTTTGTTTGAATATATATTTTATGAAATATATATTTTATCGAACATATTTTTGTGGAATGAAATTTAAATTGATGAAATGGTTTTTTAGTTGGTGTCGAACATAAATATTTGATTCCCCTCTGGCGCGCCATAGCTCGGGTGCCGTCCACTGTGCACGCGGCGTAGACCGCATACCACGGCGATGAGTAGTGACGTGCCGATCGCAACGAAGGTACCGTTATCTCTCGACAGTCGTTGCGATCGGCACGTCACTACTCATCGCCGTGGTATGCGGTCTACGCCGCGTGCACAGTGGACGGCACCCGAGCCGATAAATCATAATTAAACGGCAAGGATGATATTGCCGGGATTCCATTCTGCTGTGATCGATCGAAGTCGACGATACTATATTAAAAGATACTATCGCTCGGGCCTCGTCCATGGACGATACGTCATATGCAAATTTTCATTGAAAAAGGAGCATGAGTCTTTTTAGGTTCTCCTCACGAATATCACAGTGTCATTTATTTTAGGTAAATATTTTATTTCTAGAATTCATTTTGGTGTCTGAAGGACATATGAAACAAATTGGTTCAACCTGTCGTACGGCTAATAGGCAATATTGTAAATGGACATGAACTGAACTGGGGCAAACCCTACGGGCGTTTTACCATTCACTCTTCATCATCTTTACTCTAAAAAAAAAGGCCCATGTGTTACTGTCAACTAATTCCTGAAGATAATGAATAAATAAATGAAAAAAAAAAAAAGAGTAAACTGCCATGTAACTTCACTGTCCGGTATTGATATTCCACATTATTTATTGGTTTATTGATTATTTCATTGAGTCATTTATCTATTTCTTTCATTTATTTATTGATCTATTCATTCATTCATTCATTCATTCAGATCTAATTTCAGATCATGCAACACCCCACTCCAGTGGCATTATCAAAAAGTTCAACATTAATACACCATTACTATAATCTATGATCAATCTATTGCATGTCACCAACATTCATGTCTTTTGTTTCAAATTCCTACCTCGTTTATATCAATTCCCCAACAGGTAAAACTAAGACAAGACAAGACGAGACATGTCCAAACTTGTCTGTTTGGAGATGCCTCGCGATGTTCAGTCAAGTTTCGCCGTTTCACCCTCACCCTCCATCAAGAAAAAAAAAAAATCATATTTACGGGGACTTCATTTCAAAATATATACCTGAACATAGAAAGCATATATATATATATATATATTTTTTTTTTTGCATGAATATATTGTTGTTATTGTTGCTTACTGTTTTATGTAAAGCGTATAATTCCTCGATAATGACTCTCTCACATGTCCTTCTCTTTGATTGTATAAGAATCAAATCAATAAAATTGCAGTGACGTCAAAATAAACTTAAGTAGCAACGACACGAATACACAAACTAAAAAGGAAAAAAAAGTATCAATAAAAGAGCCCACAACTCGTTGGCGGTAGCTGTTCTAGCAGCCGACAATCACCCACACAATATTCAAGTCTTCAGGCCTCATTAGGTTTAACAATGAGAGATACGGCAGCATGTGGAGAAAACGGTATCCACATCATTCGTGTGTGCGCCGCGCCGCCGCGCGTCTTTCTTGCGCGGGGTTGGACTCATGTCGTGTGAAGCTTGTGGCTCGTACGTCACACAGGGAGAAAAGAAACAGAAGTGAACCGCAAACTTGCCCCTAATTAGTATACATTATTAGATTATTTTTCTGTCCACACTAATGCAATTAAGTCTCCTGTATTGCGTCATTGCTCACGCTGTGGTGGTATGACGTAGGGGAAACATAAGAAAGTGCGATATATAGAAAGAGACAGATACACATATGAATTATTAATAACTATCACTGCGGGCTCCACTATAGGTGAATACATAAGAGTACTTACACAAGCAATACAAATATCTATCATTAAGGTCACGTATCTCACGGTATCAAGCACTGACAACAGCTGAATCCCAGTTTGGCATAATTCGCACTGTGTAAGTTTTGTTTAAAAACGTTCATGCATGCTTTTACACTTGATGCTAAATCGATGAATCTGTCAAAATCTAGAGTAATAATTTTCTGATCGTCATCTATTCACACATCATTACCACAGTATTACATTCATCATCATCATCATCATCATCATCATCATCGTCATCATCGTCATCATCGTCATCATCATCATCATCAATGTCCCAATCACAGCTTTCATCATCGTAGTTATCATAATAATGTGATCATGAAGGTGATCGTGATGTACGGCCTGCACGCTCCCAGCGTATGATTATGCAATATCTCGTGCTCTACATAATATCAAACAACTCAGTCAGAACTGCAAATTTAATAAGACTTTTTATCTAAAAAAATATTTTGTGAGTCTCCGGCAGCCTTTGTGATGAATGTTAACCTTGATACTGGCGACTGCGTCGAAATGATATCCTCCTCAAATGCTAACTCATTGATCATGCTATCATAATTGTATACATTTCTACTTAAAGGTTTATCTTTGGGAGCAGTGATTTTAAAAATGTTCAAGATATCACATTTGATGCATATGTGTAGGTCTGTTGTATCACAAAACGACCTACCATATAATTTTTTTTTTTTGCAATAAAGCCTAAAATATATGGAGATATCAATATTTTTCTCAATAAACCGTAACTGCAGACGTTTTAATCTGGAAGTATTCTTATTATAACTATTGCTCACATTTTGTGTATTTAACAATACTTAACATCGATTATACGGATTCAGTTTTTTTTTTAGTGGTTGTTTCTAGTCTTAACTCGCATTTTAGAACTACTTGTAGTAGTTTAAAGCACTAATGCTGGGTTTTTGTTTCATCTGCAAATGGTAAACTATGCCTTTAACCTGTCATATCAGTTTACTATGTGTACTACTTTTGTGTCATGATACTTTGCATTAATACCCATCACAATCAAATCATAATCTCTGATTGATTTATCCAGAGAAGGGATATCCTGACCGTATTTGATATTGCAGGGTATAATAAAACCAGTCCTGATCTCGTATTCTCAAATTGTCGTAACATTATACTGTCTTTGTGTGCATAATGCGTTGTTTACACTTACACCTTTCACTCCTAACGTGTGCATTTCTTAATACGGAGTCTCCAAGTAGAGCAGTCTATCAACAAGATGAATGATGGCCTTTGTTTTGAAGGGTATTTTGTTATTTTAATCTCAAGGAGATGAGGACGAAGAGGAGGAGAGGGAGGAGGAGGAGGATGAGGATGAAGGACTATAGAAAATAAAATAAAAATCAAAGTAGAAGTGGAAGTAATAAGTATGTATAAGAGGAAAAAAAAAGAATTAAGAAGATGATGATTATGATGATGATGATGATGATGATGATGATGAAGAAGAAGAAAAAAAGGAAAGGAAAAGGGAGAGGAAAAAGAAGAAGAATCAAAAAGAGGAAGGAAGATAGGGGGGTGGGATGGAGAAGGAAAAAAAAAAAAAGATTTATGAGCAGTACTAATGATAGCTCGCCATATCACATAAACAGTGAAGGCTGCCCACGCCGAGCACGCGCGGGCGGGCGGGCGTGCACCCGCACCTGCACTTCCAACCAATACTGTTGGCCGGGGCTGAGCGGCTCGATATAATTCGATAACATCTAAACACGAGTGTTAAATTGGATCGCTCATTAAGTCATTTGATAAATGTTTGGAATGCAGAGGCCCACGAAAACAAGACGAAACGAATCTGCCATGCAGCCCGTGGCATCCGCATCTCTGTCTGTCCCATCCCGTGTCCCATCAGCAGCAAAGATCAGCCGAACGCCTGCTTGTCCTTTCATTTAAGAGTTACTAATCTTCGGTGTAATTTATTCCCAAGACAGGGGCGTAGGCGCACACATGGGAATACCTTCACAAGCTGCTGGGAAATGGGGAGGGGTGAAACTAGGGGGGGGGGGGGCGGGGGCAGGGGAAATTTGAATGATAAAAAAACAAAAACTGACACAAACGTTAATTAATACCTGAATAACTCCAGTGAATAAAATTGGTACATGATGTATTCGTTAAAAAATTGAAATTTAGTAAAGAAATAAATTGATGAATAATGACCATTTCAGGTACATGGATGAAACATCACGCAAATGCAACAGAATGTACAGTTTACATCATAAGTATTCGTTTTGTGAAATTCGTCAGGCATAAGATGAGTGGCAAAACCGAGCAAATGCTCCCCGTTCCTAATTTCAGTTACTTTCGATTTCCCCCAAGGTATGTTATGTATGATGATGATCTATCAACTCATACGCCAAAAATAACATTGAGTGCCCGTGCTTTTCACCGCTTGCTCAGAGGAATCAAAATGCAATAGCGCCCTCAAGCGTTCCAGTGATGCCATTAGAGCGTAATGCCGACGTCTCGAGTTGAAAGAGATTGCCAGTTGCAAACTGACCTGGAGCAAGACGATCAATCTTCGTCATCCAGTCATCACGTAACCAACGTGGCAGTCCCTGCATCTTTTTAAAGTACCATTCCACACCATGTTAAAATTGGCTTCGATAGGTGGAGTAGAAGTAGCGGTTTCACAAAATCGAGCTTATCATAAGACAAGAGAGTTAAGGTTTTCTAAAGTTTGACTCGCTGTCGAAAAATATATACAATTGTAATTGTGAATTGGTCGCAATGGCAGAATTTTAATTGGACCTGAAATAAGAATGTCGTGGGATGTCAAAGTTTCACATCGAATTCTACTATTGCCTGAGGCAATGATGTCCTCATAATACATTATTTAAATGGCATTGAACTTCAGCACCTACAACATTTTTGCCCCTTTAAAATCCAGGTTACCACAACACAACATAGATGGATGAGAAGGATACAAGTTTCGAGTCAATTCAATTCAATTCACATTTTTATTTCATTTTTCGAAAAGAACATAGACCTCTCAATGTTTTTCATGGTTTGCTTCATGTGAAAAAGGAAATTTAGAAAGGCTTTATGCTCAGGAGACTAGTCAAGTGCGGAGATGACATCATCAAATCCTACAATTTGTGTAAGTGGTTGTTATCATAGTTATCACTGTTTATCTGAAAAAAAAAGAATGTCATCACTTCTGTTTATTTTGTGTCTGATATTACTGAAATTTCTACTATTCTGTTAATGTCTGGTTTTTTTTTTTTTAATCTACAAAGCCGACAATCATGACCATGGTGTTGAATTGTACTTAATGATCCGGTAGCGTGTGGATACCATGAAGTTGGAAAGCTGGCCCACCTCGGATATCTTCGAGAATCTCCGTAACGAATTGTGTATAGCTTTATCACTGATCTCTGTGTAAGTACACACACAGCCGAAGAATCTCGACTAGAGTCGACCATTACCGATGAGCATACGCTTTGCTGATCGTTGCTATTTATGGTTGTCGAATGTATCCCGATAGGCAGTAGTATGAATCGGCCACCAATGAATCCCTATGCTATCTGGTCTTTAAAGGTAATATTTACCATTTGCAGATGAAACAAAAACCCATCTTTACTACTTTAAAATAGCTCCAAACTGTGAGTTAGGGAGAGAAACAACCAATGTAAAAAAAATGTTAATCACTATAATCGATGTTGAGCATTATCAAATACACAAATGTGAATACTAGTCGTAATGAAACTGTTTTGAGAATAAACCGTTTATGTAATTATGGTTTATTGAGAAAAATAGTCTTATCTCCCTATATTTAGTCTTTATTACGATTTTTTTATAGTATGAATGGATTTTTGTGGTAGGATGTTTTTTGATACAACTGACCTACACATAATATGCATCAAATGTGATATCTTGAACATTTTTTTTTTTTTAAATCACTGCTCCCAATAGGCACACAGGATGATCATGAAAAGGAGAATGTGAAAAACAATGATAGATGTGATACTGCCCCCTAAACTGTTTCCGGCAATCAGGACGTGGATGGAAGCGGTATTGGTCGCCGAGAAACAAAAACATGCGAAGGATCAAGAGGAGGCGAAGGAAAGAAGAAGAAGGAGAAGAAAAAGAAAAGGAGGAGGAGGGGAAAGATATACTCAAATAATAAAAGAAGAAGAAAAGGAAAGGGGAATAAAAAAAAAAAGATGATGGAGGAGGAGGAGGAGGAGGAGAAGATGACCAGGAGGATGAGAAGGGAAGGAGAAGAAAAATATGAATTGGGTTTCATTAATGTGGCAGTGATTTGATCAGAGCATTGATGCTGAGCTTATTCATAAGATATATAGTAATGACATCATAATGGTTAATGAGCACCGTGGCGTGTAATTTCAAACATGATGAGGATGATGTAATCGTCCTTGTAATTCTGGTATCCATGGTGACGAGATGGATAGCGGAGTCATTTATGATGATCGAGTTAGTTCTGAATTGAGTACCCAAAGTTGTATAATGGAGGAAAGACTGCAAAAATCTTGTTTTCTTTTCTTTTTATATCTTCCTGTCAATAGCCTTTCTGTTTTCTGAATCACCATCTCATCTCACAAGCTGTCTACGGACAGAGTAATCTGCTGGTTTTACACTGATGTCAACAACAGATCAAAAATTTCATCGCTTTCTTCATCGGCAGGAAGTTTGCTTTAGCCAAAATATGGACTGCACATGTGCGGGTCAACTTTATAGCCTTTATCAAGACAATAATAATTATGTCTTCTGAAAACGTCGATATGTTGAGGGTTAATTGTCGAAATGCCAAGTCCTATTATTTAGATAAGATGCGATTAAGATTCACATTCGCAGCTAGGGAATGATAAACAATTACCTGTAAGGTAATGAAACACCGACCGATCACTATTGTATTTTTGGCAAGTGCATGCATCTTTCAAAAGAATGCCTAATCCGTGTTCTTATCGAACAAATTAATGTAACTGCCGATGATTTTTAGTCTTAACTTCCGCCCAGAATTCTGATCTGGCGTATTAATGTATATGCTGAGTTTGTAGGGCCTAATAACAGTGAACGTGATCACAATCAATGTTTCTGGTTGTCTTTCAGTTAAAGAAAAACTACTTCAGACTGGAACGCAGGCTAGATACGCCTGGTGGAGAGGGCACACAATTTTCTCACCTGCCTGGCATAAAAAGGTTATAGAATGCTGGCAGATTTTGCCGTGGATTATGGAGCTTACCTGGTGAGTCTTTTTCGATCATGACAGGCCAGAGGTTATTGCACCCAAAAGAATTCCAGGAAAGACAGGGAAATGACTACATGTTATGTGTCTGGTAGCTTTTTTTTTTTTTTTTTTTGGGGGGGGGGGGCCGGGGGGAGGGGGCAGAGCTATGACTTGGAAAAACGAAGATATCTCAATGTAATGTCTTTGTTCTTCTCCAATGGTGACACAAAGGCTGCATAATACACTTTATGCTCCTAAAATCGTTTTTGAATCTTCAATAACCTCTTCATTTATTCATCTTCTTGATTTATTTTCATTCATTTTTTTTTCATTCATTCATTTCATTCATTCATTGTTCATTGACGGAATGATTAACGACTTGCATTCTGTAAAAACAAAACAAAACAAAACAAAAAAGTTATGGAATAGTTGATTCACGTCCTCCGATGTGTTGTTTCGTAATGTCAGTCTGTCACTTCCGAGTTCACTTACTTAGACAAAGGTGAAAAAAAATAGAACAGGTTTCTAGAAGTATGTCGGTTCTGATATTTTCGTGAGCATTTGTGAGGTTGCGTGCACTTCACACCACATTGATGAGTTTTATAGATTTTTCTTCTGTTTGAAAATTGACTTGCAAAAGTTTACAAGGATATTTTTGTCAGTGAATTTTCATCACACACACTCAACAATGAACAGTTAGTCAGTGTTTCCTTCGAAAAAAAAAATGTTCTTGGACTTGGTAATTATATTGATTCCAAATATCAACAAAGTACAACACGTAACGATCATTAGTTAGCAAAGTTAACACAAATGAATAATATAAGTAATCTAAAAGGTGAAATCATGCTGTATACTTTCTTCTACGGGTGCTTCCTTTAAAAGTAACAAAAGGTGCCTGAATCATAAACGAATAAAAATGCACAAATCTCATAGAATCTTTTCAAGGTTAGGTTCTAACTATACGCACTTTCCTTCTAACCCTCTCCTAGTTTAGTCTCTTTCCTCTCCCATCGCTTGATGGACCTTTGATTGCAAACTTTTCTCAACTATCTAATGTAATGTAATATAATGTGATATACTATAACATGATATAGTATAATATAATATAATATAATATGATATAATATAATATAATATAATGTAATATAATATAATATAATATAATATAATATAATATGATATAATATAATATAATATAATATAATATAATATAATATAATATGATATAATATAATATAATATAATATAATATAATATAATATAATATAATATAATATAATATAATATAATATAATATAATATAATATAATATAATATAATATGATATATAATGTAATATAATATAATATATAATAATCTTTCTGGCCCTGTCTGTCCGTATTATGTGCAATGTATCATTTTTCAATTTTCAGGAAAAAAATCTGTCAAAGTAAAGACAAAAAGATATAACACATATAGTTTCCTTGAAACAGTTTAATAGTATATCGATCGTTTCAATACTGCAGGAGATCGCACAAACCTTGGCTTTGGACACAGAGGATACTCATGAGAAGCTATATGTATACAGATGAAATGGGTGATATTTCGAATGAATGAAATAGGGAATAGCACAGGGAGACATAATATATGTAGGAAAACACTGTATTGAGCGTATGTGTATGAGCTATACACAGAGAGATGGATAGATACTATACGACTGACGAAATAATGGTGACGGACGTGCAGAGTAGAAGATGGACGAGGTATAGAGTGCAGGGGAACTTTCCAAACATATCCCCTGGATGACTCCAGGATAACTCATGAGGCGAGAATATACTAGCAGATAGGGAGACCGGGATATACCCACGGTATCATGTGTTAGAAAAAACATCCGCCGACAAAAAATGAGCTCTCGAAACCGAGCGAAAATCACTCCCGATCCTCATAAAAAACTGGGTCAAGAACACCCACGATCCGAGAAAATCACGTTCTTTCTATCGGAGGGGAAGAGAGAAAAGAGACAGATACAAAAGAGAAAGAAGAGAAAGATCTCTGATCCCCATCAAGATGATAAATGTGGACACCCTTCATCACGAACTGCATTACAACTTATCCACCGATGTAACCTCTCGCCGATACCTTCGGCTTTCCGCCGCTGAGGGACACGATGTGTGATGTCACCGGGGCTTTTTTTTTCGTTCTCTTATATTCTCTCTGCGTGTATACTACGGTTGTATATATTCTTGCGAACTGTTATGTATTTGACCTGATGTACCTATTGCCGTCACATTTCAACTCAGAGCAATGTATCACCTCGCAGTATCACTCAGAAAAATCTACGAGGTATTTTAAGGGGATTCCATAGGTGACGGTAGTATATTTTTGCATCGTCATTTTGTTATAAAAGTAGCCTCCCCCGCCAAAAAAAAAGAGACCCCTCCCAACAAAGAAAAGCTACATCAAAAGAAAGTTGAAAGCAAATCACAATAATCTATGGAAACTCGCTGTGGTTGGACATTGATGCATTATAATCAGCGAGCTATCATGAATGGCGCAGCCTGGACGCCAGAAAATGAAAAATAAAAAAGATGGGACTGGTTTTATTCACTTGACTGCTATGTCAAATGAATGAAACTTATACAACATATTGATTTGATACAAGGAATTATCATTCTCTTAGTCGCATCCATAGAAACAATCTTTTCATGATAGAGTCCACAAAAGATATAAAAGAAATTTGTTTTGTCACAACAACCTACAAGTTATCCATCCGTCGCAAACTTCATCATCAATCTGTATGACTAACCATGATTTGGGGATGAAAATACAGCATGATAAGACCAAGTTTTCATTTCTCACCCCCTCTTCATGTAGACCCCTCCTTGGCTCTGTCCGTCGAAACATATTCCTTTAAACGTACCTCCCAAGAGAATCGACCATCTGATTGCTCTTCTCACTATAACACAGCTCTACACAGGCCATTCTCAGCATTGCTTCCTGTAATGAACACGACATTACGCGTCACTCCACTCGTACTCCAGGCATCCGTAATAGAGCTTCCATGATGTCGGACGTATCATATCGGTAAATAGGTTCTGTTTCCGCCCGACCCCCTCCCTATTTGCTGCATTCCCTTACAACTCTTGTTCGACACTAATTCGATAAAGACAGATGATCTGCTAATTTTCTCTTTTAAACAGTCTCAGTATGGTCACTAAATTTGCAAACTTTCATTTTGGAAGTACGATGGATGGAAAAAATATATAGCACGCGTTCTGTTCCTGTCGTGGTTTAACCATGCTTGATTAAAGAAGATTTTACACTTTGATATCAAATTGTTTTGAATCATATTGTTTGTTATTGTGTTGCAGATAAAGTTTTGTATTGTATTGTATTGTGTTCTATTGTATTGTATTGTATTGTATTGTATTGTATTGTATTGTATTGTATTCTATTCTATTCTATTCTATTCTATTCTATTCTATTCTATTCTATTCTATTCTATTCTATTCTATTCTATTCTATTCCAGAGACTCAAGATGTCGTGAAGATATCGATAATGAGTATACAACAAAAGAGTTAGTTTCTAACGTGCAATATCCCCCACCACCACCACCACAAACACACATGCGACATTTTTCTGTTGTGTTTTTTTTTTTATCTTTATAGCATAGCCAGAGTGGAAATTGCAAGAGCCATCACGTACCAGAAGTGTCAAAGACTGAGGCGCGATCTATCTGTTACCCCTTCTTCCACCCCTCCTTTTACCCGTTGCAGTGCTTTGCATCGACACCAACATTGTAGGGGCAGATTATGAGCTATTCTCTCTGATTCGATCGGTTTATAGAAGTAATATATAGACGGAGAGATGGAACTTGACCTCGACGTTACGGGCCGTAGTACTCCAATGACGGGCGAAATAAGGTCACGGGGTCGTGTACTTCTGTCCGGTGAGAGCATCCCGATGACTGAGGTCTCGGATCCGCGTTTACATCACACCCCCGTCCTTTACGGAGCGATGGGATTGAGATGCGGGGGATAACATTTGTCTTATCCTGGGTGTCGTATCGTGTATCACCCCAGTGGATACATCGCGCAGCTCGACGCGGCTGTTCTGACATCCCTCCTCCCCTCCCCCGTCTCCATGGAGACAACAGTTTGACCTTCTACTTTCACTATGTCGAACTAATGTTTCCTGCTCATCTATCTTGAATTAGCTTGGATTATGCGAACTTTAAAAATCATCTTGTCTCAAAGTGTCACACGAAGACAGTTTAACGAGCAGGGAAATAGCTGGAAAGGGATTCTGAGAGGACTGTAAGGGGACCTTTAATAAAACCATATTTTTTTTTTTAATTGAAGAAAGGAAAAGGAAAAAAGATGTGTTTTCAAAGAAAGCCAAATATCTTTTTCATGCAACTCTGTCCAATGCTTGTTGTTGTTTTTATTTGGAAGTGGGCATTTGTTTTGATTTATGCATTGCATGTATGTGATTAGGTATCCAAAACATTCATCGAGTCACTAACACCACGAACGCGGGCGACGAATAGAAATGGACTGGTAATCTTTTCAGGGAAAAAAGTAAAGAAAGACCGCAAATTTCAGACACAACATCTTATAATCATAATATAATTTTATTTAGGTCTAATGCCGTCTTTGCATGACAATGATAATTATTATCATATGATGATAATTCTAATGATACCAGGAATAATGTACTACTAATAAAACTATTACTTTTGTTTATTATTAGTGTTGTTATCACTTAATTATTATTATTTTCATCATCATCATCATCATCATCATCATAACCAGCATTTCAGGTTCTCGACATAATTCTATATGTAAAAAGGTTGAATAACATTCTGAAGATAAAACTAAAATGTGTGCTTTTATTTCACACGTATTGTTCTTGCTAGCTTAACAGTTAACAGTTAACTCCACTTTATTATGTGCTTTGAAGCGTTTGCACACGACTTTCATTCTGAGCTCGACAGGTGAACTTTGCAACCGACGAATCGATATCAAATGTCAGGTGCAACACTCTTTTAAAATTTTATTTAGCTCTTCGAATTTGTCCCCAATTTGTCACGTTTTTTCTTGTTCTTTTTTTCCAGCCACCCCTCTCTCATCGGGAGGGAGAGAATGTAAAGCAACTTGTATCAGCTGCTGCTTTACAAAAGGAGGTCAAATATTTGGATGATTGACGGGGAAAATTACAAGGCGAGAAAAGTTGACTCGCTCCACTGAGATCCATTCGCCACTTTTCGCTTAAGCCCATCAGCGAAAATAAAGGCGTGGGACTTCTGTCAACGGGGCACAAGGGGCCAGAAGAATTTTTGCTGAGGTATGATACAGAGAGATCAATTCTGTTTTGTGAGAGACCGCGAGAGAATTTGTGGTAAAACTTTGATTGTTTTTTTTTTCCTTCCCACTCTTGTGAAAAAAGAACCCAAAACAGTAAAGACACCAAAATATGCAAGACAGATTTAGACATGAAAATCTGATTAGCGCTGGATATTTATACTGTTATGTAAATACATGTCAAAATCGATGTTTCACTATAGAGGTATAATTGTCAATGTGATTATTTATAGTATAAGAAACCACAAAAGCTAAATGAAATGGTTTAATATAGGCATAAAAATAATTACCTAAGAATATTCCGCCTTTACTCTAACTCATGTTAAACTAATTTCAAAGATGTATGATTTGTGACACTTTAATTATAGAACAATAATAACATTGGCAGGATAGCCTGGCAACCAGCGTATTTTGAAGTTTAGATGCGGCAAGGCGTGAGTGAGCCTAGGCATTCAAAAATAAACTGATTGATTTAAAACACACACACACACACACACACACACACAGACACACACACACAAAATATGTTTTTCAAATCATTTTGAGACTTTGGAGATTCGAAATTTTGACTTGTAAACACATAAAAGAAGGAGAAGTAATCACATTATATTTTACTTTCCCTCAAAATCATTTTAATTTGTAGCTCTTTCTTATTCAGTGCCTGCGAATTCATGAAGGCTACATGCATGATGACGGATCAGAAACATATTCCCACACACGAAATACACATCATCAATACTGCGCATGTCATTTTTTTTTTCGAGTAAGTGCTACGTTATTGTATACAATGAATGAGTGAACATATAAAAAAAACAGACATTATGAGGACAATGAACTAGACAAAATTGAAAGGAGCAAGAAGGGGACCAAGTGAGAAGAAAAACGGAAGAAGGGTAGACAAATGGGAACTCAACCCGGTAAAAAAAAAGAAAAGAAAGACAGAAAAGAGAATAATAAAAATACAGCTACAAAATTGACGTTTATTGATATTGAACGGGAAGGGGATGAACGAAAATGATGAATTAATCAGGGTCGGATCCAGGAATTCCGTAAATTCCTTTACAAAAAATAAAGGGGTAGAGCACGCACTCCTCCACCATTTTTTCTTTTAGATTTCTTTTGTTTTAACAAAAAAATAAAGGATCCGCCACTGGTTAATAAGAGAAGAAAAACTGACGAGAAATACACTGCGATAAGAAAATTAAATAGGGAGAGATGGGAAGAAAGAATGAACAAGGTGGAGACAAGGAAAGCAACGTGACAGAGAACGATCAGGAGGAGAAAGGCGAACGACACAGACAAAAGGTATGGCTATGCTCAAAGGAAGAATGGGAGAAATTTGGAGATAAGATTCCGAGAAAGAAGATGTAATTTGTACAATGCTTACTGTCCTCTCTTCTTCATAATATACGAAAAGCCCAGATGCTTTACATTATTGAAGAGCGAAGATGAAACTTTCATTATTGGGTAGTCGAGAAGATACTTATCCGTAGGACCTGGAAGTTTATCCGAAGGAATTCTCTGTCTTCTAATTTAGAGACCCAGGCAAGAAGAGGGGAGGGAGGAGGGGAAAAAGAGAAAATGAAACGGCATCGAAATCGGATGTATTCGCGATGGGGATCTATTGACGCGCCGTGAAAGATTGTATGCTCATCTGCCTTCTCCCGCCTCCTTCAGAGCTGGAGTAATAGAAGCTGCAATATTTGGGATAGTTGGGCATAACGATATAATGAGCGTGGATTACTCGGGGAAAGCGAAAAGGAGAGATTGGCGTGGAAGTGGGAGAGGAGGAGGAACGGAGAAGGGCTGATCGTGTTTCGGAATGACGGCAGGTCATCCGGAGGGAAAGTCGCGGTAGGACCGATCTATGGGAGATCCCATTTGGCCGGAACGGCGTGCTCGACATGATAGAATGAAGAAACATGCATTCCTCCCATTTTAGAACCATCAATATCTTAAAGTGCCTCGTTACCCTTGGACAAACGCAACAGTAATTTCACCTTGGACCTTTATAAAGCCCCATGATACCACCCTCTTTAGTCAAAAATACATTCCATAGAGCCTTGGTAACCGGAAGAGAGCACAATCTATTCCAGACCCGTCAATCAAAATTTAGATGACAACGACTGTTAAAGTTGGCGTATCACTTAATTCGAAATGACGTAGCGATCCACCTCGAATACCAGTCATTGCGACACATTATCTTTTATACCACATTGATATTACACCAAAATAAACACACACGCGAATAGAAAACGTGCAACCCATAGCAACAAGCACTCTCATTCCGTAAGCAAGTGACTGGCAATGCTCGTATTAGATCAGCAGTCACGAGAAAATTAAAATGGTGATACGTGCCATTTTTCATCGTCAAGTCTCATCTTCACAGGAAGACCTGCGCTTTGGATAGCAACGACGTCATTTTGCACGTCTTTTGCGTCTCTTTACATCTGTTTGCAAGTGTGATGACAAAAGCGTTGATATCACAATGTGATTCCGCAAGATCAAAGTATAACCTAGAAGTTGGGCAATTAGGCGGTAACTCCCCAGATCTGTGTAAACTTCATACTATATCGGTGTATAAATACTTCCAACTTGATTTCCCGGTCAAATGGTTTAAAATCCTCAGTGCTCTTATCCGACTTTAGACACCGACTCCAACAACATCTGTCAACATAAAAATCATGAATAAAGAGAGTTCTCTTTTGTTCTTGGTCATTTTTAGAATAGTAAGCCACCGTAAAACGATTAACTTTAAATTCCCCGGAGTCAGATCGTGACCTCACTTAAAGGGCAGTGGCGTTGACCATTAATTTTGTCCCCCTGGATGCCAGTGTACTGGAAGCGCAGTGTACTTGTCGGTCAAGTTTCACCCTTCATTGGTCGGTCTGTCTGTCTGTCTGTCTTGTCGTAAAGTTTCTGTCTTCCCCTACCCCCTCTCTCCCCTCTCTGTCCCCCCCCCCCCATCTCTCTTTACTTTATATACCTCTTCTATCTCTGTCTCTCTCTTGCTCCCAACGTCGCAGTCGCTATCATCACTACTTGGCTCTTTCATTAGTTTTCATCCCCACACTCCCATCACGCTTCTGCTCCGCTTGACTATCGTATAATGCGCCGGAGGAGAAAAGGCCTGGGATTTAGCGAGGAATTAGAAGTATCTTGCTGTCCCCTGGCCGTATTGTCATCACTAATTTCGCGGCGGTTTTAAGTTGCGCTACGGTCTCGGCAGATGACGGCGGGTCGGTGGCGGACAGATCGCTGGATGCTGGAGAGGGCGGGGGCGCGATCCATGATTATGATATACGCGATGGAACACGCAAGTTCACAATGCTCCGCGGGAGTTTATGACGCGTTTTGGATGTATGGGTGTGGTATCGGGTGAGGTAAAGTGTGGGGCTGGGTCACACTGCTCATGAGAGAGGGCGATGTGGAGTTGAATTATAAAAGAACAAACCAAGACGTCACTGTATAAGTACATACAGAAAGTTTTAAGAACTGAAAGAAACGATATTGAATGTATTGCATCATCTTAAACAATGCCTTAGAATTTGATATCTATTTCTGAAGAAGATATGAAATTCTCTTAAATGTGGTAAAGGACGTTTCAAATAGATGATAACTACTGTATATTGACTCTTTGCGGATGATGAACAAATTAATCTTTGACCCATTGTTCCATTCAAGAGGTAAAACTATCATTTGGCACATCGCAAAAGACATTGCATGACAGCGAATTGCCCCATCCCAACCTCTCAGCCATTAAGCTGGGTGATAACTTCAGCAAATCAAGATGTGTATACTACGTGGAAAAATAGTCACTTGGTATCAAGTCCGTCATTTTGACTGATATGATAACAGACCCAGTGTTTCTGGTACATCAAATTTAGAAACTGTGGAACACAAACACAATTTTCTAGAGCACGTAAATAGGAAAGTACGTAAAGATGAGGAATGAAGTGTCGAAAATTTCATGTTCACGGTGTAAGCCAGCACATTGGCAAATTACAAACATAAATAAAAAGAATAATTCGAGGAAGGTTACTCTCATAACTACATGCAGTAATTTGCATTTCTTCATATCTCCTCTAATGCACATTCCTCTTTTAACGTAAACGAAGACACAATAATGATGGAAAAATGCTTTAATGATGATGATGATAACAATAATAATGACAATAATTATAACAATAATATTAACAATAGCAACAATAATAATAACAACAACAATAAAAATAATGGTAATAATAATAATAATAATAATAATAACCACAAAACTGGACGTTTTCCTCATATTGCATGCTTTCTGTCATTCTTCCTATGTACGCCTCAGACAGGATAACACGAAAGGGGGGGGGGGGTACGCGTCAACACCTGCAACGGCACTGCAGCTCCACCCCACCCCCTTTGCCGTAAACCGCCTCCGTGGTCGCGGCGCTTTTCGACGAGGTGAGCAGCACGACTTCGCGGGGGAAAGTGTTGCATGACCCTCTAGGCATGTTTTGACAGGAGAAGATCACTGCGGCTCCGGAATGTTTTAGGGGCTTTCTAGCCTCCACAACAAATAACTTCTCTCCTTTAATAGGCCCTGAACTACCAGCCTTTGCCATTCTCATCCTTAGCAAGACCAAAAGTTCAGTTTGTGAACTCAGTGAACTTACAGCGTTGTACTATCACCATCGTCATCAACATCATCATCATCACCACCACCACCACCACCACCATAATCGTCATCATTATCATTCTACTTGTCACCATTTTCATCATCACCGCCATCATCCTCAGCGCCATCAAAAACATCATCATTATCTATTATTTATCATTATAATCAGCAATATCATCCTAATTATCGCCCTCAACTTCATCATTACTACCACCATCAACCGTGAGCACCATCATCAACATCATTATCATTGTCAGTCACCAGCATACCTCATCACTACCACACTAACCATACCAAAGACATCATCATCATCATATCATCATCATCACCATCAACAACATCATCATCATCACTCTTGTCACCATCTTCATTGATCATCATCACCATCAACAACATTGCCAACATCATTGTCATCATCGTAGATGCTCATGTTTCCTGGTATGTGAGAACGCCCACATTGTCTTGTTATCATGCAGGGTCCGGAGGGAGATTGGATGAGATGGAAATGAATAGG
Source organism: Diadema setosum (assembly GCF_964275005.1). Taxonomy (NCBI): domain Eukaryota; kingdom Metazoa; phylum Echinodermata; class Echinoidea; order Diadematoida; family Diadematidae; genus Diadema; species Diadema setosum. The sequence continues at coordinate 40,485,113 of NC_092685.1, read as the reverse complement.
GTTGAGGAGTATTGTCAATCTTCCCCCTCTCAACCCTCCTCCTCCAGACTGGGCGTTTGTCGGCATTATTTATTTATTTATTTATTTATTTATTTATTTATTTATTTATTTATTTATTTATTTATTTATTTATTTATTTATTTATTTATTTATTTATTTATTTATTTATTCATTCATTTATTTATTTATTTATTTATTTATTTATTTATTTATTTGTTCATTTATTTATTTATTTATTTATTTATCTTTTTATTTATTTATTCATTCATTCATTCATTCATTCATTCATTTATTTATTTATTTATTTATTTATTTATTCATTTATCTATTTAATTAATTAATTTATTAATTTATTTATTTATTTATTTATCTATTTATTTATTTTTTGTTTATCTATTTACTTCTTTATTTATTTATTTATTTATTTATTTATTCATTCATTTACTTATTTATTTATTTATTTTGTGATGCGGGGTGCAAGGAAATTCAAGGGGCGTGGTTTTTGCTGTCAAATTCTTACTGATTTTGTTACCGTAGCCTCATTTTGCATTTGTCATCTTGGCATTTAAAAAAAAAAAAAAAGGCTCTACAGAAAGACTGAAACTAGTCGTCAGGACTGGTGATGGCGTGGTTCGAATGGCAGCAAGAGACAATGTAATGGTAAAGAAATGTCATCATGCAAAAACAACCAGTTTCCTTCTCTCTGAATTAAACGCCTTATAATATATCCATGTGCATTCTAATGATAACGCATTCTAAGACGACCAAGTACTCTTTTTGTTTCAATTCAAGATCATAAATCAAGAAATATACCACAGATTTGCGTAATTAGTACAATGAATGTGTTGATCTTTTTGAGATGAAAGATATCAAAATCAATGCATGGATACTGATATTCCCTTAATCATTTACATCATAATAAATCTATTTGACTGCAAACCAGCGCTTCATCGCATGCACTAGGGATGGACAAGATCTGTTAATTTATAAGAATTCACTTTGTCCAATCCATTATTTTTTCTCTCTCTTTTTGCCGACAAGAAATCTGAAATCGTCATGAGAGCACGTACGGCTGCAACCCGCTGGGTCTCTCTCAAGACCGCAAGGCACATCAGGGGCCGGCTATCGACTCACGCGGCGTGCCGACTCGACGGCACGCGCGGACTGATGACCGGCGTGTGGCGGTAGGGGACCGTCATACAACAAAGATCATTTAAGTCTTGAACAGCGTGATTGACGTACTTTCGCTTCATTCTATCGCTGGTTCAGCGCAGAGTGAAGGAGTTATAATCCCTCATGTCAAAGCAAGGAGGTATATAAGTTCTTTATACTTTTGGTCAAAGTAATCTTCAGTGTATGTCGTCAACGTCTCGGCAAGTTACAAAAGACTTTCTTGTTAAGTCTCGTTAATTCTCTGACAGTCTTAACAGTTTTACTCTACAGTTTAACGTTCATTTCCTATTGACACTTTCCCCAATTTCTGTCTGTTGTTGTTTGTTGTATTTACATAGTTTTGAATAATCTATGTGCATTTTAATGTATTACATCGTCTTATTACAGATAGATATAGTGCCATGGGGTATTGATCCATTTACGTGTCATCTATGTTGTTAAGAACATAGTACCAGGGATGCATTGTTGCTGGTACTAGAAGCGAACCAATATTCCTTTCTCGTATTTTTGCATACTCACCTAAAAATCTATCATCACGGCTGGCGAACCTCTTTCTTTTTTTCATTATTCTTCGACTGACAATAGATGAGTACATCTGTAAAGAAAAGTGTTTTTCTCTGTTTTAGTATGAAACGTCGCTTCTTCATTCTGCATTCATCTGCATTCATCCCGAGTTATTTTCTGCTTTTCTTTTTTATCTTGTTTTCTTGACAGGTATGCTCAAGTTATTAAGAACAGGCCCATTACAGATAATAACCACTAATACTATTGTTCCTTCGATGACTCCTTGAGAATGTGTTTGTGATACGTGCACTCAACAGAAGCAGTTACGAGATTCTTTAGCGAGTGTTATCATTCTTCAAAAACGGCAAGGATGCCACCATTGTTTCGTATACGAGTGATCATGTCTCCATTTGCATGTATCGTATGTCCGATCCCCCCCCCCCCCCAACAAAAAAAAAGATTACAACGGGACCCTCCGCAATGTTATCTTTAAAAATAGTGAATCAATCTAAATACAAATTCAAGTTATGAAACTATAACTTCTTTGTTATTGCCCACATCTTACAGAAAACCCCATTCAATTTGCTTCAGTGGTCAAAGAGAAATGAGAAATTTTGCAGAGGATGTCAGGAATCTCTTCCCTCCAAGTTCTGTCTATTGTATTCACACACACAAGAGCTTCGAGGTGCTAAAATTGGAAGAATCAGACTCATGACATGCTTTACAACAATCTACATTTCTCTGTGACCGCTTAACCAAATTGAATGGGGTTATCTGCAAAATAAAGCTAAGATGTTATATTTTAGGACCCTGAAGTAGCATTTAGACAGGTCAAGCATATTGGGTGTTATCAATTCGAAAAACGAAGAAATGTGAATCTGTTCTGGCAATTAAAGAACATAAAATGTGGACATAATAACGAACGAAGACATGAGGAAAACATATCCAAATCCAATGATGTATCCTTTGTGCATATCAAAGAACATAAAGATATGGTGCTGATGTCAAGAAAATTCTAAGCTGGACCTTAAAGGGGATGGCTAGTAACCGATCAGTGGGAATCAGTGGGAATGCTGAGGGATGATTGTTCCAATCATTGTGGGATTTATTTAAGAGTACATTATATATCTACTGTTGTGTGAAAATTATTTGCTTCAGAACGGTCTCATATTCAAGTAATGTGCAGATTAATGCCCCGTCACTGACCAGGGACGCTTGCCTGGAAACATTAAACTGCACATTACTTGAATATGAGACCATTCTGAAGCAAATAATTTTCACACAAGAATTGATATATAGTGTACACTTAAATGAATCCCACAAGGATTGGAACAATCATCCTCCAGCATTCCCACTGATTCCCACTGATCAGTTACTAGCCATCCCCTTTAACATCTTAAACTTAAACTAACTTACATCTTTGTATAGTCACCACTACGGCAACAAGCATCAAAGGTGCAGTGCCTTTCACGTTAATGAATATAGACTAGTGGGGTTATTTAAACATTCTCTGGTTATGCTTTAAGATCATACACGGAATCACGTAAAATTCTTAACTCAAGTTCAAGTTCAAGTTCAAGTTGATGTATTTCATTTCCAACAAACAAAATAATTGGAAGTATAATGAAACATTCATATACACAGATGTCAGAAAATCAGTACCACAATGCGATGAACAGAAATAACATTGTAAAAAAGATACAGGTAAATTATCAACAGAGATACAAAAAACTAACTGTTATGTCACTGTGGTAAATGCATAAACAATATTGCTGGAAATGGAGGGGACTGCTAAAAAGCAGAGCTTGTAGAATGCAGTCCCCTCATACAGAAAAAAAAACATATAGTAGCAAAAACAACAACAATTTCCCTAAGCGGTAGTAAAAAAAAAAAAAAGACAGAGTCATAAGTCTATCACAAAGCATGCAAAAGAAGATACACAATGAACATGATGAAAGGAGGGGGGTTAATATCGTATGCAGACAGAAAATTAATTCTGTGGTGTGATAGGTGGCATAGAGATTGTGTGCGTTCCATATGGTGTTATAGTGGTGGTGGTGGTGGTAGGTAGGGTGGGATGCAGAGAAATCGCAGAAACGTTTCTGCCCGAAATTGACAAATGAGGCCCAATTATTGGCAGAAGTAACGAGCTAGTACACCACCTCACGTTGTCAAGAGAGTCATCATTAGTCAAGTCAGGCCGTGCACGCCCTTGACAGTCTAGTGACACAGGGGCTGAAAACACCCCCACATCCAACATCAGTTAAGAATCCCTGTAACATCTTGCAGAAGGGACAAATATGGGCCCCATTAAAACGCAACGATTTCGGATCTACATTTACCACCTTACCATCCTACAAACCGCTACGATCCATTTGAGACGCTATCCGCAGAGGACATCATATCAAATACCCGTCGAAATGATATTTTGTTTGTTACATTTTATTTGACTGTTACCGCCTTCTATCTTTTGTTTGACTGCCTTACGTTATGTCTGATGTGTCTGATGATACTAATGACCAAGTATCCAATTTCCAGAGGAAAAAGCGTTGGAAAAATATGCTTATTCAAAATAGAAACCCACTGTGATGTCAAGAGCATAATTAAACACATACTCGCTGCGCCAGTGGAAACTAACCAGCATGAGTGGTTATAGGCAAACCGGGCGGAAGAGCATTATGATAAGGCGATAAACATTATAGCGTTATAATTGATGAGGATCTGGATCCTAAAATAAGAGATCACTGGTTCGAATCCTACCTGACGTGTTTATCTTTGAATAAAGCTAAACCACCATATTATTCAGTTTGGTTATACAGTTCGTTATTCCTTGTTTCATTTTCGGATTAACAAACTTTCGGAAAAACAAACTTTGTTTCATTTTCTGATTAACGAACCTTTGGAATAAGGACCCTTATTTCATTTTTGGCCTAACGAACTTTCAAATATTTTCCAAATACCGGCAAATAATTTACGAATCCTACTTCATTTTCAAATAAACGAACATCTATAAGTAGCTATACGGAATATGTCTGTTTCGGTATCATGAACCTTCGGAATAAACGAACTTTACTTCGTTTTTAGATCAGTGAACCTTCGGAGCGACGAACATCTACTCAGGTGTATAAGTGGAATGTACCTGACGGTATGGAGTAATGAAAATGACCAGGCCCTCCAAGAGGAGGGCGCTAAAAGTGAAGTGGATACCCTGCTGGATAGAATAAATGATGCCATTGAAATCCCTGTCCCTTATGTGTAAAAAGACAGTAGTGGAATTAAACACGATTGGATCTATCATCGGGTGCTTCCAATTTTTCATCTAGGCCTACTCTTTCTCTCCTCCCCCCCCCCCAAAAAAAAGAAAGATAATAATTTCTGATGTCTCACGTACAAGCCACGCCAGAACCACGATGTTGTAATTGCGTTCATTAGTTGAGTCATAATAAAGATGACAAGAAGGGCAAACCTCTTTCTGTATGAAATGACATGGCCTGGTATCTCTTAACCCGTTGAAAACTAGTCCCGGACAGACCTAGACCTAGACCCGGGCAGACCTAGACCTACACCCGGGCAGATGTCTATGGGAAATGCGTGTTATAACAAAATCAGCCCATCCTCAACGGTTGACATTCATCATACATATTATTTATGCGAAATATTGGGTGCGAAGAGAATGACTGGAAAACATATAGACAAGAAGTAAAAAGTTATGCGGCCAGCATAATTGTTCTGTTAATGGTTAAATATGTCCATAGACTTTTATTCGATGGAATTGCTTATGGGTGCCATCTACACTAGGGCCTAACCAAAGAGTATAGAAGCGTAGCTTCTATACTCTTTGGGCCTAACGTAGGAGGATTATAATTCAGGTTAATGACAATGAGAATCTCAAAACCATTTAGTTCTCTTTGATAAGTCAGACGTATCGTTTACACACACACACACACACACACACAATATTGCTTATACTCCACTCCTTTGCAACTTTCGTAAAAATTGGCAAAGTGTACGAGAGGACAGACAGGCCACGACCTTTAAGAGACCTTTAAGCGACTGCTTGGCTTCAATATTTAATTGAGCTTTGTGTGAAAATTCACGGCACAATAAGCCTCACCACATGCTCCTCTTTCCATTGTTCGGCAATATAGTTCCCCATAATGCGGCGAAGAGGGAGGCACGCACAAAATCGGTCCGCGCGGGGATTTGCCAGCCGGGTTCGTGACGATCAGCACAAATGTTTGACATGTATCCAAGCTCGTCCACTCCAGGTAAAGATGATGTCCCGATGACGGAGAGGGGATTGTATAGCATTTTCACGTACCCATCTAACAAGCCGTGCCAGCACACTCATTTGGGCTCGTTACGGGTGGTAAATCACTGCTTGTACGCAATCAAAAGCAGCGACGGGTGCAACAACAATGAGGGAGCATGTACGGCTTCGCGCGAATTTATGTTTGCCAGATTATGCCAAATTGGATGCGAGAGTCTGCCGTGTCCTAAATGCTGTGAAACAATGTGATACAATGCCTGGCATTTTCTGAAAACAAGATGCCTCGGAAAAAATGAAAACAAACAGTTTGATCCAATGAAACGTGCCGTGCTGAATGAAAGATCCAACAAACCCCGTCTCATTAAGACAAAAGAGAAGAAACAAAATGGGCGAATAAATTCACGAAAAGCCATCATGTTCACACGGTCTAAATGCTATCGATGGCAGCGTTATAGCTACAACTGTACAAGCTAACTGAAAGTTAGGATACAAAAAATATAAAAGTGTATACATTGTACATGTACACATACATCATGTATACACATTGCATATCGGATATGAATATGTATAGATACAGAAATAAATGCATAAATGAGTATAATATATAGTAAAATATTCAATGTGGGTGTATTCAGGACTGAATTGCCAAAATATTTACTGAGCAATGCATGACCAATTTTATATCGCTAATCCCCCATGACGTCTAAAAAGTCTTCGTCTGAGTAAGATGTGAAACCAACGAGATGTTTTGGTGCAACCGGTCTTCTTATTACCATTTACATTTAGGTGTTACCCATGGGTGTCAAGGGGGGGGGGGGGATTCGTTGGTGCAAACGCACTCTCCACCCCCCCCCCCCCTTCAGACCCTTAAAAAAAGTTTTACTCAAATGCACAAGGGTATTTTTTTATTGATTTTTTCTTGTCAGCTGAACGAACCTGGACTGAAGTGGAATCAGAAAGTTGCACTGAAGGCCTTCTTTTTTTTTTCGGTTGTTAGCTGATGAAACTCGGAAGTGGAACCAGAAATATAAACGCACCCCCTTGAAAAAAAAAAAAAAGCTGGTGACGCCCCTGTTACCACGTGTCATTTGCTTTAGAGATGGATAATAAACAAACAAACAAACAAACAAACAACAACAACAAAACCTCAGAATCAGGCAAAACATTAAGGAGTCACGACTAGGGATAGATTCGAGCTATAGTTGTAGATCATCGCAGTTGACTAAAATGTTACTTTTTATTCGGCATCCTTAAATATGTCTGCTTTGTGTTTAAGGCTTATTTTAGCATCTCAAATTTACCGTTGTTTATTGTCGATGTCTGTCTGTGTAACATCTTCTTTTCTCATATGCACACGCACACACCCACAAACACAAACACATGGAAGAAAAGAAATAATTTGGATCATCTTCTTTCCGCCCCCTTCTATCTATCGTTATGTCTCTGCAAGACAAAACATAATATAAAGAAAATTACCACCCTCGCCCAATACAAGAGAATGGGAATTCGTGTTTCCATAATTACTACGAGGTGAAAAAAGAGACGAAGATCAAAATCAATGCACAGCCGTCCGAATAAATACACATCGGCACAATTTTCGGATACCAACGCCACAATAATCAAGTCAAATGCGAAAGTAACGCAGCGGCACGGACCGCGCAAGATCATCGCTGAATTTATCTTCCTTCATAAAACGCCTTATTTAACGTGATTGATGGCGCACGCGTGTAAAATGGATATCTTGTTATGTTAAGCTGCGCCAAAAATGCACTAGGTACACAATAATTGAAAAATCGCTCCCCCGGCTGTCGTAAGTTCCCTTTTCTTTTTCCTTAGCGTTGTCGGATGTAAGTATGATCGGAATTAGGCCATATTAATCATAACCGTGTAGTATCTGACGGGACGAAAGGTCAAATGGGCGCGTGTGTGTATAATGTGTGCGTTAGTGTGCGTTTGTGTGTATGTGTGTCTCAGAGCAAGGCTTCGTAAACTTCCGTGACATCATAAAAAATCGTACATCTTCATCAACACGTCGAAATGCGGATGCACATTCGCCAGATGAAATTAGTGAGTGGCGTTGGAATGCCATTACAGAATGTTTAGGATTCGTGTTCACTCAACGGGGTTATCGTATCGCGTGATGGACAGAGTTACATTAAGCAGAACAAATCGACAGGGATTGATGGTAGCAAGTATATAGCCTCATTTTATGAATACCGTGATGGTATGTCTATTGATGCATGGTGATGTATTTCAAGATTTTTTTATATTCTAATCAATGTATTCGTGTGCAATGAATGTGCGTACGTGCCTGCATTTCTACGTGAGAAAAGATAAACGGGTAAACACAAAGTCGCATCAGTGCGGAAAACGATCATGACAGCGAGCACGATGATATTGTTCCACCTTGCTAACACCCACTACATCGACAGCGTCAGGACCGTTCTTATGCCTAATCGCCACAGGATGTCGAGGATCTGATCAGGGAGTTTTGTCTCACCTCCCTGGTCTGATCTAGCCGTCCGAACCTGCTTCCAGACATCAGCATGAATAAGTTAACGAAATCGCGGTAGGCACGGGTATAGGAATGTATAAATGGTGTGATCCCACGAGACCGACACCCGCGAGTCACATGTCAACGAGTTCGACGTTGAAACAAGGTACACGAGTCATACAGCCCATGAGCTCGACGCAAGACAAACAAGACCATGAGTCCGACAGTATATTTACACAAGGCCTACAGGTCCTACACTAGGCGAAAAAAAAGAATAAAAAAAAAGAAAAGGTCCATGAGTTCAACACCTGGTTAACAAGACACACGAGTTCGACACCAGCCTCCACCACCACCACCGCCAAAAAGAAAAGAAAAATAAAAAGTCCATGAGTTCGACATTACATCATGGGGCTTACTCGAGGGTTTTTTTTTTTTCTTTAGTAGTGTCGAACGCATGGGCCCTATTTGCCTAATGTCTAAATCATTGGCCTTATTTGCCTGGTGTCGCGCTCATGGGCTGTACGACTCACTGGGCTGTGTGACTCGTGGGTGTGGAACTCATTTCATATACACCCATACACACACACACAAACACACACATACTCACACACATACGCACACATACACAAATATATTAATATATAATGTGTTTAAATAAATGTCATTATGTATATGGATGAAAGAAATTGGCAAGCGTTTACATAGACTTAAGGATATATGAGGATAAATAAGAATAAGTATTCATAATAGACTTAACAGCAGCACAATACCTCGTCTTGGAAAAGCGAAATCATCATCTGATATGAAAGTAGCGAGTGGTGACTGGAGTGTCATACATTATCATAATTCGTACAACGCACATTACTAGACTGCATTTTAAATTAAGATTAAAACTGGGGTAAAGAGAAAATGATGGATACTTTTCTGCGTTTGTGTATCTGTGTGTGTGTGCAAAAGAAATTGTGTACTTGAAAAGAAAATAGATATGTGTATTTGTAAAAGAAAATGGCATTGTTAGAGAGAGTGTGAATGTGCGTATGTATGTGTGTGCCAGAGAAAGAGGGGAGGGGGGGGGGGGACAATGCTTGTGTGCGTTGTGGGTATGTGTGCGGTGGGTTTGTATGTGAGGTGCGTGTGCGCGCGCGCGCGTGCGTGTGTGTGTGTGTGTGTGTGTTTGTGTGTGAATTTGTGTGTGCATTTGTGATTGTTCTTGCATTTATGATGCCAGCCCTATGCTACAAGAGAGAACCATGTGTAAGGAGTAATTAACCCGGAGAGGTGACTTCTGCAGCAGCAGACAAGCCGTGCTCTTCTTTCATCGCCACAAATTGCCACCGTTCATCTCAGCACGGATTTCTTTGCACTGCCGAGTATATCCGTTGGCATACAATAGCAGCTGCATTATTTTTTTCCGTACCACTGATGCATCGCGTCGAGCCAGATCTTCAGAGCGGGTACAAGATGACCGTTCTGTCCACAATCTCACCTCCTTTAACATGTGATATTTATAAGAAGGACCCGATTGAATAAAGTACAATAAACATGGTATCAACGTACATAATTATGCAAATAACAGGTTCACTGCCAAGGAATGAAGTGTTTGTCTATTTAAACAAACAAAAAAGATATTAAAATGATGTGATTACAAAAGCATTTATTTAGGCACAGGGAAGGTTGAGCAAGCATCACTATAAGTAACTCGAAAATAATATGAAACGGAATTAAACTTAAGCGAATGATGTCAGAGTATACTTTGATTGTGCATGAAGCTATTGACGCTGTAATGGTACGGGAAAAACGGATGCTTGCGGTTCGGGCCACGCGCCATTTTGTCATCCGTCGCGGTTAGTCGGCTTTCGGCATGATCGGCATGCGAGCAGTGAGGTCGCTTAGAAGCCAATGCTTATAATGCAATTAAAATGATCCTGACGAGAAGTGGTACAGCCCCTGGGCACTTTTTTTTTTTCTCACCTACGATTGGGGGAGGGGTAAGGTGCGTGGGTGTTGTAAGTTTTTAAAGGGGACTTGCAGCCAATCCTTGTGTGCAATTTTACAGGTCTACTAAAGGCTACTGGGTCGAGTAAGTTTTTTCTTTCTTTTTTGCAACAAAGGCACCCAACAATTTGCCATTTTGGTCCAGGTTTGTTGGCCTCTGTTGGATTGTCCGATTGTTCGTCCATTTTGTTTGTGCTCATGCACGCTTTTAATTTGAGCACGTCAATATAGATTGAATGTAAATCTGTACACTGCCCTTTTAAACAACTCTCTTTACTTCTCTGAAACAAAAGTCTGCACCACATAATCGTCATGATCTACTTTAGCTGCTAATCCTAGCGGTATGCTAATGGGCACCGTCTTTTTTGACCGCCCTGTGTACATCCGCATGTCTCCCTCGTTGAAATTTGGCCTCCTTACCATCACCAATGCCCACCCTAGGAAGATGGAAAACACATCCAAGATTACCGAACATAAATAATCGCCTACCCACATTAGGCCGCCAATAATTTGTCGACGAGATGTCGTTTGGCTCTTTCCGTGGACGCACGCGCGCCGGGACTAGATTTCTCGGCGGTTCCGCCAATGAGCGAGGAATGCGTCCGCCGCCGGGTTTTTTAATTCTGCGATACCGTCTGATCAAGTTTTATTGCGCTCGAATCGGCGCGAATCGAATTCCGCGCATTCCCGCCACAGTCTGCTCGTCATTCCAAGAGTGCACATCACATTCTTGTTGCCATAGTGATAATGAGACACACCATCTTATCCTCCTTTCATTTTGCCAGCGGTGGTTTTACACACGTATATAAGACAAACCGCAAGTAGACATCACTGCAGTTAGTAGACATTTGCAGCATTTGAAATGAAAACTAAGCGGGAATACCTTCGGGATAAAATGATTCTCGTAGCTTTCATAAATGAAGGTTGCAACTGATAAGCAACGGATTAAATCAAACTTCAACCGTTCTCAATTTTTATTTTCCTCATTTTGGGTTGGCTTTCTAAGTCACTATTTGTTTAATGCGGTCCTTTTTCCTCTTTTCCTCCTCTACCGTGTAAGGGTGATGAAAATGGGCCAAAAAGGGGATGGGTATTGCCATCTTAACGAGTGACACTGCCAATGATAATACAATCTCATTACACAAGGCAACTGCATTGCACTGTCTTCTACTGTTGAAAGATGTGGACAACTTTGTCCACTTCGAGGCAACGCAAAATTATCTCTCTTCTGGCTATTCTCCCACTTCTTCCCTTAGATTTTGTTGTTGTTTTCTAGAGCACAATCTTTGCAGCAAATCACACTGACACCAATCATCTATAACGGTAATTCAAGCCACGGCACTGAGTTTCAATAGATCCATGTATGAATTAAACTGGGTTATACTATATTCATAATCCTCTTCAATTTTACGCGGTGACATGGGTTCTTTTCACTATGATGTCATTTTCATTTTGCCTTTTCATCTCTTTCTCTCCTGCTCCTTCTCTTGCCATCTTCCTTTGTAACTCTCCCTTTATCTCCCCAGCCCCCATTTCTCTCAATCTATCTATCTGTATGTCTATCTCTCCCTCTCTTTAACATTTCGATCTCTATATCTCTCTCTCCCAACTTCTATCTTTCCCCTCTGTGTCTCTGCGTTTTGTGTTTGGATGGCACAACCTTTTCCTCACACCTCGGCACTGTTTTATTAATTGTTTTTGCTCCACATACCCGGGGCTTGTCTGTCGGTGTTCGCTCCCCTGGGAATCAGGGGGGTCGAAAAGGGCCGACGGCGAACGGGCCGAGTTCGGGGATACGCGATACGTGGCGACCTCCCTTAGCGCATTTCTATGTGCAAGCATCCCTGAGATGCAAAAAGGACGTATGTTCAAAGTTTATTCAAAGTGTAATGACGTGAGGGCATACGTACTCCGTAACCCGAGGTCACACATGTTACCCGCCATCATGTTCTATTAACATGTTAAAATGCTAAGAGTCTGTAAAATCTTGGAGCTGCCAGCTGTCAACAATCTTGATGCTTAATTCAGCCCACTATCTCGATCTATAGGTACAGCCCTGGTACTGAGTCTGGTATCATGATTATTATAGAGGCAAGGATGAAGAGCTTTAACACATCTAATCATCAGCTCACTCCCATGTTCTTTCTACCAAAAACATGTTAGCAGCTGGTTAGACTCCAGCTTATGCACACATTGGTACCTACGACATTACACAACTGACGTGAGTAATGTCGTGCCTTCAACATAGCTTGCGAGACAGCGGCAACTTTATAGGCATGGACGGTATTCATGTCGACAAATTAAATCCCGTCTTCAGTTTCAAAAAAAAGACAGATAACAGTGGGCTTGTCGCGACCTTTGCCTCTCCATAACAAACGAGTATGGGATGGCAATCGCATTAACAACCTTACCCTTAGACAGGCAGGGGCTCATCTCGAATACGGATTTTTGTTAGTTTCGCTCCGCGTTTACATAGCCGCCAATGATTTGGTGTGAAATCTCGAGTTGTCGATTGGTAGAAAGGTTTTTTTTTTTTCTTTTTTTTTTACGTAGAAACGCTTTCTTACCATTGATTTAACTTAAAGAAATTAGAATTATAAGTTTTGGATTTGTCCTTAATGTCGATGCCATTTCATAAATACAATTGTTAATTTCAATGTTGATTTCAAAATTCTAGACACGCAGATGCTTATTAGTAACAATAAATATTGCTACTCATTTCGTGAATATTTGACAGTACATAGAGGTTCAAACTCTATTATTGAATATTTTACTTTTCATATCATTCAGGCGAGTTATTCTTCTTTCCTTGCATAAGATAATTGGCAAAAACGCCACTAATTAATTTACATATTGCATCTTATGATTTTGCTTATTGACAGTCTGCTTAAAACTGTGAACTTCAGGGCAAATTTTGTCAGCATCCCTGTTGCAGACAGGGTGACGGGAAACGAAACCTTTGAATGAGGGGACCCCAGCATGTCTTTGCAAGGTTCTTTCATGAACCGACACTTTGTCGCTAGGTAAAATACGCTGATCATTCGGAATGTTAAGGAGAATACCCGCGACCGATCGTCAGACGAGAATCGGGGCTCGATGGATCGATCGATCGAGCGCCGATCAACGTCACCTATCGTGATCTGCCAGGCGAACTGACGGGGAGCAACAAGGTGTGTTGTCAGAATCATATCTAGAGTGAAGGGGGAAAAAATTACAGAACAACGCAAATGGCGAATCCAGCAATCTACATAACACACAAGCATGTAGGTCACATATATCAAACACATACCATGTGCTGAAGTGATGTTTAAACCCCTAGAGTGAAAGTAAATGGCCTATAATACTTAACAAAAAGAATTAAGGCATGCATAATAATCATGATACACTTAAACCTACACACATTTACATGTCCTTCTTTCTTACTCTCTCTCTGTCTCTCTCTCTCTCTCTCATGTATAGTACCATATATATATATATATATATATATATATATATATATATATATATATGATATACACTGTATTACGATATTAATTTGTATACATGCAGATGAACGACCAACACTGATTGAATCCACATCAATGATACATTCGTAGGAAGAGGTTAGCTAAAATACCATAATGTTACGCTGTGGACGACACACAAAAAGGAAAGGGGTTGGGCAAGGTCACGAATGGACGAGAACGGGAGAGACGGCCATAAATGGCCATTTGGATATTTCCCCCATGTTGCAGACAGATTTAGTAGTTTTTCGTCTACTGCTGATGTGAACGTGACGGAGATGAATGGCGTCATGTGGGTGAGTTGACTCGCAGAGCTCGCCCGAACCCGTTCGCGCATCGGCCGCTCTTCGCCTCATCAGCAGAATCCGGGTTCCCAGACTAGTTTTGCTAACCAGACTGTGGCTTCGGTGGTCATGAAAGCCAAGTTCACGTTGCCAATTTAGCTATGAGCGTCGACATATATACAGACCTACATTGCACAGCTCAACTCAACGAGATATTTATTTACTGTCTAGTTACCTGAAGATTTTTGCTAGACTAATGCGGGTCGTTTTTTTTTTTTCTCTTTAATTTGCCACACCAATGAATGATTAAAAAAAAAAATCGCTGTGGGATTGTTGTTTTTATTTTCGTATTCCTTGGAAATTGTCATAATCCACACAATAGTGAATAAAGTAACCCAGCAGAGACCGATAGGGACTTATCATGATGATACCACTACAACCCTGTAATGGAGTCGTCGGAATAGCAATGTCATTTATTTACCGCGATGATGACACATTTACAGCATCTTCAAAATATCTTAAAGTCCATGGGCCAGATCTAAATTGATTAATAATTGACGAACAACAAACTCTACCTATAGAAAGAGAGAGATGACGAAAATCAAAATCGGTCAAATTCTCGAACTCCGTCCCATGCTGAATGAGGGGTTGACCGGAAGGTAACCTAGCAACCTCTGAAAGACCCTATTTCCTAGCGCTCTGCAATTCTTTCAGACCGCTATATAACTGACGCACATAATTGCATTTTCTTCATGCCAACTACGTAGGATCTATACTTAAACAGTAATTGGTCACTTTATGTATCAGGAGGACGAGACAGATGTGTTCAGACTATTGCTATATTACCGCATTCACCTGTCCATAGTGATGCAAGATACTTACTCCGGTCTCACCCTGTGACGAACTTTCGCTCATTACATCATTAACGACTTGCAACATTTAATTCTTACAGCTTGATATAGGAAGAGGTATATATAATGTGTGTGTGTGTGTGTGTGTGTGTGTTTAAGTGTTTGTATTTTTAAAAATGTAATTCAGCAGCACAAATGAGCAGTATGCAGCTGCTTATATTTGTTCATACTCATTTCGTTGTGAAAATGATGCTGATTTTAAATGAAATTCAAATAAAGAATACCATTAAAAAATGTCGGTGTGTCTGTGTGTATGCATGCATTAATCCTACAGCGTGATGGTGGATATCACTTTAACCCTACTTGGACAAGATGACAAATCATGTACAAATCATGAAAATGTTCAAACAATGTAAAATGAATTGTTTACTGAGTCCATGTACATGCCTGGATCGTCATTTTTCTGAGTCCTATCATAATAAATTATCTATAATACGAGACCTGTCACATGTCATTTAATATAGTCACCAGCGTCCTGACCGTCCAAAAGTCCTAACGAATTCAGGAATATAAGAATTAGGAGTACAAACTACCAGACTTTAATCTCGTCGAAGATATCGACCAAGACGTTTGTTTCAAATCAAACTAGCGATTGTCTGAACACAACTCTGTGTCGAGGAATATAGCATGTCCCTGGCAGGGTCCGGGGCCAAGTGTGCAACGTTCAGATAGCTGGCATTCTCTTGGCTGAAAAAGCAGGCCAGGTCATCTGCTTCCCTCCTTACCTGAGACAAAATCATCGGGGCTGCATGGGCACACCTGTTTGGCAGAGCGGCGGGGTGGGAGAGGGGTGGGTGCCTATAAACTGCGAGAGTGTTGGCGTCCCGCGAAGAATGACATGCATGTCTTGAGGTTGAAGCTATGCATGTAAGGTACCACAGATTCATGGTCGTACATTGGCACCGAATGTGAACTTATGCTCCATGAGTTCAAGTCATCCAGCTATCATTACTGCTTCTGAAGACTGGAGAATGTAATTCTTTTATATTAGATAAAAGCATCAGGAGGAGAAGGACTTTATGGAGGCCACATATTAGATTGCCTTGACTTGACAAAAGCAAGCAGATG
Organism: Diadema setosum; assembly: GCF_964275005.1. Taxonomy (NCBI): domain Eukaryota; kingdom Metazoa; phylum Echinodermata; class Echinoidea; order Diadematoida; family Diadematidae; genus Diadema; species Diadema setosum. Next base: position 40,468,911 of record NC_092685.1, on the reverse strand, counting down.
GAGAGGCGACACATTTCCCTCTTGAAAACAGAGATACTGTGTAGATATGGAGCAAGTGAATTTGTTAAACAATAGACGACTGTTATCAGAGGAATGTTGACGATAGTTTTTACACGTACTTATGTACATACTCGTACTTATGTACTTGTACATCCAAATATGCAACTTTGGATGTCACCTTATTGAGACACTAGGTGGTTATCATTACTACATTAAGGAGACACTAAACCTTAAAGACAGAAAAAAATGTGTCTCCTTAACGTTTTCAATTATATCATATCCAATTCAATCCATGCTTTACTGCTGACAATGTTTAGTACACAATACTCATTTTGATTTATACTCTTGTCTCCCTTAAGCTGGGTCGTATAACGCTCGACTGGGATCCAAGATTTGCCTGCTATCTTCAAGACATCGAAACACTATATCAAATCACATCTGGATATGCCGGAACTGACTTGAATAACTGAACGGTAGCATGGAGCTGACGTCTGCCTCTATCAGGCAAAAACAGACGCCACCATCACCAAATGAATGCTGTTAATCAAACTTCACCGAGCACTGCACCTTCTTGCTTCTACCCCATCACCGCAGTGATACAATTATTTCGGTGTCATCGGCTGGTCTCGCGGTATGGGGGCGCACTAGTTATCCTCCAAAACAAGGTCACAGTGTCTATTATAACTGAAGGTATATAGCAGACAAAGGGTTGATACGCATTTAACTTTTTCATTTTCATTCCAGTCAAACCGCGCTCATGACGGGGGATCGCAAGCAATTGCTTCGTTGATTATTTCAGCTCTTTACTGTCAAGACCGGACGATAATGAGTGTCTGATCAACAGTGAGCTGGCTTTTTCTTTCTTTTCTTCTTTTCTCTTTTCATCTCTTCTCTCCCTTTCTTTTCCTTTAATGCCTTCCATGCGACACGCTGTGATGGCGAGCGTGATTAAAATGTGTGACATTCCAATTTCGCGCCCTTTTTTCGTACACGCTGAGACGGTATATCGTCGTCTGCTGGTCGTGAATGCGTTCATCACTGGATGACAGTGATGCATATTTATTTGGTCTGTATCCTTTTATAGTCATGTAAGGCTAGACTTGTGCCATACTCGACGAGAGCTCCTCATCTAAACCAGGCTCGTAACTGACAATTCTATAGGGAGGTTCAAAATTGGAGATACTGGACTTTTCTGAGCGGGATAGAGTTTGGGAGGCATTTAAGGGAGGGGTATACTTAACCGTACGAAGGACTTTTGTTTTTCTTGATGGGGGCGGGCAAGAATACGTTCGGGGGAGGGAGAGGAACACACAAGGAGGGAGCTTTTGCATCATCAGAATTGAAATTTTACGATATTGGGCACACTTTGGGTTGAATGTTAAAAAAGCTTTCATTTCAAAAATGTATGGTGATAGGTTGATTATTTATCCAAATTTCGAACAAACAAACAAACTGAATTCTTTCATCATTGTGCGACTTTTTCATTTACTGATCAAATTATTTGAAAAGCTAACAATAACATCTGAGCGCAGCGCTGGAGCTTTGGGAGGGGGAATTCCCCCTCCGACACAAGGGAACTATTGGATGGTGATCCGAAGCTTCGTTCATCTGAAAATGAATTAAGGTTCGTTAATGCGCACCATCTCTTCATTAGCCAACCTCACTTCATTTTCGGATTGTCGAACCTTTGGAATAACGAACCCTTTTTATTTTCGTATTAACAAATCTTCGGAAATGTGAACCTTATTTCACTTTCGAATTAACGAACCTTCGGAATAAAGTACAGAACGTATTCCATTTTCGGAATTACTAACATTCGAAACAATGACCCTTTGAACGCCTAAAATATTCGGACTAAAGGGCTGATATATATATATATATACATATAGGGCCTATATATCTTGTCTCTTTGTAGTTTTATCTTTGTAAATCAGACGCAATTCAGCCATTCGACTGCGCAATTTGATGATTAATAAACGACTTATATAGAATGCACCAAGAAACAAAAGCAAGCAACTAAAAAAAAATTGACTGCCAAGAAGCTACGCATTTCTTTAGCAACATCTTCGCTGCTATATATGATCAAAGACAGCTAGGCAACACACCAGGGGTCTAATTTTGATGACTGGAACAACTGTTCAGTGATAATTGTACAAAACATTTGATTTCTTTTATGATGACGATAAACAAAGAAGAAACAGCCCGTCACACTTTCGTTTTGGCGACACTGCATCACAGCTTGTCTATAATTATTTTGTAAACGTGATCGACTGCAAAAAAAAAAAAAAAAAAGTAATAACCATACAAGAGTCATTGACAGCCTCTACCGTGGAATGTTACTTTTCATACTCCACTTGCGTTTTGTACGTCAACCAGATTTATTGTACTTGTATTTACATGATATGCTTTGTGGGGACTTTCTCCGGAAGTGTGAGGTGGAGGGGGAGGGGATTATATACATTGTATATAATCACTCAATACACAGACTTGAACTTAGGATTTGTATATACCCAAACTGCCCTTTTGCATCGCGCATTTTTACGTGAAAGTATGGCACGATCCACAAAAATTGCATAACGTCAAGGCAGCCCAACTCCGATTTTAGGAAGATTACCGGAGAATTTCTGAAGAAACATTACATCATGTACATGATGTGTTATGATAAGATAATCATAATTTAAATCCTTATATGCGATAAAAACAAAGCTGTTTGACTATTTTTATTAACTTTGATTATGTATTACCTCAAGTTGATTTATTCGTGAATATCAGAGGTACGGTTTTTCGACTTGCAAACTAATAATTTCATTGTCATGCGTAAATGCTCTCGTAAAGAGCTTTGTATGTATAAGTAAGCTCCTGCATGAGCAACATGCGTATTAAACTCGTACATCGATGGCAATGATGGCTGATTTTTATGTTTCATCAGTGAATCTCAGAAAGTCTTGTTTAAGTGAAACAATAGTCTAAATTCCGCAAAAAAGAAATAAAAAAAAAGATAAAAAAGAGAGATCTAAATCTTGTCTTCGTAGGTTGGCACTTGAGATTGGCGAACGGAAGAAAGCAACATGACCATTGGCGGATTTGGTCTCGCATCTACTGCAGATAAGACATCGAGGTTTCTGAGTCTGAGGCCTACAGATCTATACCCGATAAACTAGAAGAGAGATCTGCAGCATTCTAACAGTTTGAAGACTTTTCATTCAAATTCTGATTTTTAAAGGAAATTATAGTTTTATCTCGAGTTCACGATTTTACTGATCGGACGCGGGTATCAGTGCAATTCCATTTCTGTTACACTGCTTCACATTGTGTATAAACAGTCAGAATAGCACATGGCGTTGACAGCCGTGTTAAACCAAGGAGGTTTTTATACCTGGAGTTCCAACTGGCTGTAATTATTCAAACAGTTGTCAGATTTCTATTGATGTACAAAAGAATTCCACAGGTGCACTTGTGCCTTTGATGATCGATGTTCGACGCCGCCGTCTTGCTGAGTAATCAGAAGATTCATTTTGAACGTTATCATAATGTTGGCCATATTTTGCTTATTAAATGAAATTAAATTTCACTTAATGATAAAGCATGTAAAACAAAAGTCAATTCCGTCCAGAAATTTGATCAAAAGTGTAAATCAGAGCTGTATCATGTGAAAATGTTTAAAACTGTACCATCCTGGAAAGCCGGTTTTATCACTTTTTCGCTTAATATCCACAAATGAAACTAATATTGAATAACCTTCAAGTATAATTCTTTATTGATATATATATATATATATATATATATATATATATATATATCAGATTATTGCCCGGGTATGCCCAGTCGAGTAATTTTCATCTTTATTTCAGCATTTTCTGCTCAATTTCTATTCGCGCATCCTCGTGTCTGTACCACCTACTTTTATAAGAAGGGATAGCGAAAAGTAATTAACATCACAAAGACATATCTTCCTTTGAAAGTGGCTGGTGATTATGCAATGAGACACGAGATTATTGTCTTCGTATCTGTGCGGCAGATCCTGTTTGGCACATGCTTCAAATATTTTTGAGGGACGGCTTCGAACATCTAGCAAAGGAAATAAGACGGTTGTTCTCTAGAACCTCCTTGGTTAAATACTTTCTACCCTAGTTGGCCTATACTGATGTGGGGGATAGCTGGCATAGGAGTGAACTGCACCTATATCATGCTAATTGACAAATGTATGTGACGATTCACGAAAGTAAAGAAAAATGAATATCTCTTGATACCTCTATCTGATCACAATATCTTCTGAAAGTCGCAGGTCTAGCCGGGCCTATATACAGTCTCCATAGTTCCTGTGCTGAAATTTTGTCAGTATACGTATTGCTACAGAATATTGCTTGGCACATTGCACATATTGACGGTGATTAACCTACATAATTATTATGCATGCATAATAGACGTGTTACTCACAAGTATACCTGTCGTCTGCTACTCAAACGAACGCACGCTTATGCGAGCCCATTATCAACAGGGCTGCCGTGACGCCATGTCTTGGGTTTGTCAACTCATTAGTGTAAATCGCACCACAAAGGCACATCTTTAAAATGAAATGACGGACTACGAAATTGTTGTGCAATTCTGTTTGTATTTGAGCAGCTTGGTCTACTAGGATTAGTTTAGTTGCTTATCCGCGGCAGAACGTAAGTCGTGATTTGAACGGGGGAGGAGAGTGTGCCGTTGTATCATGACGCAGTGGTGGATCCAGAGGGGGCGCACCGGGCGCGTGCCCGTCTTTATTTGTTGTTAAAAGAAAAGAAATAAAAAGAAAAAATGAGACGAAACCCGGAAGTAGCACCATAAATATTGTTTGTGCCCCCCCCCTTTCACGGAATTCCTGGATCCGCCCCTGATGACGTGATAGATATAGAGGACCACATTGTATTGGAACATAATCATGTATGCATTCGTTGTGCTTATGTTTGTGTAAGTGTCTTTTTTTGTAAATGCATATACATTTTACTATTGATATCTCTTTGATTCTACATGCACTTTGTACGAACTTTTCTACGATTTCTACGAACTTACAAGGTATAGCAATCGGTCAAAGAACTCTGTACGCCGGCGCGTCTGAACGGTGCAAGACGACGAGAGTGGCGTGATTTGTTCTGCAAACATCAGAGGCTCAGAGTCAGAAAGAAAAAAAAATATAAGACGTCTTCATTTTGTCGGCGTTGTTTGGTTGAATCCTCGGCCATGTGTTAGCGGCTGCTCCTCATCCGAAGAACTTGCAGTCGAGAACAAAGCATTCTCGCACGCCCAGTGACAACGCTAGACAAATACGTAAATCTGGCGTAATTGAGCGGAGAAGAGGATTACACAGTACTATGGCGTGGGTGAGTTAAGTTTCTTGCAGACCTCAAGAATAGTCCTATTATCTTTGTTCTCTTTTCTTTTCTAAGCTCTCGATAAGAACGGTTGGAATTATTGGCATTCTAAGCACCCTTTGTCATTTTGAAGGCCTTTTTTTTTTCGTTGAGTGCGAACTAAACTGTTAAAGGTGCGTTTACACCATTTTCCGGCTTTCACGGCGGTCCCGTTTGCCCGAGATGGAGTACGCCGTGGGTAGATGAGACGATCTCCTGTTTTCCCCCCTTCGTATTCTAGTCTTGGTCGGTCCAGTCCTCGCCCCGGTGAACATATAACTATCAGATGCTGTTCTCAGGGCGTCTGGTCAGGCAAGACTATCAATATTTTCCGTCGCGTCCCGCTGCGGACCGCCTCTAAGTTACGGCCTACTACGTGCCGTCGCGTTTTGTTGCGTTCACCCCGTTTTATTACTGCATTCGAGGTTCCTCATTAGCACTGGGACTGCCGATTGACTGTTTTAACAGTTTACATTACGTTTGCATATCCCGTCTCAACGCGTTGTCTCACGTCCATCCCGTTTCGTCCACGGTGGCCTGAAACGGGAGTGCCGTGGCTGCCAGGAAAATGGTGTAAACGCAACATTAAAGCAAACATACTCTGTACTGCAATCTCATGTGAACGGAGAGCTAAGGCATAAACACGAAAAATACTGATCTTGTAAACTTGAATGCATGAGATCCATGCATATTATGTCACAAGGGTCGCGGAACGGGGGGGGGGGAGAGTGAGGGGGTGGCAAGGAGGCTGGAGCCGTCCCTCCCCCACTGTTTTTGGTTCTTTAAAAAAAGAGAAAAAGAACAACTGGATTAAAAAAAAATCACAAAAACCCATGACTCTCAGAGAGAGTTCCATCAATGAGGGAGGGATGAGGGACACTGTAGGGCCTGCATTGACCCTTCTCCCCCCCCCCCCCCATAGGCCCATAGACCTCTTCCTACACCTAAAAGAATATTCAGCAATCCCTGCGACGTAATAATGGTGTAAAATCCTTCCATATTCTCTATCATAATTTCAGGGCGTTGTAATATCATATCATGACAACATTGTTGATTGTCTAATATGATAACAAAAATATCAATGCGTGAATAATTCAACGTTGTAATGTTACGTTGTGATTCCAATTTACACCTTTTCATCCATTTTGTGGTCTGTTGAGAAGGTAAGAAGTACTCTATAGCGGAGTAATAGTCAGAATACTGTCGGCTAGTAACCATGGGAAGAGAGTGGAAAACCAACCCGCCTCCCTTTTGCATAAAAAGTTATGAAAGAAACGTACGAGTTGGCATTTATCAAGATATCGCAAATAGTGTAGGTACTTGTAGGGAGTTGAATTCTACAAAATTTCAGTCTCTGACTGCTGCGTTTACGACATAAACGACTCTAGCCAGGGAGGTGAGACCGCCTCCCTGCTCTAACATGTGTATACATGCATGTTATGATATAGCTTCATGATATAACGAAGAACAGACAAGACCCTGCGTAATATATCACTTCGGCATGCAGTTGGTTATTACATCCTTATTCATTGAATGGTTTATAAAAACCACTGATGTGGTTGTCATGTCACATCTCTGACAATGTCAGAAAGAAATCACACCTCCTTTGCGTGTCGTAAGTATAAACGTTGTCTCTTCCCACCTCCCTGCTTTACCTGTGTTTACGCCTGCTACAAGTGTACTTACAAAGTTACGACTGAGAACAAATATAAGAGTTATGACTAATGAAGAAAAGCCCTGTACCCGGGTGTGTGTAACGCCATTACAAAGCGCTGTGGAATTCCGAAACCCTTGAATTGGAAACAAAACCTAAGACAGAAACGTAACAAACCTAAAAATCTTCAGGCTCAGTGTCCATGGCTAATCGGTTACATCCGGCTTTTGCCCTTCAGTCTTTCTTTTCCGCTCTTCTAGTATCGTCAAGCTTTCGGAAACAGAATCCCAGATTATAAGAATAAAGCTGACAACCCGCTTTTTTCCCAAAAATGTTAGAAGTATTCGCTGCCAGTGAAATAAGTTTACACAAAATAGTTACAACGGCTGACGCATTTCTGTCAGACATATTTTCCGTTTCATCCGGGTACAAGCTCACAGCTTGCTGCTTTTCCAAATTAATGTTAACTATTCGCTGCCAACAAAAATAAGGTTAAAAGAATGGCTACCCTGCCTGTCGTACTTCCGCTAATATCATTCTAAAGGAAAAAAAATCAAACAGTATAACTGTCTCGTTTTTTTTTTCATACAAGTACGCTTACAAAAAAAAAAAAACCACCACAACGCAAAACAGAATTGACGAAGTGTTACTAGCTTCAGTTTCTGTTCACAAAAAAGGACAAGAAAAGACTAAAGGAAGTTTACGTTGGTGACAATGCAGGGCTTACAATTGTGTGTGTGTGTGTGTGTGTGTGTGTGTGTCTGTCTGTCTGTCTGTTTCTGTCAGTCTGTGTGTCTGTCTGACAGTCTTCGTTTGTTTGTGTCTGTTTGTGATACATAGTAATGACATGCTGCTACAGTGAAACATTATTACCGTCTTCAGTTGTTAAAAAAAGGGGAAAACAAAACAAAATTAAACTAAACAGGACTCTCCAGGTGCGTTAAGGCACCTGGATAGATCGTTTTGCTCTGCAGGGTAGTTCATTTTCGTCACAATGATTTGTCCCTTCATCTGTTCGCAAGATTACTGAAGACGTTAAGAACGGATTTTGATGAAATGTTCAGAATATGTCCTTTAAGGTAAACAGAAAGAGGCAATTAGCTTTTGGTGTCGATCAGGACCATAATCTGGCCGTTGTATCTTTCAAAGGATGCATGAACATTCACATGAAGTCATTTGCGAGAGGTTTGCTCCAATCGAGTGCTTAAAAACACAAAAAAGGTCAATTCCACACTTTTCAGAGACATCCAGAAGAAGACGCCACTTTTCCGAGATATTTTGATAATTTTCTTTTTTCGTGTATGTTCATTTATCTGTAAATCATATTTGCAAAGTAGAGTTAAAATGCACTTCAACATGAATTGTGATTTTGACAACACTTCGATGTGGACAATCACGACGCCTTATTGTTAAATTAGAATTTAAAATACCTGTAGATAAATGTAATGATCAGAATCTATTCAAGTAAGTCATAATCGTGTGCATTTTCTAATCGGCTCCTTTGTAGGGAGGGTAAATATTACGTTATAAGATTAACTGTGAGTTGATTTTGCTCAGTACGGGAAAATGAAACAAACGGAGCAGTGAACATTCAATTTGACTCACAAAAGATTTCACATTATCATAAAGGTTTCCAAACAACGTATCGCATGTAAAAAATTCACATATAAAGGTTATAAGATTTCACATGTGAAGATTTCACAAATAAAGGTTATCCAAATAAGACTTCCAGTGAAAAGTTGTCACATATTATAAAGGATATTTAAAAAAAAATCATATGTAGAAATTTCACATGTAAGGATTTCACATATAAAGGTTATTCTAATTAAGATTACACATGTAAAGATTTCAAATACAGGCCTGAAGGTTATTCTAAATAAGATTTTTACATGTAAAGATTTCACATCGATTATGAAGGTTATTCTAAATAAAATTTCATATTATATTTCGCATATGCCTTGAGGTTATTCTGAATAAGATTTCACATGTAAAGATTTCACATACAAAGATTATTCCAAATAAGATTTCATATGATAAAGATTATTCTAAATAAAATTTCACTTGTAAAGATTTCACATATAAAGGTTATTCTAAGTAAGATTTGTAAAGATTTCACATATGTATAAAAGTTTTTCTAAATAAGATTTCACATGCAAAGATTTCACATGTAAAGGCTATTCCAAATAAGATTTCACATAACGATTATTCCAAATAAGATTTCACATATAAAGGTTATTCTTAATAAGATTTCAAATGTAAAGATTTCACATACATTCATGTATGTAGGCCTACAGGTTATTCTATAAAAACGAGATTTCACATGTAAAGATTTCACATACAAAAATTATTCTAAATAAGATTTCATATGTAAAGATTACACATAAAGAGTGTTATTTCAGACAAGATTTCACAGAGAGGTTATTCTGTATAAGATTTCACATCATAAAGGTTATTCTAAGAATATGATTTCACATGTAAAGATTTCCACTTATAAAGCTTATTCTAAATAAGATATCACAATGTTTTCACGAAAATTTAAGAATGGTCACCATCCATATGCAAATTAAGATGATGTGATGCTTTCATTGCCCGACAAGTCTCCCATTGGCCTGCCGTCAAGACTTAAGTATTTATTAATGAAAGTTTAAGAAATCTAACCTATCTACCACGCTGACTGCCGCATGGTTGTATCCAACTGTATATAACGACTTCCAAGGGTAGGGATCAAAGTAAGACAGTTGTATGGCGATTTTACATCATCACCCTACCAATATCAATAATATGTTTTTGCAATCCGTAACAACTGTTTTAAATTTTTACAGTTCTATATAACTTTTTATTCTACAATATGTTTGCATAAATGAACCCGCTGCCAGTGTGTATAGTTGCGTTCCGTCTGTTGATATAAGTGAACTTGAGTATGCAGGGGTATTTTACTTTCAGTTCGCTCTCCTTCCACTTAACACTCATGCCCAGATCGCTGCGTCGTGCTGTTGACATTATAACCACCGAACCCCCTCCCTCTCGTTTCGGTCCTGCTGTCATTGGTGTTTTTTATTTTCTGGCTTGTTGGCTTGCTTGCCTCCCCTGTCGGTGAACATTAAACGGGATATCATTATTTTACATAAACATATCGGTATTATTGTGGTTGCCCGGTCTTACGGCAGCTGATGGAGAGAGTCAGCGGAGCTATAGCTATGCGGTCGGGATCCGGCCAACATGGGCCTTGTTTGTCCGTCGGCATAGCGAGCGTACCAGCTACAGATTCCCCAAACGCGGAGGACAGGTATTACGTTACCCTTGGAAGATATTAGTTTTCACCCCTTTGCGGGAGAAAACATTCTATTGTGCAGAGAGATCTGCCTCTATAATCATCACTGGACATGAGCTGAGTATGCAATTGCGCTGAGTTTTTCCCCCTTGTTCTGTCCTGTTTTATTTCTGTAACTGAAATAAACAGTGAGTAACACAAAATGTCACAGATGATTATGGATGCGAAACATTAGCACTCATTTAACCATTATCATGATTGTAAACGAATTATTTTTACTTTATGTATTGACTACAACAAAAAATACTTTTGTTTCTTCAGATATGATTAAGTGCGTGCATGTCTTTATCTACCTATCTCTGTGCTCATACATACATAATGTTATACACTGTATAAATGATTTTGTATACATATTATATAAACATACATATATATATATATATATATATATATATATATATTATATATAGTAAATAGGTAGAGTGAAATTTGCGTTGTGATTGGTTGGACAGCATCACGTGATTGTGTAAAAATTTTGTTATAGTGGCACGACCGTGCCACTATAACGCTTGTGACAGTGCGTGCCTACGCTTTATGTACGAAGAGATTCGCGCAAGGCCTAGGGAGGGCCGCCGAGGGACGTAGTAAGACAAGGCCAAGCATTTCAACGTATGCGCGTGTTGAGCTCTGAATGTAGGAGTTTATAAGCGAGTCTGCTCTGGGATGTGCAATACGCATACACGGCTGTACTAGCGTATCGCACGCTGTGTACGTAAAACTACGGTAGGTTGCGGTTAACTCTGCGTACCTGTACAAGTGCAGTGCCGGCTGTACGGTGAGTCTTGTTAGATCTAAATTAGGGCCTAGACCTACGGAAATGCATGTAGATCGAGGAACCTATTTACTATAACAATTAGTGCATGTTCTATTGATGCACCAGTACTGGACTATAGAACTCCAAATACTAAATTATCCCTCGTGCAGTTCTATTCACCTCGGCCTGCGGCCTCGGTGAAACAAAACAGCACTCGGGATAATTTAGTATTTGTCGTTCTCTAATCCAGTATAGTGCATCATAGAGCATGCACTATCTGTATAATAGTGCATGAGGCTGAATGCACTATAACAATATAAGCACCGACAAATTCTGAATTTGCCCCGAAGGTCAGTTATATTCAATGAGGCCGCAGGCCGAATTGAATATAACTGCCTGAGGGCAAATTCAGAATTTGGAGGTGCTTGGTACTTGTTATAGTGCAATAAGATGTCATGCACTATATGTTATATAAAATAGCATACATACCCAGGGGAACCATACGAAAGCCTAGATCACTTAAGATTCTACACGTACGTGCATGACGTGTCTAGACAATACCAGTTTCTTTGAACCTGTGACCTGTGTAGACAAAATCCTGAAAATCCAAATTCAACTATCGAGTCTAGGGTCTATTATCTAGATCTAACATAGATCTAACAGTGCAAGTAACAGTACGATAGGTTAGGACCAACGTTAGATCTAACGTTACGAGTGACAGAGCTAGTTAACACTAACGTTAAGTGACTAACGTTATAGACCGAATAGGTCTAACGTTATGGATGTAACACGTTAGAGTGACGCCCTACTTACTGCACTGGGTCCAGGACCAGGACTAGATGATGTATTGTAGGATTAGGGATCAAGGGATTTAAAAACAAGGCTCGTGCCAGGCATTGTAGTCACCATTGCTGAAAATGTGGATGCCGAGAGTGTGTTGTAGAAGTTCATAGCGTAGCGTGATCAAAGAGCGCTTAGCGTACATACCGTACATACGCTGCCCATCTACGGGGCACTTCCGCGTAGAATGTACGGCGAAAGTAGCACAAATCTTGGGTTGACTTGCTTACTATCCGTCGGATTGATTCCCTTTTCACAACAGTAGGAGTCTAAAATTCGTAGAGCGTATTTGATGACATCATTTGTTTTCTTTGTGTCCTTATCTATAGATCAGTCTCTGTAAAAGTAGCGAAGCTGCTGTTGTTTTGAGCTTCCATGTTTAAATCTACCGCTGAAAGTCTAGTCCCACACAGATAAGTTGCTGGTATAGCCAGCGAGAATCGAGAACAACGATAATATTGAGCAAAGCATATCGCGGTTGTGGCGCAATCGCGTCGATAAAATGCGGGATTCAAGTACTCGATGATTAAAATGAGGGAGCAAAAACCGATAGTGACATCGATAGTGGGTTATCGTTTGCAATCGTTATATTTTGCGTGCACTATAACTTTTGTCATGCACTGCCGGCCTGTATCATAAGTATGTATGCTATTATATATATATATATATATATATATATATATATATATATACATATGTATGTGTGTGTGTGTGCACATTCATACATACTGTGTAAAAATATATAAAATCACAAATACATATATTATACATACATACATACATACACACATGCATACATGAAATGTTCATACATAATTGTGTGCGTCTGTAGATGCGCGTGTGTGTATATCTATTAATGAAAGTAACACCACAATGGGGAACGGGGGAGACCCTTCAATCACCCCTTCCTACGCCGATTACCCCCGCCCAGTCCGATCGAATTATACTCGACGTATATTATGCCTGTTCCGCCTCTTCAAAAGTTTATCTGCAAAGATTTTTTTTCCCTCCAACAAGAGCGATTTTTCACAGCGGACTCTGCAGAGAGAGCAATCATGATCAACACTACAGAGTTTGTTATTCAAAATTATAAGGTGGTGATATGGATCCTAATCACTTATTATTTGCTAAGAGGTATCAGCCTTTCTTTTGCCAACAGTCCCATGCAGCTTTACCTTTCACCGGGCGTAATGACTGGTACTAACGACCGCTCGGCTGCGCTCATCTACACTGCCTAGATATGTGTTGCAAAAATGCACTGACTGCTTGTGTGAGCGGTTCAGTTGGCTTGGAGCTGGTGCTGCCCTGGGAATCTTGCGAAAATGACTGCCGCGGAATTTAAATCATGTCACCATTCAATGTAATAAATGATGCACATTACTTGATCGGACGTTAGCAAAGTTATCCACCCTCCACAAGATTTCATAAGCATGTATTCACATCAGTTCAAAACACAATCGTGTGCCTCTGACTATTCCGAAGTTATTATCGGGAGGATTAAGTCTTACGCCGTCTGTACTGGGCATATTGTGTAAATCATCGCATATTACAAGTTTGTCCTGGACTATGATAGGGTATCAACACTTTCCAGGAACATATTGAGTAGGATCTTCCATCAAAAAAAAAGTTTTCCTGAAAACAAAAAGGAAATTTTCAGAATAAAATCAAATAGGGCCCCATTTCATGATGTTAGGATATAGCAACTTCCCATACCAACAGCCAATCATGAAGTTGGATTCTTGTTACCAAGACAACTGCCATTCCAGCAAGAGTTGCTATCACATCAACGTTTTATGAATTGGGCCCAGAAGTAATAATGATAATAATAATGATAATAATAATAATAATAATTATAATAATAATAATAATAATAATAATAATGATAATAATAATAATGATAATAATGATAATGATGATAATAATAATAATAAGGAATAAAGAACAAATATAAGAATGATAGGAAATTGAGTATTATGAGATAACAGCCCTCAATTAACAAGTGATTAGTCCAAAATTCATGCATGCACGTGACAATTCTATTTACATGTTTGTTTACTGTGAAAAAAAATATAACTATGAAAATAAAAGTTAAGCAAGCAAAGACACATATCTTTATATCGTGGATTCCTATCTGGTGTTTCTATATCCCATCACCCTCTGCTTCCATTGATAGAGATATCTGTGCTTCATCAATGTGAAAAGCGTAAGCCGTGAGATGTTCTCTTTATCCCACTCAAAGCCGGATGATTTGTGAGTCTGTGTGTGTGCTTGTGAGTGTGCGTGTGCACGAGTGTTTACGTTATGCAGGGATGTTAATAATGTGTGTGTGCGCATGTGGGTTCCCTTTGCGTGTGTGCACACTGTGTGTCTGTGTGTGCGCGTGTGTGTGGGCGTATGTGCATGTTGATGTATGTGACGACGTGTGTCTTTTGGAGGGCGCCGCATCCTAAACATCCACATCCAACTTAACATTAACACTGACTCCGACGGTCTAAATCACAATCCTTCGCATTCATCAGGGGATCAGGATGGAGCAGCGTCCGTTTCCTCGGCTCTCGACAACTCGTCCATCATTAGTCGTGACAGCCCAAAGCCCTCGATATGTACACGACACATGGCTCAACTCGCGTCTTGACCCCTCGCGACAATTCAGGCACCGATATCTCACCCCACTTCCCCTGGCGGAATCGTGGCGGATGCCCCATCCCTCACCATGCTCACGGTCTCTGTTGGTTAACTGTCAAATGCTGTAACTGACGATAACGATTCATTGTTTCTAAGTTTCTGCACACACACAACACACATACAGCACACACAATACATACACACACATACACACACACACATCATCTCTTTCTTTCTTTCTCTCTCTCTATTTCCCTCTTTGGTGCGTCCTTGTTCATTTTCTCTCTCTCTCTGTACGGTTCTTCCAAGTTTGTTTGTTTTTTTTTTACGTTATATTTTGTAAAATCTCGCAAAGTCACGTATTCCTTTAACTTTTTCGTTTAACTTGTTCTAAAAGAGTTTGTCACCCATTTTCACCCGGTTAATCGTCTGATCATTTCATCATGCCGTCAATGGCACCTATTGCTCAAATTTTTATTTATCATCCGCTTTCCACTTTGTTCCATTTTTGTCAACTTGTCTTTTATTGTCGATGCTTTAGGTTCCCCATTTCCTCATTCATTACCCATTCATTTCATTTATTTCATTTCAAACGAAATAGAATCGCAAACAATCATTTGAATACACATAATGACACAACATCAATAAAATATTTTAATTAAGGAAAATACATGTTATTTATTATCATCATCAATGGCAATACAAAATAAAAATTGATTATACATGGAGGGAATTGCTGAGAATTAAGCAGAGCTTCTCTATTTCTGTATCGGTTAAACAATATACAGTATGAATTTTACTTCTATCATTTCCAGTATCGCTATCATTTGGGCATGTGAGTCATTGTTTTACCTGTCTTCTCTCTCGTTCTTGACATTCGTATCGATTGTCCTCTCTTTGATTTTCTTTCCTAAATATTTTCTCCATCTCCTCCTCGACATTCACCCTACCCATGTTTTCAAGTTCCCTAATAATCACTATTCTTTCTAAATCATCTTCGTTATTCAGCCTGTCCGCAATGCAATCTGGTCTTCATACAATTCGTGTCTTCCTTCCTCTGTCCCCGCTGAGGTAATCTTGTTACCTTCTCTTTCTGGTAGTTTCTTTTTTTTTTCTTTTCTCTCTTCACACTCTTCTCCCACCCATCTCCTTTAGCATCGGTATGCACTCCTATCGCCCACCAGAACCTTAATATCGTGGCTCTTCCCACGCCTCATCTTTCTTTTACGTTCCTTCCATTCTCTGTCACTTCTAAAGTTTCATCCCACGAACAGCCCACGCAAATAACCTTTATCTTTTTGCTTCTCCTCCTCCCACTCCTCCTCCTCCTCCTCCTCTTGTCTATCCCCATCTATCCCTCTCTCCCTGGTTATCTGTCTCCCTTTCCTTCTCCCGATCTGTCTCTCTTCTCTAGCAACACTATCCTTCCTTCTGTCTCCTCTCATCTTGCGTTGTAGATGTGGCGAAGCAAAATCTTTTCCTACTTTTGTGCTCTCTCTGACTTCTCTCTCCATCCGTTTTCTAATCTTACTCTCCCTCTCCTTCGCTCTCGCCCTCTCTCTCTCTATCTCCCTATGTTTCTCTATCTCCCCCTGTTTCTCTATCTCTTTCTCTATCTCTCCCTCTCTCTCTTTCTCTATCTCTATCTCTCCCTCTTTCTCTTTCTCTATCTCTATCTCTTTATGTTTCTCTCACCACCCCCAGTCGTCGCGCATCTCTTCCAACGACCATAGCTGGCTCCCCGCTCCACCACCATCATACCGCGGTAGGAATCCGACGGGAGAAATGTCAGGAGCTCGTTGTCGGCATCCCGGCTATGCCCGGAACGGTGTGGCTGAGGAGGGCACGGGTGCACCACCGTTCAGCGCAATAGAATGAGACAGGTGATGAGATGGAGGTAAAGAGAAGTGAGAGAGAGAGGGAGGGGGGGGGGGGTCAGACGACGCTCTCGGACAAAAGGGAGATAGAAAGGATGCAAGGGAGAGAGAAAGAAATGTGACGAAAAGAGATGAGAGAGGGAAACGATCATTTATCTGTTTTTTTTTTTCTCTCTCTTCGAATGATTTACGTGGAAATTTCTTGCTAAAGACTCTCATAGGAACAATTAATTTCTTTGTTGCTATTAGGTTTGTCGTTCGAATATTTCGGATGAAATTGTTGTCAGGAAAAACAGTCTTGAATTCAGTCCCTATTTATTTTGAGTGGATGGGTTGGCTTCCTAAATACTATATAACATGAAGAGAGATTACCTGTGAGAGAGAAAGGAGGTAAGTAGATAGGTATGGGAGGTAGGTAGGAAGGCAGAGAGAAAGATAGATAGATGTATAGTTAAATGAATAAATATTTGATTGATTGATTGATTGATTAATAATTGATTGATTAATTTTGATGAAATGAATTGATTGATTAACAATCGATGATACCTTTCACTGATAGCAAATGTGCCCATCATTATCATTTTGCACAAATTGTGAAATAGCATAGCAGAGCAAAAGCAACGGCGCGAAGTCTCTGCACAGCTTATATGAAGTTACGAAACAAACTCTACATATAAGAATAGGTTCTACTAAATATATCGGAAGCAATATTCCCCGATATTGTCAGCCAGCGGCAGATAATCACCACTTTGATTGCCATCACCAGAAAATAACATCTAATAATAGCAGTGACAATCCTGTAAGAGGCTGCACTAACTTGTGAAGACAATATTTTTCAATGTTTGACAAGCCTCCTGTCAGGTAGCCCAATTTTAAGAAGTCTGTTTTTTTTTCCCCACTGGCTTCTCACAAGCAAATGCTCAGGGGTAAGCTCTTAATCGGTTAATATCCAGAGATAAGCCCGGATTTGCATTGCTGGGAGTGAATCAAGGACCCGAGGAGAAAGGGTGATACGTCAGGGTAACAATGATTAGTGAGTGACATGCATGGTTAGACCAAGGAGCTACTAAACACTACAGTAGCTCCATGGTTAGAACTTTGTAAAAGAGTTGGCTAGCGCCGTTGCTGCGGGCTAAGTTTCGTCCCTTCCTTAGCCCCCACCCCACCCCAGCCACCTCCTCTGGCTTTTTCTCTTTGTCCAAGTTATATTTCAGAAACAACATTTGCATGTTTTTACGGATATTTTCCATAATTTTTCTTTTTTTTATCCACTGCAGTATGACCCACAGAGCGTAAGGAAGAAAACAGATTGTATACTCATTGACATTTCCACGATGAGAACCGGTAATCAGTAAAGTTAACTACAAAGCTCAATGTTATTGCATGCACCGTTTCTTGGTCTGTCGGAGCCACTTGACTGTGCGGGAAACTGATGGACAGTGTCATTTTTGTATTGGAAAGGATCTTTGTAATTATCATGAGTGGTATGTGAAAACTCTCAGAGAAAGAATAGAAATGAAGAAAAACTACTGGTAGAACAAATATCTTTTGGACTGAAAATATTTTTGACTAAAACAGTAAAAGAAAGGGGAATTGAGCAGCTTATCAGAAAAGTGCCAAGATGGCGGGAAAACTGTTAATGGTTCAGACGCATTATAACAACACTCTAGAAACAAATAACTAATTCAGTGATGTATATCACAACCGTATGTCGAGAGACGGAAAAGAGTGGGAAGAAATATCGGAATTGTGTGGGGATGGTATAGATTTGACTGAGATGGGGCTTCAGGTTTCCAACTTTTTAGTGAGATAATGAGAAACCCCCTCATGAAATATGAAATGGCATGTGATTCTAAGAGGGATTCAAAGTTTATTTGATGAAAATCCATTGGTCTTGAAATGGCTGAGATATCCAAAACAAAGGTATTCCAATGAAAAGTGGGACGCACCTTTTTATTAAGATTGCTTTGTTTTACTTTGGGGACTTTTTTTTTTGGATATCTCAGCCGTTTTAAAACCGATTTTTGTCAAATAAACTTTGAATTTCTCTTTTTTTTCTCTTAGAATTGTATGCTCTTTCATATTTCATTAGTGATTTCTGATTATCTCGCCAAAAATCAAATATCTGAATTCCCCATCTTAAACAGAACTATAACATCCCTTTAAGCCAGGTATTGATAATATCAATCGTAATGGTTTTAATGTTAATGATGATGATATCAATAGTGATATAGCGATTGCAACAAAACTACATGAGCAGATGACAGGAGTATCTTTATCTGCCTACTTTCCGACTCAACATCCCTTCTGGCTTTCGTTGTTCCCGGCTGTCATGAAAGAATCTTGGACCCAAATTACTACTATGGCTTTTTGGTGGTTTCTCCTGACTGTAGAGGTAAGAATGGCAACAACATCAAAACACCTCGGAGAAAAATACAAAGGCATGAATTCAAGCATGAAGACAATTAGAGGTAGATGTATACTACATACAGTGGAAATTAAACAACGCATGGCGTTGTCATCATGTACATTACATGTGCAACAAGCAGACACATACATACACATTTATAAACTAGTAATCGTCTGTAAGAATACAAAAAGAGAAGGGGTGGGATGGGGTGGTTATGGTTGGGGGGGGGGGGGGGGGAGTCGGACATCCTCCTTGGTAACCCTGTGGTTTACCTGTTGTCATCTTTCTCTCGCATACGTCACCCCCAGATCGCAGCAGCAACCTTGGCGAAACTTCATCGCCAGTACAGAGGGGGCATAAACAAGAGGAAAGATTAATTAAAGGAGAGTTCGTCTGTCAGTGACTTGGCAACGTGAGGTGATTTCAAGGTGTACACGGGGATTTAGTGTATCGGGTGAGATACTTTTTTGGCGGGATTTCTTGAGTAAACGGGCTAATGTATGCAGCGGAGCAGCTGAATGTATACGCCTCATTGCGGACTAAATGAGCGGTCAACTCTGTTCTCGCTATTCTTTTGTGTGCGTGTGTGTATGTCAATGTGGGAATGAAAGTGTGTGCTATTAAAGGTATCGTACAGTCCTGGTTGAGACCTAATTTCACGTTTCTAACATTTCTTTTTTGGTGAGGTAATGAGAAACCTCTTATGAAATATGAAAGAGCATGTAATTCTATAAGGAATTCAATGTTTATTTGATGAAAATTGGTTTTGAAATGGCTGAGATATCCAAAAAAGAGCGATTCTAATAAAGTGTGGGACCCACACTTTCTCACGATCGCTTTGTTTTACTGTGTTTTTGGATGTTTCATTCATTCCAAACCCGATTTTCATGAAATAAACATTGAATTCCTCTTAAAATGATATGCTCTGTACTATATCATAAGTGTTTTCTTGGTATCTCGCAATAAGTTAAAAGCCTAATTCTCATCTCCACCAATACTGTACCATCCCTTTAAAGCATTTTGCATGTTTTGTGTATTCCAGCTGCTGACATTTGGAAAGTGCTTGAAAGAATCACAAGAAGTCACAGAGGTATACACCGAGTGAAAGTCTATGCATCATATTTTCTCATTATACCATGGACATAAAAAATGCAGCTTTTAACCTCACCGAAATTATGTCAAGCGTTTAGCTGTAATGCCAAGCGTTTTCTTCTAGCTGTCTATCTACATACGATCCCCCCCCCCCTTCTCAACATCCGCTACACTAGGAGAGTAAAATGAACTCGCGCACCCCACTTGTATAAATAACCATCCACACATAGTCACATTATGTTCTTAGGTACAAACACTCAATCACAGACACATACACTCATAATACAATAAACAACTGCAACAGGGCATAATAAAAATACTAAAGATTTTTGCATCATATTTTGATGTTTTATTTCATTTCTCTGTACCAATATTCGTCTCTTATCTCTGTTGGACAGCAAATAAAAAAGAATAACATTACCAACGTCACACACTATAGATCTCCTGGATATAATAACAAACCCAATTCTTAATGCATTAATAATGCCAAATATTTACACATCGAATGTAAAAAAGAAAAAGAAAAAGAAATGTCCACACGAGCAACACAAACGCACCAATATATATATACTTCATTCAGGAACCTAGGTGCACCTTTGCGTATATATTTATATTTTGATTTCTTGGTGATCAATTCAAAATTCTTTTTTTTTTTTTTTAATCGGCGGTTGAAAAAAAAAATCACTCAAGATTTTTGTTGATCACGGGCAATCGATGACTATACACGTAAATAGAAAGACCTATCTTAAACATTACCACAACATGATATTATGGTGACGATACTTCCGATAAACTTTCACCGTTTGTGTTGATTTATGCTGATGTCCATGATTCTCGATTCGAGAGTCAGTCGGATCACTTGTTAGTTACATTCTCTCTTTTTTTTTGGTCAAATATCGGTAAAATCAGTACCAGGATAGGAACAACAATAGCATTCAAGACATTATATCTTTTAGTCATTATATTGTTGAATCATCCAAAGCTATACACCGCTTGTATAAAGCGATCATTTTAATTTGCTGGCTGTAAAGTAAAAAAAAGAAGAATAAAACAAAAATTAAATTTTACTTTTTAATATTTGTAAAGATAATCTGAATCTTCTTCACAATGAACAATACTGGCCTCTTCAGTTGTAATAAGAAAATACGGTTTGTGTGTCAAAAGTTATGCATATATACATATACATATTTGAAAGTGAATCTATTACTAAAAGCACATATGAGTGGAGACAATTTCATATAATGAGAACCACTTTTTGGGGGTATCGTAAAATGTATAACACAGTTTTTGCAGCATTTAGCACAAGAATACAAGTGAATTCAGTCAGAGATGACGGTCAAGATTAATCACTGAATCGCATTACGCGACACCACTGATTATTTATAGGGTCATTTGTTTTTTGTCGTTGTTGTAAACCATCCAGCTGTCGGTGTGTGTTAACAAAGTACGGAAGAAAACTAGATTTGGGATCTCACTCCCTTTCCGTAGCCCTTGTATCAAATTAGCAGCCTTATATTTCTTAGCAATCTTCTTCGCAATAGATCTAATTGGCTGTTTCAGTTGTTGTACTGTACTCTAGTAAAAGAATATGAATTGTTCGTCAAAATGAATATACTGTATATTGACATGACGTTAAGTTTGGAGGTAAATCTATTACTATAAACACATAGGTCGGAAATATTCATGAATTCTAAAAATTGATATTAGAAAACTATAGTACTAAATACCCGTTGTAATCCAAGGCACGGCGATCGGGGACGATATTACCATGGTTGCTGTCATATTTGTGCGATTCCTCAAAGAAATCTCCTTTTTAAACTTTCCCCCTTACTTTGTGTCAGTCTCTGGCTGGCATTAACCATAAGGGAACATCTTACATTGTGGGCCGGTTGAGTGGAATTGAGGATGTTGTGTGTTAATCAACTGTTGAACTGCTCATGCCATTTGCATGTATCGGTGTGCCTTTACACAATACATTTTTACATTCAAAAGATTCATGTTTGACCAAAAAGTACCTCCTTCGTTTGACGCTACGGGTTTCTTTGTCTCTCATTGTAACATTCTGGGAGTTAATCAATCACAATAATGGACCTCTTCATGGGGATGACGAATATGTGCGTCAACTATTTGAATCTTTTTCTTACTACATTCTTTATTGTAATGACATCTGAATTGACAAAAAGTAGGAAAACAGAAGAAAGCTAGAATTTTGGGACTATGACTCAGCGAGTAAATACAAAACTGGGTCACTGACCGAGTAAAAGCGAGTGGGAAAATGCGGCACAGACATTTAAGCTGCCGAGAAAACTCATCAAACAGTGAATCCTGTATGAACGTAAATATGAATAGGAGGTACATGTGGGTTCGTTTTCTGCGAACACCAGACTGGGATCGTGTAACTGATTCTGCTATTGTTTGTGCTTACAAAGAATACAGTAGGAAATCAGAACGGAATATTATACTCCCTCCTATTCGTAACATGTCAAACATTTGAACATTCGCATCACAATCATTGGGAAGCACAATGCTGGCGCCATTTCAAGTGTTTCCAAGCGACGTTCTGTCTATGTAAAGGATCAGCTAATGGCTTTGTGTTCAGTCAGAAAGCTAATGCCATCTGTATCATGCGTTGTGCACCTGCAAGAAATTTGTTCCCAAGCAGGCAAGTACACTTGTTATCCATAATAACTGGTCGAATAGCAGAAAATGGAATACAGGTTTTATCAAAACTCTTAGTTTTACACTTTTCGGCAGGAGGAGTTTGTTTTTTGTTCTGATTATTGTGTTAACGGCGATAGATTTGATATGTATAGAAGCAAAAATTGGCAAAGTATCCTTTTGTTTTTGACCGCCAAAGTTACGTTTCGGGATTTATGATTTCTAGTGACGTAATTGTACGTAATAAAGTCACATGGTGTTTTTGAGCTGGCGTCAAAGGGGATTTTAAGATGTCTTAGGTTTGCTACATGCCTGCTACAAGATGCCTCAATAAGCAATCCATGCCTTGTTATACATGTTATATGCTCCACGTAAACCTGTCAAATATGTCATTAATCATCGTTTTTGCTCGATTGATTGACGTGCGCAAAAGAATCATTAAGTGTACGCAGTTTCGCATTTCGCATAGCAAAAATATTAATGACTGACTTATAAAGAAGACCGACACATCCGAATTACGTCATTGCATGGTAATCGAACACAAAATGCGTTCATACTGTATTTTAGGTAACCCAACTCTTAAGCCTTCCGACAGCATGAAGTGGATTTATCTTTCAAAGGTTAACTGTTTCTTTAGATTTATGATAAACTATTTCACTGTCTGTCACCAGTCAATTAAAAGGAGACTTTTAGGAAGAGTGGGGCATGAAACCAAGTCCCGCTTACCTCAGGTAACTCATCTCAAGATATTTCTGAATTATAGCAATGTGACATTTAAGACTGCACGGAAGCAATTAATCCCTTAAATCATTTCAATTCCGGGGTGATGAGAAAAGTAAATATATCAAAAGTAAACATCTACATTAAAATACTGGAACACCATTAAGATCTACTTCCACAGATTCTCCAGTTTATCAATTGCTGCAGCTTACCTCTTTGTTTTTCCGAAGTTAAACTGAATAATTACGTCACAGAAAGAGAATAAACCTTAACTGCTATAAGATATCAATTTGACATTAAAAACTACACTGAAGCCATGAATTCCTGAAATCATCCAGAAAGAGTGCCGACTAAAACAGAAAATCTTAGAATGAAATACTCCAATGCAAGGTCTTCTTCAACAGATTTTCTTTTTCCCAAATTACATTAAATAAGCGCACATTAGCGGAAAGAAAATAACATAAAATAAGAGCACATTAGCAGAAAGAAAATATAAATTATCTTGAATGCTATCTATTTTCATTGTACCTTTTTAACACCATGAGGTATATAGCTATTCTTTTTTTAATGGTGGATTTTCTCTCCTGCTTGTGATCATTATCTGTCTGACGAGAAATAGGAACTTGAAGAAATTTCAACTGCAGACTCACGAGGATATTTGTTTCCAAAAGTTTAGACCTTAAATCTGTATACATGCACGATGAAATAAAAAAAAAAAAACCGACTAGTTTTGTGTAGTGTCGGAAGGTTGCTAACGGCAAAGTGACTTGTGCATGGAGGTAATTAGATCGATTTGCAATTAATTGAATGAGAGATGCCACTCTCAGATCAAGTCCTATAGAATAATAGTATAATAGTAGTATAGAATAATTTCACAAACATTTGGAACTGTTGGGAGGGAAAATACAAGGATCAGTGAACTCAAACGGAAGAAACCTTTGTTGGTTTCAAGATGAGAGAGTTGGCATTTGTCGAGTTGATTCGGCCGATCCTACGTAGCACCTCATAAATACACTACGATCTAAACATAGCCGAAATTCTGAACGGTTATGATTCTCGCAAAAATTTTCAATCTGTGGTCACCAGCATAATATCATGATGACCAGGATGCTTCACTCACTCCCCTATCATCTATTCTAGATTATTATCAGACATCTTTAAGTGATTGAAATAAGAATCTTTTTCTAGATAGTGTGACACGCACAAACAAAGAACATGATTTCCATGTTATTACTTCAAGAAACTTCAATTTGATTAGGACACTTGTTCATTCCTAGATTGCAAATTTCGGAACCAGTGGGACAACTTTCAATTTTTCAACCTATTAAATCTAATAACTATTTGAAAATAAAGGACAACCAGTCACCTCGTCGCTTCGAGTTTCTCCAACTCAATACAAGGAAATAGACGTAATACACAGATACACACATTTGGTTAGTTCCCATGAACTAACCTGTCTGTACACTTTCCTATTCAAATGTGTGGAAAAGTTGCAAATTCAAATTGGGTTGTCATGGCACAAAAAGAGAGATTAACTCAAAGCACACCGTTTCTTTCCAAGGCTTCCATTACCCGTGTCAAGTCGTAAGATTGTGGCAAAATATACTCCAGTCACGTGACATAACTATGTCCTCGCTCTCCTCAAAATCTCGCAAGTCCTGCTTGCAACTGGACGTCACACTATAATAGTAAGAAACACATACTCTCGAATGGCGCGTACTATCAATTCTGTCATATCACCCCAAAAGGCACTGCACAGCAGAGGACGTATTTCACGCTGTTGTCTTGCAGGTTACCAAACGTTTCACAATATACAAAAAAAAAAAAAAAAAAACTCAGCTTAATCAGAAAGAAAACAAATATCCGATTACGTCTTGACGTTTTACACGAATCCAAGTCACTCTAAAAGCGGATGAATTCGTAGGAAATCTCAAGCACAAAAAACACTGTTGTTGCTTTTTAAATTTGATTCCGGGGTTTTATTTTAATCTCGTCTTGGTTTTTTTTTTCCCCCACCAAGATTATTCCTAAAATGAATAATAAGATTTCCTTTTTCTTACGGCAAGAACACAGTAGGTATACTCCATGAATTCAATTTCAATGTCAAAATTGAAAGCGTGCATCGTACATGTTCAGGTGAAAATCGGATGAAAGCGCGGTGGGTATGATGTCAATGATTTGGTTGGGATCGGTTTGAGCACGCGCGGCATGGGATAACCAGCCAGGATGTCGGCCGGGCTCTCGCCCCCAGTCAACGAGGACTGCATGGCGCTCCATCTGCTCAATGCCAGCGCCGAAGACGGCGCCGCGTCCATGGGCGATAGCGGGGGCAGCGTCGGGCCTCTGCCGAAAACTCCCGGGGTGCCGTTCGATGTCGGTTCGCAGACATGCGAGGGGCAGCCGGCCAGACTCTGCAGGTGGCAAACGCACACGTTGCCGCCGCACGGCACGGGGAGAGCGTGCCGATGACGGTCGTCGATTGTCGTGCCCGGCAGGGATAGTGGCAAGTGCGGGCGATAAGGCAAGTTTAGATTCAGAAATGGAGACGAGGATGAGGTAGTCGGGTACAAGAAAGGATTCTTCTCAGCTCCAAAAGGGCGCCCGAGTCCGAAGTCGAAGTCGAATCGTCCCGGCGACAACGGCGACGGGATCGGGAGTTTCAGCTGCCCGAAAAGACTCAGACCGGGATGATGAACGAACGATCGCGGCTGGCTGTCCATGCCGCCGTGATCGGTGGGTCGAATTTTGTGATTGTCGCTTTTCCCCTTCGGCTCCTGCCAGAAGGAGGCTGGTAGTCGTCGCTTTCTCAATGGTATGCTGTTCAGCTTCGTACCGTCATCGTCATGGGAATCGTCTGGCATGATATTTCTGCTTTCATCGCTCTTTTCCATCCCCCTTTCACTTCCACTATTGCTATCGCACTCCGATGGCTGTCGTTCTTCATCTCTGCTTTGTTTACAATCCTTTTCCCGCAGCGAATCGACGTACCTGAATAGATCCAGACTTTTGAGCTCGTTTTCGCGGCGGTTTGCCGGCTCGTCGTTCATTTCATGGCGCCCATCTCTTGGTCTGAGTTCGACATCTTTAGAACTGCTGTCGAATCTAAACTGGCGCTCAGGCGATGGCTCGGTTGGTGGGTGGTGTAGTTCATATTGCGGGAGAAAAACGTCTCGTGTATTGCGCGGTGGAGGAGCATCACTTTTGTCAGCGTCCATGTCGTCACGGACAGAGCTTTCCCGCTTGTGATGCTGGGGGCTCTGTCCGTGCTGATGATGAGGTTGATGAAGATAGCGCTTGTAGTGATGCGAAAGCATGCTCTCGGGTGAAAATCGTCGAATGGGTGAAGGATCATTTCTCACGACGTCTTGGCTGCCTGCATTTTTCTCCGAGGATAATGAGGTCGGAGAGAGCTGTTTACGTTGTCGATGTAAGTAGTTTCCCTGATCGAGGGCAGCCTTGATGTCGCAGGATGCGTGGTGGACGAACTGCAGAAGGGTCCGCGCGTCCTCCCCGCCATGAGATTGGGATGCAGCGGGCCGTCGGGAAGGCGGAAGAAACACCTCCGTCGCCGCTAGTCCTTGAGGGGAGGGACCAGCTGGATCGGAACGGTGCGACAACTCGAGATTGCGCCGAAACTCTGCCGCCGCTGTCCCGTGACGATGTTCCTCTCCCTGCGTCATTTCTGGAGTGCTCGGAGGGAACGACTCTGTGTAATGGCTCACTGATCTTTCTTGTCACCGACACATCAATATTTTTTCTTCTCCTTATGACTCCGAAACAGACAGTCACAAATACGCCAAACACTATTCCGAGAAGTAATTCCACTGCACACTCCACAGTCGCAAAATGATTATTGAGGGCGAATCGCTGTCACGGTGTACACCCCGCGGTGCGAACGAAGAAAACTACTGCAGTGCGATGCGAAACAATTCCTGGCTTCCCATTGGTTAAAAGGTCATCGCCTGAACTAACAACCTTATTTTTTCCCTATTCGCTGCTGAGCGCGGATGTTGGTAAGTGTTGTGCAAAGCGCGTGTGGCGGTTAACCTCCCAAATCCTCAGCGAATGTCGGACGCTAGTTCTCCGGTTTTGTAATAGGCTCTACTCTGACATGGGCTCTGGAAGAGGAGCTGCTCAATCGCTCTCCAATATAAGAGGCGCACTTTTTTGTCGTGCTGCTTCTTTGCTTTAACACTCGCGAGCGATCAATCGCTCGAATACCTCCGACATTCATCACTTCTGCTGCCATGTATACATGTGCAGCGCTTGTCAAATGGCATTTAGGCTCACAACGGCAGACGACATCTGACAACGTTTGTGACTGTCCTCATCTCGTATCGCTACTGCGGCTCTAAAACGAAAATCCAGACGAGCTTCCCATCGTGAGAAGGCAGAGGATAGAGATAGAATATCAATCAGGTCTATCATCATTATTGTAGTTGTAAATCTGTTCATCATCACTACCCAAATCATCATAATTGGTGTTGCTGCTGCTACCATTGGTATAAGTCTAACTGATGTTATTGGTCTTCCTGATATTCTTTTCATCATGATATCTCTGAATTTAGGGTGGTACTCGAGAGAGGAGCTTGAATAGAGACTGCTGGAGACTTTGCCACAAAGCCGGACAAACGTGCACGCAAACATAAAATTCTTATTTGTATTGGATTCTTCCTGCTGTTAACAAATAGTAATTATGCACAATCAAAGTTTGAAGCAAGAGTCGGAAATGTATGAAGGGTTTGTTCAGTCGTCAACGTGAGGAGGCGTTAGATTGTTTTTGTATTAGCATATTTTGAGGTTACTGTTGATTTATTTAGTCAGCTGAGATCAAGAATATCGTCTGTGAACGTACTGTAGAACAGACAGTACTCTTTTTTGCTGTTTTTGTATTGCTTACTTTTATAATTTGATTTATTTCTTTTGTTTACAGTTTTGAGGTTTGTTGTCTGGTTTGGTCTGTTCTTTATCTTGCTATATGTTCCGTTTTGGGTACGTGGGACTCTAAATTTGAGTTTCATTCGTTAAGTTTCATTTCAGAATTTTCTCTGTTTTACAACTTAGGTGTATTTGCATGCTCTCCGGCAGACTCATATACAGACAGCGTTTTAATGCGGGTACGTTGAATGTTCGTGTTTGCATGATGATGAGTAGAAAGCAACATATCAGATAATGATAATAATGATAAAGTCAGGTGTTAAGAATTAAAGTTAGGAAAAATATCCTGTCTGTCGAAATTCATTCATTCATGTCACTTATATCCTATCATTCAAACTCCTATGGTCTACCGTATATATGCTGCAAAGTGGTCAACAACAGAGCACGGAAGTACATTGAGGATTGTCTTGTTCGACATGTCCATTCAAAGTTCAGTTCAGTTCAGTCCGATTTCGTTTCTGCATTTTTTTCAGGGAAATCATATATAAAAATGACAACAAGTGTATCTGACAACAGAATAGAAAAATAAAACTTTTGACATTCATAGTGTGATAATGACAACAAACTTTAAAGTTTAAACACAACGACAATGAGATCAAAAGGAATCGACACTACACTTGTTTCCAGGTAAAGAGGAAGAAAAAACAAATGCACGAGCCTGCCAAATTTCAAGCAAGTGCTTGATGGTGATGGCAGCCTCAAGGAATCTCAAGGAGTAAGTAAGAAACATGATTACACATGTATAATACAGATTGGGCATTTTCCCATTGAACTGTGCACCCATCTATAAAG
Organism: Diadema setosum; assembly: GCF_964275005.1. Taxonomy (NCBI): domain Eukaryota; kingdom Metazoa; phylum Echinodermata; class Echinoidea; order Diadematoida; family Diadematidae; genus Diadema; species Diadema setosum. Next base: position 40,439,830 of record NC_092685.1, on the reverse strand, counting down.
TGCAGCTTTCTGCTCCACTGCTCTAAACATGGCTCTCTTCGCATCTGAATGTTCATCAACAGTCGAACCAATCAAACACAGAGTTTGAAGACATATCTATCCTGAAACGCCATGCTCCCATTAAATTTACACCGCCACCACGGCCCAGTTGATCTGTATCTAGTTTGACTCCAATGCTGACCCACTGGTGACAATATCAAAGCGCTTTATATCCAGTAGAAAATGCTCTTTGTAAATATCAGTTGCTCATGGAAGATTATTGCAGAATGGGCACAAAATCCTCTAATCGCGTTTCATGTTTTTGCTTGTTGTTGTTGGGGTCTTTTTAATATATATTTCCCCTTTTTTTTGCCACGGTGTAGAAGTGTTGTAAATGAAAAGATTGTGCTTTCCATCCGGCATAAAACCGTTTATAATTTTTGTCACAATTTACTTGGCGCTATTAAAAAGGGGAATCGTATACCATGACTGTAATTAAGGAATTATCTGCTATGAGCATTGACGCTTTGTAATTATGTTTTGATATTTAGAAAACATGATATACGATGGAATCTGACTTTAGGCAATATCGGAGAGAGATACGTAACCTGGCACTATTATTTCATGTTCCTGTAGGAGAATGCAAAGCTATGGGTGGGTACTCATACATAACATGATTTTGTATGACTCAAGCTATAATACCGATGGTGTCACAACAAACATCAAACCTGTTAATATATTCTACGAGAAAGCTTCACAGCAGACGTATTAAAGAATGACTGTATACGAAGAAAACTGATACCTTACCTTGTGTATTATGGGACAGCTCGGTCTGTAATTGTAATCTACATGATCTATACATCATGAAATGGTTTAAACTCTTGCAGAAAGAGCAGCTGTCTCTATCTTGTCGCCACTCTAAGTCTCTCGATTCATTCATTCCGAAGACGGAAAAAGAAATCGGTCTTGTTAGACGCGAGCTCAAAAATCCGCCTTAGAAAAAAAAAAAAAAAAGGACGCGAAGTCCCAAATATCCTGCCGCTTTGAACGATTCGGATTCATGTAAGAGAGTTAGAAGAAGCTTACGCAAAGCTACTTACTTGATCCCGTAGCTCGAATATAAAAAAAGAGACGATGTGTGATTCCGTAGGTATGTAGCCAGTCATGTATATATTCACATGTTTCGGTGTGTTCCGGTGGCTCTGATTACGGAATACAGAAGAAATCTCTTGCAACTGTTGGCGAATGACCTTCCTAATCGACGTGGTTCCAAATAATAGTCTTCACGAGGTTTATTGCTTTAGTCCCTGTTGATGTGCATCATTACGTATAGTGACGATAACAATGAAAATTATATTCATAATGATAATGATGATGATAATAATAATAATAATGATAATAATAATAATAATAATAATAATAATAATAATAATAATAATAATAACAATGATAATAATAATAGTAATAATAATAATAAGAAGAAGAAGAAGAAGAAGAAGAAGAAGAAGAGGAAATACGTAGGGGTACCAAGATGTTGAAATTAAGGGAGATGATGATGAAATTTAATAGTCACCGCCGCACTCCCACCCCCCGCACACATAATATATGTCAAGACTGTTCAATCACACGAATGTTTTGGGTTTATGCGTGCATATTGTAATTGTTTGTTTGTATGTTTAGAGCATGATATGTTTCGAACATTTATACTTGTTGTTGAAATGAAAATGAAAAAATGCAATGAAATGCAATGAAATGAAGTACACACATGAGACATAAACATTGAAGTAATCAAGCACCTGAATATACTTGAAACAGACAAATCACTGTTTTCTGTTTGGTGGGTTTGTTTGTTTGTTTTTCCTGTATATGGTAACTGAGAGTCGGTAATGATTTTTGCTTCTCCTTTCACAGTAATATTTTGAATATTTTTGAAAATATATATTTCCTTATCAATGTGTAAGTCTGCCGCATTTTCAAGTTGCCTGTAATAAATTACGTCAAATCAGACAAGCAAAGCAATAGACGTTTCTTCAAAAACCGGACGTCAGATAAGAAAGCTATGACATTTTGAAGTTTCATATGTTTTTTTATTTTTTTATTCCAATACAAGTAAGATGGAGGAGGCAATGAGGTCATCATTTCTTTTCTCTCCCTTTGGTTTTGAACAGAAAACTGTCCAGTTGAACCTCTCGTATCCGGACAAGTCGGGACCGGGGCTCATCCGGATAAGGGATTTGGCCGGATACGGGAGACTCAATGCTTTATACATGTACATACATACACATGTACTGATGTAGCCCATTGTAGTACCACATGTAGTAATGTGTATACTGCAACCTTTTCATTGTTACACTCAGTAACAGACCCCAAAATAGAGGTGTATGTTAATGTTGGAAGTAATATGTAATTCATGTGTGTTTGTGTACGAGTTCGCAAGGAGTTGGGAATCCCTCTTTCCTCCCGTAATTATTAAAAAAAAAAAATCATGGCGAGATTGCGTCCGTATAATAGAGAGATCCGGATAAAGGGAGGCCGGATAAGAGAGGTTCAACTGTACTCAAATTCTGTTTTCCCTTTCCACCCTTAAAGTCATCACTACTTGTTTATATAACTTGCTGTATTCATTCCATCTCAGAAGGGGGAGGGGGTAGTATTTAAAGAGCTTTCAACCAAAAGGCTTTTAATCCATTGAAAAGTTATGGACTTAAGCTCTTCATTTATGTATAGGTCAGTGGGAACTTTGTGTCGTGATGACGTCATCAGCTCTGCCAAAACCTGAGTGTTGTGCGACTATACATACCCACGTACTATACTATGCAAGCATGAGTGACACAAGATCCCATGACTTTCTCCTTCTAAGCCCAATTCTATCGAAACCTCCATCATCCAGTTCCTTTGGTTTTTAGATTACCCTATTCATTAATGCCAACTTGAACAAGATGTAGGATTGTGCACTTTGAAGACATTTCCGTGAATTTGATGTTTATTTGAAACAGTTCTGTACGTCTCTGGCCCTTTATGCAAATATGACTGAAATCCAAGTCAGTCAATCTTTCGGGAGATTAATCTCAACAGCCAGCACCATCTCGAGAATCGTCACTGTCATCATCTTCATCATCATCATTACCATCATCATCATTATCATCATGTGTTTATTACTGTCACATCTTCTGTTGGCACCCACGCTTAACAAGCTTGCGGCATAGGTTCCAACGTATTTCGCCAAAGTATTTTAACTTTGATCAAAATTCTGACACATCGACCACGTACCTATGTTCTATGTTAGTAATGTTTTATTGTATATCCAAGCTGGACATTACGTGTCATCATTATTTTATTATATTTCATGCATTTTTCATTGAGAAATATGAAAATAAAAAGGCATTGAGAAATATAAAAATAAAAAGGCATATAAAAATAAAAAAGAGTTATTACTGTCACTACGATATCATCCTAATAGTTTCCTATCAATATCAACTTATTTACTCTTCGCCCCCCCCCCCCCACCCCATCCCGCATGACTAAAGGTATATTTCACCCAATTTGTAATGGGTTCCATCTTTTACAAAATCACACGAAATCACAGAGAGAGAGAGAGAGAGATAGAGATAGAGAGAGAGAGAGAGAAACGATCCACGCTGGCTTCTACTGGCACAAAATTGCGGAAAATAAGATAGCAAAAGTCTTTGATAAGCAGCAATAGAGATCGAGAAACAAACGACACATGCGATATTTCAATTTAATTCAATTTAATAGTTTATACATATATTTTCGCGGGAACGGGAACAGAAAAGCTTACATGGGACATGGCTAGGCAATAATTTAGAGCATGATTTATATAACAATGCTATAATTGCCCACTAATGCTACATAATCATTTATGATTGCTCTAAACATCACTCTGGCCGTGAGCTATAGCAAGAAGTTATAAAGGTCTTTGCTCACAAGAGGCCCATGACTTAAAAATATTATATCCCTTTGTGGCTGAACCTTATTTTGAGAGTGAAAACATTTTCATAGTCTCGATAACGGAAGTGAAGAGCCATCTGCCGTAAACGATAACTTCCGTACCGGAAATTTTTAGGGGTGTATATCATGATGTTTGCAATGTTCTGACGCGCCCAGTTGTCCCGTTGAGTCTTTCTCGTCACGTGTTCGTGGTTAGAACTAAAATAGGTGTGAAAACTTGCACATTTTTATTATTTTTGTTTAATCAAGACGAGCAACACGAAACCAAAGACCGTGGATTCCAGGGGAAGGGGCACAGGGGTAGGCATCAAAAAACAGAGAAGAAATTGAGTCTAAGATGTGTTGCAGTAACATCCTTTATTTTCTTTTTAATTAATCATGTGATTCGTTAGGTGGTGCGGTTAGTTCCCCTTTTCATACAAGGGATCGCGCACGTGTGTTTGTGTACATGCATGCTTAGATAACACTTTGTATGCATGATCAATGTACATTATTTTTATCCACATGGGCATGTACACGTACATTATGTATTCTATTATTACGACGGTCAACTATGTGATACCGCAAACTTGTAAGATCGCACTCTGGTGATGTGGTTTTAATTTTTTTTTTTCGTTAAGATTTGCAAGTGTGAAAGGGTTACCTGACCTTTACTGTCAAGTGCGCAAATATAGCTTGAAACCATGCTATCAAAACGTTTGGTTTACCGCTTGTTATTTTTAGTTACCGTTTAAACTCTCCGTTCATACTCTGATCTTACTTTCCTTGAAAAGAATAGGCAAATCAGTTTATGAAAGTACAATCGTATTCAATACTATCATGCTTATCAATGCTGTCTTCAATATCGTCAATGTCTTCATCATCTACATCACTCGTCATCTGAGGATAACTCATCAAAGTTTTCGTCATTATCACTTGAACCATCGTCATTATTCAAGATTCAAGATTCAAGTCATTTATTATCATGCACTAAGGCATAAAAATCTTCTCAACAGTCTCCATTTCAAAATTCCACATGTAAAGGTTATCATGGTTATGGTTATCAATATTTTCTTTATTGTATATTCATTGTCAGTATTCAATATTTTCTTTATTGTCAAGCATTTTCTTTATTGTCGTCGTCTGCGAACGGTAATGATCATGGTTGAATATCGTGATCATTATCGTCATCTAAGTCACCATTGTTACTGGCACCTTCGGGTGATTAGGTTGGGCGTCCTGTTAACCATCGTAATCGTTCGATTAGCTAGTTGTTATCATCATAATTTTCATTACTATCATAATACAATCATCATCATGAGGTACGAGTTTTCCAAATTCTGCCATTTGTCAATTTTCTACCCTCTGGACAAACGAAATTTGTAACATCGCAACTGCTGATCTTCATTTTAACAAACATGTCGGAAAAGGAACCAGCGGTTTCCCCCCCCCCCCCCCAACATGTTTGTAAAAATGTAAATCAGTAATTGCGATCTTACAATTTTCATAATTATGTACAGAGGGCAGACAGATTAAAAAAGAAGTCATACCTCCTATCTTCACACCTCTGCTTAATATTCTCTTGCTCTCAGTCATCATCATTGCTGTATCATTATCATCGTCATCTTCATTGCCAACATCGTCATTGCCATATTCGTGACCAAAGGCACCGTCGTCATCGTCGACATCGGCGTTGTCGATCACGGTATCATCGGTCGCCTCGCTGTACACCTCCAACGCCGATTTCTTCCTCCTAACATACTCATTCCTGTCATCTATTTCTTTGGTAAGAGTAACTTTCTCTCTTCCTCCTTCCACGTCAATCCCCTCTATACCGCACCATCACCTCTGATAAAGAGTTACTATATCCACCAAACATTCTTTTTTTAGATGAGTACATCACACACCAATTTGTTTAATGGCGTAAATGAGGTAAAGGTAGAACGTGCGAATTTTCTATTAAAAAAGATATCTTGACATACATCAAATAATTATGAAGGTCTCACACGTGAGATTATGTGCCAACAAAGATATGCGTTGTACAAGGAAGAACCTTGACTTTTTATAGTTCATGTTTACTTACCTGGAAAACAGACTATAATTATATATCGTATGGTAACATATTACACCAATAGAATAGTGCAACAGACTGTCCAGCTAAGTCACCAATAAAGTAACAATTTCCATCCTACTATAAAAGTACTACATAATCTTTTACGTCGTTGAGTACTGTCAGTCATTGCAGTCCATATATTTTGCCCACGTATTATAATATATATGTACATGTATATATATATATATATATATATATATATATATATGTATGTATATATATATATATATATATATATATATATATATATATGCGTGTGTGTATGTGTGTGTGTGTTATATACGTAAAGCATTTTTGTTCACTAAAAAAGAAAGTGTGTTTCTTGCGCATCTATACAGCCAACAAAAGTACTCGATGGAATTCTAAATGTTTTCAGCCTCCAGGGTTAGTCAATTGAAGAGTTATTATAAAGTATCCAGGTCACGTGGCAAGGATTTTTTTTTTTTTTTTTTTTTTTTTTTTTTTGCTTATTGTGCACAACAATTATCATTTATATGTCCTGGTAGACTCTAAAGCAGCAATTATAATATTTCTGTAGTTCTACACTTCTATTTTTTTCTTACTTTTTCTTGGCAATATGCAAGCTTTCTCCTTATTTATATATGGAATTCCAGACCAGTCAATAGTTACCGGCAGTTTGATAAGAAAGAGTAAGATGTTTAAGCTCAACAGTGAAATTTTGATTAACTGGCATTAGCCATGATAACCAAATCCATACACATATCAATTTTCATATACGCAGAGACAGGTCGAGGGCTATGAAGCCGCCCACGGCACGCGCGAGCGTTGACCTGATGTTATGCCAGTGAATGTATCGAAGCATCTGTTTGCGCAAACACTGTCGCTTTTGACATCATGTGCATGACAGGAGATATTAGTATTAAAGAAAGCGCTTTATATATTTCTTGGCAGATGCACCTTTAATCACTTCAAGCGAAGCATCGCGAGGCTTGAGCGATACGTCAAAGTCTAGTAAATCCCCTTCCAAGGCCCTCTCTGCGGTGAGCAGGAAGCTGCTTTTAAAGGGATATTTAAGAACGCGTAATTATAGATTTTCTAACAAACTGTCTTAAAATCTATAACGGATATGGAAAGAGGAGGAGAAAGGAGGGAATTATTCCGCGTCCTTTTTTCTTTCGTGAATTAATAGGCTTTATACCGGAATTAGCCTCCGCGCACATAGCCAAAAAACAAAATGGACGTCGGTTGCACATATTGCTTTTTAAAAGCTCGTTATGTTTCGTCTCATCATTGCTTATTAGCTCGCATTATTCTTTTAATTATATTTCCGACATCCGACAGTCCACACAGAGATAATCATATGTTTGTCATCTTCAATCACGGAATCGTTCACTGTGACCAGTATTGTGACCGCTATCATCCTTCTTTATTTTTATTTTCATCTGCATTTAAATTCTATTTTGTTTCATTTTCATGAATACCATTCGTAGTGTAAATCTACCTATCAAACAGTATAAATGAAAGACAAATGTTTTAAAACCCCGTGTATACATTTTGAATTTTACATAGTAATTGCAGGTACAGAATGTTCCTAAATCACTGATCAGCGTGCACTATATGCTTTGCATCTGAAAATTGAGACAATGTGCAGTGGAATTTAACCCACAGAAAAACAAATGTTGTGGGATAGGTCCCTAGAAAAGAAGTCAACATACTCATTTTTAATGATATTCTTTATTTGAATTTCATTTAATATCAGGCTCATTTTCACAATGAAACTAGTCTGAACAAAACTAAGCAGCTGTATTCTTCTCGCTTGTGCTCCTGAAGCATTTTCTAAACATTCACTTATATAGCAAATTCTACCACGTAAAAGTGAAATAAAATTCTGCATAAATCTCATAATACAAAAAAGCTATCTTGATCACCTTGATCTAACTAATCAACATCAACATCAACATCTAATCAACTAGTCATTACACAAACCACACACTAACAATACAGCACTTTCACCTTCAGTAAACTCAGTTTTGAAATCTCATAAACAAATTATTCGAACGAAATTCATCACTTCTTTAAATGCTATCAGCCAACTGCCTCCCATAAGTAATTTTGTTATACAAACAATAATCACATATGCGTATTCTTACAGTATTTACCAAAACAAACTGTACTCTATATACTCATACAAACACAAGCACACAAACACACACACACACACACACACACACACGAACGCAAGGACATGAACAAGCGTGTGTGCACACACCAACACACATAATAGCTCATAAGTATGTGAACCTATTAAAAAAAAAAAAAAACATGCCGAGAATTAATCATTGCAACTACTTTTGAATAATTCTTCTATTTCATGCTGTCACCATTTAAAGTACTGTTAAAGTAGTTCATGTTTAAGATTACGTTTTATTGTATAAAAGCCGGGAGTTCATAGTAATGCAAGATCCAAAGAATTCAAAAGTTTTGGGGCCATTGTAGATGAAAGCATTGTGCAATACAAATATTTTAGTGTGGTTTTGATGAATTATACATGTCACACTGTCTAGTTGAACATTAATGCATTTATTTATCTTATGGACTTCAAAACGTCGGACGGTTCACTTACACAGTTATTCCTTGTTCATTTGTTCATTTTGTGCATCGGGCAGTCAAAGATTCAATGTTCGTTAAATACAAATCGACAATAAGGGATTCTAAGAATACAATTTCTACCACAAAAAAAAAAAAAAGTATGAGAAAGTAATTGTAACTGTAAATGCATCTTGAAGGCATTATTTACTATATTGGATGAAACGAAAACCCAGCTTGGTGCTTCCAAGATAGTTCTAAAATGTGAGTTATGGATAGAAACAAGCAATGTAAAAATGTTGATCAGTATAATCAATATAATGTTAAGTATTGTTAAATATACAAAAGTAAACAATAGTTATAATAAAATTGTTTCTAGACTAAACCGTCTACAGTTATAGTTTATTGACGAGAATATTGATATCTCCTTATTTTATAGGCTTTATTGCAAAATTTATATATGGCATAATGTTTTTATGATACAACTGACCTACACATTATGCATCAAGTGTGATAACTCGAACATTTTTTAAATCACTGCTCCCAATGGTAAACAGTACCTTTAATAGTTTTCTTTTGATTACTGGTATTTCATCAATAATTTGTTCCCCTTCCACAGGGTGTTTTATTTATACACATTCAGAAATTGACATTTACAAATAATTTTTCAATACAAAACAGAATGAGAATTAAATAATAATTCAATCATCGACAAAAAGTGACCTACTGCACTCATTATAATAAGAAAATTTTTTTAACTATTTTTACAACATGGAATTTATATTATTCTTTTTTCATTGGCAGAAGCAACCGTAAAGACACTTTTGATATTATATAATTTTGATTAAATGTTCAAAAACACTTGATAAATAGAGCCCATTTTTTCACTAATAATGATCCTACCTGAGATTCGCCATAAAAGTATTCCGTATACTCTATAGGGTACTATTGTTGTTGAATATGATATACTGCGTTAATAATGTTTTGAAATGATAAGGGACATAATTCTACCGTCATCTTTTCTACTTTCTCTTTTTAAAGAGAGAATTCATCATCACGTTATGAAGAAGCCATCATAATCCCTGCGTGCAGCACCAGCTCTCTAAAGCACATCCTCAGTCATTCCATGTTCCAGTTCGCTTTTCCAGCGTGTAGGCCTTCTTCTTTTTTTCTTTTTTTTTCCCTTCCATTCTTTCCATATATTCTGTCAAGTCGTGTCATGTTGTTGTTTTTCCTGTTTTGTTCCATCCTGTCGTAAATTATATTTGTGACAAGTATTTGTAAATAAGTAATTCATAAGTTGTTGTTTTGTTTTTTTTTTTTGTTGAGTGGTATACAATATACAAGCTTGCTTTTTAGTGGACCTCTCAAATCTTTTTTTTTTTTCTCAACTGAAGCATAACTTTGTATTTTTGCCAGTATGCATTCTTATGTTTATCTGTATCATTTATCTTTTGCAAAGTCGAATGTTTATGTTTATGATGTAATTCTGATTTATTCTAAACCTCCGTTTTGGGGGATAGCGCGCTCAGGTTTTTGCAACAGCACATCAACGAGGTATTAAATGATGACAGGAGATTATGTCTTCAAAGACATTCAGCACCCGCCTTTATAGCACACGCTTCGAATCTTTTAACAAAGCCGCTTGCATATTATGACATCTAATATTTGAGCAGTAAAATGTGTAGATCAAGCTGTATCCGGACTTGCTATAATGCTATAAATAAGCACGTTCTCAAACATCACGTTGTTCTCAAGGGAAGTTTGTGCTAATCTTCCTATTATGTTAATGCATAGTATCAATCATAATTGGAATATCACGCCTTGTTTTGGGTGGAGGGGTTTCCTTTTTGCGTCTATTCTTTTTTTAGCCCCAGCCTTAACCAATCAAATTTAATTCAATTAATAGTTGACAAATCAATGAATTAGGCTATGTCTTCTTCTATTCATTAATCGATTTTTTTTTTTCCTCATAAATGTCTTTTGCATTCTTATAGAGTCAAGTTATACAACCCTCCCCCCAGTTTCAGGATTGTGGAGCATGATGTAGGTTACCACAAATCTTATTTTACAGATTTGAAAAAAAAAATCAAAAGAAAAAAAAACCACAAACTCGTATAGATATATAAAAGTATCCTAATACGTTCGTGTATAACAAGCTACTTTCTGAACAAAATAATAAAGACAAGTTGAGTTACGTAGGAGACCTCTGGGGACTGTTTCATGAAAGTTGTCGGCCCTGACAAGTTGTCAGTCTCTGACAGTTTCGGTAAAATCCTTGGTTTTGAGTGGCTGTGAAACTGTGGTCACTGACTATTACTATGGTAACTGACTGTTACTATGGTAACTGTCGGAGACTGACATCTTGTCGGGGCTGACAACTTTCATGAAACGGTCTCCAGAACTGACCAAGCACTCTCGTATGCTGATCTCTTCAAGTTTCAATTTTGTCTTCACAGCGTATATAGCTAATGTCTCTTGTTTGCTTGCTTTCCATCCAAATCAAATAATGGATGAATGAGAAATCATGCATCATTAAGACTTTTGCTGACCGGAAACGCCTTTACACGTGTACACACACACACACACACACACGCACACACACACACACACACACAAACGCACACATACTGCTACACACATCCCTACACACATTCCCATAGCCCTCGAACAATCAAACGAAAAACTGACCGGAGAAATATCTTCCAAAACGTTGAGCACATGCCAGGACAGTTGTGGTCATCTCGAATGCCACGTTAGTCACGGAGCGTGGTGTCCTCCAAAGAGGGATGTCGTAGAAGAGGCGCACCTGTTGATCGGAAGGAGACACTGCACCCATTAACCCTTTCAATACTCTGAACACCGATTGACACAAGAAACCCTGTTGTACTCACTGTCCAAAAGTCCCTTTGGCACAGAAAGGGTTAAAGAAATCGATTCCAACACGTTCTCACGTTCCTTCCACACACGGTCATCATCACCGTCATCATATTCTGCACAGTATAGTTGATTAAGCGTCTGGACATGTCGAGAGGGCCCTTGGAATTGTCACTCAGGTATAATCTCTTCAAGAACATGACTCGTATCCAGTCACATGGAGTCGTCAAGAACTTGACACGGAATGAAACCGCCCTAAGGTTGCCCAACAAAAACAGAATGCGTCACCCGTTTTAATTGATGCACCACCAAAGTTTAATCCACCACGAGGTCTAATTACAAAGGCTGCCTCTCCTGTCAGCAAAAAGCAACAACAAAAGTGAAATTACAAGGATTCTTTCGAGGACTGCAAACATTTTATCCTTTGGCTCACGATGTCTGAATCATTAATTTGGAGTGCCAAACATTTACGTGGGACCCTTTAACATGATCAGCCTGCAGGGTCTTGGATACTGGTGTTAAAGGACCGGTCGTCTATAACATTTTTCAAAAGATAAATATGTATCGATACACAGTACTTGAAATAGGAATATGGGGCTTTTAAAGTTGATTTACCACTGTCCTGATTCATCAAGGGAAATTACCGGGTATTGAAATGCTGATCTTGAGCGTGGTCGTCGGCATCTATCAATTATTTTCATACTTTCAAATCAAGGAAAGTGAAAAGTCAAAGATCTTATCAATATCGATGACATATACGTCAATATCGATGAGATATAAACTCATGTCTGGATTGATTTACTCAACGTCCCCTCAATTAATCAAAAAGAAATAAAAATGCGTTTGGAAACTCTGCTGATTTTTACAGGTTACCTAAAGTCATCGTTTAGGAGTCTTCTCTAGTGGAAACTAGAGACAATAATATACCTTGCTGCTCTGGAGACTACCTTTTAACTTAGAAAAGGATTTCGATGACATGGTACATGTGTAAATGTTGGTATACATTTAAGCATGATTTATTTACCCTTTCTCCGTCTGATCATTTCAGGGACTTTGCAATAATCAGTAGCCATCCTCTTTGACTCCACTTTTCTGGAATTCTTGACTTTCTTGGGAGATGAAGTAAAGACCAAACTTTAAAGTCGACAGTTGTACGGACTAAAAATTTATCATGTGACTGGAAGAAGTCTAGACTTGCTTTGTATTTTGAATCTATTGACATTATTGTGCTTGTGTCAGTTTATGACCTTACGTAAGTATCTTGAACTTTATTGAACAGCTATTTCTGTATCAAAGTTCTTTATCGTACAGCTATTCATGTTCCTGTATCAAACTTTAGACTGCCGTATAACCAGTTTGTATAGAAAATAGAAGCTCTCTGTTTGCAGTTGTGCGAGAATCTCGAAATAAAATTGGGCACAAAATACAGTGAGCGGATGATCCAAGTGGGTGCTGACGCTTTATAAAACAAATAATGCACGATTATTCAATGAGGCGTTTCGTAAACCGTCTTGGGTATTTAACAATAATAATAAGGTCTTATTTATCCAGAGTAGCTAGGATAGTTAGAAACACGCCTGGCTCCCAAATACTAGCTGTTCTCCAATAATCAATTCTACCTTGATAAATCGGTATCCACGTAGCCATGGTAATACATATTTTGTATACGATCAAATTCTCACAGATGTCAGGATCGGTACTAGTTAGTCACTGACGAACACTTGTCAAAAACTCGAAGACTCGCGGATTGGCAACCCAAGGCTGAGAGGAAGCAGGTAATAGAGTCGGTTCTTGTTGAGCTCGTCTTGTTAGGAGGTGACCTCAGGTGAAATTGACAAAGAAAGCTGGGTGGAATCATCGCGAAATTTGCAGCGGCTTGTTTTGCCTCGACTATTGACTCTATCAATTACCGCTCACAATAGTTTGTTCTTCGGAAAATGTGGTAAACAGAAAGCAATGATTTTCCAATTGAGCTCTTTTGTATAAGCCGTGGATAGATCTTTTTCATTCAGTTGAGACGTGTGATTCCAGAAATTAGATCACTTTTTGCTTGTAAAATATCTCTAATGTGTGTAATGTGTAAATTTTTAGTTCTGGTGGCTTTTGGCTCTGCGATAGTGCTATTCCAAATTGATGGAAAGATATTGGCAATGCTGTCCCATTTAAGGTTTGGGCGACATCTAGATTTCTTCTATACAGGAAAACAGCACGTGTAGTTTGACGAATGAAAAACTTGCATAATATGCTCGCTTTTCTAATAATTAATATTGGGGGAAAAGGTGCAGTGCAGGCTTAGCGAAACAGTTGTCTTGAACGTAGTACTGGTTTTATTCTGGCGGTTCAGTTTGATTTCATTTCTGTATTTTCTTTCTTTCCAGCACTCACAGATAACAGGTATGGCGGGAAAGTTGGAGATACAAAACAATGTAGGAATTGTCACAATATATTCTGTATTATTAGTGACCACCGTCAAAACTGTTTATTAAAGCATAACATCATAGGAAATAAGCGGTGTGCGTACTATAATCGGAAGAAGGAGAAAAACAAAAGAAGAGATCGCCATCATATAGGCATATCTTTACATATGGGGCTCCTCAGGTAAATACAGAGAGTATACGCTTATACCTCATTAAGTGCTACACCGGACATATGTTCGAAATGAAAGGGCAACAAAATGTGCTTTAATAATTTCTTGTCTAATTTGTGTCTATAAGTGTTGAAGTGTGTGGTTAAGATTGCATCGCTGTGCCACTGAATTCATATGAGAAAGTCTAGGTGTATGCATGATGTTTGACAATCCGTTTCAAGACAGTACAAATAAATTCCCATGTAGGTGTGCAGTTCTTTCGTGTAAACTTGGCTGTGGCTGTGACAATAGTGAACGACAGTTGCCTTTTTTTATAAACTTGATAAGGAGAAGAAGGGTATGGATGTCTCAAATCGATGGAACATTTTTATCGCAGTTGAGGAGTGACCAAAACTTGCAAAACTTAATATGCACAAAACAGAAGTGTTGGCTGGGTAAATATATTTTGACAGATACTTTTTCAGATCTGCTTCAAAAGACAACAGACACTTTTTTTCGTCAACATCAGATGTGCCCGTGCCTTAAACCATAACGTTTCTGCAGCATTAGATTCCTTCTTTTTTTTTCTAAGTTATAGGCTACCTTTAATTACACTATAGAGAAGTACTTCTCGAATTGATCTGGCGAAGGGTCCCAGATTTCCAGGCCGTAATGCTGGAATGCCAGATTTCCAGGCCGTAATGCTGGATTGAATTTTTGTTTAACACAGTTTTGGGATTGATGAAGTGAAATACCTTGAACAACGAGTTGGATATGTATACGCCGTGGAACAATGAGCAAAGTTGATCTGTTGTGTATTTGTACATGAATTTACCTGACTGTAAATATCAATGTATTCATTTGGAGTTTTAGTGTTTAAGTGATGGCGCATTTACAAAATCATAACAATGAGATTAGATTATAGTATACTTGCAGTAATACATTTTCCCATACAACATTCAAATACAAGCGGCATGTGGGGGTATAGTTTTAGCGAATGTTACATTGTGTGCATAGAATGTCGAATTGACTTTATTTGAATTAAACGGTTTTTATTCTTTCGCAACATCATGGCAAATTTTGATTTTTTTTTTCGTTTACGTGACTGAGGGCTCTTTCAATTTGTGTTTTGAGGAAAAATTTCTCTCGAAATAACGTTACATCACTTTGAGCCTATATGCAGGTGAATGAGCCAGAATTCAATGCACTTTCCTCAAGCACCTATCAGATCAAAGTTGTCTGTCTGATTTGATTTGATGTATCACTAATCACTCGGAGAGGCCTGAGCGGGCGAATTGATACTTGTAGTGACGTCCCAGTATAGCTTTCAAACGGTATAATATCCCCCGCACATAGGCTGGTTGTCCGTGAACTCTGCACTTCTCCGCCCGCGCTACTGCGCCTAGGTATACGATCATGACGACAACAGCGCCGGAGTTGAGTCCGATGTCGTCAGCTGAAAAAGGTTATCGCAGTGGCATGGTGGCGGGAACCCCTCGACGGCTACGCTCAGGTGTCCCCCGCGGAATGCAACCAATGTCGAATTGTCTCCCCTCTCGACGAGCCGAGGATTCCGCTGCCGGCTCGGCCCGCCTTTTATCTCGGCCACACGACACCAGAGGTCTCGTGAAGCGATGAGCCATACGACAACACGTCACGTCATATGGCGTATTATTGTCGGAGTTTTCATGGAAGGGTGTTTCATTTTTTCTGTCCTTCTTTTCTGCCCAATTCTTTCTTTCTTTCTTTCTTTCTTGCTTTCTTTCCTTTTTTCCTTCCCCTGTCAGAATAACAACAATTTGTATCATGACAGATACAAGCTATCCTGAGATGAATAGATGGATTGAAATGCAGGTTTGATTGTGTGTACTTTGTATATTTGTATTAAAGTTGTTTTTTTTTTTTTTTTGCTGCAATTTACTACCCACCCAATATGTTATTGATAGAATATAAAATCAAACAAAGAGAATGGTAGAGACTACAAATAATGCCGAACTGAAATAAGAATGTACAACATGTTGGTTTATTCATTTCCTATTTTGGCGTTTTGGGGCTGATGTGTTTTTTGTTTGTTTGTTTAGATGTTTATGGAACTAGTTTCGATTACATTGCCAATTGGACGAGGTGATGCTATTTTCATCTCAGAAGCGGTATTGTACTTTAAGCTTGGAGCGGGGGTGCTCAACCCAATCCTCACCCCATCCGTGCCGAGCAGCGGCGGTATGGCATCTGTCGTGGGGTTCCTGGTTGCTTTTCCACCCTCTCGCTTTTGTTTTGATTGTTTGTTGTGTTTTAAATGTTTGTTATTGTGTCTTCTTTCCTCGATTGTCATCATCGATGATGTTTCACGGGTCGAACGGGGCACACGACAGCAATGACTGTTAATTGAATTAAGATCGAGGGAAATTTTGTCTGGCGTTGTGGCATAGTTTTGAGGCTACATGGCGGTCGCCGAGGCACCACACCATACGCTTTCTGGAGGGGATACGGAGGGGAGTGCATAGCATCATTCATGTTAGAGGAACTCCCCTCGTTAAACGGCCGGGTGTCACGCCGAGAGCGGTTAGCCGCGATTTCAGTCGCTCTGACTTACCGTGTTTGACCATAACAAGGTGGTGACACCAATCAAGTACTTTATCTAATAAAGCTACTTTAATCTCCCTTACTGCATCAGGGCTGAAATAATGTTTCGGCTCGCAGTAATCAATCGCGGCAATTACACAGATGTTTGTGACGATGAAAATATTTTGTTACGACGATCACTTAAACTACCACTGCTGCTACTAATAATTATTACTGACAATAATATTGGTATATAGGCATTTTCTTCATTCTATTTCTTATCACTTCATTACTCTTCGAATGTGATAAAGCATTTATGAGAAATTTGGAGATAAAAATGACAATATTAATTTTAATGATTCTTACGACGAGTTGTTTTTATTGCAAGTTATTGACAAATTGCCCTTTATCGACGTAACTTGAATACAAACCGACTATGCAGTATTAAGAGTAACAGTCTTGATAAAAAATCGTGGCATACATACTCGGTTAGGACTCGAACCAGGGAGGTGGTGCACCTCCCTGCTCGAACCCTTGATCTTGATGCTACACAGGCGTCATATCCAACAAACAATTAACCGAGCTTCCGCCCGATGGCCAATGGCCGATGGTTCTGATCCCTTGTAGCAGCGGGTACTATTCAAATGAATTGCGCCGAGTTCTTTACGAACTTCATTAAAAGAAAAAAATAGAAGAAGTCATAAATGTTCATTCAAATTTGTCGAAAAGTTTATTGCGTACTTTATCCTGTTACACATGTCTCTCATAGAAAAAAAGAAGAAAAATACTAAATCGAGCTTAGTAAAACAAAACCAAAAAAAAAAAAAAAAAAACCCAAGTAGAATTGAATTCGATGCAATGATATCACTGGAGTTGAAACGGGAAATCGCTGGTTTTGACTCTGTCAATCTCGAAGAGCGCTTCACGTGTTTTCCAGCTGCTTTGGAAGCGACACATTCTCGACTGGTATATTCCTGTCTCCATGACAACTGGTATAAAGAGGGGGATCAGAGCGGCTTGAAACGCTCAGAGAAAGATGAAGAAGTTGACACTCTTTATGAATCATTTGCGTCTTTGTGGACAGATTGCTTCTACAGACACGACAGAGAATAGTGTGCAGGTATTTGTTGCCTAATTTCAGGAGGTTTAAAGAGATTTCGCTTAACACTGCTCGTGGAATACTGACCGGGAAGGGAAGTATAGCAATGCCCAGAGGAGAAGGGACATTCACCGCAAGTTCAAACACCTCTCAAATTTTGCTCAACCTAACCCTTTGCTCTTCAACAAATTAATAAGAAAGAACGAAATAGAGCTGATGCTGGCGATAATGTTTTCCCCTTTTCTGTCATCTGAAGCAAACCAGGGGTATTGTTGAATGAAAACAAGAGGAGAGTTGTTCTGTTTCCTGACAGATTTTTTATTTTTTTTTAAACTCGAGTATTTAAAGATCGCATTCTTTCTTCCTTGAATGCGACAGGAATAGTTAGCAATAGTTAGCAATGTTAGCGATGGAACTTGATATTGCAGACATTTTCCCGGATCCAAGCTGAAAAATTTGCTAATGCCATTTATTACATGGTAAGAGTTGTTTGTGGTATGGTTTTTATTTCACCTTAATGAACCATGTACTCGCAAAAAACGGAGATCTAAACTTGCATATAACTATGGCACAGTTTCTTACATAAAACACGTGGTCAAGAAGAATGAAACTATACAGTGAGTAGTTTCTTATTATAGCAGATCTGAGAGTCATACAGGGGAGGGGGGGGGGCTGACTGCAACAAGTTTCACGAGTCTTCGGACACACGATGATGACGCGTCATCTTGACAACAAAGATTCCACACCAAGGTAATTACTATGACATTGTGCTGATATAAATGAACCACAAATACGAGAACACAGGGAGACTTCCTAAACCTCAGTCTCTTCTACTTTTGAATGTCAATGTTGTCCCGTCTGCACCCGGTGTGCCGTCTGGTGTACATTTCGTGCGTTTTCCTCGTCGCGTGGTGCATAACTTCTTCCAGGACCTTGTTGCCCGTGGCAACGGCATGTTGTTGCTAATGGAGGCACGCCAAAGAGCCTATCGGAATGTAGCATGAGAATCGATATTTTCATCTCAACAAACTGACGACTGGAAGAGTCTTTTTTTTTGGGGGGGGGGGGGTGGTTCTTTCTGGTAAAGGTATACTATTCTTCTTAAAATTGACAAGATGAGAATATTTCCATACTATCTCACACACAAATGATATTTCTTTATCTTCCTTCTCTCCATCTCTCGCTATCCCTCTTTCTCTCTCTCTCTCTCTCTTTATCTCACTAGCTTGGCATGTTGAATATGCCATTGCTATTACCAAAATGACGCTCTTTAATTGTTACATGTACAGAGAATACTAAGCCGCCTCTGTATATATTTCATAATAAACATCAATAACATGACCCCCCCCCCCCCAAAAAAAAAAAAAAAAAAAAATATGTATATAATTACCGGATGAAAAGTCATCAGCGTGAGACTCGATTCCAACAATTCCATGAACTTTGTAATGAGGATTACTTCTACCGGCTCTCTTCCAGCGAATTAACCGTCACTTTCGATAACCTTGCCAAGAGTGAAGGTCTTTTTTTTTTCTTTCTCCGTTTTTTTTCTTTCTTTTTTATACTCTCGGATCACTACGCGCGAAAGGTCTTTGTTTCATATCATATGGCATCATAACTATACATACATATATCATATAGATGGAAAACTTCGAGAACGAGAAAAAAAGTGACAATAATGTGTAAGCCCTAAGAAACCATAACGAAAACGACAATAAGGACAACAACCTATGACATAGATAAACTACTAAGTGGTGTAACGTCATGCATGTTTTTGAGAGGGAAATGAAAGGATGTCAGGTACGTCGCGTGAGAAGCTTCGAAAGGGCAAGAATGAAATTAATTACTTACTATCGTAACGTTCACAATAAAGCGGAATCGTTTCACGCTTTTACTTTGCGCGCATAAAATACATCGCGATAACCTTGAACCTGTACAAGCGAGTTCATCGCGTGCGTATCAGTTACTTTAGCCGACACCTTTATGACACATATGATTAACTTTCCCATATCAGGATGATCTGTTTGATACGTTTTGTGGCTTGAGTATAAAGCATGTACGTGCTTTCATGACAGAAAAAAAAAATTAAACAAAAATAAACAAAACAAGCTCATTACCGAAAATAAAAAGGTCTCCACCTTTAGAATAATACCTTGCTAAAATTGTTGCAAAGTTGCTAAAATGACACCCTGACAAAAGCATTGGAGGCACGCACAAAGAATATAGCCTGTAGCTAACCATTCTTCTTGAAAATTAAATTTACTGGAGTTCTTTCTGAGACAACAGACAGGATGAAATCAAGTTCCTTTGAGGCCTTCCTCAAAAGAAAGATGTAAAATCAGAAGCAAAACTGTGCAAAAAAAAGGAACAAATGGAAATTGTGTATTCCTTATTGAGCAGCAATTATTGAGTAGCAGTAACACAAATAAAGCACGTCTGATGGACAATGAGGGAGTACGATTCCGAAGCAATATAATTTGCACTTCGCATGCGCGGCTTTACGTGCACGTGTCTTGGTTAATTTCTTTATTATGTCTGATTTTGTTTGCTTGTTTGCTTAGTTGCTTGCTTGTTTGTTGTGTTCTGTTGTTGGTGGTGTGGATTTTTGTGTTGTTGTTATTGTTGTCGTCGTCGTCGTCGTCGTCGTTGTTGTTGTTGTTGTTGTTGTAGGATGGTTGGTTGGTTGGTCGGTCGGTTAGTTGGTTGGTTGGTTGGTTGGTTGGTTGGTTGGTTGGTTGGTGTAGGTTGGGGAGTAGGTTTCTTAATTTTTAAGGCAAATAAGTCCAAGTAGGGTCTTATCAATCACAATTACAACCCGAGTAATTCTAAAG
This sequence comes from Diadema setosum, assembly GCF_964275005.1. Lineage (NCBI taxonomy): Eukaryota > Metazoa > Echinodermata > Echinoidea > Diadematoida > Diadematidae > Diadema > Diadema setosum. The sequence goes on along the minus strand of NC_092685.1, from coordinate 40,419,311 downwards.
AAGTTGACCTTCCGCAATCACTTATTCCTCAACGAACGTCTGCAAACTGATCGCGAGGTCAAGGCAGATCAATGGATGTTTCAAATGATAGGGTAAAATCGATGTCGTGAATATTGGCGAGAAAAATTAAATTCTTCTTTTCCTGACTGTCTTATATAGCGTTTGTAAAATTTTTCCCTCTCTAATTAGGTTCCGTTTTCGCTTGTCAGTTACGAACAGAGAAACAATTCGTTTTCATTACACTTTTCTTTCCCTCTCTTTCTTTCGCATTAATTCTGCTTCTCAAATCAAGTCAAATTGAAATTACATGATTGTGAAAATTTAAACAAAACATAACCAAAATGACAAAGGAGCGATATACTATAACATACTTATTATAAGACATTTATGGTTGCATGGAATAAATCTATATGAGCCATGTTTCACGTAGATATTCCACCAGTCAAATTTGCTCACTTACTGCCGCTTTGCTCTTTTAACCCATCATGTGGGGAAATGTTGATGCAGAAATGATCATCGTATAATCATTAAATCGGCAACTCTTGATTTTACTGCATTACATCTATCTTGGAGAAAGATTTCATGAAAATGGTCAAGTTCATCAAATCCGCAAAACATTAGGAGATTTTCAGCGAGAACAGGAACTTTAATCTTCAAAAATGTGTTGCCAAGTTAAGAATCAGATAAACATCTTGCGGTTAAGAGGCCTTTAGAAATAAAGAATGTCATGTTACATGTGATTATTTTTTTCTTTTTTCTCACTTCATTTCAACTACATTTCATTGCAAGATCAGCAAGTGAATGCTGTTTCACATCAACGTCCTGTATCAGCCAAAAATCCCCTCCAAAATAGTATGAACGTAATATCATATATCATAACCAATAAAATGAATGAAGGCCCAGCTGAAATTTATAGTGATTTATGCCTTTTACAGCAGGTGTTGAAAATTACAAAAAGAGCGAAGTAAATTAAAACATGCAGGTATGTAGAAAATAGAAATTACAAATATGGCACATATACAATTTAAAGCCATTCCAAGATATATATATATATATATATATATATATATATATATATATATATATATATATATATATATATATATATATATAAGTCCTTGGTTAAATAAAGGACATACACGCAAGCAGAGTCAGATCTGCAACAATGTGATGAATTTATGTGATCGATATTCCATCGGGTAGTCCGCGCCCTTTCGGGTGACCTCGGTGTAAACGAACCGAGGTTCAATGTTTACAGGTATTACCATCGGCGCGCCAATGTATGGCGTTACAACAAAAAACACGCATTTTTGGGGGTGTCGTTCAAAATGCCGAGGCGACAACCGTCCCAGTGTTCCACAAAAAAGATCATCACTTAGTGATGCTACCACGACATGTTTTACTTTGTTTTGTTCCGGTTGTTGTTGGGGTTTTTTATTCTCTCTCTCTCATCGTGGCCCTGCTTATCAGGAGACAGTAGTGGGTACTCAAACTCAATGCATTCAAAACACTTAAACTGTTTCCTGCGATTGAGACGGAGCTGATGTAAACTGGTCCATGGAATTGAGGGCATGTTTTACTTGTGGTATTGTCAGCAGTCGAACGTTACTATCCACCCCCCCCCCCCCAAAAAAAAAGAAAAAGAAAAAATGACAGGTATGAAGATCTCTATCATGGGTTTTTAATGCGAGTACTGGTTGAGTGCTTGAAATATGTGTATTGACTATTTAACTAATGACGCATGGATTTCCCGTTGCTTTTTGTTTTCTTTTAATGACAAGAGAAGCCGAGAACGAAAAAGGAAACTACTAGAAGGTGATTTATAGTGAAAACTGCAAAGGCGAAAAGTGGAGCGAATATGAAACGAGAATATAAGAACAGCACGAAAGAAGAAGACTATTCTGAGGAAAGAGGAAACATAAAGGTAAAAAGTTTATGAAGAAAAAAAAATAGCTAAGATTATTTCTTCATGTTTTTTTTTTTTTTTTTTTTTTTTTTTTTACGCTCACGAAAGTTCAGAGTGGTATAAGTTCTTGAAATTGCAAAACACTTAAATCTTCCCACAGTCATATCGAAAATCTTACATTTTTCAAACTCACACATCCGACATTTATTAATCAAAATTTTCATTTCATTTATTTTTGCAAAAGTGTGTGTCTGTGTATATGTGTGTGCGTGAGTGCTACATGTGGCTGTGTGAGTGTGTGTAGGTGTTTGGATGCGCGCGCGTTCTTGAAAGCTACAAACAACGTATAGGCCTATATTATGCTGAGTAGCTTTAGATGGAGAGAAAAACTGACATCGAACTTCAAAAATTGAGAAGTCAGCTCAATTAATGATAAAAGCGATGTTGATTAGTTCACTACACAATATGACATTCACGAGGCCCATCAAAATACTGTACATCTGACTACATAGGTCGAATGAAAAGCTGCACCGTGTTGCACCAGGGCTAGGGGAGATTTCAGTGGCCCGACAACCTCACCCCCGGGGAACGTCGCCTCTGTCAACACTACTCGTCCGATCCGAGAGCTCGCGGATTACTTCAGACAAATCACAACAAGATATTACACCTGACTCGTGTTTCAACTTGCGAAATATGGCGGGACATGTACCTCAACCAGGGGGTCATGGGGACTGGCCGCCCCTTTTCTTTCTGTTCAAACCACCCAGGAATCATGTATCAAAGTCTACGCACTATAGTATAATTATAATTAGTATATATTTCGCGAGAGATATTGTGCAAGTACTTATCACTGTCTGTCTCGTATGAATATAATATTTTTATTTATCTATTGATCCTTTCTATTTACTTATTTATCAATTTGTTTGTTTGTTTATCTATCTATCTATCTATCTATCTATCTAATATTTAATCTATACGAGATAGATAGAGGGAGAGAGAGAGAGAGAGAGAGAGAGTGGGGTATAGGTACTTGCATTATAAACTATTTTGGCAGCTTGTCCTCGTACGTATCACTTAGACATGTTATGGAAGAGTGAAGCGTTATATGACAGATACGTATACTTCTTCTTCGTCAATAAAATACATTATATCTACAAGAATTGAACAACATTTATTTTTAATCTCCCTCTCCAACTCCTTTTCTCTCTCTCTCTCTTTGCATACAGAACTCTGACGTTGAGATGTTACGAATATATAAGAGGGTGTTAAACGGTATTATATGGATTTTTTTTTCAAATAATGATAATATCATACGATAGCGAACCTCACTATATTTGTTTTGATTAATTTCCTGTATTTTCTTCTTCAACATTCGATTCATAATACGGTCACTTCGATAGGGTTCTACGTATAATATAGGGTTTATTATGATATCCCGTCTCTTCAGAAAATGGGGAAGGATGATACTCAAGTTGACGATAGAGCGCGTTAATTTCGTCTTCGATGACGTCATTCTGTCTTCTTTGCATCGTCTTCCCTCTACTCTTTCTTCTTAACATCCCTTGCTTTCATATCTTTCTATCATTTTATTTTCTTCATCTTTCATTATATCTCCATCTTCTTGTTTTTAAACTTTTTTCTAAACTTTTATTTTTCATTCTGTTATTATATTTCCATAGTAGCATTTAATTAAAATATGTCATATATTTTCTCTTCCTTGCGTCTCCCCTTCAGAACATGTCATCTCCCACGACCGGTTTTGCCCATTTCTACAGCGCCTGAACCCAGTTTCCCTTTGTCCGAAAAACACATCTACCCTCTCAGGGGCTATACGTACACCGACTCAGCTCTCCAGAGAACGTGGACGCGAAAACTTTCCTTCCGAATTTCCCAGCGCACAATATGCGATTCTATCTCGCTCGGTCGGACATCACTAGAATTGCAGTCATAACTTCCATGATCTCCGATAAATAGGGTAAATATTTGAGGAAATTCTGAAGGGATATGGTTGTCGGCTGCCCGAAATTCCAGTGATCGCTGGAGAAGTTTTGCTTGTAATACATGCCGCTGGTGGCGGCCGTGGATTACAGAGGTGACAACTGACGAGCAGAAGTGAGCCCTCGCCGACCAACCTGAGGAAATCGGCGACTGAGCTCGAATACAACACAAGCACTTTTTCTGTAGTGCCCCGTTCACCCATGCGTAGGCCTACACTTTCAATACAAGTACTTGTTTTGTTTTTTCTTCCCCCAATAACAAGAGCAAATCGCAGATCCAAACTCAAACCTCAAAAATCGAGTCCCCCCTTCCCGTCGTTCAAAGTATCGTCCTGTCAGATGATGATATTGGTTCTTAATCTATGAGAAATGTGATTTTAACTCGACGATTTCCGGAAATTTTCCAATAGTTCAAGTTCAACTTTATTTTCATTTCCATTAAATAAGGAGAAATTATGTTCAATGCATAAACAAAACAAATTTGTAGTAATTTCGATAAACGTACATCAACAAGATACATGTGATGATGATTAACGACATAATTGCATTTATAAGGTATATACATATGCATATTACACGGATGGGAATGGAAATGGAGGGTCCCACTAAAAAGCCAAGCTTGTACGATATGGGACCCTCAGAAATACATAAAAAGCAAATAATGGCTTCATGAAACTACAAACAAATATATGAAACAAAATCAAATAAACCAATGTCAACTGACATGAAATGAAAAAACAGGAAAGAACGAGAAAAAAAAAAGAGAAAAGGGAAACAAAAGAAAATGAAACTGCAACACACGCCATCGTGGACACAAGCAAACAGATTTCCAGGATGTATTGGAGTAATAAGACGCACCTTTGAATGATATTGTGAATATATGGATTGGGTACATATACCCGAAAAACTACAAAAGAGCGGACATATTAAAACAAAGAAAACAAAGAATAGACACAATGACGCATTGTTCGATGACTGTCATATTTAAGGAGAACTTATATTCGACAGATTATTTTACTCTCATGATAGAAAATAGTTGATGTGTAATGATTAATGCATATATATATATATATATATATATATATATATATATATAAGATAAGTGATAACTTAATTGAGCTAATGAATCAAACCTAGTCCGGTAATATGTTATAAGATTTCAATAAAAATAATTTCAATTTATTCTTGAAAGAATTCAAAGTTCGTGCTGTTACAATATCATTAGGAAGTGAGTTCCAAAACTTTGGCCCATCGTAAATAAAGGTGTTCTGAGCCAGCAGAGTTCTGAAAAAGGGCAAATGAAACTCATTCGAACGCCTTGTTGGGTAATTGTGAACGGACTGATTTCTTGGAAACATTGTTTCAAATATATTTGGAAGATTTTTTTTATCATAATTAAACATAAATTGTCCTAGGTTATACAGATACAAATCCTTGATTTTCAATATTTTGTTTTCAAAAAATAACGGGTCGGTATGAGACAGAAATGCAGTATGACATATAATACGGAGTGACTTCTTTTGTAATAAAAGTAATTTATCCAAGAATGTTTGATATGTATTTCCCCAAGCAAGAATACCATAATTTAAGTACGGCAATATGAGAGATGAATATAATGTAATAAGGGACGACAAAGGAAGACAAAATTTAACCTTGTTGATTATACCAATATTTCTTGAAATAATTTTACATATACTATCAATATGGAATTTCCATGAAAGCTTATTATCAACCGTTATTCCCAGAAATTTAATATGGGAAACAATTTCCAGTGGAGTCCCATCAAAAACAACGTCAACAGGTGGTTTCTCTATAGAGTTGCTAAAAAACATATATTTTGTTTTTTGAAGATTGAGAGATAATTTATTTGCCTTTATCCATTGGGCGACATTTTCTAATTCAGAGTTTATTGTATTTACAAGAGTAAGAGGATTATTGTGCGAAAAAAAATAAATTTGAGTCATCCGCAAAGAGAATAAAGGAAAGAACATCTGATGACCTACAAAAATCATTTATATAAACGAGAAACAAAAGCGGACCTAATAAACTTCCCTGTGGGACCCCACATTTGATATTTAACATTTGTGAATTATACCCATTCAAAAAGACATATTGCTTCCTGTTCATGAGGTAGCTCCTGAACCACTCCAAGGCCTTCCCACGCACTCCGTAATGATGTAATTTATCAAGTAAAATATCATGATTAATGGTGTCGAAGGCCTTGGAGAAGTCCAGGAACAAACCTATCAGATGCGAAGATCTGTCAATAGCGTGTGCCACTTTTTCTACAAAACTTAATAATGCATGTGTTGACCTGTGTTTTTCTCTAAATCCGAACTGAGAATTTGAAAGTATATGATTGAATTTTAAAAAAGTAACAGTTCTTTTATGAACGATTTTTTCAAGAATTTTGGACAATGTACATAACAAAGAAATCGGTCGGTAATTATTAACATCTAATTTGTCGCCTTTTTTAAACAAGGGAATGACTTTTACTATTTTCATGCTCTCAGGGACAATGCCATTGGAAAGAGATAAATTGAATATGTGAGCTAAAGGATCCGCAATTGAAGATATTACCCCCTTCAAAAGAAAATTACTGATGTCATCATGTCCAGCACTTTTTTTAGAACTAAAATCTGAAACAATATTAATTATCTCCTGCTTATATGTTGGACTAAGAAACATTGAACTAGAATTTGGTGGACCTAAAAATTCAGAAAAATGTTTCGTTGAATGGGGAATATTGCTTGCAAGATTTTCCCCGATTAAAGAAAAATGATTATTCAAAATATTACAAATCTGATGAGAATCTTCAATGATTTCATCTTCAAACCTAATTTTAGTAATACTACATTTATCATTTGATATATTCATTGCTTGCTTTAAAACCTTCCATGTGTTTTGCATATCGTGCCTATACAAATATAACTGCTTGGTATAATATTTTCTCTTTTCTATGCGTATAATTTTCGTCAACGTATTTTTATAACTAGTATATTTAAGTTTCGATTGCTCAGTAGGTTTCATTTTGAATTTATAATATAAATTATTCTTTCTGTTTATTGAACGTAAAAGTGATTTAGAGATCCATGGGAGCCTAGGTATTTGTTTATAATCAGATTGTTTTTGTCTACGTTTTGGCATATGGATATCCAAGAGTCGAAGAAACTTTTGCATAAAGTATTCAAAAGACAAATTTACATCATTTGTATCAAAGATACAAGACCAGTCTGTCATGTCTAAACTAGCACCTAGACTGGCTATATTTTCATGAGTGATTCTTCGTCTCAATAAACAACCATATTTATTATCAATAGTATCATTTAAAGAGAAACTAGTAGAGATGGGGAAATGGTCTGTTATGTCTGAAAGCAGTATAAGGGAATCGGGAGGAGGAAGAATATTACAAAAAATATTATCAATAAGGGAGGCAGATTCATTAACTATTCGTGTGGGCTTAGATATCAAAGGCAAAAAAGAAGCAGATAAAAATATTTCCAAAAAATCTTGTGACATATTATTTTGTTTTAATAAGTCTATATTGAAATCTCCCATTATGAAACATTTTTTGTGAAGAAAAATTGGGTTCTTCACCAAATCCGAAAAATAATCTAAAAATGATTTAGTGTTTGCATTTGGAGGTCTATATACTACACCTATGATAATATTCTTACTGCCAGGAACGGATATTTCAATAAAAAGAGATTCAATCGAATCAGTCATGCTGTTAAGCTCATCACGAACTACATAATCATACATTTGTGAAACGTATAACGCAACGCCCCCACCCACCCTATGTTGCCTGTTGTTAACTACAAAATCATATCCGTCGAGAGCGTATGGAACACTTGAATCCTGGGAAAGCCAGGTTTCGGTCAAACCTATCACTGAGAATTTTTGCCTGATGGGTTTATTCAAAAACAACTGCAATTCTTCAAAATGTTTATTAACACTTCTAATGTTGAAATGTATAAGAGAAAAGGTGGTATCATCATACTCCTTAACAACATTATTAAACTGGTTGAGAGTGAGATATTCAGAAGATGGACTTTGAAGTTGGTTTTCTATGTCAAAATCATATTCAAATTCTTGCGACAATGAATTAAAACTATCTGAAACATAATCATCAAAAAAGGTATCATTTTGAGTGGCATTTGCTTCACGTTCTGCCAAAGAAGGCCCGGCCGTATCAAAAAAGTCATCATCATTAATTGAATTGAATGCTGTTTCTATTGTATTGTGGATCAAAGGGTGAACGTGATGTCCGTTGCTTGTGTCCACGAAGGCACCCGTAGAGGGCAGTACTGATGAGTTTGACATCTTGAATGTCTGTGATGTGCGAAACTAAAGAGAGAGAAAAAGAAAAAAAGGCTGTGTCTACTGGGAACCAGAGTCAACGTATACAAAACAAACTATGCAAGTATGTCAGGACATTATCGGCAAGTGACATGAAAGGTGGCTCCAGATGGCCTGTGGATACCAAGGAAATTACACAATGATAATAATAATGAAAAGAATAGATGACGAACAGGTATCAGTGACGAACAGGTATCAGAGCATTTCCTAGTAAAAAGCAACAGCACACAAATGATAGAGCACCTCGCTGTATATAATGTGTGTTTGTGTGTGTGTAATTTCTCCTCATCGTTTTTTTTTTTTCAAATCCTCGCACATCAATGTTTCTTTTTTCCAAGTTTGTCTTTCCAAGTTTGTCTTTCTAGCGCGTTCTATTCCTGGAACAAGTATATAGCGACCCTTCACACAGTGCGACTAACCGCCCCAGAACCGAGGCCTGAAATTATCATTGGCATCGTTAAAGATGCTACCTTATCAAAGCGTAATCGAAAAACTTGACGCTATTAATTATAATCAATCCTTAGTTCGGTTGCACGCACCCTAAAGGCTCTAGTAAATTGAGGAAAGTAACAACACAAACAAAACTAAACAGATATAACCCTACTCCAAGTTTCATACCTCAGGCCAGCCCGAGCCCCATCATCTCTTTATCTTACCGAGATACAAACTTTAAATCTGGACAAAATGGTACAAAAATAAACCATGCCAGCCTGTAAAGAACTTTAGGTGTCGTTGATGAGGGTGGATTCCTTTACAAAAGACTCATCTCATTTGGAAGCCAGACACGACTTTTTTTTTCAGATATAGGGGGACTACGTTTTTGTTTAGAATAGATTCACAAAACACGTGTAAGTTTGGTGTGAAGAATCAAGCCTTCTTCAAGAACCTCTGAGTGGAATTTGAGCAGAAAAAAATCCCTCCCTTACCCATTCTAGAGTTGGAGTGGAATAACTTGGTCTGATTACACAATGAAACGTGAATGATACTGCAACTTTCGTGTATTTGACATATCTTTTATTTTAACTCTTGTGTCTCTTAAGAATCATTACAGGCGTTAGATTTTGATCTACGTTTCATTTGACTTTATTCCAATTTCCAATTTCAATTTCATTTATTTCTGCCACTTGTTCTTTCAAGAATACAATGTACAAACAAAAATACAACAGTACAGAGATTTAGGTGAAAGTCTACCAAAAGATTCAAGTTTTACCAACAACTTTGAGAAATTTTTCAGATACATAATACTGTAAATGGTTGCATATTTCTCTCCGATGACAGTTTCATGTTCCATGTTACAGGGACCGCCACAAAAACGTGTCTACATGAAGATGCTTTATGAGCTGATAGCCAATTCCTCATGACAAAGCGACTAAAAAGCAAATCTCCAGGATTTACATACAGAAGAAGGGAAAATATGGTGGGGGAAGGGGGATTCACGAAAGCCTGGTGTGATTTTATAAAAAAATAATAATGATAAGAGAGAAAATGATTAGTATGGTTATGCTTAAACGAACATGAATTATGCGTTTCTTTTGCTTGAGTGGTAAATATTACACTTAAGTTCATGATATCCTTTTTTTTTTATTTGTATATTCATTTAAAAAAGTATCATCATTAATTTTCCTTTAATTTTCTTTTAAATGGATTTTAGAAAAATATAAATTGCCCAAGATAGTTAAGTAGAGCATTCGATACATCAGGACTGTAGTTCCCTGATGATTAGGACCCCATTAGAATTCTTGCGTTATTTAAATGAATGTTATTGCGGGTACGTGTTGGATAAGACTTTATTTATAGAGAGTATACTGTATTACACAAAGAAAAAGTCAGTTGGGATGCTTCGAAAAATTAGGCTTCCTTTCACAAAAAATAATGAAATATTGAACGAATTTGAAGTAAAGCGGGTGAGGTGAAGTTATCACCTCATTATTCCCCTTTGGGCTTTCTTTTTACGTAGTTAAACAAAGATTCTAATGATTAAGTGGGGATTATTTTTCGTTAATGGGATTGCTCAAATTACTGAAAGATCAAAACATCTTCATGTCGAGAACAATTCGAGATTATAATGGGATGACATTAGTATTTCATTTAATTTGCGTTTGTCATTTGATTTTGAACGATATCTTTGGGTTGTGAAATTGGGGTCATCCCACGAGTCATACAGTCCATGTATGAATTCGACACTAGACAAAATAAGGCTCATGAGTTCGACACTAGTAGGTTAAAAACAGCCCAATAGTTCGACATGACAATACTGGGCTTAATGTGTCGGTCTCGTGGGCCTTGTTTGCTTAGTGTCGAACTCATGGGCTTTATGACTCGTCCGTGGGCTGTTTAGCTTGTGGGCTGTATGGTTTGTGGGTGCCGAATTCGTAATGTGCATCACGTGAAACCACGTAAAACTGTATAGCGCTGTCAGTTTCTCATTTTCATTGTTCTTACTGTCAATAATACCTTATCTTCTCTGTTTTTATATCAAAGTCAAACAAAACCTGGGGTAGAGTTTCCATTTGCGTACCGAAATGGGGGAATGTTATGAGGAACATTATCCTTTTCATCATTCTGAGGAAAGGCAGAGAGCACGATAATTGTTAGATTCGCGAGCTCATTTAGAGCATTCATACAAATCAATGTTTCCTTTTCAAATTTTTATCTGACATGATCCGCTATTGAAAGATTCATAAATCTCTTATTACAAGTGAAATGATCCTATTATTTATTGAAATAATCAGGACAAAACGTCAAAAAGATCTTGGCTCCTTTTTTTTCCACCTGAAGCTATGCTCAAAACTACAGATGGCGCTCTTCATAGCATCGTTGAGTTCGCTCAATGTACTTTGGACAATAAGTTCGAGGAGTTTCTGAAGTACCATATTATCTGTAGCGAACTCATGTACTGGTATGCAGCTGTTGCCTTTCGAATTTTTTTTTTTTTTTTATTCGACAAAACGTGCAACTCCATTAATCTACATGGACATATTTACATACAAACATGAATGCACTTATCACATTGTTTCATATCTCGCCCTGTATGTCCACAATTACCTCACCATTTAGTAAACATTGTTTGCGTGGTTGTATGGGCGTATAGATTGTATACAGATTTACTGCGACATAGGGACAACTCGTAGTTTTGCATACATATGACATATTTAAGTACAATGTACTTTAAGTAGACATGCAAGCCTTTCAACAACAACAACAACAACAACAACAAAAATCGAGACGGGATGCACGTCAATGGGTGCACGCATGGGAGGTGGGAAACACCTCCCTGGTGCACGTCACGAGCTCGACAGGCACGATCATACAGCCCACAAGCAGTGGCGTATCTAGGGGGGGGGGGGGGGGGCAAGGGGGGCACGTGCCCCGGGCGCCACTCCTTGGGGGCGCAAAAAACGGGGGAAAAATGAAGAAAAAGAAGAAAAGAAAGGAAGAAGAAGAAGAAAAAAAGAAAAGAAGAAGAAGAAGGAAAAAAAAAAGAAGAAGAAGAAGAAGGAAAAAAAAAAAAAAAAACCCGCCCGGAAGGGGGAGGGAGAATGGTGAGGGGGGGGGGGGGGGGCAGAAAACCAAATCAAACAAGATAAAAACTAAACATGATGATGACGCGGACAAAATGACAATGTTTATTGTGTTCACACAAAAATTCCATGTTCTGTGAGCTGAAATACAAAAATTTTCGGCTCGCTCGCTGCGCTCGCTCGCCAAAATTTATTTAAAAAGGAAGGTAAGAACAAAATGACAGTATCTATTGTGTTCACACATGTAATTTTATGTTTAGCAGGCAAAATGTTTCATAGCAGCGGCTGCAATTTCTTTCGTTCTGAAGCGATCGCCAATTGGATCAAAAGAAGGCGCCAACTGTTTCGAACATACGGGGGAGGGGGGGGGCGCAAAAAAACCCGAATCAAACAAGATAATAGCAAAACGTAATGATGACGCGGAAATATACAAATTTCGGCTCACTCGCTCGTACTAATTTAGATTATTTTTTCAAGTCCTCGGTTTGTTGGTATAAATCGTTATCTATAAGGCCGTCACTATTATCTTGATTAGAATTGTAAGATTTAATAAGCAAAAAATGACAAGAGTTTCATGATTTGTAAGCTGAAATACAAAAATTTTCGGCTCGCTCGCTGCGCTCGCTCGCCAAAATTTGTATAAAAAAAAAAGAAGATAAGAACAAAACGTGACGATGACGCGGACAAAATGACAATGTCTATTGTGTTCACTCATGTCATTTTATATTTAGCAGGAAAAATGTTACACGGAGCAGCGTCTGCAATTTCATTCGTTCTGAAGCGATCGCCGATTTTATCAAAAGAGGACGCCAACGGTTTCGAACATAAGGGGGAGGGGGGGGGGGCGCAAAAAAAATCAAAAAAGATAAGAAAAAAAAAGTAATGATGACGCAGAAATATACAAATTTCGGCTCACTCGCTCGTACTAATTTAGAGTATTTTTTCAAGTCCTCACTTTGTTGGTATAAATCGTTATCTATAAGGTCGTCACTATAATTGTGAGATTAAGAGCAAAAAATGACAAGAATTCCATGTTTTGTAAGCTGAAATACAAAAATTTTCGGCTCGCTCGCTGCGCTCGCTCGCCAAAATTTATATTAAAAAAGATAAGAACAATACGTGATGATGACGAGGACATATACAAATTTCAGCTCACTCGCGCGTACTAATGTAGAGTATTTTTTAGAGTCCTCAGTTTTTTGGTATAAATCGTTATCTATAAGGCCGTCACTATATCTTGTGTAGAATTGTAAGATTTGGTAAGCAAAAAATGACAAGAATTCCATGTTTTGTAAGCTGAAATACAAAAATTTTCGGCTCGCTCGCTGCGCTCGCTCGCCAAAATCTATCAAAATTCATTACATTTAAATCACCCTCAAAAAGATCCCTTTTAAGTGCTTGAAAAAGCATAATGTGGACCTTGTTTAAAGTCCCTACCGGGATGGGGTTGGGGTTGAACACTTTTTCAGAAATTAGGGGCGCAATTTTCGTGCTTGCCCCGGGCGCCGTTTTCCCTAGATACGCCACTGCCCACAAGTCATATAGTCCATGAGTTCGACACCAGGCAAATAAGACCCACGAGACCGACACAATAATCCACGATATACGTCGGTCTCGTTGGCCTTGTTTGCTTAGTGTCGAACTCATGGGCTTTATGACTCGTGGGCACGTCGGACTCATGGGCCTGTTTTGCCAAGACATCAGTGTCGGGCTCGTGGACCTTGTTAGTCTATACTGTCGGACTCATGATGGGCCTTATTTGCCAAGTGTCACGGGTTGTATGACTCATAGATTTTTAAAAAAAATCAAAATCGAACTCGTGGGCCGTATGACTCCTGGGTGTCTAGCTCATAACATACACCCGTTTCTATATCGCTCATGTGGATTGGGTTTTTATGCCTATTTACTTCTGATCCCTTCAAACGCCCGTTTAGGGAATCATATTAACACGCTTTCTTTGAAATCTCACACATGCAAATTATCCTTATTTAGATACACGTACTTCAGACAAGGCGTCTTTACAGGGAGAATACAGATTTACTGTGATATAGACTTGCGCGTGTATTACAAAATATCCCAACGAGCTACTCGCATCTAGCGGAGACAACACACAAACACACACACACACACCCACAACACACACACACTCACTGAGAAAAAAAAAATGACATCACCAGCCCTGGTCTGCCACGAACTATACCAAAAGCTACCACGTGTCAAACCAGAGTGGTGGTGGGTGATCGCGAACGCGATCGAGTTTTTGTTTTCTTGCTAATTGCACGAACTTCATGTGCAAATGCCGTTTGTCCCACATAACTAAAACTGAGTGAGAACTGCACAGGGAAATATGGAATCAAAAAAGGTGAGGTCAGCTTAATTACGACTGAATCTGTATTTGCTGATTTTTTTTTTCTCTTTTTTCTTGGGGGGGGGAGGGGGAAGGGGGTAATTTAAGAGCCCTTTAAATCCATCATTGTATATAATAGTTGAGTAGAGTTGTGCGTCTATCTGTGCTACATGTCATTGCAGTGTATCTGTCTGTGCAATGTGTTTGCTGGTCTTGTTTCGGGTCCAATTTAGAGTCCCCGTTCATTATTGTGTCGTGTCTGTGGGTCCGTGCGTTGTACGTCTTGTCATTGTCCTGTAGTGTCTGTCTGAAATTTACAGAGGACGTACTATGATCAAGCGTGTCAATCATTGCTCAATAGTGATGCCTCCAATAACAGCCTTGTGATTGTGAATACGGCAATGATTAGTTTTATAATGAAGACCTAGAACATATTTTCTTGAATAAACGCATCATTTTGTGTACTTACTTCACCATAACTTTTTGCATTGCTTTCTTCTTAAAGTAGCTTCCCGAGATTCTTATGTAATCAAAGTTTTTGACTGGTCATTGACGTGAGATTTTCGGAATTCAGCATCCTGGTGAACTAATACGCTGGTTTTGTAGCTTTGTTTTTTATTTTGCATTGTGAATACTATATCACTGGTTTTCATCATATTTACATCTTTACTCCTGAAAAGTTATTCCTTCAAGTTCAAAGGATCAACACTCTACTCCCATGGTGCATATTCATTCTTTGAGCATTCAATTTCGCTTTGAAATCATTCCCCGAGATCATTTCATGAAAGTTCTTTTTCATTCAAATTAGACAGAAATTCATTCAATTTATAACGACTCAAAATTGTCATTCAAATTTCGCGCCAGCTGGATAGAAATTCAATATCTTCCCAAATACCAATTTCAATGTCATCTACAGACAAACACCTTCGCACTAAGTACGTTCGAATTCAATTATCATGAATAAATCATGCGTCGTATGTTACTCTTATCGCATTCTTATATTTTATATGTTATATGTTTATATGTTTATATCATTACTATTATTATTATCATATATTTCATATTTTGAGTTTTTACATTTTGAATCTCACCCCTAGATGGTAGATTTTGTTTTGTTTTGTTTTGTTTTTGTTTTTTGGATCCCCTCTCCCCCCCCCCCCTTCCCCGTATTCACACATACTGTACGCTGCCAAAATTGACCCAGCGGTAGACTTATGCTCTTCCAAGAGTGCCGGCCATAACAGTTGTAGACAGTCTTGCTGGTAAGCAAATACACTGTAATACTTCTGCCTACCTAGCTCTGTCCGCGTTCGAGATAGCCAACTTGTACTCTCCTTGAGCCGGCGCCACAGTCGTGTATAAATCTGAAAGGGCTGTTGCTTCCGTGGCGGTTGAAGAGGATTGAAAAGTGTCAGTGCAGGGCCAAGGTCATAATAATTATGACCTTGAATTATTATTTCAAGGGTCATAAAGAGTAGTGACGGATCCAGGGGGGTGCACACCGGGCGCGTCCCCCTTTTGTTAAAACAAAAGAAATGCAAACAAAAATGGGGTGCGTGCGTCCCGCCCCTTTAATTTTGTAAAGACGCCCCCTCTTTACGGAATTCCTGGATCCTCCCCTGAAGAGTGCCTAATTTATTCAAGCAGCTGAAGTGCTTCAAAATCATAACTAAAAAGAAAACACATACGCAGCAACGGAAGCCACTGCCGAAATGGTGTACAAGTGCTTGCTTATTTGTGAATTTCAATTTCTCAACATTTTTTTCTTATTTGAACCCCCCTTTTACACGTTTATGTCAGAATATCTTAATATTGCATACTCGTGACGTTAAATTGATTGAATTAGTTAGCTTTTTAAAGTTGAATGTTGATCTTTGTGATCATTCATTCAAATTAAATGCAAAGCTGACTAAATTGAGCGGGAATTCCTATACTTACAAACCATCAAGTTATTTTTTTTTTCTTGCACACTTATCTTTACATTTTCTAATTTCAGCAATGCAAAAAATGCATACTCTGCTAAACTCACACACACACACAAATACACACACACAATTATTTAATGTTCAGGCGGTTTATTAACAGTGATATCGTGGGTACAGACTCGTAATCGGTTTTCACATCAGTACAATAATGATCAATAGAAACAGTTATAAATCGGTAGTGGAATCACTTACACGTATTAAGTAATCCTTTGAAAATGTCCAGATATCATGTTCGATGCACAAATGAATGATCCTTGATGCACCGATGAATGATTCCTCCAATGTAAATCCAGAGGCACTGGTTGCAATAATCCACGTTATAGATCCGGGGTAATATCCACGATAATGTCCACGGCGAAACGTGCAGAATCCAAACGTTATGACGACCACGTCCAGTTGATGCGTTGAATGATGATTCACTTTATAATGTCCAGATAGGAATCCAGCCCGTCAAAGCCTGGCCGTAACAATGTCCGTTGACATTAAAATATGGAGTCTATCCCCAATGAAGGCAAATTAATTCTCTGCAGGCAACATGTCTCCCAGGCCTTATCTCCACAAACACAGTTTGAATAGCAGGTCAGCAGGTAACACAGGACTGATTATAACAAGTCGCTTCAGAGCCAGAAGTGACGTAACTCTCAAAGCAGTGGTGTTAGGTACTCTGCCTACCTCAGAATTTCTGCGGCTTATGTACTATCCATTTCCCCCTTTCTAGTACATTCTGTAATTTTCTCCAACCTGGGGCTACACACTTGAATATTCTAGCAAGTCCAAGTTCCAGGAATCCTGGATGACTCACTGCCTAACTATGTGCATAACATCATTGCCAAAATTATCTACCAATCACATTGGGCTACAGAGACAGTGCCTCACTCAGCCAAATATGTAAGCACTTCCTAGAATTTTCTGGAATGGGTTAAATCATTCTAGATTGAGTGAGCTATAATGTATTTCCTGTCACATGCATGCACTGTAGTTACATTGTATACCACCTAGAAAATTCTCCACTGATCTGGTCAGCCTGTATGTACTATATCTATATCATATAGAATGTTCTCCATTAATCTGGTCACCCCGTGTACATACACATTAAAACAACTATGCATACAGCCTTGATACATGTACATAACTACTTGTGTGTACATTTGTGACAATATGGCTTTATTTTTGTTGCAATCGTCAACCATGATTGTCAGGTTAATGAGCAGAGTAAGGACAGACATCAAGATTTAATAACTTTCAGGAAAATCAAACTTGTAAGGTCAGGACAAAACGTTTCACGTATTTTCAATGAAAAGTATCTTTTTTCCCCCGCAATTACAGTTTAGGCAAAGATATACGTCATTAGCTTATAATTCTCCCATGCAATTTTTGCAAAAATCTCTTTTTTACTAAAAGAATCACATTTTGATCACTGACTTATCAACAGCAACCACTTCTCCTTTATGAAAAATAATTAAGTGTTCGGTCATTGCTTTACGCAACAAAAAATATGCTAAGGAAGCATGCTCTTCTCTTCGATAAGAAAGGACATCAATTAGTATAGATTAAACGATTATAGATTTATTGGTTATAGATGTATACAGATAGTCAATGGAAAAGTCCTGAGGCCGTGACATATACACCGAATATTTGCGTAGGTGCCCGCTTCTAGCATCACCGTTTCGTAAGCACATGTGAAACTTAGTTCAGGCCGGGTTTAATGAAACGTTGAACCATCCTCTATACTTGATTCTACTCTGCCATTACAGGCATTTCAGTAGTAAACGGCCCCTGCGATAGGAACCCGGAAGAAAGACCGAAGCATTTATGTAGAACAAATTTAAACAAAAAGAAAAAATATGAAAATTAGGACCATGTATATATTGAAATTGAAATTAAAATTTGAATTCAAGTTATATTTAAATTTTTCATTCATCTACAGCACGCGACATGTACTCTATTTGTTTGTTTGTTTGTTTTTTTTCGTTTTCCTTATAGCACAGGAATAATGTAGGCTCGCCATACATTGTGAGATGTACAGGGTAGATAGATAAAGCAAAACATTGCAATACATTGTACTGTAAAATTGTAATGAATATAAACTAAAATGAACAATATATATTACGTACGAATTATGAAGGGACCCACGGTAAAGTCAATGGTTGTACCATAATAAATGATGGCTCTTCTGAGAAAGAAACAATCAGCACAAGAGTAGTTTTGGGAGGCTACTAGGCTACTAGGCTACTAGGAGGCTACTAAAGGGACAAGGCTGACATGAAAACAGGACGATATGGCACAAGACTGACAGCCTAGGCGATAACAGTACAACAGAAGAGACAAGTTATTACAGCGGAGACAACAACCTGCAGAAGTATATTAAGTAGGCCCTAGTAGTTAAAAAGTGTTGTGAGAAGGGAGGGAAACTAGAGGAAATTAGACCATTTTGAGGAAATATACCATATTATTATTATATCGACCATTTATAATAGACCATGTGCCAACCCACTCCTCTATCATGCAGTCAGATTAATTCAGTGCATTCCCGTTATAACGAAATTCCGGTTGCAAGGAAGTAAGAATTCAGGACACAGCATTATCTGTTTTGTATCTTTCATTGCTGTTTTTTTTTTTTTTCGGTTATGACAAAATTTTGATATAACGAAAAAAAAAAAGAAGAAAAAAGCTACCTTCCGAGGACTTCGTCATAACGGGAGTGGACTGTATAGCAACAGAATATTATAACCTGTTGTAAAGACATTTACATGATGTTATCCTTCATTTTTTCTTTTCTTGATTTTCTTCCCAGCTACTCTTTATGCTGTGTGCCCTCACGTCATCATTTCTAGTGTCGTGGTATAATGTAACACCACACGTTGCGGCCCCGACAGGTCTTCGAAGACTTCTATATCGGTCGGGGCAAGCGGAGCATTTTAATCCCACGGAACCCCAACAAATTACAACCCTGGTTTTCATTAAGACGCACAAGACCGGAAGTACGACTGTGGGAAACATTCTCAACCGATACGCTTACTCCAGAAATCTCTCCTTCCTAATGTACAGATATGACAGGAACAAAGTTGGACAATTCTTGCAGCACATTCCGAGTAGTCAGAGGGAATTGCTGCCACCACTGGGAGTCAAGGTCGGTGACTACGACAACTACACCAACTACGACTTCATGACGGCACATTCCCGTTTCCTTCCCAGTCTGGAGTTCTTCAAGCGTTTCATGAAGCCCGGCGCGAGGTTCGTCACCATTTTCCGCGATCCGGTAGAGCAGTGGGAATCCACTTTCTTCTTCTTCAAGTGCGATCGCTGGTTTCGCGGAGCGAATGGTTCGCAAAAGATGGACGATTTCTTCAGGAACGCCAAGGCGAGTCTGCGGAGGTCGAGGGGCCAGTGTTCGTTTTACCTGAGGAACGGCATGTGGTTTGACATGACCGACGACAAAGCAATTCATACCGATCGGAGGACGATAAACGAAACTCTAAGAACCCTCGACAAAGAGCTCGATCTCGTTCTGATCCTCGAATACCTGGATGAATCCCTAATACTTCTGAAGGAGCTCATGCATTGGAGCTTCTCGGATATCTTGTACATCCGATTCAACCAGCGCGTCGTCAAGTCTCTGGTAAACGAGCGACAGCGAGCCCTGATCCGAGACTGGAACATGGCGGACGTTTTGCTCTACGAACACTTCAACCGGACGCTTTGGAAACGTATTGCCGAGTACGGAAGCCAATTCCAGAGCGATTTGACACATTTCCGCTCGATGTTAAACATGTATACAGAAAACTGTAAATTCGGGAACTACACTGAAGAATTCAGAAAAGTTTATCGCCTCACTCCTGTGAACAACTCATCCAGTCTCTGTCACGATCTTTCAGAAATGGATTACAAACTTCCGGTAAAGCGCCAAAGCACAGGAATCAAATTAGGAGTGAAACAATAATTGATAATCTCAGTCGTTCACATTAAATCCTAGGATATTTTTTGCTGCAATATTACCATCTCGTCGTCATGTAATCTGTTATACTCTGGATGTCAGTATTTATCTCATATAAGAGGAAACCAAAGCCCTGCTTTCTGAGAGAGGTATAAAGTTAAGAGCTCTTTAATTTGCTAAAAAAGTGATTTTTTTTTTTATTTTCTCTAAATCACTGTCCATTATGACGTCATGAAATCTAGTAGTCTCTTTATCCATAACGATGACGGCATCGAAATAAAAAAAAAAAATCTAATTTTGTAACTGATTGTCCAACTTGTCCGAACTTTCACTGATGTATTGTACTGATATTGCTGCTTTCACTCTATCCGTGTTTATAGTTGGGTTTTGGTCTCCCTTAAAATAAAGATATATATATATATATATACATATATATATATATATATATATACATATATATCAAAAGTATGTCAGAAAGAACTCTATGTACATAGAAATTTCTCATTTTAGTGAGAAACAGCTTCTGAATTTGATTCCCTTTTTAAATAATAGCTGGATGCCTTTGAAAATTTTGTCCATGCATGCCATGTGAACTATACAAAGGGATATATGCATTATCATTTTGCCCTATCTATATGAAACACTAACAATGTTATTCTGTATTTCTGTTATTCCTCCATGTCTTTGGCACAAACTCTTTCTTATCCGAAATGTTGGAAGTGTTGATAAGTTTAAATCTTTGCTGAAAATTTATCTATTTACTCAATCCTGATTTTTGTTGTTGTTATATCATATTATATGTACATAATGCAGTATTTTAATTTTATTTTTCTTTTCTGTATTAATGCACTTAAAGATGTCAGTATTAAGCGCTATATAAGTGTTATTCCTTATTATTATTATCATTATTATTATTGTTATTATTATTATTATCATTATTATTATTATTATCATTATTATAATTATTACCATTAGGTGATCATAGCATTATTAATATTATTATTATTATCATCATTATCATCATCAATAACAATGAAAAGATTCAGAACAATACCACAGTGCTGCAGTTTCTGGGAATAGGAGCTAATCTAACTAAATTGAATTATCTCATAGAGTTGATCTATAAATTCCTGTATAATAGTTAAATCCAGTCCATATTCTACAAAGTGCTATTATGTCAATGCTTCTATATTCAATCATAATAAACTAGAACCAAGATGAAAGTTCAGGTTAGATACATGGCCACGCGTAAGTGCACTCCTATGATATGTTTGCACAGTACACGCCACACCCCAGGTACCTACTTCGCAGTGCTGATAATCCGGTATAAATGTACATTCAGAGTGTAAACATTTGAGCATGTAACTCATTCGCATCACCATGCATTGATTTAGAGATTTGCTCGCATTGACAAAAATATTGTTTTCTTGTGCAAATTTAGCCAAACTGGACGGTGGGAGTCACGTTTTAGCTGTAACTGAACACAAATCCGATGAATGATTTGATATTTATGTCGATAATCTAACAACCGTCACCTGCCACGCTCGTGGATATACCGTATGATGGCTAATATTGCTGTAAATGTAATTATGGTAGCGATGTGCATTATGTTGAGTAAATTTGTCTTTCTCCTGTCCCAATCATTATTTGCCATTGCTAACAATTGATAACTTTTACAATTATCTTGCTTCGCGAAATATAAAACCTAGATGAAACGGTCTATTTGCAAGTTCATACAGCTCCGAGGAACCTAATGCCACTAATAAACCGATGGCGGTGATTGGTATTGATGTGCAATTAGCTGAATAAGTTTTTTTCATTCCTTTCTTTCTTTCATTTCCCATCTTTCTATCTTTCTTTCTTTCTTTCTTTCTTTCTTTCTCATTGATGTTCCACGCTGATAATGTGGCTGGTTTCTGTGTGCGCGTTTTATCTGGTAAATTTACTGAAATACTTCATAACATTTCATTTTATGTTATTTCCTTTCCAATGCAATTGCAAAACATTGATAGACATTTGAATACTCTTAGGTACACAAAAGCAATACAAAGTTGTTATCAAGGAAATACTATAAGAATTGAAATGCAATAAGTGTTATCTCTTTTATGACAAATACAAAATCAGAATTGATTAGAAACGGAGGGGACTGTGTTAAAAAGCAGAGCTTATCGCTTGCGGTCTCCTCACAACTAATAACTAATATGGAGATGGATGCAGAAAATGCAACAGCCATGACGTTATAAATTTATCCTCCGCGTTTCATGCATGAGATTATAACATTTTACTTAAGAGCCTGGCACCTCTTGGTGTTCGGGGATAAACACTTGAATTGTTCCAATATTAATAATTGCCTTGCCATCAGGAATGCTTGTCGTTAAAACTCATAATAGCGTAACGCAATTCGCTTGTTGTTACACGAATCTATGTACTGGAGCTGTAACAAAACCATGCAAGGGATGGTAGCGACACAGGAAATGCTCATGGCAGGTGTGGATAATGCAAAGGTGAATGAACTTTATTTGCAGACGGCAAGTTTGAATAGTAAGTGGAGTTGATGTTGAATGGACAGATGGATGTTTGCTTTCAAGAGGAAACAAATTCACTATCATTATTTTGCGCTGATATCATCTGCGTTAACCACAGACTGTTTGTAATGAAAGCTGATTTGATATTCATTTCACCAATTTGATTTGTTTTGAGAAGCCTTAAAATGATCTATCGTCACAACAGAAATATCTCCTTGTGTCTGAGGATCAGACTACTTTGATATTTGTATATAGGTATAAGGTGCACACAGAGGTATGTACACTACATTGTGTGTGTCCAAATACAGTCTATAACTCAGACTCACAGTACAGGCTATATGTGGACCTTGAGTTGTATTAATTGACCTTGGTTTTTGGTGACAGCGCCACCTCTTGTGCAACTGAAGTGATTGATAAAGAGTCAGTGTTGGAGATGGAGTTGTGGAGCAAATTCATCTTAAATCTTGAGCATCCTGATTCGGGCTGTTCTTAAAAGGAGATGTTTGGAGGCAAAGAGGTCAGTTGAAATGTTCATTTATGTCTAATTAAGAAATATGAAGGCATAAACCAGAAATAAGCAATTCTATTTTGGGTTTGGCACATTGAAATGGCTTAGGTAATGCAGGTGTAATGTAGGTGAATGTACATAGCCTACTACAGTGATGTACAGAGTGTGTAGTGTGTCAATACATACAAGTTAAACATGTAAAGAATTTTGAAAATACTGTAAAGTATTAATTGAGTATGTATGGAATGACAAAACATGCATTTTGTTAGCCAAAGGTCATATACTGGCATTCAGAGCATAAGTACAAGTCCCAGATAGAATAAGGCGCGATGTTTTAGTAAAAGATTATGAGGAGGGAGGTTTGAAAATGTGCTGTTTAAAGTCAATGATGCAAGCTCAAAAAATAAAATGGGTGCAGAGGTTATTTGGGTCATGTTCAAAAGGATGGAAATCCATTTGTTTGAATTTGTTAGCATCTGTAGGAGGAGAATTTTTGTTCTTCTGCAACTTTGATGTTTCAAAGTTAAAGATTAATGTTTCATGGTGGTTTTTAGAGGTATTAGAAACGTGGTCCCTCCTTAAGAACAGAGAATAAAGCATACCCAATCAAATAATCTGGAATAATAAATACATTTTGTTTCACGGGAAGTCTATGTTTAATAAACATATAGTAGAGAAAGGTTTTTTGAAGGTAACTGATATGTTAGATGAGCTAACGGCCGACCTCTGCGTTGGAAGGATTGTAAGGGTAAAGGTTTACAGTTTACTCAGTATTTCACTCTTCTTGATTGTTTCAAGAAGATGCCAAGTGAATGGAAGCTTTTTTTTTTCTTCGTCAAAACTATCACCCCTTTATTAAACCCCTGAGTATTATTCCTTTAATCTGGGTTCAGGGTAGATGGTTGGAATTACATAACGTAACAACAAAGCATTTATATAATATATATCTGCATTTGAATAACCCTGGAAAATCTAGTGTGTTTGATCGTTTTGACGTTATGTATGACATTGGATTTGAAGATGTTCAATCTCTTTTCAAATTACCAGCCAGTTTGACAATTGATACAAAATTAAGAATAACGCAATATAAGATACTGAATAATTTGATCCCCGTTAATTCGTGGCTTGTTCGAATAGGGAGAAAAGATGACTCAAGATGTTCCTTTTGTAAAAGTGAACCGGAGACAATAGAACATTTGTTTTTTGATTGTCGGAAGGTGTTAGTATTCTGGGAATCATTGTTTAAAGAGGAAAAAAGTAAAATTAATTCCTTGCAATTGTTTTCATGTCCAAAGGTGTTATAATGGTGTTATACATCCGAGGAACATTTTGTGCAATATGTAAAAAAAAATATAGTTTGATTGAAGAAGAAATAGCTAAAAGCAAAAATAAATTTGATTTGCATTGGGCAAAGTGGAGGAAAATAGAACAAATTATATCTTTATAGAAAGTCAAATGCCCTTCCCACTCTCTTCTTCATTTCCCTTGCTCTGATGGTCCTTTCTTCCTCACCGCGGTTTATACTCCTTTTTCTAATTCCCTGCTCCCTCCCCCCCCCCCTTCTCTCTCTCTCTCTCTCTCTCTCTCTCTCTCTCCTGTCATGGCATTCACTGTAGTTTATGTTTATGAAACAATTATTCTGTCCTGCATTATCACCTCAAAGATTGCAGCGTCGAATACCCCCCCCCCCCCCAATGCCGGGAGAAGGGACAGGAGACTTCGCATCTTCAGCCCAGGGCTGGGTGTATAATTATGTTATCGTAGAAAGGAAGTTACGGAGAGTGCATAAATGAGCTAGGTGAATAGTACCTTTGATTTGTTTTTTTCTTGTTTTTTTTTTTTTTTTTTTTTTTTTAAAGATTGTAGCGTGTGTTCTTGCACCTTTGGTTTGTTTTGTTTGGTCTTTGGTAATATTTAGTGTTTCCATTGAAGGCTATTATTTTTCTTTTTCTTTTTTTCCCTCGTTGTCTGTGTATACGATTCTAGAATTATTGGTGTTAACGTGTGTTAGAGACTGTAGTCCAAAAAAGGATCAGACGCCTGGTAGTTTTACTATCATTGTATGCTATCAAACTTCCGTTTTGTGATGTCAAAAATGTTTTTGTCATATGACCTGTGAAAAAGCACGATGTTTTTCGATCTGATCAATAAAATCCAGAAATACAAAAAAAAAAAAAATAAGTACAAGTTTGATTTAGACCTGAGTTGCACATTCCAATGATGAATAGCACTTCAGTGCTGTATAGGATTATGCAAATTAAGCATGAATGTCATTTACATTCAGGTCAGATAGGCCTACAGTTGCATGTTTACTGCAGTGAAAGATTTCAGCTAGTGTCATTATAGGTTATGCTTGACTGTGTTGTGATTTTCTATGTTATCAGACGAGGTAAATTTCAGGAAATGGAAGTTGCTTGCCTAATTAAGCAAGCATGTTGTGTTATATGGCATCTGACTCGTATTCTGAGCTGTGCCTGAGATCTATGAAGTTGATTTATCAGAATATCTTGGCTATAAACTCAAAGCTGATAAGTGATACCAATGATTAATTATCCAAATATGTAATGCTTTGTACTTATGATCTTTCTATATCTGTTATACCTTGAACCTACAGTTTTCACGGAATTTGAGGAACTTCAGGCATTTATGGAACTTAAGAAACTTACCACAGAAAGTATGAAAGTAATTTACGGGTTTAGCGAACACAGTTTATACAGCTCTTGATATGATGACGTCTTTACGGAAATTCTCATGGACATATTATGGATTCAAACTCCACCGAGTCGCATAAAGATTGATTACTGTAACCATGGAATTATTGTCTGATGTCAAAATACCGCAACACCCGTGGATTCAGATATTCAAATAAGACGAATAAAGAAACATAATCAAATCTCAAATTCCCGTCGAAGCCTTCGTTTTTATTCATGGTCTCTTCAGCTCGTCTGCAGTTATACTGTTAACAATTAACATCAACTCTTAATAGTCAAACATATTTCAAATTTTGTTTTGCTCCCGGGTTTTTTTTTTTCGGCATCTGATCCCTAATGAGAACATTGGATTACTCTAGACGATGATACATAAATGTGACAGGTCGGGTCAAAATCGATCAATAACGGTATATTCCCGTCATCAAAACACATGGAAATTTTGCAATAAATGAACTTTAATAGGCATATGTAATTTTGTGATCGGAAGATTGGGAACTAATAATTGATCTTTTGTTATTCTGTATCAAATGGTTGCAGAAGAATCTCGAAGTACGGCAGCTTGTTATAAAGCTGGTAAAAGTTGGTTACATTTCTTCCGAATGTTCGTTAATCCGAAAATGAAATGTTAGTTATTTTGAAGGTTTATGAATCCGAAAATGGAATAAGGTTAATAATAATAATACAGGGTACTTATAATGCGCCAGTTCCACATAGTTAACGTGCTCAAGGCGCAGTAGAAGAAGTAAGTTATGAAATACAAAAATCCTTACACAAACATGCACATGAAAATGAATGACACAATAATGATAATGAAAAAATATACATCATGATATACAATTCTACTGGAAAATGGTCATGAACAAATGAGTCTTGAGGGCAACTTTAAAGGAGTCAACATTCGAAATGTGACGGATAGCTTGAGGCAACTGATTCCACAGGTAAGGTCCAGCATGTGCAAACGACCGATCCCCCCATGATTTCTTCGTTTTTGGAACAACAAGCAATCTACAATCGGATGACCTTAAAGGGATCGTATAGTTTTGGTAGAGACCTAATTTCAGGTTTCTAACATTTTTTGGTGAGATAATGAGAAATCTCTTATGAAATATGAAAGAGCATGTAATTCTATGAGGAATTCAGCATTTATTTGATGAAAATTGGTTTTGAAATGGCTGAGATATCCAAAAAGAGCGATTCTAATAAAGTGTGGGACCCACACTTTATCACGATCGCTTTGTTTTACTTTGTTTTTGGATGTTTCAGTCATTCCGAACCCGATTTTCATCAAATAAACTTTGAATTCCTCTTGAAATGGTATGCTCTGTACTATATCATAAAAGTTTTCTCGGTATCTCGCAAAAATTTAAAAGCCCAATTCTCATCTCCACCAATACTGTACTATCCCTTTAAACATCTGGAAGGATTATAAAATGTCAGTAAATTAACATTGTACTCTGGGGCAGATCCATGTATGCAATGAAAAACAAATATATAGTAATAGTTTAAATACAATGCGAGATTCAACAGGTAACCAATGCAATGAGGACAAAACAGGGGTAATGTGAGTATTTCTCCTGGTAAGGGTAACAACGCGGGCTGCTGAATTTTGCAATTTTTGTAACCGTGAAAGTTGAGATTGTGGTAGCTGAAATAGGAGTGCATTACCAAAGTCAAGTCGTGATGATATAAGAGCACGAACTATTTTTTCTGTGGCTGAACGAGTTAAATACTTGCGAATAATGCCCAAATTGCGTAACTGATATCTCACGGATTTACAGACAGCAGAGATCTGAACAGACATGGACATAGTAGAATCAAATAATACTCCAAGATTACTACATGATTTAGATGGAGCAATAACCACATCATTGTCAACCGTCAAAGAAGGAAGACTAACCTTGTCAAGTAGAACCTTGGAACCAATAAATAACAACTCTGACTTTTCCTGATTTAACTTCAATGAATGCGAGCTCATCCACTTTTTGATATCATGGATGCAAGCCTCAAGTTTCTGAATGATGTCAACGACATTTGTTTGGGTAGGTAGAAATGATGTATATATCTGGATATCATCAGCATAACAATGATAGTTAAAAGAGTGACAATGTAAAATCTCTTTCAAACCAGTCAGATAAATCGATAAAAGCGTTGGGCCCCCGACAGATCCCTGTGGGACACCACAGTCTAATGGAGCAGGATCAGATTTTGCATTATTAACACAAACAACCTGAAACCTTTCAGATAGGTATGACTTGAACCACTCAAGAGCTTTACCATCAACACCTAATGACTTCAAAGTATTCACCAGAATCGTATGATTAACAGTATCAAATGCTGATGATAAATCAAGCAGTAAGAGAACAGTAATCTTTCCATCATCCATATCTCTCAAAATATCATTGGATAAGTTAACTAGTAAGGTCTCAACACTATGATGCGGCCGATATGCTGACTGACGGTTATCTAAGAGATTATTCTCCAGCAGAGAGTCTGATAATCGTGAAAAGACAACACGCTCAAGGATCTTGGACAAAAATGGAAGGTTCGATACAGGCCGGTAATGCTGCAGAGCCTCAGGATCAAGGGATGGCTTCTTTAACAAAGGGTGAATGTAAGCCAACTTCAATGAGACTGGGACTGATGCCTGCTGAAGACTCAAATTAACAATGCTGGCTATTATAGGTGCAAAAACTGTAGCACACTCTTTCACTAAGATGGTAGGAATCGGATCTAACTTGCAGGACTTTGCTGATGTGTTGCGCAGAAGTTTCTCAATCTCAGCTGGAGTGGTAGATTCAAATGATAACAAAGATGCACTTGTTTGCAAGGGTGGTTGAGGGGTGACATCTGCATGAAATTTGCTATATATGTTACTAATCTTTGACTTGAAGAACTGGATGAAGAGCTGTGCCAAGGATTGAGCATTCACATAAGCTGGAAGGGGTGATGACTTCTTACGATTCAGGAGACGATTAGCCAAACTAAATAGACGCTTCGAATCCGATCCGCAGTCTTCAATGAGACTAACATAGTAGTTACGCTTGGCCTTGCGAACAAGAGAATGAACAATCTGTCTCTGATGGGAGTACAGCTGCCGATCTATCTCCAGTTTGCCTTTGGTACGCCATTTCCGTTCAGCTTTTCGACAGCTACGCTTAGCAAGGATGATCTCATGAGTATACCATGGACTTGTGGACTGATCCCTCCTGATGCACATCTTAGCAGGTGCGACAGTGTCGAGAATGGTGCCTAGATGCGAGTTATAATTGTCAACAGCACTGCACACATCCAAGTCAGATGAAGACAACTTAAAGGCATTGCAAACATCAGCAGCAAATGCAATCCTATCTATCGATCTGATGTTTCGTACAACCTTGTATCTCCTAGTCTGGCGAGGTTTATCAAGATGGAGGTTGCAAGTAATGGCAGAATGATCAGATATGCCAGGTATGACTTGAACATTGGAATGAAATTCACACTCGGACGAGCGAAACAGTAATACATCGAGAATATGTCCCTTCTCATGGGTATGGACATCTATAACCTGGATGAGACCATGGCTAGAGAGCAATTCATTGAATTTCTTAGCGTTGGAAGAAGCCAAATTGTCCAGATGAACATTCAAGTCACCACATATCAAAAGAGATTATCTGAAAAGTTCATGATTATCTGGAAAGTGCAGAATCCGAAAAAAAAAAAATTATAAGGTTCGTAATTCCGAAACTTCGTTAATACGAACATTGTTTTTTCGTTTTCGGATTATCCAGCCTTATTTCATTATCGGATTAGCGAACCTTCGGAATAAGGAACCTTGTTACATTTGTGTATTAACGAGCCTTTTTAATAACGTCACAAATATTCGGATTAGTAACGAATCCTGTTTCATTTCCTGATCAACGAACATCTAGGTAAATCGATCTGGAATGAAACAGAAAAACGGATAAATTACGGTTTTAGAGCAAACTAGATACAGTTTAGTCTGGAAGATATTATTTATGGTTTTAAAGAAAAGAGAAACGACGCTTTAAACTTTGTTGTGATTCTGATTAAGCAAAAATTATTTGACAAAAGTTAAAAAATAACTTTCCTTGGTTTAAGTTCATGAAGAAAGATTTATGAATATTATGCAGATGAGAGATATATTCATTCTGTGTCGGGTACTCTTAAGTTCAATTTAAAGTCACTCCAACATTATTTTGTTTGTGTTAATGATAAAGAGAGAAATGCAAGAAAAGACGAAATTAAGGTTGAAGATTATGAGTTGTACTATGTTCACATTGAGACAATAAAATACTTCATGGAGGGCTAAAAAGTTTGGAAAAAAAAATTAGGTATAACAAATTCGTGTGTTTCGGAATGACGAGCCTTCATGAGAGATGTTAACGGTGACAATGGGAAGTCCTGCCCGATACCACAGCAGGTGTCTGAAGGTGGAGGTGGTTTGGAGTTTATTGTACAGCGCCAACCGATTGGCATGCTGTCTTTTGAAGAGAAACAATGCCTTGTACATTTACACAAGATTATAGCAAGATTATGGCAGAATTACATGTTATTACCAATTACAAAGAATGTCTGGAGGTGGGGTTGGGTTGGTGTGTGCGCCTGACAGCTGCCACACTCCCTTTTCTCTCTTCCACTTATCTGCTATATTTGCCTTGACAAACATTTACTCCAACATAAATTGTTTGCCAGTTTGTAATTGTTATCATCTTGTGCATTACCTGGACCATTTTTAGGGGAATTTTTGATCTGCAAACCACACATTTCGAGCATCAACTTTTCCATGATCTGCAGTGAATTTTGAGAAGGAAGCCATACTTCTACTGCAGCCAGTTCCTTTGCTCTATTGATGTTCACTCGAGCATGATCATGACCAGTGAACCTGGACTAGCACACAACTAATCTGGAGGATTACTGACTTGGCATTTATATGCCGTTGATTTGGAGTGGGAATGCTTAGAAATGAAGATTCATTGTTGGCTTAGAGAGTGTGTCTCAGCAGGTTTTCCGGTGAGTGTCTCGCACGTGGAGTGGATTCGTATTACATCCAGTTACAGCTGGTAGGTTAGTCTTTGCTCAAGACTCATCACAGCAAAGACTTTACATACATAATATCAACACAATTACAACAATTGTCATCCTTCTTGTATGCTGTCATCAACAGGACTCATCTGAATAGGTCTATTCATGATCATAATAGACCTTCCAAGAACTGCAGCAGAGATTGCACTGGTGGGAGGATGGTGTACTATCCAAGTAGTACATGCACTTTCCGTATCGAGCTATATAGTGCAACATGGCGACATCCATCCAAACCCTGGCCCTGCACTGAAAGAAAATGCAGATGTAAGGCGACAGACAAATACCCCTCTTGGGTTTGAATTTGTAGACTAGTTCCCCAATTCTGTTACTTGCAAGACTGAAGCTTCTGCCAGCAGGTTCTTGACCCCCAACAGTTATTGCCCTTTTTTTTACATGTAACACCTCAAAACAAGACCTTTTGACTTAAACAGGCAGCTCGGATGGACTGGCTGAAGTGATCATAACATTAACCAGAAACAGCCACCGTCGGATGCAAGCGGCAATGTTAAAAGCCCAAAGTGTTGATATTTAGATAAATTTATAAATAAACGCCAGGAGGGAACTTCTGCCAAATGCTTGTTTTATGTTTGAGTGGTGATGGCATCGAATGTCTCCTAACCTGCCACACATCTGTCTTGACCATTATCCCAATGGAGCCCTCTAATGACTTATGGTTTAAATGTCCAAAACAACTTGGTTAATTCCTGGAACATTTCTTGTATTAATCTGTCATCCCTTGTACGCGGATCACGATACTTAGGACCAATGAGATGAGTTTATCCAAGATGACAATCATTTCAAGCTAATCTCAGGACCTCCCCAAAAAGTAATCGGTATGGGATGGAAATATAAAGAGTAAGATTAAGATGAGAAGTGATGTGGGCTTGAAGTGAATTGTTTTAGTTTGTGTGTTAATGAATGTGTAATGACCTATATATCCCCAGCCTTTACCCCCAACCCTGAGAACAGTCCCAAAGCAGCCCCTGAGAATAGTCCCAGAGCAGCCCCGGCAGAAGTCCCAGCCCCAACTCCAACCCCATCTCTGCTCCCGTATTCCAGTTCCCGTTCATCTCCATTATTCATCTGTAACGTACTAATTTTTCCGAAGCTGCGTCTTTTTAAAATATATTCCAAGTTTCGACTGGAAATAGGACTTTTAATTGTCAACGTCAGTAAATTAATTCGAAATATTGCAACTCATATCAAAGGACACACACTGGATTTGATAATAACTCGAGCTTCAGATGACATCATCTCCCCGATCTCACACACTAGTTACTTGCCCTCGGATCATGCAGCAGTTTTCTGTAACCTCTCAGTCAGCAAACCTGATCCTGTGAGGACAAAGATCAGGTTAAGGAAGGTAAAGGGTATCAATCCTGACACTTTGAAGCTGGATATCATTAGCTCCAATTTATACACATGTTACACAGAACTTGACTGCAATGACCTGATTGAGCAGTATATGAGTCAACGCTGCGATGTTTACTTGATTATCATGCTCCTCATACCATCAGAACAATTACTACCAGACCTTGCTCACCTTGGTTCACTGATGACTGCCGGGATGCAAAAAGAAAACTTCAAAGGCTTGAGAGACGTTGGCGGAAATCCATGATGGAAATTGATCACCAGATATTTCTAACGGAGGCATCATCCTCTAATGCAAAGAAGAGTTTTTTTGTTTTTTTTCCTCGATGGAATTAGAAGGCTGTCGTCCAAGAGACTTCTTTCGCGGAGTCAGTAATATGTGGGAGAGATCCGATAAAGCACTGCCAAATGATAATGTTGATAGCCCTTCTCTGGCAGACCGGTTGTGTATCTTCTTTGCTGACAAAAAGAATAGCATTGTTTCATCCCTTGATCCTTCATCTTGTCCTGAAGTTGGTGATGTTATGTTTCATACAACTAACCTGATGTTTGATGAATTTCAAGCTGTATCTCCGCTGCATGTGAAAACAGTTGTGTCCCGTTCAAAATCTACCACGTGTGAATTGGATCCAATCCCAACAGACTTGCTTTAAGAGGTGCATTGATGAGCTAGCTGCTATAATCATAAGGATAGTTAATTCGGTTCTGGTAAGTAGCCGTTTCCTAGCTGATTCATTAAAGAAGGCTCATATCTCACCTATTATCAAGGGAGCTGGGTTGGATCCAGAGGATTTCAAAAATTACAGGCCGATTACGCATCTAAAATTCCTTGTCAAGACGATTCAAAGAATCGTGGTCCATTAATTGAATGATTATCTTGAGAACAACAACCTGTATGTTCTGACTCAATCCGCCTATAGACAGTACCATAGTTGTGAAACTGCATTGAGTTGTCAATTATATCTTTCAGTGCCTCGATAAAGGTGAAGAGGCAATCTTACTCCTACGTGATTATAGGGCAGCATTTGACACGATTGTACATGAAACGTTGTTATCTCGTTTGCATGATAGATATGGTATTGGTGATATGGCGCTTGAACTCATAACGTCATATTTTGAGAACAGGACACATAGAGTGGCTAGTTTAGTGACGACTGTAAATCGGATGTTACGTTCCCCTCTGTTGGGGTTCCGCAATGATAATTTTTTGGCCCAATTCCTTTCAGCCTCTATGTTGCCCCACTGTATGACATTATTTGTGCGCACGAGCATCATAATTCATAATTAATATACATTATAATATCTATACACTAATATTTACTTATGAGTAAATTTAGTGTATACACTCTTATTTCTGCGGCGTCAAAAATAACTCGGAAAGTGTGAAATGTGACTCAGAAATGGCGCCAGCTGGGAGTCAACTCCTTCCGAGTGAAAGCTACTCCGACCACCGAGTCACTTTCCGAGTCATTTCTGTGGCGTCAAATTAACTCGGAAATTGTCACATTTGACTCGGAAATGGGGTCAGTAGGTGCAATCTATTCCAGCAAAATGACACGGATTTCCTAATCAAAAGATCACAATTTCACTCTGATACGGTGTCATTTCTGGCATTATAAGTAACCCATTTTGGTGTAGTAATGACTCGGATTTGGTGTGCACTTTTCTAGAGGAATGCGGAATGGAGGAATACATAGGAGTTTTCATCGGTGAGTACCCACCTCATTCACAACACTCATATAAATAATTGCCTGAAACATGGTCTAAACAGTCAGTTTTATTTAGGGCAAAATGAACTTCCGACACGGACACATTGACTGGTAATGGCGTAGCCGAAGGCGGCCGTAGGGTAGCTCGAATTAGCAATCAAGATCGTATGTGTATTTTATGCATGTACAGTGGAGGTGTAGCTATAGGTAGGTTCACATCTATTGTAGATTGGTTCTAACGTATAGCATATAGCCCAGGGCTACGTACAAAAGGTACGAGCTACCGTACGGCCGCACATCGTCACATAATGTACCCCCGTATCTTATAATCATAGTCCTTGGCACTAATTTTTCCATTATGTTTAATTTCCTAGAAATTTACTTTTAAATGCTCTATAAACGCGACTTATGTACTCTGTTTTACAAAAAGTCCCTACCGTGGTACCCCCGCTTCGCTCCCTTGCCGAGGATTTCACACCGTCACACAATGTGCCCCGTCGAGATTTCCCCCCCCCCCCTCCCCCCAAACCAAAAGTGTTCCGGCGCCGCGCTTGGTGGTAATCAGTCTGAAGCAATTTTGCAGAGTATTGGAAAGGTGTACCTGAAAATCCCAACGTCAAAAGCACCATCCATGCTGAAAAAATGTAAACATCATGTTAAGGATGGCAATGGGAAGGGAAGCTTCGCTCTATTATACCACAAAGAATGTCTGAAGGTGGAATTGGGTTGAAGTGTAGGAGTATTGAAAAGATGATCCTGAAAATCTATTTCCTGATACTCTTTTTTTTTTTAAACTAAGGAAAAGCAAAGAAAAGAAAAAAAAAGGAAACTCTGGCTCCAATAGAGATGTTAAGGGTGGCAATGGGAAGGCAAGATTCCGCTATATATAAACAAAGAAGAATGTCTAAAGGTGAATGAATGTGGAGGTGGGTTGGAGTGCAATGCACAGCATCAATAGATTGGTATGCTGTCTTTTGAAGAGAAGCAGTGCTTTGTACGAGGGTTATCGTTATTGTTATTATTATTATTATTATTATTATTATTATTATTATTATTATTACGAGAGTATTGGAAAGGTGTACCTGAAAATCCCAACGTTATAAAAGCACCATCCATGCTGAAAAATGTAAACATCATGTTAAGGATGGCAATGGGAAGGGAAGCTTCGCTCTATTATACCACAAAGAATGTCTGAAGGTGGAATTGGGTTGAAGTGTAGGAGTATTGAAAAGATGATCCTGAAAATCTATTTCCTGATACTCTTTTTTTTTTTTAAACTAAGGAAAAGCAAAGAAAAGAAAAAAAAGGAAACTCTGGCTCCAATAGAGATGTTAAGGGTGGCAATGGGAAGGCAAGATTCCGCTATATATAAACAAAGAAGAATGTCTAAAGGTGAATGAATGTGGAGGTGGGTTGGAGTGCAATGCACAGCATCAATAGATTGGTATGCTGTCTTTTGAAGAGAAGCAGTGCTTTGTACGAGGGTTATCGTTATTGTTATTATTATTATTATTATTATTATTATTATTACGAGAGTATTGGAAAGGTGTACCTGAAAATCCCAACGTTATAAAAGCACCATCCATGCTGAAAAATGTAAACATCATGTTAAGGATGGCAATGGGAAGGGAAGCTTCGCTCTATTATACCACAAAGAATGTCTGAAGGTGGAATTGGGTTGGAGTGTAGGAGTATTGAAAAGATGATCCTGAAAATCCCAAGGTTAAAACCATCATCCATACTGGAAAATGTAAACAGCACATGAGACTGGTTCTATATTTCCTGATACTCTTTTTTTTAAACTAAGGAAAAGCAAAGAAAAAAAAAGGAAACTCTGGCTCCTATAGAGATGTTAAGGGTGGCAATGGGAAGGCAAGATTCCGCTATATATAAACAAAGAAGAATTTCTAAAGGTGAATGAATGTGGAGGTGGGTTGGGGTGCAATGCACAGCATCAATAGATTGGTATGCTGTCTTTTGAAGAGAAGCAGTGCTTTGTACGAGGGCTGGGAAATAAGCATGAGAAAATATCAATCAAAGGAATTCTTTTCAACATGATTGTATAATGTTGAAAGGTGCTGGCAATTCACTTGTAGGCAAAAGGTATACATGATAATCTCAACGTTAGAAACATCGTGATGGGAAATATAAACACTATTTGCTAATGCTTCTATGTTTCCTTCTAAACTTATTTGTAAGTGAAGAAAAGAAAAAAAAAACAAAAGAAATAGGCCAGGCAAATATGAAATGACCCACAGCTAATTGCAACAGAAATGATTTAGCTTGCATTTGACCAGGAAGAACTAATAAAATAACATATTCAAAGTTCCCTGAAATTTGAGTAGTGGATCAGTGCCTAATTTGCATAAATCAAAAATGGCCGCCATGCAAACTACTTATGACTACATCTCTGCACATAAAGCCCACAGAAAGTAAATTTTGGTATCTAAACCTATGTTTTTAAGGTAAGGAATACAATTCTGTTATCAGTAGTAATATTCCAGCATCCCTTTATACATTTTCTGCGTACATTTGCAAATAATAAGAGCAAAAGGCTGCCATGTTGCTGCATAAGCCCATATCTCCTTACATCTCTAAATGGTATCAATAGTGTCTGTGGTCTTACTTCTGAGAATCATTGATGTATTATATGTAACACTCAAAAACGTCATTGAAAATTCGGAATAAATTCATACATAATTATTCAAATTACTACCCCATAAACTCAAGAATACTTTCAGATATACACTAATACAATCTACAGAACATTAAATGTAATGTCTACATCCACAAAGTCAAGGGCAAATGTTGTCATAATGCCTTTTATAACTTTAACAATTATCCTTACACCTAGTTTCATAAATTTGCATGGATTAAAAGTACTGCACTATACACATTTTCTTCGGATAAAACCTGTGAACATTAAACAACTGTAAGTGATATCGAATAGAACGGATTTTCCACTTAACGTTAGCCTCCACTAAAGATAGCTTTTAGAGTGTGCTCATATAGGTACACAAAAATTGAAGTCTCAAATCAAGTGATAGGAATTGTTTGAAATATCTCATGATTGCATATTGAATTTTTAATTTAATGCATACCAGTATCTACGTTGCAATACTTTCTTTTCTTGTTCTTTTTTTTCCAAAGGTTGGACACGTCTTCAAGAAAATGTTTATCAATCACCTATACATTACAGAAGTTACATGGGTTTGCATGTTGTATAAATGTTGTTCTTGTCACATTTTGGTGTCTTGTCACTCAGTGACTTGTTGAGAAAACAAAAAGACCCAGGGGTCTAGCGCTCAACCCGGGCACTCAACCGAATATCTAAAATTCACCTTCGCCACATTCTGGCAGAATATTTTTTAGGGAGTACATACAAAAATTGGAAGACTTCGGGACCCGCCAGGGCCATGTTTAGAAGCCTTTGGGGACCTCCAGGACCCAGGAAGACACGATGTCCATAATTATGTTTATTCTATGACACTGGTGATAACACCTACCGAGTTTGTAGAAAATCTGACCATGTGCTTTCAAAAAGAAGATACAAAATCAAAAGTGGTTCCAAGTAATTTGGTCTCTCCCCCAAGGGGCCGGGCCACGCCTAGATCTGTTTTTTTTTTTTTTTTTTTTTTTTCATGGGGGGGGGGGGGGCGGGGGGGGGGGGGGGCGGGGGGGGGGCGGGGGGAGGGGAGGGTGGATAATACAAATTTTCAGTAAATATGATGTTCTATATACCACCTGCCATGTTTGGTAACAAATTCATTTACCACACTTTTGGTAAAGATGATGTATGTATGCATAAGTTAAGACACCAACATTTACTTTCTACGGGTTTTATGTCCCGAGACATAGGCATAAGTAGTTTGCATGGCGGCCACTTTTAATTTATGCAAATTAGGCACTGATCCACCACTCGAATCTTAGAGAACTTTTAAGAAGGTTAAATGCAAGTGGAATTGTTTCAGTTGCAATAAGGTGTGGGTTAATCCGATTTTTTTTTTGACTGGACTGAACAGAAGTCTTGCTTCATGAAAGATGTTATGTTTAACAATGGGAAGGGAAGATTTCGCTCTATATCACAACGGATGTCTCAAGGTGGAGTTGGTTTGGAGTGTATTGTATAGCGCCAGCGAATTGGCATGCTGTCTTTTGAAGAGAAACAATGCTTTGTATATTTACACAAGATTATAGTGGAAAGACTGATTCCACATGAGGGGGTGATAATCAGCTGTTTTGCTTCTTCTTCTTTTTTTTTGCGCTCTGAAAATTCACAATTAGGATGCCATACTGGTGGTTTTCTTGTTGGCTTTTGTGGTAGTCTTGACTTGCCAGTTTGGTAATGACGTCGCAATGGGCAGGCCAAGGCTATCCGCGGTTTTCGATGAGCTATCAAGTGAAGAGAAGTTTGCGAGTGAATTTGAAATGTCTAGGGTGTGATAGTTGAAAAGGCTAGATGAGAACAATTGAAAGCCTACTTATCTTACCATTCTGTATAATGTCAGACAGAGGGAATGTTGTTTGAGTGTCATAAAATTTCAGTATGTAACAGATGTTATTTCTTTCATATTTGTATTTCTTTCTTTCTTTCTTTTTAAACATAGATTTTCAAGGCATGAATCTTGTTGAGGGTGATGCAGACAGGTTGAATGCAAGACGTGATGGTTTTGACTGCTATGAATACATATATATATATATATATATATATATATATATTAGCCCGCAATAACGTGAGGCTCTGACATGTGCCTGCAGCACTGTGATGACAGTCATGCGGCCGTTCCACGGTAAAAGGGTCTATCTTGAGAAATGTTACTTCGGAGAAAAATGGGTTTAAAGTTTGGTGTATTTTTCATATTTCATTTTTTATATTTTCATAATACATATCACTCACAAACCATTCTTTTTACAAACACAAGAGGCAGACATACAAATACACCAAACTTTAAACCCGTTTTTCTCCGAAGTAACATTTCTCAAGATAGACCCTTTTACCGTGGAACGGCCGCATGAATGTAAATTTCATGGTGATTTTGTAATAGATCCTTATGACAGAAGCTCCAAGACAACGAAAATTCCTAAATTGGATTTCAAATATTGTGTCCATAGGCATTTATTTGAAGTCGATTGTTGTATGGTATAGTTCAAACACATGATAATGGATTTCAAATACCATGTATATGCAACAAATAACGTGTATAATGTTACATATAGTATATAACAACATGTTGACTGTTTTTGGATTTAGTTTCTATTTTGTGTTCACATTATCAATTTCAGCGTAATCTGATATCCTTTCATTACTATTGCTTGGATTTTTACATTCTATTTTTGTCCCGTTCATGGTAAGATTAAGCGCTTAAATAAACCCTAATACTTCAGAGCCCCATTTCTCAGTACACTTTTCCAGAGTGTGTGCTTCTTTCCAATATTCAAATAGGTTAGGAGAATCCATTTCAATTGAGTTATACATCATTTCAAGGCTTGTAGAGTCTGCTCTTTCAGAATCTACTCTTTAACTAAAAATCTATGTTTGGTACCATGGTGACCTTTTGTTGGTTTTGAGATGCAGGGTCACAATCACTGCAATGTTATATGTGAAACTGCAATCAGACTCTTGCACGATAGAGAAACTTGTTCATGCTCACATTTATTATAATGTCTCGTCTTGATTTCTGCAACGGCATTTTGTATGGTTTACCGAACAATGAAATCCGTAGGTTGCAGAGAATACAAAACTCTAACGCTAGATCGGTTACTCGTGTTCGACTCTTTGAACATTTCAGTCCAATCTTAAGACAACTGCAGTGGATGCCAGTAAAGCAACGGATTGAGTTTAAGATCTCGATCATGGTATTTATATGCTTGCAAAAACTAGGCCCTACTTATTTACAACAGCTGATAACAA
Source organism: Diadema setosum (assembly GCF_964275005.1). Lineage (NCBI taxonomy): Eukaryota > Metazoa > Echinodermata > Echinoidea > Diadematoida > Diadematidae > Diadema > Diadema setosum. Next base: position 40,379,445 of record NC_092685.1, on the reverse strand, counting down.
AATATCGTCCAGCAAGAAATCTTTGCTCTCAGTCCAAACTTCTGTTGTACACCCCCACAATGTCAACACAGTTCTACGGTGCAAGATCTTTTCAACTGGCAGCAGCGTAGTTATGAAACAAATTACCCACGTATCTCAAGTAAACAGATACAGTAGATGATTTTAAACGTTTGTTGAAACTTTTTAAGATGTCCGTGTACAAGGCTTAACACTGTACAATGTATGTCGCAGCTCTGTCACTTTTCGTCTTGTTTTGTCCTCTCTCTCTCTCTCTCTCTCTCTCATGTCTATTTTCCCGATTTCTATTAGTGTCTTCCTTCAATGTGCATAGAGACATGAATCTATTTTTTTGTGTGATATGCGGTATACAAATATGGTTGTTAATTATTATCGTTATTGTTATTATTATTATTATTACTATTATTATTATTATTATTATTATTATTATTATTATTACAAGAGTATTGGAAAGGTGTACCTGAAAATCCCAACGTTATAAAAGCACCATCCATGCTGAAAAATGTAAACATCATGTTAAGGATGGCAATGGGAAGGGAAGCTTCGCTCTATTATACCACAAAGAATGTCTGAAGGTGGAATTGGGTTGGAGTGTAGGAGTATTGAAAAGATGATCCTGAAAATCCCAAGGTTAAAACCATCATCCATACTGGAAAATGTAAACAGCACATGAGACTGGTTCTATATTTCCTGATACTCTTTTTTTTTAAACTAAGGAAAAGCAAAGAAAAAAAAAGGAAACTCTGGCTCCTATAGAGATGTTAAGGGTGGCAATGGGAAGACAAGATTCCGCTATATATAAACAAAGAAGAATTTCTAAAGGTGAATGAATGTGGAGGTGGGTTGGGGTGCAATGCACAGCATCAATAGATTGGTATGCTGTCTTTTGAAGAGAAGCAGTGCTTTGTACGAGGGCTGGGAAATAAGCATGAGAAAATATCAATCAAAGGAATTCTTTTCAACATGATTGTATAATGTTGAAAGGTGCTGGCAATTCACTTGTAGGCAAAAGGTATACATGATAATCTCAACGTTAGAAACATCGTGATGGGAAATATAAACACTATTTGCTAATGCTTCTATGTTTCCTTCTAAACTTATTTGTAAGTGAAGAAAAGAAAAGAAAAAAAAAACCCAAAAGAAATAGGCCAGGCAAATATGAAATGACCCACAGCTAATTGCAACAGAAATGATTTAGCTTGCATTTGACCAGGAAGAACTAATAAAATAACATATTCAAAGTTCCCTGAAATTTGAGTAGTGGATCAGTGCCTAATTTGCATAAATCAAAAATGGCCGCCATGCAAACTACTTATGACTACATCTCTGCACATAAAGCCCACAGAAAGTAATCTAAACCTATGTTTTTAAGGTAAGGAATACAATTCTGTTATCAGTAGTAATATTCCAGCATCCCTTTATACATTTTCTGCGTACATTTGCAAATGATAAGATGCAAAAGGCTGCCATGTTGCTGTATAAGCCCATATCTCCTTACATCTCTAAATGGTATCAATAGTGTCTGTGGTCTTACTTCTGAGAATCATTGATGTATTATATGTAACACTCAAAAACGTCATTGAAAATTCGGAATAAATTCATACATAATTATTCAAATTACTACCCCATAAACTCAAGAATACTTTCAGATATACACTAATACAACCTACAGAACATTAAATGTAATGTCTACATCCACAAAGTCAAGGGCAAATGTTGTCATAATGCCTTTTATAACTTTAACAATTATCCTTACACCTAGTTTCATAAATTTGCATTGATTAAAAGTACTGCACTATACACATTTTCTTCGGATAAAACCTGTGAACATTAAACAACTGTAAGTGATATCGAATAGAACGGATTTTCCACTTAACGTTAGCCTCCACTAAAGATAGCTTTCAGAGTGTGCTCATATAGGTACACAAAAATTGAAGTCTCAAATCAAGTGATAGGAATTGTTTGAAATATCGCATGATTGCATATTGAATTTTTAATTTAATGCATACCAGTATCTACGTTGCAATACTTTCTTTTCTTGTTCTACTTTTTTTTCCAAAGGTTGGACACGTCTTCAAGAAAATGTTTATCAATCACCTATACATTACAAAAGTTACATGGGTTTGCATGTTGTATAAATTCCATTCCCAACTCTCGATGGAGACGGACGTACAGCTGTAGTTCTCCCGGTTTGTCGGCCGCCGCCCTATTTTCCAGCCTTTTCCTCTCACAAGATTCGTAACTATACAATTCGTCGTGCTCCTAATTTATTGCAAATTGCACCATTATTTCTGGGAAGCCCTTACTCTACCCTCGTGGAGCTGTATTTCGGGCAACTTGAACTCTGCTTGGTCGACACAAAACTGTGTGATTATGGCTTCCCGCAAAACTCGGCAAACCACGAAAGAACTGAGCGCCACCGCAAATATGGCCCACTCTGCTCGGCCCGAGTCCTCGAGTGACACCGAGTCCGCTGACCTCACACTGGCTGACATCCAGCGCAGCATTAAACTTTCCTCTGATAACGTCTGTGCAAAGCTCGATTCGTTGTCCAGTGAAGTGGCCTCTATCAACAAAAAGATCTCCGACCTTGAGGATTCTGTCACAATGAACTCAGATAAGATTACGGAGCTGGAGCAGAGGAAAATCCCAGAAATGGAAAAAAAGATGGCGGAGGAAATCAACAGGCTACAGGAAAAGCTGACACTCATGGAGATCCACGGTAGACGTACAAATCTTCTCTTCTATGGTGTTGCTGAAACCCAGGATGAGCACGTTGACGACGTCCTTCGGGATACCTTCTCCTATCTTGGGATTGGGGACGCTGACAACATTGCCCTGGTTAATGCCCACCGCCTCCCACGCCGTGACAACGCTGCGAACCAGGCCAGCGGAGGTCCGTCCCATGACTCAGCTCCACGCGCTATCATTGCCAAGTTTGTGTACATGAGAGATCGCAACAAAATCCTGACCGCATTCGAAGACCGTCAACGCCAGCGACGACCACAAGGATCTCACGCCGCCACCGCGGACCAGAACCCGCGTAGGATCACAGTCCGCACAGACCTCCCCCCAGCTTTGAAAGCCAGAAGGAGCGTCCTGGCTAAAGCTGCCTACAACCTGCGCAAAGAGAAGCACGTCTCTACGAAAATCTCAGTTGTCGGCTGTAATGTGCTGCTACACTGGAAGGAAAAGGGTACCTCCAGATGGAACCTGTATGAGGATTAACCTTTTGCTCATGTGAATCTTTTCTCTTGTGATCTAATTTACCTAAAATACTTTAATAGATACCTTTCGGTTAGCGAAGATCTCGATTTGTGCTATAGCATCCTTACTTTGTAACCCCTTATCCATTTACTGTAAGTAATAACACCGTTAACTGATTATTTCCAACAGCATCCCCTCTGATGAGCAATACTGTGCGACGATGAAGTTTTTTTTCAACTCTCTACTGTCGTGTATCATTTTGACTATCACGAAGTGCCATAAAATTACTATATCCGTTACATTATCAAGCTGATACAGTTGGTTCTTTTAACACACTGTTCTTCTGTGTGTTGAGTGTGTTGATGTATAGTTACGGCCTTTCCAATGTCACAGAGCCAAGCTTAATAGTCCCCCAGAATGCCTGCTAGGTATTGAGTGTGTTGATGTCAGTGGTTGATGTATAGTTACGGCCTTTCCAAAGTCACATATCAAACCTCAGTCGCCTCAGAATGTCTACAAGGTTTTTCACCTATATAAACTATGTCACAACTTCTTTTCTGATATAGGAGTCTCGACTCCTCTCCTAATGTCTGCATTTTTGTAGCCTCATTTCAGCCGAATCCCTTTTTCTATTAGTCAAAAACTCCAACTTCCTAGCAATTAGTATGGCTTAATTGGCATTTATAATGAGACCGGAGGGTAGGGTGGGTGGCCGTAAAACCGCGGAACCCGGTTTACGAAACTATGTTTGTCCTGAGCCTTTTCTTGATTGCGTATTTTTGTATACTAATATGCTCAAAGCTAGAGCCATTGTTGTTTTTGTACATAATTTTGGATCTACTTTTCTTTAAGAATGCGTATCAGTCAATTCTTACTTTGCAACCTCGTAACAATTATGCCAACCAGAAATCATTGTCCATGCATGCATCCCAGGTCTTCTCGATCGGCTTTATGCTAAACCACATGTCTGCAAACTCTTGTAGCCAAATCTTCATATCGTTATCGTTGTTATACATGTTCTCTGATTGCAATTTTCCGCACACCCATAACATGGCTTCAAAAAAACTCACTCTGAACTTTATTCTTGAAAAAAGCTTTATGTCCTCGTTTGTGCTTGATATGTTCAGACAAATTTATCCACCTGCTTTTTCTACTACAATCTTATGCCACATAAGAGCTTGTACATTTCTCCTTACTCCGCGTCTTCTTGTGTTTGTGACACAGATCACTCATGACGCTTCCTTCTTACGTCACACGGAATTTTCCTTTATTTTCCGTCTGTCCCTCGACATTTTGTATTTGTCCATCCCTAGAGAACACGGTTTCATTATTCACTGTGCATTCCAGTTATTACCAACTGCAAGGTCATTACCTCATGTGAACGCAGTGTGGTATGCATATGCTTGCCAACTGAATGTTGTTTTTGTAACTCGTTTCCAAGAGACATACGGTAATCTAAGTCATGAACATGTATTTCTGGTAAACAACTCATTATTCAACTCGTGTTTGTGCACTTCTGAATATGGATGAGTTCATAAACGCTATTTCTTCTTCTGTTATAGATAGTGATATAAACGATTATCAGCCAGCTGCACTGAATTCCCTCTCACATTCTTATGATAGAGAAGAAGGTGAAGACTCCGATTTTGTTACTTCTTTAAACACAGAAACCCAAGATCTGAAGCTTGATTTTGACGCTAATGATGCGTCTGCTCGAAATGAAATGTATTTGCCTGCGTTACGCAGTATAGCTGGCAAATATTGTTTGGACGGCATAAGTGCGAACACTTAATTGTTTTCAGGAACGCATGACGGAATGCATTGTATCCGTCATGCGAGTGGAGGGAAATTTGAATATGAAAGGTGATAGATGCCTGTGTAGGGAGCGGTGAGGAAGAAGAGGCATTCTAGCCTTGCACTCCATTGCTAGCACGTTCGAATTTTGGGCCTCTCACAATTTACCTTCATTTTACGCGGTTTCTCAATATGGATGCAGCCAGGATAGCCGACATGATTGACTCTAAAGTCAATCAGAGCCAAAACCGTCTTTTATCAGACCTCGATAATCTGATTTCAAACAGACTGAGCAATTTTCAGCAATCTTTGAACGAATCTCAGAAAGCTCTCAGTGACGCGCAAGTAGCCAAAATTGAAGAAATGCATGCGGGCAACTACAAATTTCAACGCAAAGGCAACGAGAAGCAGTACAAAGTCAACATCAAAGTTCAGAGGAAGTTGAGGGAAACAGAACAGATTCTGAAAGAAGAAAACGATATTACAACATCCGTTGCCGACGCGAAAGCAAAAATCGCGGAAGGTATTGACATTATAGACAAACGGCAAAAGTTAACCAAAATGGCCGACAGTTCACCCTTGCCAGGGGTGGAAGATGGTAGCAGAGTACGAGAATAACTCTTTAGCCGACAATTCCGACGATGAAAAGCGGATGTTCAAAGCAGAGGCTAGAGCCGAGAGGAAAGCGAAAAAAGTCAAAAAGCAGTGGGAACCAAGGCGATTCCAACCATACGCCATGAACCGATCATCATGGAGGCCGATTCACACTGGCGCCAAAGACCAAGAAAATCATGCTTCAACCAGCCGCGGAGGAGTAGACGAACGCAAGAGGCCGGGGCTTTGTTTCGCCTGCGGTAAACCCGGTCACTGGAAGGCTGACTGTCTAGCAAGAGGCAATAGATCCGACCAGATAAGTGGATCAGAATTTATTCACGTAGATAAAGAGAATGACACAGAGTCTAAGTTAGATTCGATAGAAAGGGATCAATTTGATAGTACAAGTGACTTGAAGGCACTGCCCAAAAATAGTGGCAATAAGATTAATGTGTCCCCTGTTGGGAGATTGAAACAAAATGTGAATAAGTGGGCCGACTTCGGGGCCAGTAGGGAAATCTTGGATATTATTGAGAATGGCTATAAATTGCCTTTGCACACATTGCCTGATAGTAAAGAGCTTCGTAATAATATATCCGCTTTAAATCATGGCATGTTTGTGGAAGAGGAGTGTAGAGCCCACTAATGTCAAAATCGCCCACTAATGTCAAAACAACCACTAATGTCATAACGCGTCGACGACAAATGTCAAAACAACCACTAATATCATAACGCGTCGACGACAAATGTCAAAACAACCACTAATGTCATAACACGTCGACGACAAATGTCAAAACAACCACTAATGTCATAACACGTCGACGACAAATGTCAAAATTTCCATTTTTACTGCAAATGTCATAACACGTCGACGACAAATGTCAAAATCGGATTAACCACTAATGTCATAACACGTCGACGACAAATGTCAAAATTTCCAAATTTTCTGCAAAATGTCATGACGCGTCACAAGGGCGGATCGAGGAATTCCATGAAGGGGAAGCGCCTTTACAAAATCAAAGGCTGGCGCGACCCTCGCCCCCCCCCCCATTTTCTTATTCTTATTTCTGTTGTGTTCACAAAATAAAGAGAGGGGGGCACTAAGGGGGATGCGCCCCCTCTCAATCCGCGATTGCGTCAAGCGCAAATGTCAAAATCGGGGATTAACCACAATTTAATGTCATAACGCGTCGACCACAGATGTCAAAATTTTCAAACTAACTGCAAATGTCATAACGCGTCACAGGGGTGGATCCAGGAATTCCGTAAAGGAGTGGGGCGCCTTAAAAAAAAAAAAAGGCTGGCGTGACCCCCCCCCCCCTCCATTTTCTTATCTTTATTTCTGTTGTTTTAACATACTATAGTGAGGGGGAACCAGAGGGGGAAGCGCCCCCTCTCGATCCATGATTGCGTCAACCATAAATATCCAAACTCATTGCTTGCATTACAGGGGCGGATCCAGGAATTTCGTAAAGGGGAGGCGGCTTTACAAAATCAAAGGCTAGCGCGACACTCCCCCCCCCCTTTCTTATTTTTGTTTCTGTTGTTTTAACCTAATAATATTACAGTGAGGGTGCACCAGAGGGGGATGCGCCTCCTCTCGACCCATCATTGCGTCAACCACAAATATCAAAACTCATTGCTTGCATTACGGGGGCGGATCCAGGAATTTCGTAAAGGGGAGGCGGCTTTACAAAATTGAAGGCTACCGCATCCCCCCCCCCATATTTTTCTTTTTATCTATGTTTTAACCCCCCCCCCCAAAAAAAAAAAAGAAAAAGAAAAGAAAAGGGGCATCAGAGGCCCTGGGGATGCGCCCCCTCTTGATCCATCATTGCGTCAAGCACAAATGACCAAACTCATTGCTAGCATTACAGGGGCGGATCCAGGAATTTCGTAAAGGGGAGGCGTCTTTGCAAAGTAAAAGTCTTGCGCTACCCTCTCCCCTCCCCTATTTTCTTCTTTTTATTTTTGTTGTGTTGACGAAATAAAGAGATTGGGCACTAATGGGGGATGCGCCTCCTCTCAATCCGCGATTGCGTCAACCGCAAATGTCAAAATCGGGGATTAACCACAATTTAATGTCATAACGCGTCGACCACAGATGTCAAAATTTTTAAACTAACTGCAAATGTCATAACGCGTCACAGGGATGGATCCAGGAATTCCGTAAAGGGGAGGGGCGCCTTAAAAAAAAATAAAGGCTGGCGTGACCCCCCCCCCCCTCATTTTCTTATCTTTATTTCTGTTGTTTTAACATACTATAGTGAGGGGGAACCAGAGGGGGAAGCGCCCCTCTCGATCGATGATGCGTCAACCACAAATATTCAAACTCATTGCTTGCATTACAGGAGCGGATCCAGGAATTCCGTAAAGGGGAGGCGGCTTTACAAAATAAAAGGCTGGCGCGACCTTCGCCCCCACCCCCATTTTCTTATCTTTATTTCTGTTGTGTTGAAAAAATAAAGAGAGGGGGTACTAAAGGGGAATGCGCCCCCTCTAAATCCGCGATTGCGTCAACCACAAATATCAATATTGGATTAACCACAAATGTCATAACGCGTCACAGGGGTGGATCCAGGAATTCCGTAAAGTGGGGGGGGGGGGGGGGGGCGCCTGTACAAAATCAAAGGCTGCATGGCGAGACTCCCCTTTTCTTATTTTTGTTTTTGTTGGTTTAACCTAATATAGTGAGGGTGCACGAGAGGGGAAAGCGCCCCCTCTCGATCCATCATTGCTTCAACCACATATGGAAAAGCTCATTACTTGCATTACAGGGCGGATCCAGAAATTTTGTGGATAAAGGGGAGGCTTCTTTACAAAGTGAAAGGCTCGAGTGACCTTCCCCCTCCCCATTTTCTTCTTTTTATTTCTGTTGTATTGACCAAATAAAGAGATGGGCACTACAGGGGGATGCGCCCCCTCTCAATTGCGTCAACCACAAGTCACAAGTCAAAATCGGGGATTAACCACAAATGTCATAACACGTCAACCACAAATGTCATAACGCGTCACAGGGGTGGATCCAGGAATTCCGTACGGGGGGGGGGGGGCTTTACAAGATCAAAGGCTGGCGAGACACTCCCCCCCCCCCCCATTTCTTGTTTTAGTTTCTGTTGTTTTAACCTAATAATTATAGTGAGGGTGCACCAGAGGGGGATGCGCCCCCTCTCGATCCATCATTGCGTCAACCACAAATGACCAAACTCATTGCTCTCATTACAGGGGTGGATCCAGGAATTTCGTAAAGGGGAGGCGTCTCTACAAAGTCAAAGACTGGTGCGACCCTCCTCCCTCCCCCATTTTCTTCTTTTTATTTCTGTTGTCTTGATGAAGTAAAGAGAGGAGGCACTGAAGGGGGAAGCGCCCCCTCTAAATCCGCGATTGCGTCAACCGCAAATGTCAAAATCGGAGATTAACAATAAATATCATAACACGTCGACCACATAATAGTCTGTTAAAATTTTCAAACTAATTGCAAATGTCATAACGCGTCACAGGGGTGGATCCAGGAATTCCGTAAAGGGGATGGCCGCCTTTAAAAAATCAAAGGCTTGATTATCTTATTCTTATTTCTGTTGTTTTAACAAAATATAGTGAGGGGGCACCAGAGGGGGAAGCGCCCCCTCTCGTTCCATGATCGCGTCGGTAAATTGGCACCTCGTCTACAACCACCCTGTCCAATGTCCACCTAGTCTAATGCCATCTCGTCTAAACTCACTTCGTCTACTACCAACTCGTCTACCAACCATTTTGTCTATATGCCAATTAGTCTAATTGTCATTTCGTCTACTAGCCATTTTATCTAATGTCCAATTTGTCTAAGTCACATTTCGTCTAACACCCATTATGTCTATTGACCATTTCGTCTATTAATCATAAGGTCTATGAATAAAATAGTCTACAGCTCATTTTGTCTAATAGCCAATTGGTCTACAACTCATTGTCTAATAGTCAATTAGTCTAATAACCAGTCAGTCTACTCCCAACTGGTCTACTGCCAACTGGTCTACTCCCAATTGGTCTACTCCCAACTGGTCTACACCCAATTGGTCTACTCCCAACTCGTCTACTGCCAAATCGTCTACTGCCAACTCGTCTACTCCCAACTAGTCTACACCCAACTGGTCTACACCCAACTCGTCTACTGCCAACTCGTCTACTACCAACTCGTCTACTGCCAACTAGTCTACTCCCAACTGGTCTACTACTAGTTATATTTTTTTGTTGTTGTTGTTATTTAAGTCTACTTCATCCAGTTTCTTTTTTCCCAGTGAAATAGGTCGAACACTCTTGGTGCCCCATTTGGTTTAAATCTTTATTATTCTAATTATGACAATTTTTTAGGAAAAAAAGATAATGTCACAGTGTGAAAAACTTGCTGTGTTATTTTTGTGGTGGATGTGTAATTTATATCAGAAGCAATCATGCAGCATTTATATGTCCAAACTTCAACACTCCACGGGTGGACTGGGGTGGTCGGTCGAAATGTAATTCTGTTTCGTATGACTGACAATTCGTTTGTGATGGAGGATTGTAACTGAGCTAGTTTATCATTATTTAGTTATTTTACGGCCAGAATGTAGACTGGATAGTCATGTCTCACTATTGATTAGTATGTCTTTATATTCAGCATGTGCGGAATAATTAACAACTAGAATAGTCCAATATTGATTTTTGTGCTAATCAAGGGCAGGGTTTAATATGAATAGTTCATGACAGTGAGACGGACTGGACACTAGACAAAGTGGTATATTCATTATTAGCATGACCAGATGGAAATGATCAGTTTGGGTAAATTGTTGAGAGTAAAACTATATCAGTTGGGAGTACACCAATTGGGTATAGACGAGTATAGACCAATTGGGAGTAGACAAGTTGGGAGTAGACCAATTGGGAGTAGACCAATTGGGAGTAGACCAATTGGGAGTAGACCAGTTGGGAGTACACCAGTTGGTAGTAGACCAGTTGGGAGTAGACCAGTTGGGAGTAGACCAATTGGGAGTAGACGAGTTGGGAGTAGACCAGATGGGTATAGACCATATTGGGTATGGACAAACTAAGGGTTGGACGATATGATAACTAGACAAAGTGAATGTAGACTAAATGACTTGTAGACGAGGTGGGAGTGGACTAACTAGTAGTAGACAAAATAGATATTAGACGACATGGCAAATAGACATTGTGAGTGTAGACGATTTGGCTATTAGATTAATTGTTTTGTAGACGAAATGCTCCTTAGACGAGTTGAGTATTAGACAGTACGGGTAGTGGGCAAAGTGACTATTAGACAATATGGGTACTGGACAAAACGAGTTGTAGACCAAATGGGTATTAGACGAATCGGTAATAGACGATATGCTAGCAGACCAATTGGAAAATAGACATAGTGGCTGTAGACGAGGTCACTATAAACCATTGCGTCAACCACAAAAATCAAAACTCTTGCTTGCATTACAGGGGCGGATCCAGGAATTCCGTAAAGGGAGGTCACCTTTACAAAATCAAAGGCTGGCGAGACCCCACCCCATTTTCTTATATTTTTTTTTCTGTTGCGTTAACAAAACATAGCGAGGGGGCACCAGTGGGGGATACGCCCCCTCTCGATCCGCGTTTGCGCCAACCGCAAATGTCAAAATTGGATTAACCACAAATGTCATAAGACGTCGACCACAAAAATGTCGAAATTTCCAAACGTACTGAAAATGTCATAACGCGTCACAGGGGCGGATCCAGAAGTTTCGTAAAGGTGAGCCACCTTTACAAAATTAGAACTGCCGCACCCCCTTTTTTTCTTTTTATTTCTGTTGTTTAAAAAAAAAAAAATGAAAGAAGGCAGCAGAGAGGAATGCGCCTCCTCTTGATCCGCGATTGCACTATAGGGGCGGGTCCAGGAATTCCGTAAAGGGGAGACGCCTTTAAAAAAATCAAATGCCTGCGCAAGCCACCTCTCCTTTTTTTTTTTTTTTTTAATTTCTATCCTGTTAACAAAAATAGAGACGGGGAGGGGGTATACCCCCCCCCCCTCGACCCGCGACTGCGTCAATCACAAGTTTTTGGCAAATCTCATCGTTTGCATTGCATGGGGCGGAACCAGGAATTCCGTAAAGGGGAGGCCCCTTTACAAAAGATTGCCGCACCCCCATTCTTTTCTTTTCTTTTTTCTTACGTTTAAACAAAAGAAATAAAAAGAAAAATAAGGGGGAAGGGGATTGCGCAAGCCTTTCATTTTGAAAAGACGTCTCCCCTTTGCGCTTTAAGGAATTCTTGGAAAAAACAAAACTAGAACTGCCGCACCCCCACCCTCCATTTTTTCCATTTTTTTCTATTGTTTTAACTAAAGAAAAAGAAAGAGAGGGAGCACCAGAGGGGGATGCTCCCCCCTCTCGATCCGCGATTGCGTCAACCACAAAATGTCAAAACTCATTGCTTGCATGATATGGGTGGATACAGGAATTCCGTAAAGGGGAGGCGCCCTTACAAAATCAAAGCTGCTGCATCGTTTGCATTACAGGGGTGGATCCAGGAATTCCGTAAAAGGTAGGCACCTCTACAAAATTAAAGGCTTCCTTCCCCCCCCCCCCATTTTATTTATTTTTGTTGTTTTAACAACAAAAAAAAGGGGGGGCACCAGAGATGTATCAGTCCCCTCCCAATCCATGATTGCGTCAACCACAAATGTCAAAGCTCATTGCTTGCATTAGAGGGGCGGTCCAAGTTCCATAAAGGAGAGAAGCGTTTATAAAATCAAAAAGTTGCGCAAACTGCCTCGCCTTTTTTTTTTCATTTAATTTCTTTTGTGTTAACAAAAATAGAGACGGGGAGGGGGTACCGTGTCCCCCTCTAGATCCACGACTGCGTCAACCTCAAGTTAATGGCAAAACCCATTGTTTGCATTACAGGGGGAGGAACCAGGAATTCCGTAAAGTGGAGGCTCCTTTACAAAATTAAAGACTGCCGCTTTAACTGTCCTTTAAACAAAAGAAATAAAAAGATATTGATAAGGGGGAGGGGGATTGCGCCAACCTTTCATTTTGAGAAGACAAGAGAAAATGAAAAGAAGAAAATGGGGTGGTGTCGCGTGAGCCTTTGATTTTGTAAAGGCGCCTCCCCTTCACGGAATTCCTGGATACGCCCCTGTAATGCAAGCAACGGGTTTGGTCATTTTTTTGTGGTTGACGCAATCATGGATCGAGAGGGGGTGCATCCCCCATGGTGCCCGAAAAGAAGAAAATGGGGTGGTGTCGCGCGAGCCTTTGATTTTGTAAAGGCGCCTCCACTCACGGAATTCCCTGATACGCCCCTGTAATGTAAGCAATGGGTTCAATCATATGTGGTTGACGCAATCATGGATCGAGAGGGGGCGCATCCCCCATGGTGCCCGGAAAGAAGAAAATGGGGTGGTGTCGCGTGAGCCTTTGATTTTGTAAAGGCGCCTCCCCTTCACGGAATTCCTGGATACGCCCCTGTAATGCAAGCAATGAGTTTGGTCATTTGTGGTTGACGCAATCATGGATCGAGAGGGGGCGCATCCCCCATGGTGCCCCCTCTATCTATTTTGTTAAAACAAGAAAAAATGAAAAGAAGAAAATGGGGTGGTGTCGCGTGAGCCTTTGATTTTGTAAACGCGCCTCCCCTTCACGGAATTCATGGATACGCCCCTGTAATGTAAGCAATGGGTTTGGTCATTTGTGGTTGACGCAATCATGGATCGAGAGGGGCGCACCCCCCACGGTGCCCGAAAAGAAGAAAATGGGGTGGTGTCGCGCGAGCCTTTGATTTTGTAAAGGCGCCTCCCCTTCACGGAATTCCTGGGGACCGTTTCATGAAACTTTTTGTCAGTGATTTACACTGACAACTGTTAAAAGCTACTGAAATCCTTGCGTCTGATTGGCTGATAGCAAATTTGTCGGTGAAAACCTTCGACGAACTCGTTGATGAAACGCCCCCCAGGATACGCCCCTGTAATGCAAGCAATGGGTTTGGTCATTTGTGGTCGACGCAATCATGGATCGAAAGGGGGCGCATACCCCATGGTTCCCCCTCTCTATTTTTTGTTAAAACAAGAGAAAATGAAAAGAAGAAAATGGGGCGGTGTCGCGCGAGCCTTTGATTTTGTAAAGACGCCTCCCCTTCACAGAATTCCTGGATACGCCCCTGTGATGCAAGTAATGAGTTTTTCCATTAATCTTGTGGTTGACGCAATGATGGATCGAGAGGGGGCGCTTCCCCCATGGTGCACCCTCACTGTATTAGGTTAAAGCAACAGAAACAAAAATAAGAAAAAGGGGGGTCGCGCCAGCCTTTGATTTTGTAAAGCCCTCCCCCCCCCCCCCCTTTACGGAATTCCTGGATCCGCCCCTGTGACGCGTTATGACATTTGTGGTCGAAGCGTTATGACATTAGTGGTTAATCCAACATTGACATTTGCGGTTGACGCAATCGCGGATTTAGAGGAGGCGCACCCCCCTCCTTAGTGCCCCCTCTCTTTATTTCGTCAACACAACAGAAATAAAAAGAAAAGGGGGAGGGTCGCGCCAGCCTTTCATTTTGTAAAGGCGCCCCTCCCCTTTACGAAATTCCTGGATCCGCCCCCGTAATGCAAGCAATGAGTTTTGATATTTGTGGTTGACGCAATCATGGATCGAGAGGGGGCGCTTCCCCCTCTGGTTCCCCCTCACTATAGTATGTTAAAACAACAGAAATAAAGATAAGAAAATGGGGGGGGGGGGTCACGCCAGCCTTTGATTTTTTTTTTTTAAGGCGCCCCTCCCCTTTACGGAATTCCTGGATCTACCCCTGTGACGTGTTATGACATTTGCAGTTAGTTTGAAAATTTTGACATCTGTGGTCGACGCGTTATGACATTTGTGGTTAATCCCCAATTTTGACATTTGCGGTTGACGCAATCGCGGATTGAAAGGAGGCGCATCCCCCATTAGTGCCCAATCTCTTTATTTCGTCAACACAACAGATATAAAAAGAAGAAAATAGGGGAGGGGAGGGTCGCGTAAGACTTTTATTTGCAAAGACGCCTCCCCTTTACGAAATTTCTGGATCCGCCCCTGTAATGCAAGCAATGAGTTTGGTCATTTGTGCTTGACGCAATGATGGATTAAGAAGGGGCGCATCCCCCTCTGGTGCCCCCTTTCTTTTCTTTTCTTTCTTTCTTTTTTTTTTTTTTTTTTGGTTAAAACAACATAGATAAAAAGAAAAATATGGGGGGCGGGGTGCGGTACCCCTTTATTTTGTAAAGCCGCCTCCCCTTTACGAAATTCCTGGATCCGCCCCTGTAATGCAAGCAATGAGTTTTTCCATATGTGGTTGAAGCAATGATGGATCGAGAGGGGGCGCTTCCCCCTCTCGTGCACCCTCACTAACAGAAACAAAAATAAGAAAAGGGGGTCGCGCCAGCCTTTGAATTTGTAAAGCCCCCCCCCCCCCCTTTACGGAATTCATGGATCCGCCCCTGTGTCGCGTTATGACATTTGTGGTCGACGTGTTATGACATTTGTGGTTAATCCAATATTGATATTTGTGGTTGACGCAATCGTGGATTTAGAGGGGGCGCATTCCCCTTTAGTGCCCCCCTCTTTATTTTGTGAACACAACAGAAATAAAAATAAGAAAATGGGGGGGGGGGGCGAGGGTCGCTCCAGCCTTTGATTTTGTAAAGGCGCCTCCCCTTTATGGAATTCCTCGATCCGCCCTTGTGACGCGTCATGACATTTTGCAGAAAATTTTGAAATTTTGACATTAATTTGTCGCCGACGTGTTATGACATTAGTGGTTAATTCAATTTTGACATTTGTCGTCGACGTGTTATGACATTTGCAGTAAAAGTGGAAATTTTGACATTTGTCGTCGACGTGTTATGACATTAGTGGTTGATCCGATTTTGACATTTGTCGTCGACGTGTTATGACATTAGTGGTTATTTTGACATTTGTCGTCGACGTGTTATGACATTAGTGGTTGTTTTGACATTTGTCGTCGACGCGTTATGACATTAGTGGTTGTTTTGACATTTGTCGTCGACGTGTTATGACATTAGTGGTTGTTTTGACATTAGTGGGCGATTTTGACATTAGTGGGCTCTACAAGGAGATTGGAAGGTTATTGGAGAAGGGTTGTGTGACAGAAGTTAAGACAAGGCCCACTGTTGTGAATCCTTTGACAGTTTCGGAGAATAAGGACAAATGTAGGCTCGTTTTGGACTGCAGACACATTAATCCACATTTGTTCAAGCAAAAGTTTAAATATGAAGATACATCAGTGGCGAAGGATGTGTTCGAAGAAGGGGATCATGTGTTCACATTTGATCTTAAATCTGCATACCATCATGTAGAGATTTTTGAACCACACAGACAGTATTTAGGATTTTCGTGGTGTTCTGAAGGTCAAACAAGGTATTTCGTGTTTAATGTGTTACCATTTGGAATTTCCACGGCGGGTTATGTTTTTACAAAAATAACACGGGTTCCAGTCACCTACTGGAGAGCACAAGGGAAAAAGATTGTCATGTTTCTAGACGACGGGATTGCGGGATGCAGCGATAATAAGACAGAGGCGATAAAGATGAGCGGGTCAATTAAATCAGAATTGAATGAATTGGGTTTCCTTTTAGCGGATGAAAAGTGCGAGTGGGAACCTAGCAGTAACGCAACCTGGCTAGGATTGGATTGGAATTTTACATTGGGAGTAGTTCATGTAACGGACCGCAGGATACAAAAATTGAAAAAGTCAGTCGAAAGCATTTTGACCAAAGTGAACAGAGGTAACAGGCTTGTTTTGGTACGCGAACTAGCAAGTGTTGCTGGGCAAATCATTTCCACTCAACCCGCAGTCGGGTTAGTAGTTCAGTTGAAAACGAGAGAAATATTCAAGTGCATTAATAGCAGGGCTTCGTGGAATGCCCCAGTGTTAGTTTCTGACGAGGCGGTATCAGAGTTTAAGTTTTGGTATAAGAACATAGAACGGGTGAATGGCATCCCTATGACATTCGTGAAACCATGTAACGCTACTTTGTTTACAGACGCGTCGGCCACTGGGTACGGCGCCTACGTATGTGAAGATTTCAATCTGGAATTGGGTGGTTTCTGGAAAGAACAAGAAAAAGAGTATAGCTCTTCGTGGAGAGAAATTGAAGCTCTAAGCAGAGCACTAAAATCGTTTGGTTCGTGCCTGGAAGGGCAGAGTGTCCGTTGGTTTACGGATAATAGAAATGTCACGAGAATTGTCAAGAAAGGAAGTAGAAGCCGGCAATTACAGAGCATTGCCCTTGAAATTCATGAAACTTGTGAAAAGTTTGGTTTAACCATAATTCCGGTTTGGATTCCTAGAGAACAGAATACACGAGCTGATAACCTCAGTAAAATTGTAGACAGCGATGATTGGTACATAAGTCCAAATGTGTTTGGTTATCTGGATCGCAGATGGGGGCCACACACAGTAGACAGATTTGCATGCGATTATAACTCACAGTGTAGAAGGTTTAATTCCAGATGGGGATGTCCAAATTCAGAAGGGGTAGACGCATTTAAACAGGCCTGGAGTGACGATGTTAATTGGTGGGTGCCACCACCGCGGCTGGCAGCCAGAGTTATTGATAAGGCAGTACAAGATTGTGCCAATGGTACCCTAGTTGTGCCGCAGTGGAAATCTGCTCCATTTTGGCCAAAAATTTTCAAAGGAGGCAAATTTGCTCCTTTCATTGAGAATTCATTTATGTTTTCCTCAAAGGAAGTAAAGAAAGGAAAGGGTAACAATGGCATCTTTGGTTCTTCGAGAACAACAGATTTCACTTTAATCGCATTGAAATTACGTTTTTGATCTTGTTTATCGCATCGCGACAGGTCTAGGACTATCAGCTGCCATCACAGATGAGATCAAGGCATCCGGAACGCAGACAAGGAATCTTCTTAATTTAGCCGGCAGCATGGCATCTCATTTAGTGCAGTCCAGGAGCGATGGCACCTCAAGTATTACTCATCTTTTCGTAAATGGGAAGCGTTTATCACCGCAGAGGGCGGTAGAGCGATTCCGGCAGAGCCCATACACGTTGCACTGTACTTGACGAGTCTGATCGACGAGGGAAAGTCACCTAGCGTCGTTCAAAGCGCCATGTATGCCATTAAATGGGCCCACAGTATGAGGGGTCTAGAGGATCCTACGACCAATAATTTTGTGTTAAATTTGATCGAAGCAGCAAAAAGGAAGAATTTCAAAAAAGTATCCAAGAAGGATATTTTGTCAAATGAGCAACTTGTGCGCCTTTGTGACAATCACAGTGACACCCATGACATTCTGGTTCTTCGCGATTTAGCGTTCATCGTTCTTTGTTTTAGTGGATTTTTTAGGTTCGACGAAGCTCGTTCCTTGAAGTGTAACGATATTACTTTTCATGATAATTACATGTCTGTGTACGTTTCGAAAAGTAAGACTGATCAATTCAGGAAGGGAGATGAAGTAGTCATCAGCAAAGGTCTGACAAATGCATGCCCCATGAGAATTTTGAAACGTTATATGGAGTGTGCAAAAATAGACCCAAAGTCGGGTCATTTTCTGTTCAAGCCTGCATACGCCAATAAAGGCAAAGTGTCTTTGATACATAAAAACAAGTCCATGAGTTACACAAGAACACGCGAGACGGTTGTAGCTCGCCTGAAAGAGGTCGGCGAAGGCTTGAATTTGGGTCTTCACTCATTAAGAGCCAGTGGAGCCACGGCTGCTGCCAGGGCCAGAGTGAAGGACAGAATATGGAAAAGACACGGTAGATGGAAAGGAGACAGGGCCAAAGATGGCTATATAGAGGATAGTCTGGAAGAAAGACTATCAGTCACTCAGGCGTTACATTTGTAAATAAATGGTAGTTGTATGAGGCAGAGCATAGGTCATTATGTAATTGAGACATAAATATGCAGTTATGCCGGAGATTTAAATTTCTCACCTTGTTCAGAAAATACAAGTAAAATATTTATATTCCGGCTTATATGAAAACTGGGGGCATTAATGTTGTTTACTCTCATACGATTTTTGTCGTCCTTGATACGTTTTGATACGTTTTATGAAACATTACTAGAAATTGTTTGAGGAACGACCATGTTTCATAGCATCCGATCTTGGCATTTTGGAAAAATATGACACGGAAAACGCCCTTCTTTGTGGTAGTCATTCTAGTAGCTCGGCAGGCTATATCCCAAAATATTGGATTGAGTATATTTTGCGGTGTCATTATGTGACCTAATTAGGTAAGGTGAAGGCTGTTAAAATGAGTGGATGATGGATGGGCAGTGTTTTGAACGATAGAGTGATGGACATGTATTTGCCTGCGTTACGCAGTATAGCTGGCAAATATTGTTTAGACGGCATAAGTGCGAACACTTAATTGTTTTCAGGAACGCATGACGGAATGCATTGTATCCGTCATGCGAGTGGAGGGAAATTTGAATATGAAAGGTGATAGATGCCTGTGTAGGGAGCGGTGAGGAAGAAGAGGCATTCTAGCCTTGCACTCCATTGCTAGCACGTTCGAATTTATAAATTTATTAGAAACAAACCAAACTGATGTTTATGCTTACGACTTTGGTCTCAGCCATAGCCATAGGGTTTTTCCAGAGTTTTGCGCTTATTAAGTTTTATCTCTGGTTTTTTCACCCCGGGCTATTTCGTTAATTAGCCCTGTTATACCTTGTTATATCGATTTCCAAAGAAATCGGGATCCGTGTCAGAAGATCGATATGCATATCGATATGAAATATGTCAAGACATATATATATACATATATATATGCAATTATTTTTATTATGTTGATCTCGATAATTAGAGATTTCTATTAATAAAGGCCAGCTCTTCGTGCTAGTAGCTCGGCAGGCTATATCCCAAAATATTGGATTGAGTATATTTTGTGGTGTCATTATGTGACCTAGTAAGGTGAAGGCTGTTAAAATGAGTGGATGATGGATGGGCAGTGTTTTGAACGATAGAGTGATGAACGGCCAACTTTCTCACTATCACTTGGAAAAAGAAATGATTACACTTTCTCATTCACACTCTAACGAGCTTTTTGTTTCACATTTCAATATAAGAAGCCTCAATAAAAATTTTGATAAATTACTTGTATTTCTCAACGAATTACAATTTAAACACAGCATAATTGGTCTCAGTGAAACTTGGCTCAAGGAAACGTCACCTTCTTCTCTATTTACCATAGACGGTTTCAAATTAGTTACCAACAACAGGATTACCAAAAGAGGTGGTGGTGTTGGTTTTTATGTCACGCAAAATTTAAACCATAAACTGTTAAATGAATATTGTATCATGTCTGAATGCCTTGAGAGTATTTTTATTGAGGTGATGACCCCTACTAAGGGGAAAATCATTTTGGGGGAAATTTATAGACCTCCACATTCCAACCTTAATGAATTCACTGAGCTGTTTCACAATCTTCTCTCTAATGATTACTTTGATAATAAGACATGCTTCATTATGGGTGATTTTAATACAAATCTTTTAAATTGTAATGACGATTTATGCAGTCAAGATTTTCTTAATTTCATGTTGTCAAAATCCTTCATTCCTCTTATCAGGAAACCTACTCGGATATCTGATGCTACTTCTACTCTCATTGATAATATATTCGTTAATAACGTTTTTACTGATGTTACTTCTGGTATTGTAGTTTCTGATATCACCGATCATTTCCCGATATATGCGCTTGTTCCACAGTTTTCTATTAGGAAAATGCCAACCCTTAACTTAGGTTCTCGTGATATGTCCGAATGTAATCTTGATAGACTTAGAGAGGGATTGAGGTCAGTTGATTGGTCCTCTGTTTATAACCAAAGAAATGTAAATTCGTCCTTTGATGTTTTTATGAACATCCTTGTAAATATGTGTAATGTTTATATACCCTTATCTAGACGATTCAGATCGAATTATAAGAGAGTACCAAAACAACCATGGATTTCAAAGTCCCTACTTAGGTCTATCAATAGGAAGAATAAATTGTTTTACAGATACCGAAAATCTCCAAATGATGTAACTAAATCCCGTTATATTCGTTACCGTAATGTACTTACTTCTTCGTTGCGCTTAGCCAAGCAACTGTATTTTGCAAATCAGTTTGAAAAATGCAAGTTTGACATTAAGAGTACGTGGAGGGTGATAAACACAGCTTTGAAATCTAGCACTGTTACAAATTCCCCTACTCATATTTTGAATGACGGTCATCAAGTTGATGATCCACAGGAAATGGCCGATGTATTTAATGATTACTTTGTTAACTTAGGACCTGATCTTGCTAGCAAAATACCAAATACCCAGACAACTTTTCATTCTTTTTTAAAAGACAGGAATGTACAAACCATGTTTTTCATTCCTATTGTTGAAGAAGAAATCAAAGAAATTGTTGATAACCTAAATATTAAGAAAACTATAGATAATGATGGTATTTCGGCTTTTCTTTTGAAGAATATAATAAATGACATAATTTCTCCACTCACTTATATTTTCAATCAATCTTTATCTAGTGGCAAAGTCCCAGATAATATGAAAATCGCTCGAGTTGTTCCCATATACAAAAAGGGTCCAAAAGAATTTATGAGTAATTACCGCCCGATATCTCTCTTAACCTCAGTCTCAAAAATTCTTGAAAGGCTTGTTTATAAACGAACTCTTAGATTTCTTGTTAATTGCAATATTCTTTCTAATTTCCAATTTGGATTCAGAAAACAGCATAGCACAACTCACGCATTATTAGCCTTCATTGATAGAGTAGCTCATGCTTTAGACGATGCTTCCCACACCATCGGTGTTTTTCTCGATTTTTCGAAGGCTTTTGATACCATTGACCATCATATTTTGCATTATAAGTTAAGCCATTACGGTATCCGTGGGAGGGCTTTAGAGTGGTTTAAAGACTATCTCACAAACAGAAAACAATTTGTTTGCATAAATGGCTATGAGTCAGGTATGACGTCAACTTCTTGCGGTGTCCCCCAGGGTTCTCTTCTTGGCCCACTTTTATTCATCCTGTACATCAACGATCTCCAAAATTCGTCACAGATTCTTTCTTTTATTTGTTTCGCTGATGATACAAATCTATTTCTGTCTCACCGCAATCCCAATACCCTTGTAAGTATAATGAATAATGAATTGAAGTCTGTTCAGTCCTGGATTTACGCTAACAAGTTATCATTAAATGTTGATAAAACACATTATATGTTATTTAGTAATTCCTTGCAAGTTATTCCTGATGATGTTAAGATTAATGATATTAACCTAACCCGAGTAGATAGTGCAAAGTTTTTAGGACTTCACATCGATAGTGACCTGTCCTGGAAAACTCACTTTAATTTTTTAAGCAAATTTTGTCACGAAATACAGGAATCCTAAACAAACTGAAACATTTTTTGCCCAACCATATTTTGCAGATTGTATATTCAACCATGATTTCCCCATATCTTAATTATGGAATTCTTGCGTGGGGTAACGCATCTAAATACTTAGTGGATTCACTTTTTCTTCTTCAAAAGCGAGCGATCAGAATTATTAACCATGCTGGGTATTTATCTCACACTAACGCTTTATTTCAGAAAAATAAGATTTTAAAACTGATAGATTTGTTTGGTTATAATTTAGGTATTTTTATGTATAAATTTTCCTCAAAAGATCTTCCTGGTGTCTTTTTACAGATGTTCATAAGAAACAATTCTGTCCACCACTATCCAACTCGCCAGAGTGACGCTTATCACCTTCCACGAACTCGAACAGTTTTCGCTAAAAACACAATTATGTATACAGGTCCTAAATATTGGAATGATCTCCCAACAGAGGTTAAAAGCTGTCTGTCATTATCATCTTTTAAGCGTAAACTCAGACAGCATGTATTGAATAGCTACAACACACAAGTGCACTAAAATTCCTTTTTATTATGCTGATGACTGCTCTATTATACTACTCGGTTGTTGCCATGTAAACAAACTCAAGCATATACATTTTAGTTGCATGCTCTCTCAAATTCCTTCCCATCGGTGTTTTTCCTTCCACTTCTAGTAAGACCTTGGTCGTGTCGCATAGTTTCCCCTCCTTTCTTTCTTTCCTTTCTTTTATGCATCATTGCAGCTGGCTGGTATATCACATAAGGGAATTGCAATTGACTCATGTTCTCCATTTTTCAAATCTTTCCCCGTGTCTATGGAAGCCGGAATGTTTAAACCCTAAAATTATATAGTACTTAAGTATTCACGTCATTATCACTCCCATGTCAAAATTGCTTTTAGAGCAACTGCTATAGTGTGCAGCATGTGGTTACTTGTTCTCATTTTATCACACACATAAATACATGTGAGAAGAATCTTCTGAGCCTCGAGTAATAGTCATTCTCTTTTATTTATCCTTACTTTTGGTCTTAATTGTACCCGTGCTCCTCATCCTGTTCCCCTTACTAGGCTTTTGTTGGGACCTACACTCAACAAGCTTTGCTTTTTAGTAGGTTCCATCGTATTTCTCTTCGCATCCTTTACTTTGATTGAAAATGACACATCGACCGTTATGTATTACTTTTGTATTCCTATTTCGTCATGTATATATCCAAGCTGGACATTCTGTATTATATTTTGTTATATACCATGTATTTTCCATCGAGAAATACGAAAATAAATTGAAATTGAAATTGAAAAAATAAATGTTGTTCTTGTCACATTTTGGTGTCTTGTCACTCAGTGACTTGTTGAGAAAACAAAAAGACCCAGGGGTCTAGCGCTCAACCCGGGCACTCAACCGAATATCTAAAATTCACCTTCGCCACATTCTGGCAGAATATTTTTTAGGGAGTACATACAAAAATTGGAAGACTTCGGGACCCGCCAGGGCCATGTTTAGAAGCCTTTGGGGACCTCCAGGACCCAGGAAGACACGAAGTCCATAATTATGTTTATTCTATGACACTGGTGATAACACCTACCAAGTTTGTAGAAAATCTGACCATGTGTTTTCAAAAAGAAGATACAAAATCAAAAGTGGTCCCAAGTAATTTGGTCTCTCCCCCACGGGGCCGGGCCACGCCTAGATCTGTTTTTTGTTTTTTTGTTTTGTTTTTTTGTTTTTTTTTTTGTTGTTGTTTTTTTTATTGGGGGGGGGGGGGGAGGGGAGGGTGGATAATACAAATTTTTAGTAAATATGATGTTCTATATACCACCTGCCATGTTTGGTAACAAATTCATTTACCACACTTTTGGTAAAGATGATGTATGTATGCATAAGTTAAGACACCAACATTTACTTTCTACGGGTTTTATGTCCCGAGACATAGGCATAAGTAGTTTGCATGGCAGCCACTTTTAATTTATGCAAATTAGGCACTGATCAACCACTCGAATCTTAGAGAACTTTTAAGAAGGTTAAATGCAAGTGGAATTGTTTCAGTTGCAATAAGGTGTGGGTTAATCCGATTTTTTTGAAATTTTGACTGGACTGAACAGAAGTCTCGCTTCACGAAAGATGTTAGGTTTAACAATGGGAAGGGAAGATTTCGCTCTATATCACAACGGATGTCTCAAGGTGGAGTTGGTTTGGAGTGTATTGTACAGCGCCAGCGAATTGGCATGCTGTCTTTTGAAGAGAAACAATGCTTTGTATATCTACACAAGATTATAGTGGAAAGACTGATTCCACATGAGGGGGTGATAATCAGCTGTTTTGCATGTTTGTGTTTTTTTTTTTTTTTTTTGCGCTCTGAAAATTCACAATTAGGATGCCATACTGGTGGTTTTCTTGTTGGCTTTTGTGGTAGTCTTGACTTTGCGTTGCCAGTTTGGTAATGACGTCGCATTGGGCAGGCCAAGGCTATCCGCGGTTTCGATGAGCTATCAAGTGAAGAGAAGTTTGCGAGTGAATTTGAAATGTCTAGGGTGTGATAGTTGAAAAGGCTAGATGAGAACAATTGAAAGCCTACTTATCTTACCATTCTGTATAAAGTTCCCCAGAGGGAATGTTGTTTGAGTGTCATAAAATTTCAGTATGTAACAGATGTTATTTCTTTCATATTTGTATTTCTTCCTTTCTTTCTTTTTTCAAGGCATGAATCTTGTTGAGGATGATGCAGACAGGTTGAATGTAAGACGTGATGGTTTTGACTGCTATGAATATATTCTTTTTTTAGCCCGCAATAACGTGAGGTTCTGACATGTGCCTGCAGCACTGTGATGACAGTCATGCGGCCGTTCCACGGTAAAAGGGTCTATCTTGAGAAATGTTACTTCGGAGAAAAACGGGTTTAAAGTTTGGCGTATTTTTCATATTTCATTTTTTATATTTTCATAATACATATCACTCACAAACCATTCTTTTTACAAACACAAGAGGCAGACATACAAATACACCAAACTTTAAACCGTTTTACCGTGGAACGGCCGCATGAATGTAAATTTCATGGTGATTTTGTAATAGATCCTTATGACAGAAGCTCCAACACAACGAAAATTCCTAAATTGGATTTCAAATATTATGTCTATAGGCATCTATTTGAAGTCGATTGTTGTATGGTATAGTTCAAACACATGATAATGGATTTCAAATTCCATGTATATGCAACAAATAAAGTGTATAATGTTTCATATAGTATAATTATAACAACATGTTGACTGTTTTGGGATTTAGTTTCTATTTTGTGTTCACATTATCAATTTCAGCGTAATCTGATATCCTTTCATTACTGTTGCTATGGATTTTTACATTCTATTTTTGTCCCGTTCATGGTAAGATTAAGCGCTTAAATAAACCCTAATACTTCAGAGCCCCATTTCTCAGTACACTTTTCCAGAGTGTGTGCTTCTTTCCGATATTTAAATAGGTTAGGAGAATCCATTTCAATTGAGTTATACATCATTTCAAGGCTTTTAGAGTCTGCTCTTTCAGAATCTACTCTTTAACTAAAAATCTATGTTTGGTACCATGGTGACCTTTTGTTGGTTTTGAGATGCAGGGTCACAATCACTGCAATGTTAGATGTGAAACTGCAATCAGACTCTTGCACTCTAACTACTTGACTTCACTAAGAGTTTTGTCGTAGATGAGTTCACAGGCCATGGTGTAAGTGCTCTGCCAGGTATCAACCAAACCAGAATGAGACAAATTCCCTTTAACAAAAAGCAAAAGCATAACAAAGCAAAATGAAACAAAACAGAAAAGCATGAATAGCGATGAATCATAGCACACTGAAAAGTCAGATTCATAAGTGGAGGGAAGCATTTCAAAATGGACAAATGTAAGTCTCTCTCCACACTTGAGTCTGATTTGTGATTGCTTTGATGATAAAACGGTGTTCATATAAAAAAAACAACTACAAATTGTAGTTCATTAATGTTATTATTGTATTAGTGATATCATTTTAATTTTCATTTTAGTATTATTATTTTTATTATTATTATTATTATCATCATCATTATTATTATTATCATCATTATTATTATCATTATTATCATCATTATAATTATCATTATTATTATTTATCACCATCATCATCGCCACCTCAGAGTGAAAGAGTGTGGACTGTAACACATGTCAATGTATGCTTGCAAATATTTCCCATGATAGATTTGTTTGCAGTTCAGCTGTTTTCACGATTTGATTGATATGAATCAAGCAAACAGAATATGCAATTTTGATAGCAAAACTGTTTAAATATGTTCTACAGTTACATAGTCTGTCACGTGATATATCTAAAACTAGAACTATCGGTATGAAATTGATGGCATTGAGCATGTTGAGCGAACTGCGCTATATACAAGCCCCTCAATTTTCATTTCCACCAAGTCGTTTATGAAACAAGATGTATAATAATTATGTTACAAGATATGTTATCATTTTACGTTTGTATAACCTATGTATATTGATTGGAAATGAAAATGATTGAAAAAAACATGAATGAATGAATGAATGAATGAATGAATGAAATAATCAAATAATTGAATCATTGTCGGTGGCTGTCCTTCTGTATCATTTAAGGAAATGTTCATTCATTTTCATTCAGTCAGTCATTTTCATTCATTCATTCATTCATTCATTCATTTTTTTCTTTTCCAACAAAAACATATAAATATATTACAGAAATTGAATAGATAGATTTCATCATGATACAAACTAAAGGATAAGTTTACCCCCCAAAAAAATTGTAAGTATACGGAAATGTTGGAAATGGGGAGGAATGCTAAAAAGCTGTGCTTGTAGGGTGCATTCTCCCCACACGTAATACAAGAAATTATATGATCGATTGACTGATATACATAAAAAGTGGAAGAGACAAAAGAAACTAAAACAAAAAGACCTATAACTAACCTAACTTATCCGAAACAAAAACCCTGAACAAATCCCTGCACTACGTTCTTCAAATTTGGAAATTGACGAGTAAAATCAAGTCCAATTATGAAACCATGACTACCTTGAGAAATTACTGTAATAGTGTTGCTTGTATTTTTTTTTTTCAATCAGTTTTCAAATGGTCTGGTGATGCTTATTGATAGAATACTGTATACGCCGAATATTTCGCGAGGTTTTTATTTTCGCGAATTTCGTGAGTCAGCTGCTATTCGCGAAATTAAAAACACTCGAAAATATTGACTCTAATACCGATATGAATGTGACAGCGTATACATTTCTCCGTTCACTACATGACTCCACGATCGCAAATTCAACCACTCGCGAAATTGTCGGGAAGTCCTGATTCGCGAAATATATGGCGTATACAGCGGTATGGTATCTTACATGCTGGTGCTTTAATATTATCAAGTGAATAAGAGTAATATGATACAAATCTTAGTAAAGCGTGTTCGTTCGTTCGTTTGTTTGTTTTACATGAGTTTAGAATACTGTAATGTACTTCTGAATCATAGCTCTTCCAAAGAAACAGTACATTTCATACCATCATGCTCGTTCTTATTTCAATCCTAATCACTGTACACCGGCCATATAATGATCGAAAATAATTTGTCAGTTTTTGCGTAAAAATGCCCCTTTTTATTTGTGTGTGTGTGTGAGTGTGTGTGTGAGTGTATGTGTATCTGTCTATGTTTGAATGTTTCCTCATGTTTGATATCATTACTTCAGTTATACTTCCTACTGTTCTGTAAATTCACTCGCAAAATCACTCAACAATAACAATTCTATAAGATGATTAAGATGGTACATGATGCAAATAAGTGATGATATTAAGTTACAAGTTGAGAGCTGTGTGAAAGAGACAAAGGAGGCTTTTTTTTTTTTCCACGGGAGCTCCTCCTCGTATTTCCCTGATGTTTCATTTTCACTAAAATGACAACTGTTGGTGAGGTGGAGTCCCCGCTCCAAAACAGAGATGACACATCCGATATAGACGGAGCAAGAAAAGATATGCTGAGACCTTAAATAGACTAAAAATCATAGAGCTGCAATGTGTAAGACGGAAATACACTAGAGAATGAGAGGAAACACTGAACTGATGAATACTGACGTTCTTTTTATGCCTCAGCCACGAAGTGGTGCCGGAGGCATTATGTTTTCGGGTTGTCCGTCCGTCCGTCCGTACGTCCGTACGTACGTCCGTACGTCCGTCCGCTTTCGTTTACGCGATAACTTGAGTAGTATTGAATGGAATTTTACCAAACTTGGTCCAAGTATAAAGTATGATGGGGCAATTATTTGATTAGATTTTGGATGAAATTGGCCAAAGGTCAAAGGTCAAAGGTCAAGGTCAAATCATGAAATTGTATCCGTTTACGCGATAACTCAAGACTGGATCAAGCAAATTTCACCAAACTTTGTCGGAGGATGATGTATGATGGGGCAATTACTTGATTAGTTTTTTAGTGAAATCGGACAGAGGTCAAAGGTCAAAGATCAAGGTCAAATCCTAAAATTTATCTCTTTATATGATAACTCAAAACTGGATGAAGCAGCTTTCACCAAACTTGGTCCAAGGATGATGTATGATGGGACAATTAGTTGAGTAGATTTTAGGGACATTGGCAAGAGGTCAAAGTTCAAAAGGTCAAGGTCAAATGCTAAAAATGTTGCTATTTCCCCCATATCTATGCAATGCCCAAAGGTATTTTCTTGAAACTTAGTGTAGACATGAACTACTGCATAAAGATTCTCCAGAGAGAGTTTCATGTCATAAGGTCAAAGGTCAAAAGGTCAAAGGTTAGGTGAAAATGTTGCAATATCACTTTTCTCGCAAATGGTTCAATGTATCTTCATGAAACTTGGTACATACGCATGTACTGACTGGCAGGGATTATCTAGGGAATTTAGGGGTCATTGGTCAATAGTCAGGGGTCAAAGGTCAAGGTCAACTCCTCAAAATTTTACCATATCCCTCATATACTAGTATATGCAATGCTTGCATTATTAGTTTAAAAACTTGATATATACATGCATTACTTAATGGAGATTCTCCGGGAAATTTCCAGCCAGAAGGTCAAAGGTCAAAGGTTAAGGGTCAAAGGCCGGGTTAAGGGTCAAAGGCCAGGTTTCAATGCCCCCCACATAATCTATTTTGTACTGTAATTACACTCTTTCTTCATACCTTGGAAATTACTCAATGCATAAACTTGTAAAAGGGTCCGTCAGAAGTCAAGTAAAAATTCTCAATTCCCTAAATATGTGTACCTGCACTCTCAGACAGTCATAGCAAACCCAGTTCAAGGAAAGTGAACATTCAAGATATTTCTGACAAACCTGTCATTTCAATATTTTGCCAGTTATGTGAAACTGTCATCACACATTGTGAAGACATTGTACTATACACCTATTTGGAGAATCATGCACTATGGCGGAGGCATCAGTCGCCATAGCGACATTTCTAGTTTATTGTTGCCTTTGATACTGAAATGGTTTGTTTAGAACCAATTAAAGATGCGAAAAAGGCGAAAAATAGAAAGTATTAGGTATAGTACAGGGATACAAGGTGATTTCACAAGGAACCATACAAATCAAAAAGACTTAGGAAAAAATAAATTATTTCTATACATGTATTTATTCTTTTTCAATTTCAATTTCAACTTATTTTCATATTTCTCGATGAAAAATTACATCAAATATAACAAAATTAAATGAAATACATGACATACATAGAATATTGCAAATATATAAAACGTAATAGTGGTCGATCTGTTAAGTTTGGAATCTGTGAATGAATGCTAAAGAAATATGAAGGAACCTACTTAAAAGCGAGCTTGTTGACCGAAAAGTGCGTGCTGCCTCGTCTAAAACTAAGAATGTTCACTTTTTAGAGCCTAGGTCAAACCTAAAGTGACGAATATCATCGTTTCTATTGACTTATTACATGCGTTGCATCTACGCGCCCGAGATCTGGCGAAGTGACGTAATAGCAAGGTATTCGTCATGTCGCCGTATTCACTCTATTACACGGCATGCTATGGCGATCGGGAAAAGGGCGAATTTTTCGAATTGACATTAGTTGTTTGCACATCATTCTCATTTATATAAGTTAATGTTGCGGTGTGAAAACAACATTTTCTAAAAGCATAACTCTTACACTCACTACTCTCCAAAAATCACAGCAGTTTGATGGGGAAAAGGTATGAAATCAGTGCATTGACGCTAACGTTTTTTACAAATTTTCTTTTTTCAAAAGCGATCATCTCGGAATTGTGATTTTGCGCTGCGCGGAGGTATCTGTAGCCACAAGAAAAAAAAAGGGGGGGGTAGAAGTCAACACCGTGTTCCTATACGGTATTGACACATCACTTCTATATAGTATTTGTGTCTTCTACTCAACAGTTACGAAAGTCAACCTCAAACAAAATTCTCGTTACCGCACAACAAGCACATACATTAATCACAAGGGGGGGGGGGATGACAGAAATCAACACCCAGTGTCTGGATGAACGACAACTATAGTCATAGTCTTTCATAGACGGGACATCAAGTCTTTCATGGTATGATGTGACACACAAACTCGAACACACACGCACACATATATGCACATACACACACGCACACACACACACACACACACACGCACGCACAGAGAGAAAAGATGACGTCACCAGGCCTGGTCTGCCTCAAACGACACAAAGAGCCAGTGAGTGTCACACCCTATTGTACGCCGCTCCTTGTGGTGGTTGGTATTATCGTCGCGCAAGATCCAGTTTTTGTTTTCTTCCAATATTGCACGAACTTCATGTGTAAATGCCGTTTTTCCCCTCTTAACAAAACTGAATGAGAACTGCACAGGGAGATATGGGATCGAAAAAGGTGAGGTCAGCTTTATTACAACTAAATCCGTCATGTCCACGTTTGTTCATTTTTAGGTGATCCGTGTACATCACCGATCAGCTATTACTTTTTTTTTAGTCCCTTACCCATCGTTGTACACTTGGTTGAGAAGTGTTGTAATCTGTGCGATAATACTATGTCTCGTCATCGCGATGTAAGTGTTTGCATGTGTCTCGTTTTCGGTCAAAGTTTTCATCATTAAATTTTTGTGTCGTGTCTGTGGGTCCGTGCGTTGTAAGTCTTGTCATTGTCCTGCAGTGTCTGTCTGAAATTTACAGATGACGTATATAGTATGATCAAGAGTGCCAATCATTGCTCAGATTGACAACCGTGCGAATGCGATGTGAATAATTCAATAATTAAGATATTATGAAGACCTGTGTCACGTGGGTTTACTCAAATAAGGATAACTTCACACATGCCATGTACAGTTACCTCTCAAGGTTTATTTCCAATAAAGTTCAATTCACATACAAAAGATTGTTTGACCGGTCACTCCATTTCTATAGCAAACTCGTCCATTCAAATCTCTAAATTCCAAACATAAACCAATGCAAAAGTCAATATCGAAATCTCACTTTTACTGTTTAAAAGTGCATCGCCCCCTTAGAGATTAAACACATCAGTTGACACTGTCTTGACCTCAAACCATTCCACTGAAAGGTCACTGACCCAACCTCAATTATTCTCACAAAAAACAAAAAAAAAATCAAACTTAATTCACAAATTGACTTCCCTTTGCTTAAATTCCGCCTCATGTATACAGGTCATATTATGAGATGCTGTTTCTGTTAACCAATTAAGTTTGGCTTTAACTCTGGTCCACAGCAAGCCCTGAGCTGACTTGACTCTGTGCGACCTCTCTGATTCTGAGTTAATCCAAATTTACCAAAATGTCCAGGTCCTAATCTCACCTGACATCGACAACTCTATCTCTTCACGTCCACTATCTATATCGTGCCCACCCAACAGGGCTACCACAACTCAATTGACAGTCCTGAATTGACTTGTCCTGAAAATTTGCTAATTCTGGCTCAGAATCACTGCCACATCTCACTTCATAATCTCACTTAAGTCTTGAACCCAATCATCACACTTTAAAGCCACATTCTCCTTTGATTTACCTGGAACAGACTTGACCTGAATAAATTATGCATATTATGATTCAACTCAATAATGACCAATGTTACATCTAGGAATTCTGGTATTTCATACTTATACACCACCTGAACATTTCACAACAACCTGGGTCTCAATAGGTACAAATCAAATATGTCTCAGTGTGTTGAAGTGTATCTCGTCTCACTACGAGTCTTTGAAAATTCATCAGACATTGGAAAATACTTCTGCTCTCAAATGCGAACTGAATGCGAATGTGTATCGAATGCATACATCACCATGATCTGGCCTCTGTAAGTCTATGGACGTGTCCACTAGTCTCGCTAACTAACGATGTAACCACGCGACTCTGACTACCAACGCGAGATGACTATCGCGATAACTTGTGTGCCCTCGCATGCACGTTGTCTCAGCAACATGGAGACTCTAGGCCATGCAGTCCCAGCTTCCAGTCCAGTCCGTAGTGCGACACGGAAACTTCTGTTCCGTCCTTAGTGCCATCTATAGTAATGATAGTCATAATTCCAAACACATTTCCTACCAAATGCCTTATGGTTTTATCATTCACAATGAGATACACTTATGTAAAAATAAGCATTGCACTAATGGGCATTTAAAGTCCCCAAGCAATGACATTCAATAGACCCACATTTTACATCACAACTTTATGACCAACCAATAAAATCATTCCTATCTCACATCTTCACATTTAAATCTGACATACAAAATCTGACGTACAAAAGCATGAGGTTTGTCCAAAAATATCAAATACTTCATCTGACCTTGTCAATATAATGTGAATAGCTGTAATTACTGAAAAGCTGAACTCCAGTCTTCTCAATTTACTTTGTAATTACATAAGTGCACTTCACAACAGTCTTCACCTTTCATATAAGACCTTTGATATTTGTCACTTGTAAATTCACTTATAAATTCATTGTTTTTCACCTCAAACTCCATTGTTTCTAGTGAAGAACAAAGTCAAGATAAAACTCACCGATGGTGACCAAAAATTGCTCGAATACAGCTTACAAACTGCAAAACCAGCTCCAACTCTGCTGGCAGGTTAGCAGCCTTCCTCAACTCGGTAGTTTACAGCTGCTTAAATTAAACTCTCAGACGAATTGCTGCGTGTTGCAAGGTAGACTGTACAGTGTGACAGCTCAGTTTTTGACAGTTTTTATTTTTATTTATTTTTGTTTTGTTTTGTTGAGATAGTGAGAAACCTCTATGAAATATGAAAGAGTATGTAATTCCATGACGATGTCAACGTTTCTTTGATGCGGAAAATTGATTTTGAAATGGCCGAGATATCCAAAATAGAGTGATCCTAATAAAGTGTGGCACCCACATCTTATTACGATCGTTTTATTTTACTTTGTTTTTGGATGTTTCAGCTATTCTAAACCCGATTTTCATCAAATAAACTTTGAATTCCCTTTAAAATGGTATGCTCTGTACTATTTCATAAGTGTTTTCCTGGTATGTCGCAAAAAAGTTAAAACCCAATTTTCATCTCCACCAATACTGTACCATCCCTTTTTCATTCCAAGAAAGTCATTCAATTTGACGACTCGAAGTCGTCATTCAAATTTCGCAATAGCTGGATAGACATTCTATTTCTTCTCAAATACCAATTTCAATGTTATTTATAGACAAACCACTTAGTACGTTCGAATTTGATTAGCATTTGATTTGGCTAAAAGTTAATTTATTATAAAAAAAGGCTATCAGCCTCGTAAGTCAATAGAAAGGGAAACTTTACACATGAGTGAACACCTTTGTTTTTCTCTTCCAAGGCACAAAAGCAAAAATTGCAAAAATGAACAAATTGTAATTCATGCGTAAGTGCTCTGCCATAAAAAAAAAAAAAAAAAAAATAAGACCAAAACACAAATTTAACATGATTAGATGCATGAATTAAGTTTTGCGTTGATCTCTATAATATCTTTGAAGCCCAAAGCATGAATGAAGGCCAAAAATACCATCACCCCACTTAGCCCGCCCAACAAAGCTACGCCGACCTTACATCGGAATCCCTGCCCAGCGCTAATCAACGCTTCTTCAATCGCGTGACAATCCGTGCAGACTTACCTGCCAAGTAACTATACACAGCCCAGTCGCTGTACATGGTACGTCGCGACAGGGCTGTACGCGCGCGACCACCAACCACTAGGAGAGCGACGTAATCGTATCACGATAGCTTTGAATTTTGATACTTAACATCATTTTTGTCACCTCAAACTCAACGAGTATACTCTTCAATATTTACTCTACATCTGATGCTATCAGTATTCAAATGTACGCAATGAAACTTACCGAAATTGATCATCATATCCAGCATGTCCACACGGTACACAATCTTTCACGCCAGGCCTAACTATACACAGCCCAGTCGCTGTACATGGTACGTCGCGACGTACCATGTACAGCGACTGGGCTGTGTTCAAGTGTATAGTTAGGCCTGGCGTGAAAGATTGTGTACCGTGTGGACATGCTGGATATGATGATCAATTTTGGTAAGTTTCATTGCGTACATTTAAATACTGATAGCATCAGATGTAGAGTAAATATTGAAGAGTATACTCGATGAGTTTGACGTGACAAAAATGATGTTAAGTATCAAAATTCAAAGCTATCGTGATACGATTACGTCGCTCTCCTAGTGGTTGGTGGTCGCGCGCGTACAGCCCTGTCGCGACGTACCATGTACAGCGACTGGGCTGTGTATAGTTACCTGCCAAGATGAAAAAAAAAAAGGGGGGGGGGGGGTCGAATTAGCGTCTGTGACATACAAACTCCGCCGTGAAAAGAAAGCAGCTACGCGAATGAGACTGATAGAAATTGTACTTACAAACCAGGCGAGCCCCGGCATACAGCCAAAATGGATCACTGGACCGAATAGGATATTTGTAAGTCTTGAAACATTCATTAATATAAACTCTTCAAGATGTAAGTCTTAAAACATGAATTATTATAACTCTCCTGTTGAACAGCTGTTGAATATTTGAACTCGTAGATCCCATTATTCTTTATGCTACAATACCTAAC
Source organism: Diadema setosum (assembly GCF_964275005.1). Lineage (NCBI taxonomy): Eukaryota > Metazoa > Echinodermata > Echinoidea > Diadematoida > Diadematidae > Diadema > Diadema setosum. The sequence goes on along the minus strand of NC_092685.1, from coordinate 40,344,387 downwards.
TATCCAGTTGAATGTTTGAATTGGTAGATCCTATTTTTCTTCATCCTGCAATGTCTAATTTTTGTAAGCCTAACATCCTGCATTCTGTATTTTGTTTTACACTTTGAACTCGTTAGTCTTTTTCCATTTTTGATCTTGTCTGAACCAGCATTGAACTGAGTTGTAGCTCTCGAAATGTTATATTATGTTATTATTTACAAGCGCCCAGCTGGCTTCTGGACGCTTTGCATTCATCAGGTACATGAGTTGTATATGCCATTGTGATTGCCATGAATGACGAGTTTGAAATTTTGAATTTCTTGATGATAATCTATTGTGTAAATGTCCACGTTTATTGTTTACTAGACTCATTATACATCTATGCAGGTGTTATTCTCTAAAGAGCGTGGCCAAATGCGCGGCCAATTTTGGCCTCGCATTTGGCCTTTTGCGCGTTTACACTGAAATGAAGAAGGGCTCGGCCGCGGCCGAGCCTCGCACTGTAAACGGGGTCTAAACTAACGAATTTACTTTTGTTCTATCTCACGGACTGGCACCAACTTGTTTAGGGTATTTATACTAGATTGGAGGATGGGCCCCCGTTCCTCTCCTATTGTAAAGATTACTTAACACCACATTCTAGTATTGAAGTCATTACCCCATGAGCTCGTCTGAACCAACGTTGTCAATCAGTTGTTGCAACATTGAACTCTGCGTACTTCGCTGACGAAATGTAACATGTTATGCAAAGCGCCCGCCAAGCTGGTACGTTGCTGGGCGCTTTGCATTCATCAGGGGCATGAGTTATTGTTTAATTCCTCGTGACTGCCGTGAATAACGAGTTTGATCTTTTTTTTTCTTCTTTTTTTTTTGATTTCTTGATCATGATATTTTGGTGTATACTTCCACGTTTATTGTTTACTAGACTCATTTATGCATCTCTGAAAGTCATATATTAAGCGGCAATAAACTGTATATAAACTGTATAAATTTAAATTTTCAGTTTAAAAACAAAACAATTAGTTTTATTGACCGCAACTTTGCGAAAAATTGTTATTAATATGGGTATATCGTTTTCAATTAAATGCACTGGTTCTTGCGTGGAATGAGACTACGGGTCCCATGGCTTTCCCTCTACAGGTGTCTCCGTGGACTCAGGCAATGGACATCACCGTTCACCCTACAATTCAATAGACACAGCATTCAATTCAATTAATGATGATTACTTTTTTTTAATTGATAGAACCTTCCTTGCTGGAAAGTGAATCAAATATCAATCAAAATGATATTTTCTTTGATAACTACGTTTCAATTCATCGTCGCAAGGATTAGATTATGACTTTGACATAGAAAACCATAGATTGCAAAGTCCATCTTTTGAATATCTTACTCACAACCAGTTTTATGTTGTCAAGGAGTATGATAATACTACTTTTTCTCTTTTAATATACTCTCTAATATTAGGAGTATTAATAAACACTTTGAAGAATTGCGGTTATATTTGAATAATCCCATTATGCAAAGATTCTTGGCAGTAGATCTAACCGAAACCTGGCTCTCCCATGATTCAAGTCTTTCATTCGCTCTCGACTATTCGACAGATGTGATCTTGTAGTTAACAACAGACAAAATTCGGTTGGTCGGGACTTTGCCTGTTATTTCAAAAGTGTTTTTGTATGTTTGTGGGAGCAGCTCAGCGTGTCTGTTTGCCTATCGCCGCAGTTGCATACATCATTTATTATTGTTCTGTTTTGCATATAGGTAGTACGTTTCTAAACTTGTAACCTTGAAGCCGGTCGGTGGCAAATGGGAATGATTTAATGTTACAGACGCTGCGCAGCTATGCACGTCCCCTTTTCATTACCATTGTCAAATTGTGATCGGGGAGTTTCCCGCGCGAATTGGCCCAATTGAATATTCTGTTTACGTAGTCCCCCATTCACATCGGTATGACTTTGAATACGTTTAAAGTACAATCATTACTTTTTGTTTCGGAATTGTGTAGTGGTGCTGGTGAGGGTGTCACCGTGCACCCGACCGCTTGGTTAGGAGGGGGAAAGTGTTGAACCGAAATCCCTCTTTCTTTTTGAGCATCTCTATAACTAACCAATTTACTTTTGTTCTATCTCATGGACTGGCACCAACTTGTTTCGATGATTTAAGGTATTTATACTAGATTGGAGGGTGGGCCCCCGTTCCTCTCCTATTGTAAAGATTACTTAACACCACATTCTAGTATTGAAGTCATTACCCCATGAGCTCGTCTGAACCAACGTTGACAATCAGTTGTTGCAACATTGAACTCTGCGTGACCTATACACACACACGTATTACTGGCTGATTCCCATCACTGCAGCTTACAGTAGCCCGGATCTGCCAGATCGCACGCGGAGAGAGGTCTCCTTGCTCTCCACCGAAGTCAGACATCCTATCTGTTTTTCATCACATTTTGCTTGCTAAATACTTGAAATTCCTGTTGTTGAAATGAAAAAGTTTCTTACCCTACTTATGAGTAATTTCTTGTAGATTTATACCACTCCTTCACAAGACAGTGTGGTCTTTCTTTCATAAATACGAAAAGGATACTTAAAAGGGTACGTTCCGGTTAAGCAAAAGCTCAAGCTCATTTTACAGAGCTTGGAAAATCGTAAGCAATTGCTAGCAAGAACTAGCAAAAGGTATGTTTTATGCATACGTTTTTAAGCAAATGCTTGGTCTCTAAGCAATTGCTTGCGAGCAGCAAGAAATTGCTTGTGCTTGCTAGCAAAAGCTTTTGCTCGCAAGCAATATTGCTTGTTTTTATGCATACGGATTCGAGTAAAAGGCTAGCACAAGCAATTGCTAGCGTTTATGCATTCGGCCCATTCAATTCAATTAATGATGATTCCTTTTTTTTTAACTGATAGGACTTTCCTTGCTAGAAAGTGAATCAAATATCAATCAAAATGATATTTTCTTTGATAACTACGTTTCAGACAGTTTTAATTCATCGTCGCAAGAATTAGATTATGACTTTGACATAGAAAACCAATAGATTGCAAAGTCCATCTTTTGAATATCTTACTCACAACCAGTTTTATGTTGTCAAGGAGTATGATAATACTACTTTTTCTCTTTTAATATACTCTCTAATATTAGGAGTATTAATAAACACTTTGAAAAATTGCGGTTATATTTGAATAATCCCATTATGCAAAGATTCTTGGCAGTAGTTCTAACCGAAACCTGGCTTTCCCATAATTCAAGTCTTTCATTCGCTCTCGACTGCTCGACAGATGTGATCTTGTAGTTCTTCTTCTTCTTCTTCTGGTTAAGTCTGCCTCCTTCAATAGCCTGAAGATTCTTGCAGACTGGTGCTATTTACATTATAATACAATTTATTTACAGATATTTACAAGCACATAGAACATTTGACGAAAACAACTAGCCACTGTGATCAACCGTTAGACGGTTTCGAAATGATCCCACAGATGGCGCAGAAACAATGTTAACAACAGACAAAATAGGGTTGGTCGGGGCTTTGCCTATTATTTTAAAAGTGTTTTTGTATGTTTGTGGGAGCAGCTCAGCGTGTCTGTTTACCTATCGGCGCAGTTGCATACATCATTTATTATTGTTCTGTTTTGCATTGTAGTACGTTTCTAAATTTGTAACCATGAAGCCGGTCGGTGGCAAATGGGAGTGATTACTGATACAGACGCTACGCAGGTATGCGCGTCCCCTTTTCATTACCATTGTCAGATTGTGATCGGAGAGTGTCCCGCACGAATTATGTTTACGCAGTCCCCCATTCACATCCGTATGACTTTGAATACGTTTAAGTGCAATCATTGCTTTTTATTTCGGAATTGTGTAGTGGTGCTGATGAGGGTGTCAGGTAGGAGGTGGTTAGGAGGGGGAAAGTGTTGAACCGAAATCCCTCTTTCTTTTTGAGCATCTCTAAACTAACGAATTTACTTTTGTTCTATCTCATGGACTGGCACCAACTTGTTTAGATGATTTAAGGTATTTATACTAGATTGGGGGGTGGGCCCCCTTTCCTCTCCTATTGTAAAAATTATAACACCACATTCTAGTATTGAAGTCATTACCCCATGAGCTCGTCTGAACCAACGTTGTCAATCAATTGCAACATTGAACTCTGCAAACTTAGCTAAACCTGGATTTCCCATGATTCAAGTCTTTCATTCGCTCTCAACTGCTCGACAGATGTGATCTTGTAACAAACTTCAAGAAACTAATAATGGGAAACAGTTTCCAGTGGAGTAACGTCAAAAACACTATGAACAGGTAGTGCCTCAGTAGAGTTGCTAAAAGCATATATTTTGTTTTTGAAGATTGAGAGATATTTCATTCGCTTTTATCCATTTGGCGACATTTTCTAATTCTGAATTTAATGTATTAACAAGGGCAAGAGGATCATTTTGCGAATAAAAAAAGAATATCTGATGACCTACAAAAATCATTTATGTAGACAATAAACAAGAGCGGACCTAATAAACTTTCCTGTGTGACCCCACGTTTGATGTTTAGCATTTGTGATTTACAGCCATTTAAAGAGATATATTGCTTCCTGTTCATGAGGTAGCTTGAACCACTCCTAGGCCTTCCCACGCACTCCGTAATGATGTAATTTATTAAGTGAAAATATCATGATTAATGGTGCTGAAGGCCAGATGAGATCAGATCAGAAGATCAGATTAGAAGATTTGTCGATAGCATGTGCAACTTTTTCTATAAAACCAGGGAGGTGAGACAAAAAGGAGTGGGCACTCTGCCCTCAGGGTTTTCCCTATCACTCAACACAGGATTACAAGGGATCAGTGCCCCAACGAACAAGTAAACGACCTCTTACGTAATGAGGTCAGTCTGATCGTTATCACTGCTCTTTGATGTTCGATCCTCGGGGCCGCGGTGATTTGGCCCTCTATCGTTAGGAGTATGGACAGGCCAGTTGACTTGTGTGTGTTCACAAGGACTTGTATGTGGGTTTTACATTCTTTATGCAGGCTCACACAGCATATACTCTTGGGACCTGCTAGTCTAAGAATTCAGCTCTCGATAGATACAAAAATTTTGAAAATCGGCCAAGAAGAAGTTGAGTTTTGACAATGTAACTGTTTAACAATAGCCATTGTTTTGTTCTTGTCTTAATCAAATTACGACGCAATGTCAAGTGTAAATCCTGACTAGCGCTGACGAAATTCACCTGTAGATCAGCAGATGTTGGGGTTTTTCTTTAGTCTGATGTATCACTTCATTGTTCGCTCATGTTGGTTCTCTTGTCATATTTTTTGGGAAACTTGCGTACATCCGCCAAGACATGTTTTTTCTGGTCCCACTAACATATTTTTGTGAGCAATTTTAGTTCTCCAGGGGGTGAAAACACTATTTGAATGTTTGTTTGTTGTATGCTTGGGATATATTGAGGCAGGAGGGCTCGAATCTACAACAGAGTGGTCATGATGGAGACTACTATAGGACCTAATTTTGGTGAAATAACTTGCCTCCTTGCCTGGTGTATGGTGAAAACATGTGAGAGTTCAGTGAGAGCTGAACTATCTCACATGTCCTGTATCACTGTATGCCTGATAAGATATTCACCATGGCGCTTTTTTTTTTGTCTGTCTCTCTGTTTTTGTTTTATTCTTATTTGAAAGCTGAATGGGTATCTTTATGATGGTTGTTGCTGTTGTGGTTGGTATTTTCTGTGCTAGCTTGGTATTAAAATTATTATCATCATCAGACATCATTATAGGGCCTGTGTTCCACTACTCAGCTGTTCATGTTTCCTTCATATTCTTACAATCAGTATATTATTATTGGTGCTGCTAATCATAATTTGTTTCCATTTCATGTAAAAGTTATTTCACCATATAACATGCAAAGTACATTGTTCCCAAGAAATCTTATAGTACATGGACATGTAAATGCATATAAGTAATAATACTTTAAATACTAGCTGCAAAATTCAAAATGTGACCATGCAACCAGTTCACTGCACATCACAATGCACCAGTGTTGTTTGCAGGCACAGCAATGGGTAATGCACCAGTATACACCACCCACCAGTACCACGTGGAGTAATCTAGGTTCTGGCCAGGGAGGGGTGAGACCCACCAGCCTGTTGACAAGGATTGCGCATGTGCACTGTGCGGCCAAGCGGCAGTAATCTAGTTAGTGGAGTGGTCTCTTGGGGAGTGCGGCTCCGAGGATGGTTCAAAAGACACTAATCCAGTGCCCACTCCTTTTCCTCTCACCTCCCTGATAAAACTCAATAATGCATGTGTAGTGCTATGGTTTTTTTTTTTTTCCTATTAAAATCCAAACTGGGAATTAGAAAATATATTATTGACTTATTCATTGACAATATTGGACAATGTACAAAACAAAGAAATTGGTCGGTAATTATCAAAATCTAATCTGTCACCTTTTTTAAACAAAGGAAGGATTTTTGCTTTTTTCATACTATCGGGAACGATGCCGTTGAAAAGGATAGATTAAATATGTGAGCTAAAGGATCCGCAATTGACGATATTACCCCCTTTAGAAGGAAATTACTGATGGCATCGTGGTCCAGCACTTTTTTTAAATTAAAATCAGAAACAATGTTGATTATTTCCTGCTTATTCGTTCTATGTTGGACTAAGAAACATTGAGCTGAAATTTGGTGGGCCTAGAAATTCAGAAAACTGTTTTGTGGGGGGGGGGGGAGCTAGGAATATTACTCGCAAGATTTTTCCCAATGGAAGAAAAATATTTATTTAGAATATTACACATTTGATGAGAATCTTCAAAAAATTATCATCAAACCTAATTCATATAAGATTAGACTTATCATTTGGCATTTCAATTGCTTGCTTTAAAACTGTCTATGTATTTTGCATATTATGCCTGTAAAATTGTAACTGATTAGTAATTTTTTTTTCTTTTCTATGCGTATAATTTTTGTCAGAGTATTTTTTTTAAACTCTATAGGTAAGATATTTAAGTTTTGATTGCTCAATACGTTTCACTTTGAATTTATGATAACGATTATATTTTTTTTCTTTATTGAATGCAAGAGCGATTTTCAGATCTATTGGAGCCTGGGTATTTTATTTATTTATTTATTTTTTTTTTTTTTTTGGTAGTTGGATGGTTATCTATACTTTTTGGAATATGGTGTCCAAATGTAAAATAACAATCTTCATGAAGCATTCAAAGGACAAGTTAAATACAGGACCAGTCTGTCATGTCTAAACCAAAGATAGTAGATAACAAGATAGGAAGGCGCGCGATAAAAATGGACACAAAATGGCTACCCTACATGACGATGCAAAAGAGAGCTAAAGTACAAACTCAGTACACCTAGAAACATCATTCATTTCCAACGGTAGTGGTATCTTTATTATCTTAAAAAGATTTGAAAATTATAGTCGTAGCTTTTTTTTTTCGATTAAGGGGATTATCTTGATTATCTTGGTGACTGGGCGAAAAAATGGATGATGGATTTGAACACAGATAAGTGTAAGGTTTTGACAATATCCAGGAAAAGAAGTAGGGTGCAACACGTGTATCATCTAAATAACGCCCCTCTTGAATCTGTTGAATCCGTGAAGTACTTGGGTGTAACCATCACTTCTGATTTGAAGTGGACCCAACACATCAACAATACTGTCAATAAAGCCAATAACGTGCTTGCATTTCTAAAACGCAATCTTCGCATAAAATCTTCTGATGTTAAAGCCACAGCTTACAAAACGTTGGTTCGACCAATATTGTTGAGTATGCTTCCACAGTTTGGGACCCATCTACCAAGGACCTAATCCACCAAGTGGAAATGGTCCAGAGAAGAGCTGCGCGATTCACTTTAAATCGCTACCATAACACCTCGAGTGTCACTAAAATGCTACAAGAACTTAATTGGACCACTCTGGAACAGCGCAGAGAAAATGACAGGCTAATTATACAAAATACACAATAATCTCACTCCTCTTTCAGCACAGGACTATATCGAACAGGCTACTCAGTTAACGAGAGCCTCGCAACCACACTCCTATCAGGTACCATATTCGAGAACTGAATCGCATCGCCATTCGTTCTTCCCAAGAACTGTAAGGAACTGGAATTCCCTGTCGTCAGAAAATGTATTGTTTCAGCGCCATCTGTGGGATCATTTCGAAACCGTCTAACGGTTGATCACAGTGGCTATTAATAGTTTTTTTCGTCAAATTTTCTATGTGCTTGTAAATATCTGTAAATAAATTGTATTATAATGTAAATAGCACCAGTCTGCAAGAATCTTCAGTCTATTGAAGGAGGCAGACTTAATCATCATCAGAAGAAGAACGAGATTTTAAAGTAATAAGGATTATTTCGTGGAGGTAAAGATTTGGCAACTTTTGATAAACAACAACAACAACAACAACAACAACAACAACAACAAGACAGCGCGTCTCAGGCAAAGACGCACATCACCTGAGACGCGCTGTCCATGAAGCCGCTGCTGTTGTTTATCAAGCGTCAAGACAGCGGGTCTCAGGTGATGTGCGTAATACGCTTGAGGACCGCGCGTGCGCGCTGTCCATTTTTGTTTTGTACAGGATAAGCGCGGTCTAAACTAGCACCTTGACTTGCTATCATCTTCTTGTGTGTTATAAAAATGATGCACAGGATAGAGTGCGTTAGTGTAGGCGTAGCGCACTCGAGGGTATTTACAATTGTGAAACATGCACGAGGCGAAGCCGAGTGCATGTTGCACTACATTGTAAATACCCGAGAGTGAGCTGCGTCTCCACTAACGCCACGAAATAATCCTGTGCATCATTTGTTTTATAAAATGGGTCGAAAACTAACAGCATTTTCACGTACCTTTGTGGGTCAATAGTCCAGTCAGCTACATGTAGCACTCGCTCGAGAGAATCGAGTCAAGCACGTCGCACTCGGAAATCCCGCACATGTAAGTACTGTATACGTACGCCACATACTAGTAATATGTTATGCACACAAGAAAGGCCGGCCGGCATACGCAGCCCGAACTAGAAGTTGTTTACAGGTACAGCGCGTATAGTAGCGCGCGACGCACTTGTAACAACTGATTGAGTGCGCGCTGGTACTGCAGTGCAATGGTAATAAAGTAATCAAAGCCCACGTGACTCATTTCAGCGCTTCCTATTGGCTACGTTCTTGAACCCATTTTATAATTCGTTTTAATAAACTGTGTCATTATTAACTGTGTCATTTAAAGAGAAACTAGTCGAGATGGGGGAAATGGTCTGTAATAATGAGGGTAATATGAGGGAATCGGGAGGAGGAAGAATATCATTTTAAAAATATATATTATCAATAAAGGAAGCGGATTCATTGGCTATACGTATGGGCTTAGAAGCAGATGAAAATATTTCCAAGAAATCTTGTGACATATCATTTTGTTGTAAAAAGTTTGTGTTAAAATGACCCAATATGAAACAATTTCTACTTTTAAAAATGGGTTTTTCACCAAATCCGAGAGATAATCTAAGACTTCTTTAATATTTGTGCTTGGAGGTGTTTGTACTACATCAATGATTGTATTTTTCCTTCCAGGAACTGTAATTTCAGTAAAAAGAGATTTAATCGAATCAGTCGAACTACATAATCATAAGTTTGTCGCGAGCGAATGGAAAACTTGAATCATGGGAAAACCAGGTTTCGTTTAGACCTACTGCCGAGAATTTTTGCACGTTGGAGTTATTCAAAAGTAACCGCAATTCTTCAAAGTGGTTATTAATGCTCCTAATATAAAGTGTAAAAGAGAAAAAGCGGTAACCCTATACCCCTTGACAACATTATTAAACTGGTTGTGAGTAAGATATTCAGAAGATGAACTTCACGATTGGTTATCTATGTCAAAGTCATAATCTAATTCTTGCGACGATAAATCAAAACTGTCTGAAACATAATCATCAAAGAAAATATCATTTTGATTGATATTTGATTCACTTTCTATATAGCAAGGAAGGTCCTACCAAGTCAAAAAAGTCATCATTAATTGAATATTGAATGCTGTGTCTATTGAGTTGTGTATTAAAGGATGAACGTGATGTCCACCTGTAGAGGGCAGTAAAGAGCATTTTGACTGTGCATGAAAAAGACGTTCCATGTGTGAGAGGTTCAAGCAAGGACCCGATTACACACACACACACACACACACACACAAACTTTTTTTTTTTTTTGGGTTATTCTTCTTTTCGAAATTACACCCTGATTTGAATAGAGTATAAAAGAAAATCAATGAAAATTATGTTTTAAATTATGTATAGCATAAAATATCGGGGGGTAATGAATAAAATTTTGGTCAGGGTATTGAGATACAAATTGATATTACAATGTCGTGCATGACTGAGCACATGAACTTTAATGGGGAAATCCAGTCCAAATATAAGTTATTGTGATAAGAAAGAGTAAAATATTACGAGTTCAACGGTAAAATTTTGATTGAAATCGGTTGGAAAATAAGGAAGTTATGACATTTCGAAGTTTCGCTGATTTTTTAGGAAACAGTTCTTGAACGGTCAATATGAATATGCAAATGGCAAAGTGAGCATGTCATCCCCTCACAACTTGCCATAGAGTTTGTACATGAAATTTCCAGTTTTTCATTCAAACGCATTTATGCTCGAGGCTCAAATCCTGATCTAACTGATCACTATTCTGAAGTTATTCAACCAGGAATAACATCATGTTTCAAACTTCAATAACAGAAATATTGAATTTTCGTTATTTTTTTTTTTTTTACGATCAATGGAAAATTGTGAGGGTATGACATGGTCAGCTCACTCATTTGCATATTCATATCCACTGTACACAAACTGTTTTGAAGAAATTAGCAAAACTTCAAAATTTCATAACTTCCTTACTTTTCATCCGATTTTAGTCAAAATTTTAACTTTGAACTCGTAAGATTTTACTCTCTTTTTTATCAGACTAACTTATTTTTGGACTAGATTTCCCCTTTAGAGACAACAATGGCAAATTTCACTTTTACCAAGTTGAGTGTCACATGAAAGATCAGTGAATGTCTCACTGAATGGATAAGATCTGTCAATGAAAGAGGCAAAATGGATAGCCCAGCCTGTTCGAATGCAGATTTGTGATAAGGGTTTCTTCTAATAGTTTTTGGTTCATGACCTTTAACATAGTCACCTGCCCGATGATTTGGTCACTCCCACAGTTAATGCCAACCCACAGAGTCCATTTTCTCTGTTCAAATTCAACACATAGCTCTCCGCGACAAACAGCTACAAACCATATCTTGAATATCAAGAGAGAAGTGGATAATGGTTTAGCTTTTGTCGGAGTGGCCAAGTTATCGACAACTTGGCCATGTTGAAGGGTGCGAACCATAAAAGGTCAGATGAAGCTCTAAACACAAACCTGCAGTCGTGCAGGCTGGCCTGTTAATTTGGCCACTTTCATTGACAGATCCCATCCATTCAATGAGACATTCCGTGCTCATTGTCTCAAATGGTTTAAATCATACCTATCACACCATTCACAGTCTGTTCTTTTGAATGGTGTCACATCGTCTTCAAAGCCATTAGGCTGTGGTGTACCTCAAGGCTCTGTTGGCGGGCCCACCCTTTTTTCTATCTATTTGATCGGTCTGCGGAAAATATTTCAAAGGCATTCTGTTCGGTATCATCTATATGCAGACGACATACAAGTTTTTGTATCTTTTCCACCACATCAAATCCAAGCATCTCATGCACTGCGCTGTCTAGAAAATTGCATCATTGATATTGATGCTTGGATGAGGTCTAACTCATTGTTTCTAAACCACAGCAAGTGTGAATTTATCCTTTTTGGTTCTAAATCTCACTTGAATAAGTTGGATATTAATTGTATTTCGATTGTAGGTAATGATATTCCTCTGTCAAAGTCATGTCGCAATCTGGGTGTTATGTTTGACTCTCACATGGCTATGTCCGATCAAATCACCAACATTTCTAAATCAGTCCGTTATCAATTGCGCAATATTGGTTTTATTCGCAAGTATTTGACTCGCTCTGCCACGGAAAAACTTGTCCATGCACTTATTTCTTCACGCCTTGATTTTGGTAATGGTTTGTTTTTCAATCTACCAAACTCGCAAATTGCCCAATTACAAAAGCTACAAAATGCCGCTGCACGTATTGTTTCTTTGTCAAGTAAACGCAGTCATATCACACCTATCCTGAAGAGTCTTCATTGGTTGCCTGTACAGGAGCGTATTCGGTTTAAGATACTTCTTTTGGTTTATCATGTTATTGAGGGAACAGCTCCTGATTACAATGTTTGTTTGTTTCGTCAATACCAACCTTCACGAACTCTTCGATCCTCAACTTCAGGTCTCTTACATATTCCGTTTTCTAGGAAATCTTGGGGGGAACGTGCTTTCGCTCACGCTGGACCAACACTGTGGAATTCACTTCCTCGTGAGCTGAAAGACTCAAGCTCTATAACATCTTTCAGGAGTAATTTAAAATCCTATCTGTTTAGCAGTGCATTTTGAAGACCAGTGTCTTTTGAAGACAGACTTTCATGTCTTTTTTTTTTCTGCTTCTTCATCTTCTTCTATTACTGTGATGTACTTGTATTTTCAATCTGTTTGCTTTGATGTACCTAGTGTAAAGCGCCTTGAGCATTTAATCAAAGTGGAGAACGGCGCTATAGAAATTGTATGTATTATTATTATTATTATTATTCATTGTTCCTTCACGATTACACGCAAACTTGGAAAAAGTGTAATTTGGCATTGTTGTCTTAAAATTCCGTGTGCTCAGTCATGGATGACATTTATCAACATAATTGGGTATCAATGGAAAGAGAAAGAGTTCTTCTTTCTTCACAACTAACATTGTCCTCTCCAAAGCTGATAGTCATGAAATAGTAACGTTCCATCGACACAGTTGGATTACCTTTCCTTTTGATACACACTGTATATCTGTTCTTTGATCGTTCAGTTTTTTCATTCCATTCTGTACTCATAATACAATCGATTTTTCTATTGACTGAGAGAATTTATTTTGAAGTTAACAGTAACCTAAGTGTCTTCTTACAATCCATTTTTATTGTTTTATTATCTTTTTTTTTTTTTGCTTTGGAATAAAAAATCATCCAAATTTCCATAAAATCATCAAAAGACAGATTGACATCATTTTTTGTATACTCGTCACCAATCAGCATTATCAAGAGTGACATCAAGACTGGCTAACTTTTCACATGAGACTCTACGTTTGAATAAAGGAGATGGAGGTTTTCGCATTACCGCCTAAAGTTTTCAAAGTAATTTGAGTCATAATTGGATACCGGTCAGTCACATCTGAAGGAATTATAAAAGAATCGATCTGAGGAAAATATTGCAAAACAAGTTGTAAATTAGAGTAGCAGAGTGATCCGTGACGCGAGTCGGTTTGGAAATTAGTGGCAGAAAGGAAGGAGATAAAAGTGTCAATTTGAGTCATAATTGGATAATGGTCAGTCACATCTGAAGGAATTATAAAAGAATCGATCTGAGGAAAATATTGCAAAACAAGTTGTAACTTAGAGTAGCAGAGTGATCCGTGACGCGAGTCGGTTTGAAAATTAGTGGCAGAAAGGAAGGAGACAAAAGTGTTTCAAGAAACTCGCGTGAGATATGATCATTTCCAGATTTCAGCAAATCAGTCATTTTCCTTCGAAAAACTGTTGTTGTTTTTTTTTAACTAGTTCTGAGAGAAAAGTCAAAAATTAGTGAAATATTTGAATTGGGACGTCTGTATAATGATGCCCAGTAACACATTCCTGCATCCTGCAATTTCTATAAAAAGGGATTCAACAGTGTTATCCACTCTACAAATGTCGTTCTGAACAATACCTTTGTTAGCACTTGATACGTAAAATGCAACACCGCCTCCACTTCTGTGCGATCTAATATTGACATATTGTACATATCGTATCCGTCAATTGCAAAGAAAACAAACAAATCTTCTGAAGTGGAAGTCAACTAATATTTGCTACGTACAATGACAGAGAGTGATTGAATAGCATCGGTTTATTTTATGAACTTTAACTCATCAATTTAATGTCTGTTCAAACCTTATAGAGTGCAACAAAGAAAACGTGTCTTTAGTCAGACTGAAATACATTTCTTTGCATTCATTATCAGTTATATGATTACATTACTAAAATCATAAGGCAGTTAATTTACTGATGAATTAAGATTATCGACTGCAATGGTAAATATGGAATATCAACGATGGTCCCCATGATCACATTTGCCTTAAAAACAAGATATTCGCAAATTTGAGCCAATGGGCTTTTCACACCATGATTTTTTATTTTTCATTATTATTATTTTTTTTTTTTGCATGCGAAAATACCTGGCTTTACAGCATGACATAGGACCTATATAGATTATCACATTGGATACACAATTGGGTAGCAACACCACGTAGTTGAGAAGAGTTGTGAGTGAGAAGGGACGGAAACTTAGTGAAATAAGCCCATTTTGAGGAAGTAGAACATATTAGTACTTAGCTGTATTCCAACCCCCGCCTCTATCGTCCAGTCAGATTAATACAGTGCATTCCCCTTATAACGAACAAATATAACGAAATTCCGGTTGCAACACAGGAAATTTTCATGCTCCAACATTACCCGCTTTGTATCTTTACTTACTGTTGTTGTTGTTGTTGTTTTTCGTTAAGGAAATATCGATATAGCGAAAGAAAACTGCCGGTCCCGAGTACTTCGTTATAACGGGAATCTACTGTACACTTACTGTAGTATATCATACACAGAAGATGATTACCTGTTGCAAAGACATCAACATGATAATTATCCTTCACTTTTTCTCGTTCTTGATTTTCTTCCCAGCTACTCTTTATGCTGTGTGCCCTGACGTCATCATTTGCAGTGTCGTGGTATACTGTAATACTACACATTGCGGCCCCGACAGGTCATGGAAGAACCCGTCCGTATCGATCAGGGCAAGCGGAGCCTTTAAATCCCACGAAACCACAACGAGTAGATCCGATTACCACCCTGGGTTTCATCAAGACGCACAAGACCGGAAGTACGACTGTGGGAAACATTCTCAACCGATACGCTTACTCCAGAAATCTCTCCTTCCTAATGTACAGATATGACAGGAACAAAGTTGGACAATTCTTGCAGCACATTCCGAGTAATCGGACGGAATTGCTACCACCATTAGGAGTCAAGTTCGGTGACTACGAGAACTATACCAACTACGACTTCATGACGGCACATTCCCGTTTCCTTCCCAGTCTGGAGTTCTTCCGGCGCTTCATGAAGCCCGGCACGAGGTTCGTCACCATTTTCCGCGATCCGGTAGACCAGTGGGAGTCCTCTTTCTTCTTCTTCAAGTGCGACCACCGGTTTCACGGAGAGAATGGTTCGCAAAAGATCGACGATTTCTTCAGAAACGCCTCGGAGAGTATGCGGAGATTGAGGAGCAACTGCTTTTTTTACCTGAGGAACGGCATGTGGTTTGACATGACCGACGACAAAGCAATTCATACCGATCGGAGGACGATAAACGAAACTCTAAGAACCCTCGACAAAGAGCTCGATCTCGTTCTGATCCTCGAATACCTGGATGAATCCCTAATACTTCTGAAGGAGCTCATGCATTGGAGCTTCTCGGATATCTTGTACATCCGATTCAACCAGCGCGTCGTCAAGTCTCTGGTAAACGAGCGACAGCGAGCCCTGATCCGAGACTGGAACATGGCGGACGTTTTGCTCTACGAACACTTCAACCGGACGCTTTGGAAACGTATTGCCGAGTACGGAAGCCAATTCCAGAGTGATTTGACACATTTTCGCTCGATGTTAAGCATGTATAGCGGAGACTGTAAATTCAAGAACTCCAGATACAAAAAAAAAGTTTATCGCCTCACTCCTGTGCGCAATTCATCGAGCCTCTGTCACGACCTTTCTGAAATGAGTTACGGAGCTCCGGTAAAGCGCCAAAGCGTTGGCATCACATTGGGAAGGAAAGCATTGAAAAACTCCTCAGGACAGGAATAATATACAATATATTTTGTCATATCTTATGAACCATTGACAATGAACTGGAGTAACCATAATGAAATGTTTTAGGACAAGACTATACAGCACTGCAGTTTCTGGGAATAGGAGCTAATCCAATTAAGTTGAATTATCTCATAGAGTTGGTCTATGAATTCCTGAATGATTTTTGTTAAATCTAGTCGAAATTTTACAAAATGCTACTTGTCAACGCCTCAGACATTCATTTTTTTCAAATTTAGTAGTTTATTTATTTCCATCATCAAAACAGAAAAAAGAAAAAGAGAACATGATTCAAAGCAGTATAAGTTGTCGATTTGTCTTTCATTCGTCTGATAAGGGCATACAGAGTGCTTCATAGTCCGGTATCTAATGCAAATTCACAGTGTAATTTCAGAGCATGTAACTCATTATTCGCAAGATCATGCATTGATTTGAAAGTTTTCTCCCATTAACAAAAATATTGTTTTCTAGTGAAAATTTAATCAAGCACACTTTAGCTCTAACTGAGCACAAGTCCGATGGATGTTTTGATATTACTGTCGATGATAATTTATAACACCCGTCTTTTCCAACGCTTGTAGATACAGTGTGACTTATCTGTGAATGTCATGTAATTAGGTAGCGATATGCATAATGTTGACTAAGCTTGATTTTATCCTGTCAAATTATTATTTCCCATTGCTAGAAATATTGCTGAATGTTGAAATCATCTTGTTTTGCGAAATATAAAACCTCTACAATGAAACGGTGCATTTGCAAGTTCATACAGCTCTATCCGAAGAACCTGACGCCATTATTAAACCGATGGCTGAATAAGGTTGGTTTTTTTTTCATCCTTTTTTTCTTTCTTTTTCTATGGTGTTCCTTGCTGATAGTGTGGTTTGTTTTTTTCTGTGTGCACGTTTGTCTCTTAAATTTATTGGCACATTTTCTAACATTTCATTTCATATATTTCATGTCCAATGTAATTGCAAAATGTTAGTAGACAAAACACAAACCAATGAAAAAAAAATTATGTTCAAGTATACTAAGAATTGAAATACAACAAGTGTTTAACTTTATTACAAATATAAAATCAAGATTAAATTGAAATGGAATCGACTGCTTAAAAGCAGAGCTTATAGTTTGCAGTCTCATCGCAATATAGATGGATGTAGGAAATGTAACAGCCATGATGTTATGGATTATCCTTTGCGTTTCATGCATTAGATCATAACATTTTAGTAAACAGGCTGGCGCCTCTTGGTGTTTAGAGCTATTAAAACACTAGAATGATTTCTATCGTATATTTAATTGCTGAACCATCCGAAATGCTTGTCGTCGTTAGAACGTACATGTATAACTTTATATTTAGTGTAACGCAATTCGCTTGTTGTTACACGAATCGATATACTATACTGAAGCTGTAACAAAAACATGCAAGGCATGGCACATAATTAAAGGCGGGTTTCTTTTTTTTTTTTCGACAGCTATACATAAACTTTATTTTCAGACAGCAAGTTTGAATGTTACGTGTGGAATTGAATGGATGGTTGCTTTCAAGAGGAAACAAATTCCTTATTTTTTTCCTGCTGACATTATCTGCATTAACCATTAACCTTCAACAATCGACATCAAGTCTTGATGAACAAACATGTTTCAAACTGTTTTTT
Source organism: Diadema setosum (assembly GCF_964275005.1). Taxonomy (NCBI): domain Eukaryota; kingdom Metazoa; phylum Echinodermata; class Echinoidea; order Diadematoida; family Diadematidae; genus Diadema; species Diadema setosum. Next base: position 40,326,715 of record NC_092685.1, on the reverse strand, counting down.
CAGGGTTTTGTTTTTTCGGCATCTTATTTCTGATAGAGTATACGTCGGGTTATTCTATGAATATAAACGTGACAGGCCGGGTCAAAATCGATTTAAAAAAATGGAATATTCCCAAAGTCGGAACACATGAAAATTTTACATTAAGTGAACAAGATATACATTACATGTCATTCTGTGATTGGGAGATTGGACATCTTTTGTCATTCTTTATCGAATGGTTGAAGAAAAATCTCAAAGTACCGTAGCCTGTTATAAACCTGATAAATTGGTTACAATTTTTCCAAAGGTTCGTTTATCCGAAAATGAAAATGTTAGTTATTCCGAAGGTTCATTAATCCACAATTGTAATAAGGTTCGTTAATCCGGAAAGTGAAAAAGCCTCATTGTTTAGAAGATTCGTTCATCCGAAAAAAAAAGAAGATATAAGGTTCGTTATTCTGAAAGTTCATTAGTATGCACATTGTTTTCATTTTCGAATTAACGAGCCTTATTTCATTATCGGATTAGCGAACCTTTGGAGTAAGGAACCTTATTACATTTACGTATTAACGAACCATTGAAATAACGCCACAAAAAAAAAAAAATGAATGCTTTGCAGATAAGAGATATATTCATTCTGTGTTGGGGTAAGTTCAATTTAGAGTGCCAATCACTCCAACATTATTTTGTTTGTGTAAATGATAACGAGAGAAATGTAAGAAAAACGAGATTATGGCTGAAGATTATGAGTTGTACTATGTTGACATTGAGACATTAAAATAGTCCATGGTGTGATCAAAAAAAAAAATATCTAGGTATAGGAAAGTCGTGTGTTTCGGAATGACGAGCCTTCGAAATTACGAACCTGTCATGTTCTTCCTGTTTGTGTGTTTGTTTGAATTCATGAAATGTTTATAATTGAATGAACAGTTTTTTAGGTTAGCCGTAAATCAAGGTCACTTCCTGTCTGGCTGCTGCCTCCCGTAGTATTGTTCCTGTGTGCCCTGGACACATTTTTTGTACATTTCATCCTATTCCACTGTTTTATTGTTACATGTACCTGGTTTGTTTGATGATTCTCTCAGGGTACTGCACTTTCACGATGGGACAATTGTGATAAGCTGCCGTAGATGGCAGCAATGCTACTTTGTCCTTTCAGTTCAGTACACATCAATAACTATGTCGTATGCAATTGCATTGCCAAAGGTATTGGCATTCATTTTTATCGTCTGAGGTATTTCCCTGATACATTTTGATAATATTATATCATGCTTCACTTATTTCTCATATCAATTATTGTAATGGTGCCTGGTCTAATAATGGAAATGATTTTTGTATGGAAAAAAAAAAATGTATTTTTATTACAGAGAAAAGTTATTTGAATGATTTCCAAATCTATCTTATAATGCCCACAGTTTAGCTGTTATTTTGCATTTGAAGATTTTAGATATATTTGATAAGAATAGATATGTTATTTATATGTTTACCATACTCCCGATATTATGTACAGGCTATCCGTTACATTTTGAATGTTGATCTGAACACTCGTTTGTTCGTAACCGCTTTCCAGTAGAATTGTATATTATGAATTTGTTTCTTTCTTCATCATTATTGTTTCACTCATTTTCATGTACATGCGTGTGTAATAATTTTTGTACTTCATAACTCACTTTTCCTACTGCGCCTTGAGCACATTAGTCATGTGGAATTGGTGCATCATAACTACCCTGTATTATGATTATGATTATGCTTATGATTATGATTATGATTATGATTATGATTATGATTATGATTATCTGCTTTCTAGGGGTCAGCGATTCACAAGGCTTATTGCTCTTCCCTGTCGACCCTCCATTCACATATTTTTTTTTTTTTTTGCGTCGGCTGTGTTCTTGTTTTTATTCTTATTCTTTGTGTATGTGTCTGCATTTCTCTTTATAATGTCATATTTATAATCTCCATTTTTTAGTTGCTTTCATTGTATGATGTATTGTTTGTTTGTTTGTTTGTTTGTTTATTTATTTTTGTTGAATGGAAATAAACTTGAACTTGAATTGCTATTTCATTTCTGCATTCCGTTTAACTCCCCCCCCCCCCTCTCTCTCTCTCTGAAATAGGTCTGACGTACACATACACACACACTGCAATACACAGGTTTTGAGACTACAAAACAACTCTAAGGCTTGCAGATACCATAGTTGTTCACTGGGTCGCAAAAATATAGGCATTAATTTTCAGGGCATGAAGGCATTGGGGCATAGACGGCATAATGTTGATGCCTCAAACAATACACTTTGTATTTGAATCATATGGGCCTAAAGGGTATCGGAGTATTGTTTCTAGGCCTACGTATTGAATCGAAGTCGATTTTTTTAAATTGTGTACATGTTTCAGCGAATTTAAATGTCCGCAATTTAGCCTGCTGGCTATCTTGGATGATTTCAATCAAATTCATTTCATAAGGTGAGTGTAAATCCGTGTTTTAAGCTGCGGTGTCTCGGGCGTCCAAACACCTACAGTCCCATGTATGGTATACAGATAATAACTGTTAGGCTGTACTGATATTTTGAAAAGGCAGTGAAAAGAATAAAAGACAGGAGTAGATTATTCCTTAAAAGGGAGTGTAGCATCTGTATACGAGATCTGTAGCAGTTCAGTAAAAGAGGTGGCTTGATGGGAACATGAACAATTTCGAACATACTTGAATAAAGTTATGACAATTTGACTGCCTCGAGGTCATCCATTTTGTTGTCCTTCGGGAATCTACAAAATTCTAATAATATTACATGATATCGTCCCTACAACGTAGAGTTCCGCTTTGGAACAACGAAAGAAATGCCAGGAATATATCATTTTGGCAATTTCCTCACTTTATGAGCGGGGATGTAGTGCCATCACTATATACCCTTTAATGATTTAGTTAGATTCGTCGTAAATTTGGAGAGAATTCCACAAACGATTCATTTTTCATGAAAATTACACATTCCATGGACTTGATATTGTGCTCTTTCGTTGCGCTAGGAAAGTGAAAGGCATGTTGAATTTTCTTTATGATTATTTTCTTTATATTATAGTCTATACACATGATGTCATAAACTCAAGTATAGTCTCCTTCAATATCCACTGGTTCCGACACCAAAACTTTTAAAAAACCATAACTTTTGCATCGATTATTGTCCAATTTTCCTCAAACTGTCACTGATGTGCTCTACTAATGTTGCTGCTTTCACTCAGTCCACATTTCTCTTTGGGTACAGTTTCCTTAAAAATAAAGAGTTGAGAAAACAGAAATTTGACGTTCTGCAAGCTGACTTGTACCTGATCGTATCAATGTGAAGAGTTTGATAGCCAAAAAAAAAAAAAAAAAAAAAAAAAAAAAGGTTAACTCTATTTTTGTTAATGTGAGATATTTAAGATTGTAAAGCTGCCAAAAATACAGAAAATAATAAAGAACTCATAACTTCAGAAATACTTGTAGTGTAACTAGTGAATGAGGTCACTGAAAACGTTTTATTTCGCTATTAACCTTTTTTTTTTCATATCTGATGAAGGATTTACTGTAAATGTTTATAATTGATGCTTTACCCGTTTTGCGATCGCATTTTTCATCCGATTGGAGTTCTGGTCATGATATTACCAGGGTATTTGTTCGATCTTGCTCAAAATAATGTTAATTAATTTACTTTGAAGTCTCTCTACATGCAGGGAGTACAAATTCCTTCATGTGTTTGTATTTCTTTAAGCCGCATGCAGAAAAGATAATAGCGTGCTTTAGACCTGCCACGCGAACGATAAAACGACGCTGTCAGACAGAAATTGGTGTTCTGCACATGCGAGGGGGAGCTATTTCCATTGTTCAACCCGCGGGAGGCTGCGTCGCCTTAGGGCTCGCGTCGTAAATCTAAAGATCGCTATTGTGAGGGAAAACGAAACCATGGTATTTGTATATGAAATCTGTGCGTTGCCCAGATGTGGAAGTATATCAACTGTAAATTTAAGTCAGAAAATTAAAAAAAAAAATATATATATATGCCAGAAAAAAAGTAATAAGCTTTGATGAGGATGAATTGCTTTGTAAAATTTGTGTCTTATTCAAAGGCTGGACATCGTTTTCTTCAATGTTAAAACAGGACCAAATTTTCTTCTGTTTTGATAAACAAACGACGGCAAGTTTTAAGGAGTGGAACCAAAGTGTACCCCTTTTAATGACTCTTTTAAAAAGTTTCAGGAAATATGCATCATTATACTTTATTAGTTGATAGATAGAAACAAAAAAATACATCTAGGACCGATGTGATACAAGATGTTTCACTTGAGCACGAAACAAGCAATATTTAGCGTCCTTGATTTGCTGAATGTTTTTATCTTTCGGTACGAGATAATATCATTCTCTACATGTGTTAGGCTAAGACACGCACAGCTGCAGCGACGTGAAAAAAAAAATCGTTGGAGCGCCATCTATTGGCTGAAACTTCTTAAGTTCCTCAAATCATGGGTGAGTTTATACTGGTGAATCATACATCAACATTCATAAGGTGTGGGTAGAAGTCATTCATGGAAATTACACCCCCCCCCCCAATATGGCATATGAGTGTTATGATATGGTGCTCTAAACGAATCTATTTTTTTTTTTTGGGGGGGGGGGGGTCAATACCAATGCATATAATATCGTAATCTATTTCTTTATTCATGTTTTATTTATGTATTCATTAATCATTCATTATGACTGGATATGAATTGAATTTGTGGCTGTATTTTGGCTTTTCGTACCTAAATGCAGCGCGCATTCCAAGTTTGCTCCACCAGAGCAACTTGCAACTTGCCTTCCTTTCTTGTCTTCAGCAAAGTCCTATCTTTATCAACCCTTTTGTGACATCGCACTTTATATTAGCAAGCAATTTTCTTTTTCTTTTCTTCTTCTTCTTCTTCTTCTTCTTCTTCTTCTCCTCCTTCTTCTTCTTCTTCTTCTCCTTCTTCTGCTTCTTCTTCTTCTTCTTCTTTTTAGCTAATCGGGGCGACTCAAATGATGTCAGTGAAGATGGATTCAGGCTAATATTAGATACAATTCTGGCTGCAAAGAAACAAGAAACATTGATTCCACAGGGAATGTTATTCATTACCATGACTATTTCGAGAATATAAATTTCCTCTCTCTTTGATGTTAAAACAGTATCTTATTATGCCTAAGTGAACATTTTGTATTCCAATTCACTCCAGTTTGTCCTAGGTTGTCTCGGTAAATATCGCAGCGCAACAATTAAGCTTCTGTAGATTTAAAAAAAAAAAAATGAGAAATTGCTCAAGCCTATCAATTTTGAGACCAATAACAAATGAAATAATGATAAGATTGTATAATGAATAGATAAATGGATGGATAAATAGATAAGTATATACGTTTAAAATCGCTTAAAAGGTTGATAAAGGAATAAATTGAGCAATAATGTCTAATGATGGTTATATTATTACAAAAAAGAATGACACCAATCGTACATCAAACAATTTTCTATGGGAAGTAGTATTGAGGGTATTAACTCTATACGTGTATATTATGTCTACTTTTTTTCTCGAAATTATCTTCTTCAAGGATCTAGAAGGACTCCAATACAATATACCTCGAATGATGCATCAACGGGAGAGATCTTTGTACGTTGCTTTGTATGAAAACAGAAAAATCAGAGAAGTAGATCAAGAAACATTCGGGGGGGGGGGGGAGATCAGACACACAGAGAGAGTTATGTGTAGTGGGTAAAGACAGATTGGCAATTCTGTGGGATCGTAGGTGCTGAGCAGTTCTACCGTTCTGCTTGTACACAAAAAATTCATCAATAATGTCCTTTTTTCTCGAATATTTGGGCGCGGAGAGAACTTATCCGCTGAGGAGGACATGCAAGAACATTACTCTTACTATAAAACCAAGCAGATTTTTTTTGTCCCTCGGGAGAAAGTGGAAATTGTTGTACATAAATAATTGTGTGCAAACTGAGAGAAGAGGTGCTCAACACCTCCATCAGAAATTGTTTCCAATTTGTTTTACTCTCTCAACTTTCTCCGTTCATAGCTTTGTTAAAGTGTGTGTGCGTGTGTGCGTGCTTGTGTGTGCGTGTGTGTGTGTGTGTGATTTTTTTTTCAAAATTTTCATTGATCTACTTCTGTAATTTTTCTGGATTTTATAATTACACAAAGCAACATGATTTTAGGATGGAATTTTCCTTGGATTCTGTTAGATAACCTTACAGCCACCCACGGGAAAACAGGAATAGGAAGGCTTGTTTTGATCATTAACTTTCGCACGGTAACCTTTGTCCATCAGTGCTAAGTCTGCATTAACTTATTTTGGACGGAGATCCTTGCAGTCCGGTATAAATGAGGCCTGCAGCCTTCGGACACATCTGAGCGAGACGTCAGTCAGAAAATATCGTTCGTGTCGCGAAAAAAGAAAGAGTAATGAAATAAATTAGTGCTAGCACTGGCAATATATATATATATATATATATATATATATATATATATATATATATATATATATATATATATATATATATATACAGGGCTCGACACTAACGGTGGCCCGCCAACATTTCAGAAATGAAGTATTTGGTGGCCTGATCGGACCACCAAAAAAGGTCGGATGTTTGCCTTTGGGCCACCAAAAATAAAAGTTATTGTGGAGCCCTGATATATATATATATATATATATATATATATATATATATAACATAAAGTAAAGCGCGTCAACCTTTACTCGGTAAAATTATTAAAAAAATAATCGTTAAACTGAAAAAAGTGCAACATAATAAAACCGTCAAAAAGTTACAGATGTAGGGACCTATAATGAGGTATAGATACCCCGTGATAAAAAAGAGGCCATCTATTTAATTATGTTTGATATTTGTTTCTGGAGCACAAATAACTGTTCACAACCGTTTTTAACGTCACTTCAGGAATGAACTACCGGTAAATCACGTTAGAAAAACACGAAAAAATTAGAAAGAAAAACATTTTAGCTCCTCGGGGAGAAAAATTGGTCGTCTTTACGCATTCACCCAGGGGCTTGTGACCAGGTTGTAACAGCCCCTTTAATGCGAATGTATATATCATGCTTTGTGCGGGTGGTCATTGACCCTGAGCGTTACATAATCACCGCGAGAGCGAAGAGGGGAGGGGAAGGGCGCCAAATAACCTCAGAGGGTGACTGGCGCAAGGGGTGGGGTGTCTGAGGGCGGACTGAAGTCACGAACTCTTATAAGTTAAAGGGGATAGTACCTGCGTCCCATATTAGTGGACTTTTGTTTCCTCCAAATTCTAACTCCCCAAATAGATGAAAGTGAATTCTTTAGTTTTACACTTGAAAGTAGAGCATGTGTCATTTTGTGTGCGTTTAAAGTATATGTGTGCGTGTGTGTGTGTGTGTGGGTGTGTATGTGTGTGTGTGTGTGTGTGTGTTTGTGTGTGTGCACTTTTAGAATAGCGTCTGAAGCTCATTCCTCGGGTTTACATTCATTTTTTTTTTATTCTTTCAAACACAAACAACTTCCAATTCCGTGAGATGAGTTTAGTAATCGCACTGTTCGCGACCGCATGATTTGTCATGAAATACAACTAATATGTTTACTTTCTACATCCACACCACAATCTGCACATGGTCTACATTATCTTCAAGAAATTAATAATCACCCCCCCCCCCCCACACACACACACACACATACACACACACACACACACACACACACATAGAAATCGTGACAGAAAGAATCCTGGCTCTGTTCGGTTTCACCACTGAGCTACAACATTAGGTTGTAGCTCCGCGATTTTACCGTAGATTGTGCATCAGCTTTCAAAACCTGACCAACTTCACACTTCCTGTTCTATCTGTCATTTATTTTTTTGCTCTCGAATTTCCCCGGAGCAACTCCAGTGGGATGAAAAGAAAAAGATATATAAGAAATTAGAACAAATGGTAGCATCACACCGTACCGTAGGTTAGGCAATGAAAAAATGAGGCCGAAAAAAACGAGGGAACCGTACCAGGGTAATTTCATGGCCTCATCTAGCGTCCTTCTTCCCGCTCTTGTGAGGTCGTACTCTGAAATCACAGCACACTTTTACTGTCTAGACGATAACTTTAGCATGATAAGCAGGGCATCTTTCGCGCTTTCCTTTGAATCTTAGGGGGAATGAATTTGTTTCGGCGTATGTAGACTCACAAAACACGTTTAAAGGGATGGTACAGTATTGGTAGAGCTGAGGATTTGGCTTTTAACTTTTTGCGAGATACCAAGAAACCACCATATGAACTTATGAAATGATACAGAGCATGCCATTCTAAGGGGGATTTAAAGTTTATTTGATGAAAGTCGGTTTTGGTATGGCTGAGACATCCAAAAACAAAGTACAACAAAGCGATCGTAACAATATTGTGGGTTCCACATTTTACTAGAATCCCTCTGTTTTGGATATCTCAGCCATTTCAAAACCAATTTTCATCAAAGATGGAATTACATGCTCTTTCATATATCCTAAGAGGTTTCTCATTATCTCACCAAAAATGTTAGAAACCTGAAATTAGGTCTCAACAAAAACTCCTACGATCTCTTTAATTCTTGGGCGATGTAAACGTTACAGCAATTATAATGTAATATGTGTATTCGGATTCAGTTAACGCAGTAAAATCAGAAGACACGTTCTTCTTTCTTTTCCCCTGTTTGTTCTTCCTCCCCCTCCTCTCTCATTGCAACATCGCACAAAAATACATCCTGCACGTTCAAGATGTCCCTTCATTCGTTCACATTGTTATTCCTGTTGCATAGGAAATTATTCCATATACATTTGTACATACCTTGGCTTTCTCGTGAAAGTTTGCATTATGATTTGCATACAATGATGTAGACAACTAATGAATCAAATCAAATCCACTGAAACTTTGAAATTCGATATTATTTATGATTTCTTGTTTGATCCTACTGAGACAGGATTTCTCCTGTTCTGTGCCTTTTCTTGTTTTTATTGTAAAAGTTAAAAAGACGAACAAGTGGTTTTCCACTTGAACTTGGAACTCATTCTGCCGAACTTACATGCCCGTATAGGCGACGATAAATTGCTCAATTTCTGTTTAGTTAAACAGACGCTTGGGTTTTTTCAGGGCACCGGGGTCGCTGACGTAATATGAAGTGATGATTACAACAATGGTGACTATACAACAGACACGAGGAATTTAGTTCGTTGGTTTATGAAAGATGATGCGTGCTCGTTATCATGCACAGTTAACGTTTCCTGATTGGATTACGCAATCAGTTTCAGTCATGTTTCGCGCGGTTTCTTGTTCCCATGCTCGATCTGAATGGATGTCGACATTTTTACAGAGCTTGTGTCCGTCAGGTTGTCGGCGACATAACCTCTCGCAAGATAAAGCTTATCGTTATGATAGTTACTCTACGGCAAAAATGATGCTAAAACTGCCTCAATTCTTCCTTCGTCCCCTCCACCTTCCTCAAAGTGTCTTTGCCCAATATCGGCAACTTTCGCCAAAGATTCTCACGCTCCCCACGCTCTTTTGCTATCGTTGTCGTGGTTTTTAAATGAAATTATTATATCAGTGCATCGGTCTGTATGATGTTATGTAACCGTTTGATGCTGGTGCGCGTATGTGCTTCAAAACATCGTATAATAAGATGTCTGCTCGAAGTCTTCAAGTCTGTTTAATAGGTCTCTGACCATTCGCCTCATCTTTTGATCATCTGTCGTAAACATGCGCCGTTTCTCCTCCCTCACCATATTACATTTTATGTCTTGATTTGTGTTACTCACGTAGGCCTACATTATGTGTCGTATTTTCATGATTTGTAAATTCATGTGAAAATGCAATTAGGAGCCTTGCGAAAGCAGCGAACATTTTTCAAAAACTAAATAGGCCAACCCTGTAGGATGATGAAATTCTAAAGGAATCAGATAAATATATAAAGATAATATAGGCCTATATATAAATAGGGCGTGTTGTATGATATGAATCCGTGATAAACGTTGATGATGGCAACCGCATATCCAATATTCATTGCTTCAAAACGATGAAGAATGCCCCCCCCCCCCCATCTTTTCAAGAAAGGTCCGAATGGTATTCATATATTGGTCAACGAATATCTTATAATATCTTATAACTTGCCACATTCTGAGCTATAGCGGCATGCCATAGACGGTGATAGACAATGGATATTTGACGCAATGATTGGAAAACAATATATCGTGATACTGAGCACGCGTACAATCAGATTGACATTTCTCCGCATCCGCCCTAAGCTGCAATATCGCTGCAATAATCGATACAGGAAGTGACGTTTCCATATACAAACACATGAATGCTATTTAAGATTACTGTGTCTTCTGTGTACATTCTTGTCTTTTCCTCTTCTGAGAAAAAAAAAAAAAAACCCACACTGAATGTCGGTTTCGTCGATATAATATTATGCATCAATTAATGGCTAAGCGTTATCTCCTTTCACATACAACAATATCCGGCAATGTTACTCAATGTTACGCAATATGTCTCTGGGGGATATTGCAGGCAGTTATCTACGTTGCTGTTGGGAACTTACCAAAACTTAGAAAAAAAAAACAATAATACATTATACGATGCATTATATTCCTCTAATCATGACAAGAGAGCCAAATTTCACGTTTTTAAAGCATAAAGTGACTTGACTTTCCTCCCTTCTGCTATGAAAGAGCATTGCTAAAAGGGGGAAAACAGACGAAAACGCCATTCTGTCTTAAAAGTACATAGAATATGGAAAGAGGCACATTACTTGTGTTTTCAGGTATTGAAAAAATTGAAACGTATTGTTTGAAGCTCCTTGGTACTAGCATACCTTCTACGTGTTCTACATGCGCGTATCAGCGTCCGCTTGTTATTATTGGACGCCTACGCTCGCTTAAAGCACTCGCAATTTGCATTATCCATGGACCGTACAAAGAATAAACTTCCGGCCATAAAAAAATTAACTACACAACTACACAATTCTTTTTTGTAAACAGAACAAAACCAAGAGAGAAAAAACATATACTTGTATATACACACACACGCCTGCCATTCGGCAGGCATGTCACCTATACCTTAAATGTTGATACTGTTTTTGTACTTTAGACATCGTTCAGCTTTATTCATGAAATTTTGTATGATTTTTCCTGTCTGTAGGCATAGATACTCAAGTCGTTTTTGCAACTAATCCACACTCTTCTGTATTTCTTTTTGATCACTATTATGCTGATGCCATGATTTTTCGATTATGCTCAAAATGTGTAACCCCTCACGGTCATCTGTTGTAAGAAGTTATTTCATATTATAGAGATATTATAGACATTTCCAAGAAGAACCGTTGCGTTGAAATGCTTGCAAAAATGACCACCTCTCCTGAATGTACGATATAAACATCGTGAATGCCAAGTTTGGTTGCTTTCTTCAATACGAAAACGAATACGACTCACGACGAATCATGTCCTCAATAAACATATCAGAGCATTCGATCTGTGGTCGCAAGGGGGCGTTGATGCCCCAGTAATCGCCGTTCAGAAGGGGAACCTAGCTTCTTGTTCAAGTTGACCTCAGAGAATATAGAGCAAAATCCTGAAAATGGAAAAGGAATGATTTCGATGAAAAGGTATTAAAATGCAAAATTTCTAAGGATATAAGCAATTGCATTTTTGTAAACATAGGGGCAGAGCTAACTTTGCCGTTTCGAGAAGATTTATGCGGACCTAATTCAAAGTATCCAAGACATTTCATTGTTTGTGAAACTATTTCATTATGTTTGAATCGACTTGAATTAAATTGCAAGCTAGATTGATTAAAATTGAAACTCGCGCGGTTATATTATTGTTTAACACGGCGCCATAGTCGAAACTTCAATTCAAGCATCGTCCGATGCTTCTGGTCCGTGGAGGCTTGCAGCTGGGTGTGTAGAGTATTGTGAGTGTGACGAATAACAAAGACAAGACAAAGACAACGAAAGCAAGAACAGTCAATCAGTGGACAAATAACGTAATAAAAGGACACACAATACAAAGATACACTCAACACACATAGCTCACAAACACGCACTTATGTGCGCACAATCGCACAGTAATAGACCCACTCGACATGTATTCCAATTTTAGATAAAAGGCCGGATGAAATTCGTATGATGGATTAATGGTTGATAGCGGCATTAATCAGCAATCCTTCACATTGATTAGATTAAACATTTGCTTTCTCGTTATATCGTCAACTTGTCCATTTTGTGGAATGTTTCACTTTAAAGCCACTGTTTACCCTTGGGAGCAGTGACTAAAAAAAAATGTTCGAGCTATCACATATTAATATATGATGCATATTATGTATAGTTCAGTTGTATCACAAAACATCCTGCCATAATTATGAAATTTTGCAATAAGGCCACTAAGGAGATATCACTAATTTTCTCAGTAAACGACCTCATTTGAAACGACAGATGTCGACAATATATCTTATAAACAATTTTGATAAAACTATTGTTCACAATTGTCATTTGTATATCAAACATTGATCATACTGCTGTGATTAACATTTTACACATTGGTTGTTTCTATCCCTAACTCACCTTCAAAACTATTTTGAAGCACTAAAGCTGGGTTTTTGTTTCATCTGCAAATAGTAAATAGTGCCTTTAAGAATGAATGGAATCGCAACTGGTGCGACCCTGCCATATGTGTATTCTTTAATCGAAACAACAACAAAAAAAAGTGGCAAGCACAAAATAATCAAAACCGTTTAGCCTGTTGTTCGCTGCGAGATGTTATCAAGAAACTAATGTGTCGAGCTTTGATTATGAACAAGTGTGGATAGGAATGCGAGTGCTTATATTGGCTCTAAAAAATGAAAGCTCTCTTAAAAATCTTACCTAATTAAGAAACTTGAGAGCACTCCATTATACATTCAACGTCTAATTCTCTTCTTATTTCCAAAGCCAAAGCGTATATTCTCACCGGCGACCACTGAAAAAAAGAAGAAGCAATGAACCCTATACGCAAGTAATATCAAGCAGTGTCAAGTAGATGCGGCAAAGACAAATGGATATAGTAGAAAATCTTATAATAATTAAAAGAAGCTTGTATATAACTTTTTTTTTGATTTCACCAATTTCCCCTGAAAATACACTAGCAGTTAATGATAGATGAAAACAAGTTTGTCTTTTTTCGTTTTATCATTATTAGTTGTTATCGTTGTTACATTATTTTTTTCTTGTAAATGTTGTATGGTAACGCAGTTATATTCTACAATTCTGTGTTGCTCTGGTATTTACTGGTGTAATCTGTTTTAAAATTAGGAAGAGCCACATGTTGTTTAAAGAATAATAATTTCAGTCTACCATACAGTGTCAAAACATTTTTGCAGAGTAATTCTAACAAAATTTGTTGGGGTATGCTGCCTCAAAATGTTTAAAATTCAACTATCATTTACAGTCATTTCTAAAGATGCGACGTACTTCAATGCTGGTATAGTACACTACATATCGATGGAATGAAATAGTCAAAATATTGTTTCATATAAAACTGTCTTTTCGTAAAAGATAAAGTGAAATCCACTCACAAATTCCCGGGGACTTTAAAGCCATATGTGACGCCGCATCACAAAACTAACAAAAAGTCGCCAGACATAGATTTTTAGTTAAGGGTAGATTCTGAAAGAGCAGACTCTAAGCTTTAAAATGATGTATAACTCAAGTCAAATTGACACTCTTAACCGATCTATATATTGGAAAGAAAGCACACACTCTGGAAAAGAGTGAACTGAGAAAAGAGGCTCTGAAGTACAGGGTCTATTCAAGCACTTGATATCTTTACCAAGCAATGCTGTAGCTGTGCGATGAATGTGACCAAAAAAAAAAAAAAAAGCAGGATGTAAACCATTGGAGCAACAATGAAGGGATTTTCAGATTAAACTGAAATCGTGCCTGCTTTATTAGCAACCTTTGTCCATGATTACTGCCAACTTTCAACGCAGTAACATCATATCTTTTCTTAAGTCATTAGACTTGAAAGTTAAGAGTGTGCAAAGGGTTTTTAAGAAATGAAAAGGGGACTCTTTAAGACACACCTTATCACAGTACTCTTCAAAAAGTGGTAAAGAAAAACTGCTAAAAAGACAATTTCCAGTCTGTTTTATGATCCCAAACATTAGCACAATAAAAAAGAAGATTTGCTCTTTCAGAAAATACAATTATGAAAAACTCAAAACTGGATAGGTTGACCCATTTAACCTATTTTCAGTCCTCACACAAAATCAACGCGTGCGACTTTTTTGTTCGTTTTGTGATGCACGGTCACATAATATAGAGTTAAATAAGACAAAAAGTTCGATCGAGAATTAGTTACTTTTCATCTGCAATTTCCTTTCCCAGTCCAAAATGATCCATTTCGAATTTAACTCACGACACTTCCCCATCCCCATTCTTTGCTGCAAGTTAAGACGACCTTATGAGGGGCTTTGTAAGGTTTTAGTTCTGACGTTAGTGTTCGGTGTGTTTTAGTCACTTCATAGTTATACGTCTGCCTACCCGTACATGGTTACATTATTTTGTACTTAATTGATAATGGTTTTGAGGGGAAAGCATATTACAATCTCGGCTATTTTTAGCTTCCCCTCCATTTTCAACATTTTCAACATTATCCAGTATAGCATGTATTTATTTCTTAAATTTTCTCAATCCATTGTGTTTATATTATTTTTATATCAATGTATGCGAATTATGTATTTTCATATTTTTTCCTTGTTTGTGCTAGATTATGACGCTCTTTGTTAAAATGAAATAAATGAAATGAAATGAAATCGGTGATTTTTTACTATATTTGCACTAATAATGGGAGAGTTCTGGCATTTCCATATTCACATGCTTTCTAAAAACAACGATTTTAATTGCAATGATGTTAATCAGACGTGGTAGTTATGTCATGGCTTTGCAAGTTTAGTTTCCCATTCGCTTGCACAGAACTCTTCACGAAACGTCCCCTTTTTAATAAGAAAAATAATTCACTTCAGATTGACTAAGAGTTAGAAATGTATGCAAAAATAGAGTAAAGGGTTTTGTTATTGACTAAAACGATTTTGATCATGTTATTTATATGGTATTAAAAAGTAAACGGTAAAGCCGGATAGTCTAAGAGCTTGTGTAGGCACTATATACTCAATATAATCATCTATAAACATTTCTTTCGAAACTATGTTGCAGTGTCGTGTGACTTCTACTTCGTAACGAGATGATCGGGTTTTCCCCACTTTCCATCATGATTTCAGAATAATGAGTGTTTAGCGTTTTTAATCAGCTAAGTCTTGTTTGTTGATATTCAACTTCATTCGTCCATAATCTATACTCCGTATGGAAAACAATAACAACAGCAGCACGTTATTTTTTTATGTTTTTATTGGAGAAAAACATAACATACACACATAAACAAAACAATACATGCATTATCATTTTAGTAATATCAAACAAGGCATTATACATTTAACATGAACTTATTAAAATAAATACCAAGATTATTATTTTTTGAGGCAATGTTATATTTTTGAGGAGAGCTGTTGATAACCAGACCCAGGAACTACGGTGGTAAAGAGACCCTTACATCACATCAGACAGACAACATACAGGAGACAGAACGACGGGGTTATACACCTACCACACGTGTTATCCGATAATTGTCTACCTTCTCAGGTGAGCGTCCTATTACGTAACAATAGCGTCATTATCGGTCGTCCCGTCCTCTTCTGTGAAAGTATCGAGTTGTATGTGATCTGTCGCTGGTATAATCCCGAGTTATCTTATAAAGCTTGATTTACGCTGCGTTATCGACAAAATTGTGCATGATTCTCACAAAGTCGCTAGTCAAAATCATGAAGTAAAAGTAATGTATCGTATACAAATATTGTAGAACGAGTGATGTTTTCACTCTTTTACCCGTGATTGTGTTTTGTTTGATTCTTTTTAAGGGTTGAAAGGAATTTGTGATGCCCCCTCTCGGTGATCGAACGCTTGAGGAGTTGTTGGGCAAACCTCTGGGTATTAAAATCGAAAGAACTTAGGGTGCGTTCCTGCAAGTGTGTATTATATATCTCAGAGTGGCACAACGTCATGGTTCTTGCGAAATTATTACACTTTTTCTGGTTTTGAAGGGTTGGTTTGGTTGTTTGTTTGTTTGTTTGTTTGTTTGTTTATTTGTTTGTTTGTTTGTTTGTTGCTTTATGTATAATGTAAAGGAAGGACCACTTGATCTTTGCCAAGACCGTGAGAAACCGAACTTGTACGTCCGACCATTTTTAACACCAGATGAAGATATAAGTTAAAACTTTTCGTCATGTATTTCTTTCTTTCTTTCCTTCCTTCTTTCTTTCTATCTTTCTTTCTTTCTTCTTTCTTTCTTTCTTACTTTCTTTATTTCTTTTTCCTTCCCATCTATCTGTTCATCTAAATATCTCTTTGTATTATTGCTGGACTTGCTTAGTTTCTTCTACAAAGCTTAGAAATGACAGAACATGGGGCATGTTTGCTCATCATCAATATAAACTGTACTTCGACGTTCTTTCCGAGCATGCGCGCACATGAAGAGGGTGGTATGGTGGTGGCGGCCAAACCCTGTGTAAGCCAGCCGTCTCGCCAGACGTACTTATCAGTCATTCTCATGTTACGTAATGATACGGCCATGTGTTTTTTCCCTTTCGGCGTCCTTCTCCTAAAAAGTCGTCCGGCTGGAGGACAGATAAATAACAGCATGTTCCACTATTTTAAAGGCCACAGCTATCCGCTTGCAAATGCGGCCGACGTCCATGAAATCTCGTATGTGTTTAGCTTCAGCTCACGTCGCAGCTCAAGCCATACGACATAACGGCGATGAAAATCCGTTTTTACCGTTATGAGAGTGCTGTCCATTTTTTTTTTATGTCTCAGCCAGTGTTCTGATGAGAGAGACATAAACACAGGAGCTCAGAGCATTTCATACCCTTGCATCATCCACTAGACAAAGCAGAAAGCGCCGACCACACAATTTCAATGCTCTAGTATACATGTGATGAATCAAAACGATTTGTTCATCTGAAAACAATTTCACAGCATAAAAACAAATGTGTTTTCATGATACCCCAGAAATGCGCCTTAATTTGTATGACTTCCCTGACATAGCAGCCAATGTTCAGAGAGATATGTTGTCTTTTTTCCAGAAGTCCTGGTCAGCAAATTATTTCCTCATATGACTGCACCTAGATAATAATATTCTACATTGGAACGATATCATTTCGTATTTCATTGATTCAACACATTCAAGTACGATTGACTGTTAGGAATGCAGAAGAACCCTAGGACTCTCTCCGAACAGTAATCAGTTATTTTATGAAATCGGAGGTACAACAGGCTAAAAAGTCAGGGGTCGCATCCTTGATAAAAGACAGAATTACGTAATCAAACTTTCAAACAACACACAAGAATATACACTCGGATCCATGCTCGGATGTAAGGAAAAACTGAAGAGGACGCCACCATACAACAAATAACCCAATATTGGGCATCCATATAGTTTATCATTCTGGGATCATTCGCAGTCGTTCGAGCTGCCAACTTACACGTCACTTAAAAACAAAAGACAATCGACATTCTTTTTGTTCTTTCATCAATTTATATAGTATCTAAGAAACTGGTTGATTATGTGAGAGAAAAACCGATTAGCAACCACAAAATATTCAGTGCATAATGTAAGGCAAAACCCCAACTCGAGGAAACAGCCAATCCTACAGAATATGTGAAATAATTAATATACAGCGTCGCGATATTCTGAGACCGGGGCACTGAACTTTCAATCATTATGTTTGGTTTCTTTTCTTTCCTTCTTTTCCTGATGATTTCCTTTTAGGCATGACCTCAGCCCCCCGAACTCCTTTGAAGAATGCAGAAAGCGGGTCAATAATGAATGTAAGTCCTCGACCGCTTTTCCTTTTGCCCTGTATAATCGTTGAGAAAACCAGCGCGTCCAGCTTGTTCACACCGTAGGTAAGGTGGAGGAGAGAGAGGTATGATGAGGGCGATAGCTACGTGACAACATGACAGCTCCAATGTTACGTCGAGGTTACATTGCCGACGCCCCTTTGATAGTCCTCCAACTCTTCTACCACCACCACCATTGACCACCACCCCCCCCCCCCCCACCACTCCCTTCAAGTGTACCCCCTTGGTTACCATGCAGTCACACCCGTGTCGTAGGCATCTCGCGGTGGGTCTGATTTGGGAGGTGAGTGAGCACCTTCCTGGTCTGATCACCTCCCTGGTCTGATGTTTCATTGAAAAAAAGTGATAAGTTGTGGAAAGTCGACACCATATTTGAATTGACTTTCTTAAAGAAAAACGTTAAAGGACAGAACAGTAAAACTTGCAATATTTCAACAAAATATGACAGTTGATGATTTTGTGAAAAGAATATCATGAACACCAAGAACACAGACACAGTTTTATTGGTCATACAGCACGTATGGAAATTACCTAAGATGATTACTTCATTGCGTCCCGACTTCCCACGTAATAGCTTGTGCATAGAATACCATAATAAAATCATAACGAGTGTTCCGTTAATGTGTTTGTGTATGTACGTGCGGTTTGTCTTTGTTACTCTTTTTCACTGAGATGTGTCAATCTGGCAACTATTATTCAGGTTATCATGGGAAAATCATTAAAATCGTGACATATCTTGTTGCCAAGATTCCCCCCCCCCTTTTAGATCAATTTTGTAGAAAGAACTTTAATGAAGATTTGTATGCAAGTCATTGCGAGCCCTCTATTCATCCTGTTCGACATGTAAAATGTTGGCAAATTTACCGGTTCGATATATCTAAAAGAATTTGAAAGACTACAGTATTTTAGACGTAGACAATGGTAGATCTCTTCTATAAGCATGGTCAGGACCTAAGCGTTTCTTTCCTTTGTTTTAGGGAGGAGGTGTGTGGAGCGTCTCAACGAGGAGACCCTGAGGCTGAATTTGAGATATTTGGTAGATCTACGGCTGATCCCTCTCATCGTCATTATTATTATTATTATTATTATTATTATTATTATTATTATTATTGTTATTATTATTATTATCATTATTATTATTATTATTATTATTATTATTATCATCATCATCATCATCATTATTACTATTATTATTATTATTATTATTATTATTATTATCATTATCATTATTATTATTATTATTATTATTATTATTATTATTATTATTGTTATTATTATCATTATTACTATTATTATTATCATCATCATCATCATCATCATCATCATCACAATTGTTATAATTTCCCTTCCTCTGGTTTATGAATATGTTATAACATAACATCATTTATTTGCTTGACAACTTGTTAACTCGTAAATTTGTTAATTCGAAATAACGATAGAAGCCATGATGATTGTATAAATTGAATCCCAAACAAAGAAGAAAAGATGAAAGCTGGAATTTCTTCCTTGGTCTGCCGTGACGATGAAAGTACAATTCAGACTTTAATGTGAGTATAGAATATCTTCCTAGTAAAATCAAGGAAGCAAGCTTTGAGGTAATAATAATGTTACAATTCAATGGAATACAAATAAAAAGAAAGAAGTAATTTCGAAAGAAAGAGAAAAAAAAGTGAGGACAATCAAATACAAATGAGAAGGTCATAAGTACCCACCTATCAACTCTATCAATGTGACAAATGTGGTGAATATTAATTATAATAACCTGCTTAATATATTCGCTGCGCATCATCTTCATCAACTATCATGTCGAGAAAAGCACTTCAACTGAATTATTAAGCATATTTTCATCTATTTCATTTCATTTCGTTTCGTTTATTCCACATTTAACAAAGAGTGACAATGTACAAACATAGCACGATAAAAGAACAAACATTATACAAGACAATAATTATATCGATATCGTACATTTAGCATAATGTCTAACAGTTCTCAGTAGAGGGCTAATGTATGTTTATCTCCTTTTTTTTTTTGTTTCTTTTAAAGCTCCGCAATTCACGTCATCGAGTTGGCTGCGCTCTTTTTGTGACAAACAAAAAGTGACAAACAGATGCCATCCCCAAACGAGACTGGAATGGGGTGAGAGTGACGTCAACATGGCACCTGCAGCCGCAATTTCATTCACATTCTTGTGGATGGAAGAACAGATATTTACTTTATACTACATATATTACATATATTACATAGGCCTATATGCATAGTGAGAGATATATGAATTAATATATTAACAAATAGACAATTACAGGGAGAGGGAGAGAGAAATTATGTTTTAGCGTTTATTTTCTACATCTAAGCTATTCGCAAGACAGCGCTTTTCGTTAGAGTGTTAGTCTGTTGATGCAAGACATCTGCGAAGTGTTCGCAATGTTGACATCGATTGTAAAGTAATAGTATGTATAGCCTAAAAGTCCTTTGCACAGACTCCTTCCCTTAGAATTATTGAAAATGATATTGTCTCTATGGCATGTCACCTTCGTGTTAAACGAGAACATTAGAGAAGAAAATTAGTTGCTTTCAATAAAAACAAGCAACTGATATATTCAGAAGCGGACAAATTGGCAACTATATTTGATTATACACATCAAAGAAATATTCTCTATCTTCAAAGATGCAGTTACAAAATATTAACCCTTACGTGTTAATAAAAGTCAAGAACAAAATACATCTATGTCTAATGCTTAAAAATAGAGACATTGAAAAAAAAAACTACCTGTATGGAATTGACATTTCTTACACGTGATCATTGTGTCTATCACGTGATTCCCGAAAGCTCCATTTCCGGAGCCAAGCCTACATATTATGATGCAATGAAATCCACATAAAATGTGCACCTTTCTCTGTATCATGAGGTGTTCCTTGTTTGTGGCTTCAAATAACAAAACAAAATATATCGTATTGGCTCAGAGAAACCAATAAATATATACTATATGCAATCTTTCTGTTTTCTACTGCATTCGAAGTTTCAACGTCTGCAAAATATACTTTGATATGGTTTGCATCATGGAGGAAGCAAATCGACGAGTCGGAGGAAAGAAATTTCCATGTTCATGTTTCAGGATGAGAAAAATTGTAGATAGGGACAGACAGACAGAAAGAGACTGACATACTAGTAAACAGACACTGATGAGTCAGTTCAAGTTCAAGTTTGATTTATTTCATTTCCAACAAACAAATAATTAGGAATTCAATGAAATGTTCGCATATACAGATGTTCTCACGAAATCGGTACAACAATGAACATAATAACATGTAACAAAGACACAGGTATATTATCAACAGAGATAATAAATAAATGTTATATCATCATGGTGAAGGCAAAAACAAAATTTGCTGACAAACCGAACGAAAGAATACAAATACAGGTAGTGAAAAGACAATGACACTTTGAGGGACAAGCGAAAAGACAAAGAAGAAACAAAGAGATATCGATAGACATACATGAGAACTCAAAATCATATATAATGTAGTTTACATACCTGACATACAGGGACAATCACACACAAATACGGGACAAACATCGTTTAAAGATGAAGAAACCAAGTGAAAATCTGAGATTATGGAAGAAAGACGAGGGGTGGGGGAAGATAAATTACGGAGAGAGACTGTAATAAAAAGACATGTACAGAGAGAAACAGTTCAAGTTAATAAAACATCCCCATCCCCGCCCCACATAAAAAAGTGGAACATAACAATACAAGACAAGACCAGTTTAAAAAACACAAACAAACAAACAAACTAACCAAAGATACTTTTCTCACCTCATTCGTCTGTGAAAGTCCTGTTGTCGGATTGGTAGAGAACAATGAACTGACCATTGGCCGTATTTTTTTGTTCTGTCCTTTTTTTTTCTGCCCTCCCATCTACCATCTTAAATCATGTGCCCCTACAAACGTTCATGTAATATTACGTAACGAGCCAGCCTACACAACAAGTTAGGCACCTAGCTGCATTGTATGGGGAGGTCACAAAATCAGGTAACCTTGGATTAAAACGCATGTTCTCATCAATAACATCCAACTCCTTTTGCTGAAATTAACGTTTTCTCTGTCTACAAAAAAGAAAAAGAAAAAGATGCTTATCGAAAATATTTATTCCCCTCCCTCTTCTTCTTTGACGTATTAATGACGCAATGTTGGGCAATGTAGTGACAATAACAAGGTTCAAACCTATACACAAGTTTGCATTCATGGGACTTTGCAGTGAGTACATGTAGCGCTTTTGTGTTACAACGAGCGGAATAGATGGCAGCAGACTGGTATGGTGATCTATTTCCAAGACAAGCTACATCGAAAAGCAGAATAGCATTTACCAATAGCAGTTGATTCTCGGGAAAAGGTGAAAAAGAAAAGAAAATCCAAGCGCACTTGCACACACACACACACACACACACACACACACACACACAAAGTTATCACCATTGTTATATTTTATGACGTAAGGAGGACCCAACAGATACAACGATTCTGGTCATTATTCGGCCGTTACACTGACTCTTTAAACCCACTGAAGAATGATTGGACGATGTCCTGGTGTTGTAAATCTAATGATAGTCATTTTATTATAAAAAGAATATTAACGAAATAATGATAATAATGATGATGATAATGACAACAATAATGATAATAATAATAATAATAATAATAATAATAATAATAATAATAATAATAATAATAATAATAATAATAATAATAATAATAATAACAATAATAAATAATATGATAAGCATGATAGCTTAACAGCCCTTGAATGCTGTCAACCAATGTATTTCAATATTCGTGAATAACTTCATCATAAATCTGTAACAAAAATCAATTCGCTTCTCTGTTTCCAAATGATGCCACTTCACATTTTTTTATGACAGGGATAACATAAAAACACAATTAAAAGAATAATTGAATGAATGAATGAACGAATGAATTAATTAATGAATAGAGGGATGAATGAACATTCTGTTCTTTGTTACTTACATAACAAAAATAAAACTAAAAAAGCATAAAAAGTTTAGATCAAACTTGGTACGTTAGAAAATCAAACATAATTCTCTGAATACTCAATTCTGATTGGCTGAAATCTCACTTATGATTTGCTTTATGCCTTATGTTTGATTGCATATTTTTAAGCAAAAGGGGCCTAGAGCGGGGAAATGAAAATTAATGCCTACAGTTACTCGGGTAACAAAAAACTCAAGGAACACCAACTTCTGCAGTTAAAATGTAGCGATCAGCGGCATCTGGAAATGGGGAAATGTTTCAATAAGGCAAAAGAGGAGGGGACACATTGCATGAAGGATGATGCAGTCAGCGTATCATTGAACGGAAAAGGATACATTGTATACTTAGCTTCTCATTACTACTTGACATGCAAGTGATCAAACAAATCATTAACTGCTCGAGCTGACATGATTTGAGTGGCCGTGATACACACTCAGCGAGAGCATGACGAGAGAT
Source organism: Diadema setosum (assembly GCF_964275005.1). NCBI lineage: Eukaryota > Metazoa > Echinodermata > Echinoidea > Diadematoida > Diadematidae > Diadema > Diadema setosum. The sequence continues at coordinate 40,303,239 of NC_092685.1, read as the reverse complement.
GGAGAAGCCCGCCACCACGCGACGAGGTCTCCCGTTCCCCGTTCGCATTCTTCCCGTGACATCCAATCGGTAGGCCTAAACCTCACAGTTTTCATTTCGATCCGACAGCACAACAACAATGAGGAGGTCACTGATGCATCCACAGGGAGGTGATGGGAGCTCGTCCCTCGGAACCTTGTCGTGATTCGTTCCCTTTACCTGGATATCAAATTTTGGCGAGCATTATCACTGGTCTTCCTTGCTGAATAAAATGCAATAAAATGAAACAAAACGTCAACTAGTTAGTCATAGAAATTCGCATGCACTAAAACAGAGTAAGGTGGAAAATAGATAATTTGATTTGAGAAACAAAGAAAGAAGAATTGGGTTAAATGTTTACAAGTCGAACCACTCATATTTTGGAAGTATTTGGAAGTTCCGATTTTTTGCTCTAATGGGGAAAGTTGTTAGTGCATTAACGTATAGGTCCGTGTAGTGCAGGGAGGTGGTCTCTCTTCCACCTCCCTGGTTTAATAGTGTGAGCTGTTGCGATTCAGTGGCGGGTTACGCACTGTCAATCGCAAGATTCCTGGTTCGAGTATCCCGCCTACGTTGGTCGTGCCCCTGTGATAGAGCACGTAAGGCGCTTTAATACCCTCTTTACCCAGTCCTTCGGAGCCGTAAGTCACGTGGATGCTTGCTTACACGAATTTGTCTGCTCCTACGCGGTCACGTATGGAAAAACGAAAAATGATAATTTCTTTACGGTACGTTTTTGAAAATTAAGTATGAGATCATATTATAGAAAAGGCATTGCGGCGAGAAAACCGGAAAAAAGAAAGATAGATGACTAGGCGACTTTTTTAGGTCACAAATGATTTGGCCCAAGTCTTGGGCAAGTTTCTGGTGGCAGCAACAACCTTTGCTTCTTGAAGGTATGCATGAAATTTGAATAGAATTTTGTAAACCGGCGACATAATTATACTAGATCCGGAGTCTACTATGGACATACTTCGAACCTTTGTTTCTCCTATTAAAGGAAAATGGAAATGCCTGAAATCCAGTGTGAAGATTTGGTTGTAGATTTGGATGTCGGACAAGGCTCGAGGACAGCCTCTGCTATGAAAGTATCTATTTATAAACTTTGAAATTTGAACATTAGGTCAGAAATCCAGCTTATTCCTGGTGGCGATTGACACATTCAAACTACATCGACACACACAAACACACTGTCACATCGCACCAACTTCAGAGATCACACCATTACAGACTGGAGAACAGTACGTCTAACCCTGTTTCAGGTATACAAACAAAGATATCACCCAGATGAAGACGATTACGTAATCAGGTGAGCCCCCTCCTTTTCTACTAGTACATGTGCATCAATTAAAACGCCTCAGCTGAGGATTGCGAAGGACGCCGAGATGAGAAAAGGAGAATGCACTGGCCACGATGCGATACTTCCCAGCCAAATGATCAATAACTATTGCGTAATATTAGGCAACTCTCCTTTTATCTGCTCCCTCTCTCGCTCTCCTTGCTCTGATCAGCTCTAGATCTGATCAGAACGGGCATCCTTCCGGCTCCTGCGATGGACCAACGACATTGGACCAGGTACGAATAGCATGTATCATCCGCATTCGACGAATGCGTCAACAGACTGTAATCATTGCTGAGAAAACAAAATGTTCCTAGGTGAGACAGGACATTATGAGCGCCTTTATTGTCATCACTGTAGAGTGCAACCTCTCAAAATGCCAACTACATTGCTTGCTATCGATGATGTCGAATATTTTGACAGAGTCGACCAGTCATAGATCGATTACAGTCATGGTCATGATGATACAGTAAGCGTCCATAACGTCACACACGGTGTCAGGTCTATGAGACATCTATACATGAGCATAATTATTATCACGGTCCATGACATCGTCCGGTCCACAGCTTGAAGTACATCGAATAATACCACGTTTCAGTGAACAGCTACTCTTAATTCTTTAGGAAAGTTGCGTAACAAGCAATCTCAGAAAGGGGTGTCTGTGGATTGTGCTCCTTGTCAACGCGGTATGTTTCATTGATAACAGTATAATACAGTCATGGAACGATTTTCATGCCATCAAATAACAACGCGGTTCCTTGGTTGAGGTTACTATACTGCGTTGATAGAATATTGAAGTTAAATGAAACAATACGCCACCCAGGGAATACTTTTTTTTAAACCAATGATAATTATTCAAAAGGAAAAGAGACCTATGGAGCCGGCTTCATTCTAGATAATTTGTGCTCAACGAAATTTTGAATTCCCGTAATTTCTTTTCTTTTCATTTAGACCCTCACTTTATTCTTGATCCGCACTTCGGAAAATATTTTGAACAAGTATCTATTATGAAATAATTCAACACGGGAAACGTAGCGTCCATTCAGAACTTTTTGAAAGTGATAAAACATAATCTTCTTCGAAGCGATTTCAGCAAGTAGATATTATTCAGATGTTTAGATTAGTAGGCCTATATTCTTTTCGATTAAGAAGTAAAAGTCAGAAACTTATTTTGATTTAAAAGTTTCACATAGTTATTTTCATTTAACAATGACGTACTGGATCACATCCACATTCACAAACTACATAGAGGAAGCGACGTAATCAATCATCCCATTATAAATACAGGTAACAGACTGATTCACACACGTTCGCTAAATGTCCTCGATCAAATGAGTCTAGAATTTTGCTTGTTCAACTTGTGAGAGATGTTTTTGAAGTTCCCTTAAAAAAGCGAACAAATACAATAAACAGATGACTATAATATAAGCAGTAAATAAGAAAGAATGAAATGAAAACAAAAGAAGGGAAAATACATGTCACAACAATAGTGACTGTAGATTATTCTTCCTTATAGTGACCGTAGATAGACAAAATAGCTGTATAAAAGAATGATAAACAATTACTTCTACCAACTCTTTAAATGATGAAAGAAATGGTAATGATAGCAGGCATGAAGTATAATGATAAATGAGGTAAAAAAAAAAGGAAGAAAAGATTAATCGAAAAGGAAAGGGGGCAGGGAAAAAAGCAGGGTAAAAGTTGCCGTTCTTGAAAAAAAAAAGTTGACAACACCTTCGTCGGAAAGCCGTTTGGTAGAGTCAAATAATGACGTGTATCCGATAAGGAAGGCTCATTAAAGTGGTGACGACACAAAGCGGGCAACAAAAGGCTGTTAGCTGAGCTTCGCGGATAATCCGGTTGCCAAACTCAAGATTAAAGTCTATTGTAACGCCTACTCCTCACCCCAATCCGAGCGTGGCTTTGATTGTCTTCTCCCCTTTTTATTCGTTTTTTTTTTTTTTTTTTTTTTTTTTTTTTTTTTTTTTGCTTACTGGTAATCTAAACGCAGACGTTAGTTCGATACGAAGTGGTGGCTCCTTTTCGAGTGTTTTTTTTTTCTTAATGTCTCCTTTCTTGCGCATTCAGTTTCAGAGTTCAAGTTGGCCAATATTTGTTGTATGAAAGTATCGATTCAGCTAGAAGGTGTTAACTAGAATCGCACTTACCACCAGTTGTAGACGTAGACAGGCCTGGGCACACATAATGATATGTTCACTGCAAGGTAAAAAACGAAAGAGAGTGGCGTCGCACCTTTCCCAATCCCAATCCTCAACCCCACTTCCCCCTGCCCCGCCCCTCTACCCATCCCCTCTATTATACCCTTGCGCTCTCATTCCAATCCAGAAATAAGTTAGTCTCATTAAAAAAGAGTAATATCTTACGAGTTCAACAGTACGAATTTGACTGAAATTAGATGAAAAGTAAGGAAGTATGAAATCATAAAATTTTGAAATTTTGATAATTTCTGCAAAACAGTTCTTGTACAGTGGAAATAAATATGCAAATGAGTGAACTGACCATGTCATAACCTCGCAATTTTCCATTGATCGTGTACAAAAAAAAAATGACGAAAATGCAATGTTTTTGTCATTTAAGTCTGAACATGATGTTATTCCTGATTGAATAACTTCAGAATAGTGATCATTTAGATATATCAGGATTTGAGCTCGGGCATAAGTACATTTGAATGAAATACTGGAAATTTCAAAATTTCATGTACAATCCATATGGCAAGTTGTGAGGGGATGGCATGCTCACTTTGCCATTTGCATATAGTACTCATATTGACCGTTCAAGAACTGTTTCCTAAAAAATTAGCGAAACTTCAAAATGTCATAACTTCCTTATTTTTCACCCAATTTCGATCAAACTTTTACCGTTGAACTCGTAATATTTTACTCTTTCTTATTAGACTAACTTATATTTGGACTGGACTATTTGTAATAAGGAAGAATCTAACCTTCAGGATTCAAGACAAGTCATCAATATCAATCAATTCAAATCTGCTCTGAAAACACAACTTTTTACAGTTTAAGCAAAATTGTAAAACATTGTATCATTACCATTCCAATTGTATGATTAATTATTCTGTAGAAGTTTTCCTTTTCTTAAGCTCATATTAGACATATTCATGAGCTGTAAGTGTTGTTGATTATTACTATCATCATAATTACATTCGTATTCTGCGTCTGTCAATTATGATCATCTCTCCTATTTTCTTCCCACTTTTTGGTCTCCTTATCCAAAACTGCACCTTGCTATTTCTGCCTCCCTCCCCCTCCGAGAAATCACCATCTCGTATTTCCTACATTAACAATTACTAATTTGTACGACTTAATCTAATTTTCCGTCAACAATGAGGAAAAGTGAGACACACTCCCTTCAAAATATTATGACAGTCAAAGTTCTCTGTAATCATCAAGCCAATTTGATATATGCCTCAAATGCAATATTGTACAGCGTTGTTTTGATGAAGTTCGTGAAAAAAAAGAAAAAAAAAAGAAGTAACTTCTGAAAGTCAGTCTTTGAAATGGTAATCTTGATTACGTGATTTCGTCACTCGAGAAGAATTGCGCATTTTGTGTCCTCAAAGGTTAGGATATTTCTTCTCCAAAAGACTCCAAAAGAAGTGTGGATTGAGTGAAAACAGCAACATTAGTAGAACACATCAGTGAAAGTTTGAGGAAAATCGGACAATCCATGCAAAAGTTATGAATTCTTAAAGTTTTTGGTGTTGGAACCGCTGGATGAGATGACTACTAGAGGTTATGGCTTCATGTGTGGACAACAATATAAGGAAATATAAAGGGAAATCCACAAAATTCATTTCTCATGAAAATTACACATTCCATCAACTTGATACTGACATAATATGTTAATGGTTGCAATTATTCCCTCTGCTTTCTGAAAGTGGTTAGTCAATTTGTATTTCATTATGCTTATAGAAAAGTGAATTTTTGTGGAATTCGCTTTACATTTTCTTTATATTGTTGTCCACACTGACGCCATAACCTCTAGTAGTCTCCTCATCCAGTGATTCCAACACAACTTTAAGAATTCATAACTTTTGCATCGATTGTCCGATTTTCCTCAAACTTTCACTGATGTGTTCTACTAATATTGCTGCATTCATTCAATCCACATCTCTCTTTAGGTTTTGGCTGCCTTTTACCAACTTTCTAAATTTGCCTTTTGATGTCCTCGGGTCTTCTGAATCTACGATTTGAACTGAAATATAAAAGGAACATTACATTTTTCTAGCCCCATGGTAGATAATCAATAAAGAGTTCAAAACTTGTTTGGTTTCATTTAGATTGACTTAATATTTTTAGCGACAATCAGCTGACTGGAGTTCGGCATTCATGTCAAACTTTATTTATCTATTATATCGGAATGTTACTTCAAAAGAAACTTAGTATTGTAAGAAAATAAAGCAACTAATGTGTTCAGCCAATTTCTGGTACAAGATCTTAATGTAAAAAAAAAACAGCAACAACAACAACAACAACAACAAAGAAGAAGAAAAACAGTTATTTCAGTCGAGGTAATTATTGAATAACTATACCAAATATGTCCTCTCATGACTTTGGACTCCATGTTCCCGTAAAAGCCCAGTCTTTCTGACGCCCGTAGCAATTTTGATTTTGCTAATTATAATGATTAACCATAAACTAATGCTTATCCAAGAAAGTTTGATATTTATCTATTACTGTTTATTGCAAAAATTTTATTGTTAAAACGCTGAACAGCTTCAACTTTACTCGTTGAAACCGAAAACGTGATATGAGGTGTCTAATATCCAAAACTACTTCGTGAGTTGCGATTGTTCCCCTTTTCAAACTTCTCAGAAGGGACAGTTCGCCGTTCGTTCGACCTTGTCCATTGAACAGTTAATGGCGCTTCGAACCGCGAGTTATTCACTGTGCTATAAAGCTGAGGCGCACAAGCACTGACACAAGGCACTGTGGGCATTGTAGCGTCAATGGGCCAAGGCACCCGACAAGGCATTGACCTTTTGGGTTACGTAATAAGGGATAGTGAGTGCACTGACCACTATCGGTGATGTAAACGCATGCAGCATCTCGGGCACCGCGAATCCTTTCCATCTTTAGTCGTGGGAGGTGTAAAATGATGTGATGTAATGTTTCATAATTAGCGTTTCCTCCGAGAGTGCATCGAGTTAAGTGTAAGTGATAATTTGACAGAGATAAGTTTGGTAGCAGATCAGTATTCACCATTACCCCCACCTCCCCTCCACACCCTGTATACCCTCCCCATTCCTACCATTATTTGATATGATATGGATCTTCTTTTGCTTTGATGCATAATGAATAAAGATGTTGTCAAATATAATTCTTCATAGTTGTATGATTGTCGTAGCATACCTCAACATTGATTTGTAAAACACAGATTATTCAATGATCCTGAAGAGCGAAGGATATATAAAACTCCTGGGATGATACGACTTGAATAAAAAGTCAGTTATTTAAAGGGATGGTACAGTATTGGTAGAGACGACAATTATTGGGCTTTTAACTTTTTGCGAGATACCAAGAAAACACATATGATATAATACAGAGCATACCATTTTAAGACGAATTCAAAGTTTATTTGATGAAAATCGGGTTTGGAATGACTGAAACATCCAAAAATAAAGTAAAACATATTTCTCAGCCATTTCCAAACCAATTTTCATCAAATAAAAGTTGAATTCCTCATAGAATTACATGCTCTTTCATATTTCATAAGATGTTCCTCATTGTCTCACCAAAAATGTTAGAAAGCTGAAATTAGGTCTCAACCAAAACATGATATGATACGATCCCTTTAACTCCACAATGCTGTATGATGCTCATAATATAAAATACAGCAATCTAAAGGCCAGATTTTCTTTTTGGGGGAGTGGCAGGTTAGCGGATTGTCATAGGTGATATAACCTATGAGAGTAAACATTTGTTTTTGGTGAATATATGAATTAACATGTTTTCACAAAGCATTATATCAATAGTTATCAGGCGCAATGCCCAGAAAAATAAACTGCAAGCAAATCATTATCTTTTTAATGAAACGAAAGATGAATACTAATCCATTTCATAAAACTAATTATAGTAGGGGTTAGATAATTTTACAATGATGAATTTTCTAGTGGTAATCACTAAATTATAAACCACGTGCGGTATTATTAATTGTATAACATTACAAAAAAGAAAGTCTAGGACAGTTGTGAGTTGATGATATCATGATTTCATTATTTGTTTTTGCTTGTGTGCCTGTGTAATGGTTGGACCAATGCCAATGTTTCCCGAATGCATGTGAAAATGTGAAATTTAAAGTTTTCATTCTTTCCCATGTGATTCTAACAATAAACAAACAACAAACTAATAGATAGATAAGTCCATAACAATGAACAGGAAACTTCTTTTCTAAACTTTTGCTTGGAACATCCTATCATTGTACCAATTAAAACCGATAAGAGGTGGGTGCATGGCCTCTCACATGCACCAACAGATAGGAATTGACAACATGAATGGGAAAATTCACTCTCTCATTCTAGCCAGACCTTCCTTACCAAACCTCTCGTGGCGTTCAGCACGAAGAAAGGTAGACTTTCATGAAAACATCAGGGTGTTATCTTTTGCAAATATATTATGTTCTCACAAGCGTAATCAATCGCGTTGCTCAGCTGAAGTTTTACTCTTCCTGGCACGAACTGAAATTCATGTTTTCTAAAATAACCTCAAACTGGAATTTGTAAGACAGTGATCCGATACTCATTTTTCGTGACTTTAACATCAAAACGGACGTATTAAGTGACGCTAAAAGCGAAGGATATTAGACTTTTGTCTCCTATAGGTTAAAGATATAACGTGTAAGATAGTACAATAATCTTTTCATATAACGGTGGACAAGTATCATACATTTCATTCATACCTCCCTGTTATTGATAACTAATGAAGTCTGTGGGAACTTTGCTTCAAATATCATCATCTTGTCATCATGAATTATTGGAGCCTCCGAATTTTACTGCATTTCCGGGTTGAGATTAGAAGGGATTGCTTAAACTAACCAAATCTTCACAAAGTCAAAAAAATTACAGAAACTTGCCCATTTGAGAGAGAAATAGACCTTGTGATCTTCCATTAAAAGCTAATTGCCAACGTAATGGATGTATTTCAAATATAGGTAATTGTGAAGCCATTGAAAACTCTGCAACCGAAATCGAAACAATAGTGTTATATAATCATGAACAATGAAGGGTGTATTAGATAGATGTTGTTGTTGCTGTTGTTGTTTTTGTTTCCCCCCATGCTATGAAAACTAGCAATGAATAATAAGAATCGCAATTTAAAAAAAAAAGAAAATTACCAGCCAGCCACAGAAATTTAGTGTCTGAGAATCAGTGGGTTAACTAAAATGCTAACATTTCACTCGGACGATGGTCCTGTCCTGTTGTTATTATATCCGTTGCCCGGATTATACGAGGCACGAAAACCAGCTAAAAGGCCGATATTTTGTCCGTTGTTGCTCTTGTTTTAGTGTTTCCTTTATTCTCTTTAAGGTGACGATATACAGGGCTTACACCATTATAAATGTCAGTACTGAATTTGAAAAGTTTCTTAACAACAACAAGCACTTTTTTTCAAACTTATGAAACAAAAAGCAGAGGAGACTCGACCTACTCAAATAATTGCAGATTGTAGAATTACGTAAGTGCATGTAATTGTGTGTTTGTGTGTGTGCGTGCGTGTATGTCTAGAGAGTCAGTCTAATGAACAATACGCTTAAGGGTCTTGCGTAATAATCGCCAAGCCGAATAAGAATTGACTTCACAAAGTGGAATGGAATCCCATTGAACGAAATGTAACTTCTTCACTGTATATCCATATATTCGATGCTATAGAACGCTCTAAACGTGCCTCTGCATTTCCTACTCGAAATAACCACAGACTGCTCCGCAATCAAGATACCTTCGGTCTTCACTTATTTCTAGTGTAAAATAGAAATATCAAACAGCTGATAAGAACACGATTCCAGCATACAGGTTGGCAGCCATTTTGATGAGTGGTTCGAAAGGACTTGTGACCTAAAACATTCGGATAAGGCTCTCCGTCACTTCAAGAGATTAAAAAAAATCGATGCATTCACAATGTTGCGATGTGTAAATGTTAGTCGTTATGACCTTTGTTTTTAACCAAAACAGACTATGGATAATTATGAAAAAAAAAAAATCTGCTCAAGATTATTTCCGCTTAAAGATATCTTTATGAGTATTTTGAAACTTGGAAAATATCAAGGGGGGGTATTTCGTTACATTTAATTTTGAGTACAAGTCTAAAAGTGCAGAAATGAAATTCAGAACTTGCTTCTTCTTTTTTATTTCTAATTATAGTCCATAATGGTGCGAAATATGCTCGTCGCTTTTCGTGAAAAATATACGTCAAAATCAAATAAGATTAATATCTTAAGTCCGAGGTTCATTAACGTTTTGCCATTCTGCTCATCTGAATGTACATGTACTCTATTCGTTAATATCAAATTAAAATAGGTGTAGGAGCGGCATGCCACTCAACTTCCAACTTCCTAATGGTGTAAACTCGCGACGAGTGACATCGCCACTTTATCTAGCTAACGTGGTTGCGTCCAATATTTTTCCTTTCTTTTAATGAAAGCAATTGAAATATCAAAAATGCCATAATATATATTTTCTTCGATTTCGTTGAAAGTGCTTCCCATTAAAAACTGGATATAGATTATTTTTCATTTTATTTCAGGAAGGCAACCTTGAGTTAAAGTAATGGTATAGTTTTGGTTAATGTGAGGATTCAGATCTTAACGTTTTACGAGATACGAGATACTTAGAAACCACTTTAGGAAATGATTAAGAGCATACAATTCTAGGAGGAATCCAAAGGTTATCTTATGAAAATCGGTTTTGAAAATGGCTGAGGTACCCCAAAACAAACTAAAACAAAGAGATCCAAATAAAAGGTGGGTTTCACCTATTGTTAGGATCGCTTTGTTTGGAATTTTTCAGCCATTTCAAAATCAATTTTTACCAAATACTTTGAAAGTGTCTTAAAATTATATGTTCTTTTATATTTCATAAGAGGTTTCTCATTACCTAAAAAAAAAAAAAAAAGTCTTCAAAAAACGTTGGAAACATGAAGCCCCATCTCAACCGAAACTGTACCATCCCTTTAAGCCGAGTGTTTGCCTCTTCATTTTTTTCTTTTTGAGAATTTCTTAATCGAGATCATTGCATGACATTATAGGACTATCGCACTTTCACTTTTTCTTCCTGCATGAGAAGCATACACGCAATTGCAATCACATGCACACATAACATATTTTGAATAAATAAATCTAACATATGTGTAAATAAAATGTATATACATTATACATAAGTTTATAATGTATCAGAGAGAGGAAGAGAGAGAGGGAGAGGATAAAGAATGTATGCGTGTATCATTTACGTGTGTATACGCGGTATATGTGTGTGTAGGGGAATGTTGGAGAGAATTTAATCTGCTTTCTACACATTAAGAATCTTTAAATTTCCATCCTTATCATCATCATTCTCTTTTTGGTTAAAACGCAATTATACCCTCATCTCATATCCTACCTGACCGGTCATTATTTTCAAGTCATGATAACCAAGAAGAACATTATCTGGATATGTTTTAAACTTTTTCTTTAGCAGAAAATCAATTTTCGTATTCATTTTTGTATGATAAAAGGAAAGTCAGTGAGATGATGGTATCATCAGATTACTCATTTGAATAATAATATAAAAATTATTCGAGAACTGTTTTACAAAAATTATCAAAACTTCACAAATCAATAGCTTCCTAATTTTTATCCCATTTCGATCATTTCACCGTTTTGCTTACTAAATATTACTATTTCTTTTTGGAAGTAGTCTTAACTGGTTCAGTGTTACCTTGAAGCGATAGGTCCACTTACCACCCTCTTTTGCTTCAAACAACTTCAAAATCTCCTATAGGCTCTCGCGAGGTTTCAAGGAGAGCTGTTGGTTCTTTGTCTGTTGGAAGGGCGCACTAAAACGATTTAGTGACATATTCGACTTACCCTAGATAAAATGCCGTTTTTGAAACCTGAAAGTTTGCTACAAGCTCTGGCCCGACAAAGCAACTAATGCATACATAATTATGTAATAACTGGATTCCAAGTGTTTGAAAAGAGTGAAGTATGGACCGGTGGAAAGGCTAACTTGTTACTGAATACTCGGGAGTATAATAGCATGTTCCATTGAAATTGATTGCATTGGAAAAGAGTTGTATCTTGTGAGCTTTCCAAAAAACGAAAGAAATAATTTATTGCATGGCGTGTTTGTGTTTATGTGTGCGCTTGCGTGTGTTTGTATGTACTTATGTGTGTGTGTGCGTGTGTGTGTGTGTGTGTGTGTGTGTGTGTGTGTGTGTTCTTTCTCAATGCTGAACTAAATACATTGTATCCATGTTCCCCTCGATCCTTCTAGTTTATGTGCACCTCATTGGGTTATATAATGTTACATAAAGGACGTGGACAAACGGCTTGTCTGAAGGCAGTGACCTTGATTTGCCTCACCAAAAATGGTCTCCGGCTCCAAGCCCGCTTTATCCGTGTCACGCTCCGCCGACATAAAATACCCAGCCCCGATTACGTAATAGTTTTTTACTTTTTCGCCAAATGGTCTTCGCCGAGAGAACAGGGTACACGAGTGCGACCTACAGCATGAATGGAGGGATAGCAGCGACTTGCGTAATGTTGCGCAACGGTGTTGTGGTAGGGGAACCTTATGTAAGACGACGTAATTATCGTCACACACACAAAATAATAAATGGCGAGGTCCCGGCAATCAGACTTTTGTCTCCAGCGATTATTATTTGTCTCAAGGTGAGATGCTGCAACACGTTCCAAAAACTTTTATACGCTGCAGTGAAAGGTCTTCCCAATACCCGAAACTATTTCTTGGGGTTTTACATGGTTGTAGTACATGTATACAGAAACCATGTGATGACACGCTACACTACAGCTACACGCATCAGACACACTCCGTTCATACCACACCAGGTCATCTCCCATCATCGGATCTATTGTCACTGAGAATGCATCTTCTAGCTACGTGGAGTCACTTTCACATTAAGTGGGACCACAGGAAATCATGACGAGCGAAGACAAAGGATCAAGATTTACATGTTCATGTCATTATTACCATTGGACTGACAGTGATCTCGCCACTGTATATTGATATGGCGCACAAAGATGCTGTTGGCAAAACCTGATACAGGGGAAACCCCTAGTCTGGCGCAGTATCAAATATCACATTACATTGGTAGAACTCTGTAGGCGTGTGGCGTCACAGACGCTGCAATCGCTACTCCCCTGTTCGCATTTCTTTACACGATAGAAACATCAACTTTGCAAATAGGACAATAATTATCGTCGGAGGATTACCTCTCATGCACCCCTTCCCCATTCGCCTAACCCGTCCTTTATCCCCCTCCATTCTATAGGCATGTGGGCAAAACCTCAAGGCGTTTTCATCCTTACGTCCTATTTCTCAGGAAATTGTTACGTAACACGAAACAAAAGCGATAAAGTTGAGGAAGGCGACATTCTACGTTTAAGTATCTATATCAGCATGTGCATTGTAGAGCAAAATGAAAATAAAGTAAACAAACACAAGTGAGCATAAAGAATGATATACGAGTCATGAACTTTCATAAGCAGATACAGGCATATCAAAATAAGGCCAATTTCCCATCATGATCAGATCAGCTTACAGACTATGGGACATGAAGGAGATAGCAAAAGGAAAAACTATGTACAATCATCCCATAATGACCCACTCTGGCAAGATTTCATATGAGCGAGAAATGACAAAATACGTCTATTTTGAAATAATATTTTACATTCCATTAAGCAGACCTTCACGTTGTAAGCTCCATGCCGAATGCTTCAAATCGTACGTAATCAACCTCTCGACAACCCCACAAATTGCCCGAGATTTGCGAATGGTTTGCTCGGGCAGACAAATCAGCTGTAGATTTGGGAAAAAACAAACAACAAACAAACAAAAAACGTCCGTGAGAACTTTAGCTCGGTGGCTGTTTAAACGATGTGAATGCATTTTCCGAAACTTTTTTTTTTGTATTGTTGTTGTCGTTTGTTTGTTTGTTTGTTTGTTTGTGGGTTTGTTTGTTTTTGTTTTTCGTTTTTTGTTTGTTTGTGGTTTTTTGTGTTTTTTTTTTTTTTTTTGCTTTCAACCAAATGTGCACTTACAACGCTTGTATGAAAAATTCGGCACTGCCAACCTGGTCGAATGTCCATAAAATCGGCATCGTAAGGACTAATCCCCTATTTACATCATGATGACACTTGAAATGACCGAACGCTGCAAAAAAAAAAAAATGTCAGTCAAGTGATGTGAATTCACAACACGGGGCTCGCATAATCTGGATGTGAATGTGTTGGGGCGGCAAGTACAAGTAGGCTTTTGTTGCCACAGACACAAAACGCCCTTGATGAACATTTATAAATAGGATTTAACGTACATTTAGGTAATGCGTTGAGAGCTGAAATTATATTTATCGAATCGTGAGAGTCTGAGCAGGGCCTGTCATATTGAAATGTAGACCATCTAAGAATACTTTCATATCTAATGTTTATCTCCGAAGAATTGTACACTCGTAATACAGTATCGTTTCTACGTCACCTAAAAGGGAGATGTCATTGGATTGCAGGCGCATATGAAACAACATCTGGGTCAGGTTCGGGAGTGCTAACCTCAACATGAATAAAAAATACATCCGATCCGAACTGTCAACTGAGTACACACTCTTTCTGGAAGCAGTTGATAGCATCTGGTAGGCATGTGTCGATAGTCTAAAAAGCTGGCATCGGCAAATGCGATAGGTGTTCTCACACTTATTGTAAACACGTTATTTACGATACATACATGTGATCATATGGGATTAAAAAAGATAAAGTTCCGACAAAAATAAATCATACTAAAGAGACACATAGTGATGTCGATGCTAGATCAGCAATGCGCCATAATTTTACAAAGCTTCTTCCCACATTATTGAGCAAACATAATTCAAACAGTAATATTTTAAGGCAATGAGCAAAGCGGAGTTACAGTATTTACATGCATTCACTGACGACATAAAGTTTCTGTAAACGCGCTGGTCCGATACGCAAAGTACATTATTGGAGGTATCCACGTTTTACATTTACAGAAAATGCGATTTTCACATCACAACAGCAACTAAAGTGATACATTACCAAGTTTGCAACTTGAGACAACTACATCAAACTTATACAGCGTAATATCAAACTACGGAGAGACACAGGCCACTTCAGCTCATTATAAATAAAACAAAAAAGAGAAGATAAAATATGCAGCATACATTGCAGTCTTTTACATACAATACAAATTTTCATATCAAAAACGTTCGCTCGCTCAAGTGCTAGGCATGGTAGGAAATTCCATGACAGGAACGAGTCACATTCGTGCTTCTGGCGCGCAGCTATTCGGGTATACACATTCAGGATGACATTCGCGTAAAAAGCAGTTTGCAGCAACTACCAGAATTTCAAGCGTGTCTACGAGATGCAACGATGATGAACGCAAAAATTGTACACAAGAGATTCCTCAGCAATTGTTGTTACCGTAGAGCTTCGCTCGGAGCCTCGCTGTCTCTTCCTTGAGCGCGGTGACTTCGATTTTCAGCCGGATGTTCTCCTGCTCAAGCAGGGCGGCCCTGATGGCAATCTGGTCCTCCTTGGCACGGCGCGCATCCCGCGATCTCTTTGCTGCTTCATTGTTTTTCCTCCGCCGTTCCCAATACGCATTGTCTTTCAAGTCCTCGGGCAATGCTTGTCGGCGCTTCTTACTCTTCTGCGGGTTGGCGGCGGCCACTGCGGCGGCCACGGCCCGCTTCTGGATCAGAGTGAGAGAGTCCTCGCCCTTCCCGTTACTCGATTTGCCAACAAGGGAAGGAATTTTCAGAACCGTGCCTTCCTCGCCGGCGACCAATGCTTGCTCTACACTCTCACCATTACTCAAATTGTCGCCGGAGTTGCTGTCTGCCGAGAAGGCATCGGACTCGCCCGACGCATGCCGCTCACGCAGGATCTTGTCTGCCTCCGTGGCGAGGGTCATCAAGTGGACTTCGGTGGTTGATGAGGTAGATTTCGCGTTCGTGGTCGCTGAAGAGGTAGATGCCGTGCTGGTGGTGGCGGTGCCAGCGCCCATCGCAGCAGCCGTCGAGCTGGCGGCGGTGGTGGATGACTGAGCGCTGATTGGTATCATAGGTACGCCAGTCACTGTGGGTGAGGCGAAGGCAAGAGGTACGGTTCCAGGAGCGCCTGCCACCTGGGCAAGAGCTATGGGAACAGAGTAGGCAGCAAGGCTGGGAGTCCCACTTTGCTGGGCCAAACCGGACAGCAAGTCGCGACTGGATGTATACAGTTTGAATGGTCGCATGGATTTCCCTTTGGAAGATTGCCGAAAGAGAGACAGCCCGCTGCCCGCATTCAGTGCTTTCCCATTCGCGTCAATGACGAACTGTTGATGATCAGGCGTTGCGCAAACCATAGAACCAAGTGCGTCGACCTGTGAAGTCACGTGATCACTGCTGTCGCTCGCATCATCAGAGCCCCGCGGTGCGTCGTCTGCTGCAGATTTTGCCTCGGGGTTGCTGCGCGAAGTTTCACCGCTTGAGGTCGCGCTACTCCCTTCCTCTTCTTCCACCGACGCACCCGCCTCGTTGCCGCTTCCGCTGGTTTCCCCAACCACCGCCATCTCCTCAATCTCCTCCTGTGGTATGGGGTCGCTGTCGGTGACCGTGGTGCTGCGCGAACCACCGCCCACTTTGTTGCCCCCTTGCTCCAGGTCGAGGGGCTCGACTTTGATGCGTTTCATGCTCAAGTCCAGCGTGCCATCGCCGTCGATGTCCTCCTCGCCATGGTATGCCTCGTAGCGGGGCACGCGTTCGATTTTCGTCGTGTGTGCACTCTTCCTCCTGGACGGCATCGTGTGTCACCGGCTACTTCCCCCGGAAGAAAAAAGGACGAACGCTGCACACGGCTGGCTGATAAAGTGCTCTGTGAGAAGTTTCGGAGGATGTCCTCGGTGCGGCCCTGTGTAGAAATGGATCAGCAAAACATCTCGAGTTAGTTTCAAGGGCAGTTCACAGGGGCTGTTCTAGTTTATTGTTGTTGTTCGTGAATTTTTTTTTTTTTGGGGGGGGGGGGGAGAGTTATCAAAATGGTAGGAATAGATTGATGTAGATCATTACTCCGCTCGTGTTTGCTCATTACATAAACAAGTAAGGTGCATGGTGTGCTCGTGTGTGCATGTGCGTGTTTGTGATGTGTGCTTCAGCTCTCTTTACGTATCATAAGTTTTGTTGTTGTTGTTGTTTGTCGATTTTTTTGCTACATTAGCTGTTCCAAACGCTGGAAGTATGAGACCTTAATGTCTAAACAAGATTACTACATTCCCTAATTTATTGATCTATTTCATTTAATCTATTTACATCGAGTAATCATTTGCTCATCTATTTCAACGGAGTTGAAAAGTTAACAAGAAATCCGGGGGGTCTCGCGCTCACCCGAGTATCTCAAGTTAACCTTCCATGCATTCTTGCAGACTCTTACTTGAGAACATCGTATGTACTGCAGTGTGTACTGCCAAGTACACTGTTCAATGTGTTTTGAAAATTTGACCCTGCAGTTTAAAAAAAGAAAAGAAAGAAGAATTAAATGTTAAAATGCAGTGCCAATTTGAACAATTTAGATCCTTGCCCCCTATAGGGATGCTAATTACCAAGTTTGGGGAAAATACATCGTGGGTTTTCAAGAAGATGAAAATATATAATTTAGGGCCCAATTTGGGCCACTCCCCGCCTCCCCCCCCCCCCCCGGGCTCAAAGGGGCACCCCTGGATCCACCATGAACAAACTTGAAACTACAGTCATCAATGTCTTAACTCAAAGTATAAAATCAGCTCTAGTCACTTCTGGTTCTTGAGAAGAATTTGAAATGTTCCGTTTTTGCTGTTTATCTGTTTTTTGGTGGGGAGGTAACCTCTGGGGACCCCCAGGGAAAGCATGATGCCCATTTGAACAAACCTATCCCCCTAGCCTATACTAGGGATGCTACCTGCCAAGTTTAGTGAAAATCTATCATGAGGTTTTTCAAGGAGAAGATGAAAATACACAATTAGGCCCCCATTTGAACCCCTCCGACCCCCCCCCCCCCCCCTCTCGGGCGCCGAGGGGGGGGGGGGGGGGATTGGGGAAGGCACCCCTGGATCCGCCATTATTAACAAACTTGAAACTATACAGTCGTCAATGTTCTATAACTCATAGTATTAACTTAGCTCTATCACTTCTGGTTCTAAAGAAGAATATTTTTAAATATTCATGTGTTTTGTTTTGTTTTGTTTTTCGTTTTTGTTTTTTGTTTTTTGTTGTTGTTGTTGTTTTTTTGTTTTTTTTTTTTTGGGGGGGGGGCATGGTGCCCATTTGAACAAATTGAGATCTTATCCCCTAGGGATGTTACCTGCCAAGTTTGGTGAAAATCCGTCATGGAGTTTTCAAGAAGATGAAATGTAAAAAGTTGACGTACGACGGACGACGGACGGACACCGGACGATGAGTGATCGCAATAGCTCAGTAAGTTGAGCCTCCGACTCAGGTGAGCTAACAAAGTCAACAAAGTTATAACTCCCACTGAGCCTTAATAAGATAGAATCGATGTACAATCTGTTTTCATAATGTACATTAACATTACAGACAATAACGAATATTATATCACATTCATTTTTATCACATTATTTTTTCAGAAAATGGGTTCATCAAATTCTGGATCCAAAAAGCGCTGAGCTGACATTTTTATACCTTCATGTCTGTTAAGACGTGATAATGATAAAATACAGCTCTAGAGAGTGATGTTCATGACTGACATAATCACGGCAGAAATAGCGTGAACCAACGAATGCATTTGACATCTGCTGTATTGTGAGTTTTCACTGGTCTCTTTCCAGCGGCACTGGCGTCCATACTTAATAAAGACTCGCGTTCACTTCCATTCGCAATTAGAGAATGTAAGTGTCTTACACCATTCATACTCCCCTTCCCCAATCCACTTAATATTTTCTTTCCAGTGCGTTGCATGCAAATGACATGTTGTAAATGCGATCAACCTCCCCGATTCACCACGTGTGTGTACCCATCTATGGAAAAGAGCACATAATTTCCCCAATTCACGGTCTCGACGCCAACAGATGGCGCTCTTTCAATTCCTTTCACAACGTCGCTACCACCTGCGTTTTTCTGGGGTTCGTTGCACGGGCGGCAGTAACGTATGGAGAGGAGAGCTGAGGCGAAACGATGTTCACCCAGTGACACGTCATGCTCCCACTCAATAAGTGCACACATTCATCATAGAAACTCGCGATCCACTGCAAAGTAATCAACATTTCTCTCTCTCTCTCTTTGAGCGAGTGCGGGGATTTTGGGCGTCTTTACTTTTTTTTTATCAAGAACATTCCCTATCATTCACGCCTACACATACCCTTCATTATTACAAACTACGCTGAATAAGCTGCTTGATAAAAACAACAAACGATAGCATAGACAAACACATAAAAAAAACTGCAAAACAAAGCGTGCGTAATTTGAAATATAAGACTAGAATAGAATCGAACGAATTAAAAGACTTCATATACTTGCTCATGTGTAACTGAGGCCTATTGATGTGTCTATGCATCCGTTTCAGGTAGGTTTTTTTTTTTTTTTTTTTAAAGATCACATTCATTCAGTATTCAAACGTTTTAGGTTCGTTCAAAAGTTCGTGAATTTATGTTCGAGGGAAATTGACCTTAGTTCCATGTGAAGGCAGAAAGAAGAATACATGTAAGCCTTCATGATTGTGTATACATCAGTGAAGTTGAATGAAAATCACACAATCTAATTAAGAAGTTATGATTTTTTTTAAAGTCATGGTCGTCATCAATGGAAAAGAGACCACTTTTTTAATGTCACTGTGGGGAGGCGATTTTAAAGGAATTCCGCAAAAGAAATTTTCTGTTTTGATGAAAACTACACATTAACTCTTCGACTTACATTATTCCTGTGCCTTCTTCGAGATGTGTAGGTCACAAATGCTCATTCGATATGCTATATAGAAAAATGAGAATATGTTGTGGAACGTCCAATTGGCGTAACAATATTTGGCCAGTGACCACTGCATACGACTTGTTCTTTAAACAGTATCCCAATGCATGTAATGGTTTTCGACTTCTCGTACTTGCATAGTTTTTCTTATGAGGAACTAAGAATTTCACTCTGGCGACTGGTTGTATGCCTCCGAGAAATTGGCATTGTTCTTCAAGCAGGTCTACAGTACATCTATAGCCACTGTGAGACAAGTTTCACATTCATGAGCAATTGGCAAGTAATAATTATCTGGAAGTTATACAAGTTTCATGGTAATACTGCCACAGCCACTTCCAAAACATGGAAAATGACATGTTAGCACCTGAACCTGACCTTTGACCCAACGCCCAAATCTTACCCTACAAAATTATTGTGCGTTAATGCATGTATATAGGCCAAGTTTGATAAAGTGGATGCACTACATTGTCATTTCCAATTAAGATATGGAGAAAATACGGAGTGTGCTTTTAGCACCAAATTGTGTAATTTTTTAGCATTCTAACATCACCTTTGACCCTTGACCCCATGACCCAAAACTTCCAAAGAGAATCATCAGTTCATGCATAGGTACTAAGTTTCTGAAGATAACTTGAGCCATTTTGGATAGAATATTATAAGAGAGGAGAGGAATTGGTAACAAATATCTCCAATCTTTCACTTATTAGAATCTTGTCCAGGTAAGAAGAACTTCTCTTAAACCCAATGAAATTCGGCTAGAGTATGGTGTCTAATGTTTAGGTATACAACCATTTTAGTCAATAATGTTTGTTCAAAGCTTCAACAATAATCAGTAATACTGGTTATTGTTGAAACATACTATGTTCTCACATGCCATAGAGTTGATTTCATGAATTTTGAAAATCAAACAAATCTGAAGTGTATGTATTGCTTTCCTCGAGAATTAGAGAATACGCAGTTCAACACTTACGTCCGTTCAAACAAGGAGAACTGAGACGCGATAAAGTACTGGAAGATGTCAAGAGGTGAATAATTATACAAATGACTATAGTATAAGGAATCTACATTTTATTGATTACATGGGACATTATTCAGATAAGATTCCTAGATATTTATCAGGAAAATGAGGAACACAGCAACCATCATGAATTGTGATTCGACTCATTTTCGCAGCGATTATGTTTGTTTCCACGTATTTTGTTTTCATGTCTAACAGATTTAGACAGGCCGTTATTATAATGTGGTTTGTTCATAACATGTCTACCAGTTGATGAATGACTGTACCAGTTACAAACTGTCTTCATATGTCTAAGTGATATAAAAGACCTATTATCAGTTGGCTTTCATATCTGAATAAATCACAAAGGCTTGTAATTACATCTCTATGACGGACATACTCGGCTTTGCCTCCACTTTGCAGAGACGGGGGACTTGTTATTTTCCATTGTCTGTTTCGCTGTTCTATAACCGTGATAACGCAAACTCTAGGCTCTAAATGAACGTTATATTTGGTCCTTTTATAGGAAACCAAAACCCAAAGTGAAATGTGAATTGAGTGAAAGCAGAAACATTATTAGAACATATCAGTGAAAGTTTGAGGAAAATCGGACAATCGATGCAAAAGTAATAAATTTTTGGTAATGGAACCGCTGGATGTGTGGACAACAATACAAAGAAAATAAGTGAATGTATTAAAACAAACAAAATTAATTATAATTTCTTATATAGGGTAAGCAACATGCTCCTTCGCGATAACAGCGAGATAGATATTGCGATTCATTTTTAATCACAATAAAATTCAACCGATCCGGGGTGAATAGTATAGGGCCTATATGCTTATAACAAATCCGCGCTAATATACCCATGTATGCCGCTGACAATGTATCCTTATGTTGACTATATACTTATGCAGCTCTCGATTCTAATTCATGATGCAATATTCTTTTTATTCTTCTTTTTTCACTTAAGATGTTGATTGAGGATCCCGAGACATGTACCAATGTGTATGGTTGACTTTTGATACGGAGGACCCGAGTTCGACTCCCGTCATGCATGCAGGGTACGTCCTTCACTGGACAAGATATTATTTTGTACCCAGGATGTATACCACTCTAAATTCGTTGGATTAAAAAGTAATCTAATAGACCATGAGGAGGGACAAATCCAAATAAGTTTATTAATTTCAAATCTAATGGATTTAATTTCTAAATCAATTAGACTAAAAATTGCAATCTTATGTGGATTTGTCCCTCCTCATGGTCTTATCAGATTACTTTTTAATCCAACGAATTTAGAGTGTTATACCTCTTGATCAAGATTTGGTATCTATTATGGCAATACAGGTGTAATAGGGCTTTCTGGAAGAATAGCGCTAACACTGAAGAGGCTGTGCTGACTAAATAAGACCTCACACCTGCCATAAGTCTGGACCATAGACCTTTGCGCCTTCTCTTCCTGCACGATAACGGAGTAGACTAGAAAGAGCTGTGGAAGTGCCGTGACCTCAATGGCAAGCTGTTGGCCTCAGCTCAGCCTCCTCACCTTGGCAGAGGGAAAGATTCACGCTTGCTTGACAGAGCGCACAGCCACGGCCAAAAATTCTGCCAATATAAACCGACTGTACTTCATGACCAGGAGGTTGAGGTGTTCATGATGATATCATAATTATGTAGTACAGCGATTTTGGACACACACACACACACACACATACACACACACACACACACACACACACACACACACACACACACAATATGGTTTCATATCCGCAATTAGATAAACTGTTGAGGTGGTCACCGTAGTTGTCAGGATGTCACAAAAGGAAAACATGGCAATGGAAAAGATGTGTATAGTGCCGACCGCCGTGCATGGAGTCAAATTGTCCAAGTTGCGTAATTCAACACATGAGAAATTAGATCGACCGTCAGGAAATGAAGGAAATGTATTTGAAGCACAAGCAAAAACAGTGCGGAAGGAAGCCATGTACATGACAGACATATAGGCCTATAAGATATCAATTATACAGTGTAGAAATCATGAACACAAACGCTGACATCGGTTAGCAGAAGAAGTTTAACTTTTAAGTTTCAAACACAAATTAGTCGAAACATCTTACTTTATTCTGAGATCATTCTGATCACAATTACTGAATCTATTTACAAAAGTAGCAGACTTCGACGTTCATTAACTTAAAAAAAACCGGACACTCCCGAATCATTATGTACTTATCTAACGATCACAGCGTGATCGAGTGCATCCATGCACGCGATTTCACTAATTGTGCTATCACCCAATTTAGTAGCCTGTCTCTGCTTTGGTTCGACATTAATCATCCCAAGCACGTTATAATCATACTGATATTTTTCACTTTTTTAACATCTTTTACTATACTTAAGTATACTATTGATGTGACGTGCAGTTTACAAAGGCCCTTCCTATGAACATTTGCTTTATTAATAAATCAACCAACTGATTAATAAACAAATAAATTATCTATTTATTCATTCATTGTTTTATCCATTTATGTATTCACTACTTGTTTTATTTATTATTTTATTTGTACATTCATTCATTCAGTCAGTTAGTCATTCAGTCATATACTTCCTACATTCCCTTTATGACAGGTTTGTCAGAGGCCTGCTTTAACTAACAAGCAATGTTAAAGGCGACGGGGGAGGGGGTACTTCACCCCCACCTCTTCCGGAATTTAGGGCTGCAGAGTCCACCCTTTCATAAATATTTTCTCCTCTGTTTCTCGCATACGTATTTTGATGTACCAATTTTGTATAATGGACGGACGTAATGTATAATGTAATACACGTTGTAAAAGTGACAGATATGATAATTTTAGAATTTACACTTTTGCCATCAGTGTGCTTGTTTCCATCAGTGTGCTTGTTTCCATAATAGTTTGGACTGTAGATAAGATGAAGCATTTGGATATCAAAAACTATCAAACACAAACAGGGAACAATATGTAAAAAATGTATATGGAAAACAAAGAAATATTTCAGAATTAGAATTAAAAAAAAAAAGTCGGGAGAAATATATTTTCTTTTATTATAAATGACGGATATTAACCCATAGTGATACAACCCCGTTCCATTCTTTGAACACTTTCAGACCACAAAAATTATAATCTTTCGAGATATTGCAAAATACGCTGAATTCGCCTATCATACCTAAAAAGAAAACAAAATGTAAAACTTCACTGAAAAAAAAACACTTCGTAACATTGTTCTTCATTAAACAAGCAATACATCCACAATCATATGCCAATAATTTTCGTGCATGCCGCAGAGCCAATTGTTTGCTCCAGCCACAAAAACTGCACGAAATACCCAGGCCTATAATCAACCTTTATGCTATCTGTATGGTGCGAATGAGATAGAAATGAATAAGTATAAGAAACCCACTGACTACTAAATACAATTCTTATTAAAAACGCAAATAAATACATGGTGATAAGCCATCAGGAGTAGACTATAGGACGCAATAGAGAAGCGGTAAAGTACACTGGAAGCATGATCCTTTGTATGATGGTGTGGCTATAACTTTTATGACATATTTTGACATCAGTGTATGGACAGGAAGGTGTCTTGCCACCTCTCCCGTATGTGTATATGTGTGTGTGGTTGTAAAAGTATGTTTTTGTGTGTGGATGCGGGGAAAAACTTAAAAAAATAAACAACAACTTTTGGTGACTCAACTAAGTCCAGATAAACAAGGACATGCAAAATATAAGAGAGTGTAAAGTCTGTAGAAAACACTCGCCCATTGTTATTAGTATTCTTCATGATGCACTGATTTTGAGTGCTTGTCATTAACAATCTTTCCTTATTTCTGCCCTAAATCGTTTTCGTTTGTCTGTCTGTTTGTTTCGGGTTATTTTTAATTTCATGAGCTCTGAATGCGTTCGCAAAATTGACAGTTGTAACTTCGTGTGTGTGTGTGTGTGTGTTTCTGTCTTGCTATTCTTTCTGTCAACGAAAACCTCGTAGTATAGGCCCCATGCAAAGTCTGTATAATACAGGGTCTTTGGGATTTCTTTAAGAGACCTGGGGATATTTCACAAAGGAATTCAATGAATGACGAAACAAAAAGTTGAGTAAACTTTGCTAAAGAAATTTAGAGTGAATTTTGCAAGGCTGATAGAATTGAAGAGGGAATTATACTCTAAAGTCGATCTTAAAAGTTTTAGGATCGGCATAACATATTCATTGTAAAACACACCTTTGATCTTAAAAAAAAAAAGTGAATCCTGAATATTTTGCAATAATATTTACAACCAACATCGCACAAAAGGCAGTAATAGGCCCTATTCCGATTTCAATGTATATGACCATTCGATTCGGCTCGTTGTTACAACATTCAGTGGTATATTGGTTCATTAACTTAATCTATCTACACGTACTACATCGAAAATCGATTTTACAGAAAAAAAAATATATACATATTATGATATATATATATATATATATATATATATATATATGATATTGGGTTGATAATTCGGCAGCTCCGACCCCTACTCTTTTCGAGAAGCCATTACGGGACTATTTACAACACTTCGACAATTTGATGCAAAGGGGACATTTTCATGTCAAAAGGGGAGATCTTAACGAACAGTACAGATTTATATACATGTAAATAGGGGACTTTTGAGCAAATGACACGATATCCTCTCAGTTGCTGCTTGATTGTTTGGTCGTCAAGACAAGGATCACAGTCTGGTGATGACGCGGGAAACTTTACAATTCTAGCACTTTCTTGAATAATTATGTCATGTTCTCCACTGAAACTTTCTAGCACTGCCATTATGTTGGTCTGATTGTAGTCTATAGATACTATACTTGTACCAAAGAAAAAGTGGCATTGAACTCTCATGGATATATTGAACTTTCCTAATTGAGACGAGACTAAACATATCATATATCTGACCAACTACTCAAAATATGAACCGAATATTGTAATAATTCATATCTTTCCGAATGATTTTCTTATACATGAAGTTTTGTTTTTTTTAACAAATTGCTGTGTTTGTTGTGTTTGTATTACAGTATTCTGTTTCGATGTTGATGAAAACTATTCAGGTGTTATACCTATGAAAAGTTCCATGATCAATTATTGCTCACCTACATACTTCAATTCAGCGTCATGGCATGACACTTGTTATTATTTCATGTAAAGACTACACCTATAGCATAAAACACGCAACCTTGGTAATCATAGTCTAACGAGAGAAACAAAATTTCCCAGTGTTCAGAATTGGCAACATTCCATTTGGCTGGGACTCTACTGGTATACTGAAAGTTGTTGTGAGGTTTTTTTGTTTTTTGTTTTTTAGTTAAAAAAAAAATTTGTTTCTAAGAAGGAAGACAACACAAAATTGATGAAAATATATATTGTCTGAAAATATCAAAAAGGGGAAATTGCGCGTTTGTTGGCAGAATAACAAAATGTGTTTGTTTCTTCACTGTTTAATGAAGCATATTTTGCAGACATGAAGAGAGCTCGAAGAGAGAGATAAAAATCAGTTGGCTCTGAAGACCGACAAAATCACGATTTATTTTATCATATTTTCAATGATAAAAATGCCATCAAGAATTCTCTTCCGTCAGGGTGTCGAGTTGAACTCAATTCATTAAAAAGAAGAAAGACGGCACGAAATCTTGGACACCACAGCATCATTCGTAGATCGACTTAATTACGATATATTTCATATGTTATTCTCGATAATAAAATGCCACCCAAAAAAAAAAAAAAATATATATATATATATATATGTATATATATATATATATCTTCCGTGTCGACGTGTACCAAATTCATTGAAAAAAAAAATCCCAAATTCCAAAGTACAGACACAAACAGTGATCATTGGGAATATCTTGACGGCGAAACCTGGACAAAACAGCATCATTCGTATAGCCCTATATACTCCAATAAGTCAGACGTTGCACATAACAAGCTGCACACGCAGACATTACGATCAACGAGGAGAGTTTTTAGGACGAAAGACAGATATTAAACAGCGAGATGTTACGCTGGTATATCGTTGGAGGACAGGACAAAAGTGAACAGACACACAACAGCGAGAGAATAATCGGATAAAAGTAAAATCAACGTTCACACACCGCAATGACAATTAACCAGAACTTTTCGCCAGACGACTTACAACAAATTCACAAACTATGCTGATGCAAAACATTCTTCGGTTTTGAACTCTGAATATAACGTGGTAGATTATTCCTTGACTTCATGTTAATTAGGTCCAGCTTTGCCTTTGCTGTTTTATTCTCCATCACACTTCATTTTTAAGCGTTATCTGTTCGATGAGATACCACCACGGCTAGTATCAAGGTCACCTGCAAACATACTTCATGACAGCAGCTTGAAATTGGAGGTATTATTTCATATAATACGCAAACAAATTAAATACTGCCACTATTAGCAATGGTACTAGTATTACGCAATAAACACATCTTCATTGGCAAAGAAATTATAATATGAATTGTGTAAGAGCATTGAAACACCGCCTACTTCTCTGTGTCGCAATGGGCATGTATTTGCACATCGCCTTGTGTTTCCCCGCCAAAATAAAAGAAAAAAAAATTGTGAACTTCATTCGACAAAGGGCCGACGAGCGACGCTCCGTCCCCGACAAAATGGACGAATCGTGAATGAGTAATTTCAACGATTCGCTCGGCTCTGTGCTGCAGCTACTCGTTGTGTGTTGCGCCTTACGCCACACACACAATGCGCCAAGGCATTGCTGGCACCGCCTGAGCGCGAGCTGGCTAACGGTACCGTCTTATTGCACAATGTTACGTAACCCTTAAGAACCTTCATTGACCACTTGACCACCAATAGAATTAAAGCTCAGGAACTTGCAGTGAAGTTCGCGCGGGAATTTTGTCCAAACTCCTGAAAGTTGCAATTTTACGAAGGTTTTAAGGCGACACACCCTTACGTAACAATCTGGGTTAAAATATGACTCGAGTGTGTACACACGTATAACACGCTGTGTGTGTATCGTGCATACGAATATTATCCCTTACCTCGCGCAGAACAAAAAGTCTCCCCGCGAGAGCGTTCAACGTTGATGGTTGCTAAATCTCTCTCTGATGCACATTTAGCGCGAGACAACTCTTGGAAAAAGAATTTATCCGTGCATTAAGCTCCTCAGGGCAAGCAAACGGGTGCGATCGACACTCAGCTAGGTTTTGACTCTCTTTATCTGGAAGACCGTCCAACAAACCGCATGCAAGTTAGCCCTTGACACCGTGTCTGAACAACGAGTCTTTTCCTATCCGATGACCTGAACGTGAACTAGACTGTATACAAGGCCTGCGCAGGGCCTTGAGCTTGACGTGCGGCCAATCGCAGGCGGTGTTTAAGCCACAAGAGACTGGGAGCCGCAAATAACGGGCCAATTTATTGGCCATACCAGAGTGATTGCGTAATGCATTTCAGGACAACGATCTGGGGTGACCTAAGGACACGCCGAGTCTGGCTGGCTATAATGGTTGCGTTGTAATACGTAACACATATGTCTTGTTGCCTGCCTGCCTGTATATTTTTGTCTGCGTGAATAAGGCACCGCCTTAGCGTACTCATCATGGAGCGTCTAATGCAGACGATCATTTCATTACGATTACGCATCGCTATTTCATGAGTAATGGCGTTGGTGATTAATGTTCATTCCTGAAACTATACTAACCATGATGGCAAGTACAAGTTCACCAGAGAGCGGCATGAAGATTTAAATATTATAACAATAATTCAGTTAGGCCTATAAGTTGCCAATGCTTGATATGTTTGTGACTAACATTTGGCGAACATACCATCGTATATCGACAACGTATAGTTTTGTTTTGATTTTATCGTAATGTTGGTAATTGGATCATACACTGCACTCTCCATGGTTGGCTCTGAGATTTTTAGGTGGATTTGACATTCGTAATCATAAGTCTGTAAGTAGCTCATATTGCTAAATATTTACGGACATTTTATGTAAACACATGAATATAGGTTTTTTTTTTCTCCCGCTCTTTCTCTTTTACACTACGCAGGACTATATGTGTATATATATATATATATATACATGTATATATATATATGCACCTATGATCATGGTTGCCATACGTGAATCACGCAGACACGTTCAAATTATGTTTTGATCGATAGACTCATCAAATGAGATATTCACACGAAGTTCCTTAACTAAATTGCAGTGGGAGATAATCATATATTCGAACTGATTACATACGAAACTGTGAATCTCCTCGCCACCGTTATGATATACAACTCGGCTTTGTTTGTGAACGGCTCCATGTCATTATGATAATTAGGTCAAGTTTGGGCGAGTGCTGGTCCGCGCTTCAGTCGTACTTAGTCTGTCTTCGCAGACCTTAGTGTGTGGTATCGGAATATTATTGATCCCTTTCCCTTTGATAATTCCAGGTACAATTTGTAATCATCAAAGTTTCACTGCACAAGAAAGATACAGTCAGGGTCGGTTTATTTTAGCAAGTTTTATATTTTATGATTTATTTATCTAAATTTCTGGTACACTGATATGACACGAACAAAATGAACGTGAGGATCTGCTTGTAAAATTTTGTATAGAAGCGTGATCCAGATATGATGCAAGTTCGCCCCAGAAGTAGATCGGGAAAAGAGATCGTTGTACGTGGATGATGACAGCCAACGCTGCACGCTCGGCAGCTGCACTTACGTGGACTTCCATATTGTGTGGGATGTCGAGCTGCTAAGCATAGAAACAAACGCCAGCGGTGAAAATCCTATTGTGTACATAACGATGCTGATCACCACAGCAATAAGCTTAGTCGTGAATCTAGGGGTATCTATAGAAGCAAGTTGTACTCTTTGAAAGTGATCAATATTGGGGAGAAAATTAGGAAATGATGATTGCCTGTAGCTGTTTAAAAATAACGCATCGATTCTTGGATATATTATTTTGTTGCTTAGTCCTAAATTGGGGGGGGGGGGGATGTACATGTGATTATTAAAAGTAAAAGAACATAATGTGCCGAAGTTCCACAACTCCTCCCCCTTCAATGTTTCTCACCTTTCTCTATACATAATTATCTCTTGTTCTCATATTATATACCCATACCTCTATATCTACCACTGAAAAGTCCCATCATCTCGAAATTTTACATTAGTGCCTGTTTGCTACCTGTATTCTGGACAATGTTTTGATTCCATTCTCTCAATACCCAAATTTCCTTTGTCATTTTTTCGCGCCGTCCAGAGTACACGTCATTTTTTGCTAGACAAAGAGCTATACAGGCGGATACACGCCACTGCGTATATGAGCTGATGTAGTAGGGCCCATGCAAACGGGTGGAGGAAGCAGTGAACAACAAACAGTCTATTCTGAAATTCGAAGCAAAGGAGCAAGGGGGGGGGGGGATATCCGAGAATAATAAAATCTTGATAAGAGGAGAAGGAAGGTTGTAATTACCTATAACTACATGTATTTGAACCGAAATCGAAAAGAAAAGGGGGGAAAAGAAATCATGGACTTTGAAGACAGTTACTGCAGAATTTTTGCACAGGGTATGCTGAATATTGATAAAAGATGATTGTTGATAGCTCTGTGCTCTAACGATCGCTGCCAATCATGACACAAACGTGCACATCAGTTGAAGAAATTACGCTAAACATGACGAAAATAGTAACAAGGAACATTTTTAGAAAAGAGGATGAAAAGTGAGAAAGAAATTGGGAGAGAGAGAGGAGTGAGGAGTTTGTTAGGATCACCAAGAAGTCGTGGGGGTGGCTCGTAGACGAGGGTCACAAACAGGGTCTGAATGGTTTCGGATTTTGGGTGCATAAATACCTTTGGGGTCAGGGTCAGGCCGCTTGAGGACAAACCAGCACCAAGAAGGAGAGAGAGGGGGAGAGATAGAGAGAAGGAGAGAGAGGAGGAGACGAGGAAAATAAGTAAATGCACCATTACACTGAGAAGGAATTGAACGTGAGCTGGAATAACGGAATGGAATTCATCGCGGGTTAGGCTTCGAGGCTTCGATTGATCTCAATGTGCAATGCGTGTGTTATATAAGTACGTTTTGAAGTTTAGGCCAAGAGTGTAATTGCGTTCTCTGTATATGACCGGATGTGTGCCAACAGTACACATTCAGAGCATTACTTCAGTATATCACGGAGTTACTCCATGATTATTCCATGTACGTGCAATAATGTCACTTGTGATTACAACGTAGATACAGTCTTGAATGCGTGTCTGCGTGACATTCAACACGACAACATCTTTAAACACACCCATTTGCACGGATTTGCGACATTGAATTCAAATTAGTAGAAGATGAATAGAGATTTGCAAAGGCAACATCCAATACAATAGTACAAAAAGTGTATCAGAAAAATATGTCTAAACTGTATATAACGTTCGTGTGCCTATATAGGGAGCAATTTTCAAGCTATGATGAAAGCAATGTTATACCTGACACCTGACTTCCTGTTTGTTTTACGACAAAAGGAAGAACAATGGCAGATTGACAATTCTATCGTGGTCACATACAGTCACACGAAGCTGCAAGAAAAGTTACATGGTGCATACATGTTGTAATCGATGTTATTGCTTATCCACTATTAAAGGTCTAACTAAAATTATTGTCAGATACTATAGTCCTATATTTCGTACGCCCCGTTTTAGACCCTTAAAATAAACCAGTCTTTGACGAATGCAATTATATTTCATAACTATTATGTGATGTTATATTATAAATAATACATTATATTATATTATATTATATAACATTACATTACATTATATTACATTATATTATACTATATTATATTATATTACATTATATTATATTATATTATATTATATTATATTATATTATAGTATTTTATATTATATTATATTATATTATATTATATTATATTATATTATATTATATTATATTATATTATATTATATTATATTATATTATATTATATTATAGTATTTTATATTATATTATATTATATTATATTATATTATATTATATTATATTATATAGATGATAATACTAGTGAGTATAATTTATGCTTGGGATAATTTATAGGAATTCTTAGGCTCGTGGATGAGTAAAGTTGTAACAGGTAATCTGTATAATATAATTTTTAATATATGATAATGATCATTAGGAATCTGACAGGATGTCTTCAATTGTAAACTGTAATGCCATGGTATGTCATGAACGTTTCCAAGTGAATGTCAGCTGGGGCAAAGGGTTCAATTAATAATGGAGTACCCGATTATAAGAAGTCCCCGAGTAGAAATTTGGCTATCATCTTTGGAGACTCCATAATGTTTGCAAAGTACTGCAAATAGTGTAGACAGTAATTCAAATGACTGTTTTACATTTGACGCTATCTGG
Organism: Diadema setosum; assembly: GCF_964275005.1. Classification (NCBI taxonomy): domain Eukaryota; kingdom Metazoa; phylum Echinodermata; class Echinoidea; order Diadematoida; family Diadematidae; genus Diadema; species Diadema setosum. Next base: position 40,271,269 of record NC_092685.1, on the reverse strand, counting down.
TGTATTGTTGTTGTTGTTGTTGTTTTATTCTTTTTCTCAAAATTCTCTCCAAAGGTTTTCTGATGGGTCGTTCTTCAGATGTTTAATTTTGTCACATGATATGCTTCACTATATACTGTTCTATAATTTCACTAAAAATGTCACAGCGCAAATATGATTATATGCGACACTGATATTTCCGAATGATTACATATCAAGAAAAGCATGAAAATATTTTAGCGTCACATTTCTCTTCACCTCACCTCCAGTTTCGCTTTTCATTCTAAAAATAAAAATTCCCACAATCGACCAAAGAGAGTAGAGTTCACAATCCGCTCTAATATATCAACCTTTTATAGAACAGCAGAACAATGTGCATAGTGATTGCGACGAATGTTTACTCTTTTGTGGAAACATGGGCACTTTAAAATGTTTTCATTAATAATAATGTTTGATTTCGAAAAAAAAAACTTCAACAATCCTGTTGGTTTTTACTCTTTCTCATTTTTGCCAACTTGAAAATAAAGTGGGGTTGCACTTTAATTTAGGAGAAGCAATAGAATCACCATGATGAGGCATTTCATGGAAAGTAATGAATTTCAGTACAGTCACTGCCAGCATATTTATTATTTGGCGCACGAAATGCGCTTGCATTGGTGAATTGCTCCATACCTTTGTTAGGATGTTTACATACTGACTAATTACATGAAGTGTCTTTTGGGGGTCAAACCGTGCAACATTAACATGCAAATTCGCACTCCCGACTTTATATACAGTATGTCCCACCCCCCCCCCCCCAAAAAAAAAAATAAATAAATAAATACAATCCACTTTTCGCATTGATAACACCCAATATGAATAAACCATAATATGACATCTTAGCTCTATTTTGAAGAAAATCCCATTCAATTTGGTTAAGCGGTCACAGAGAAATGTGGATTGTTGTAAATCATGTCATGAGTCTGATTCTTCCAAGTTTACCACTTGTATGCTCTTGGAAATGCAGATTAATCTGTGAATTTAACACAAGACAGAACTTGCAGGGAAGAGATTTCTGACATGCTCTACAAAATTCCTCATTTCTCTTTGACCACTGAAGCAGTTTTCTGTATGAAGATGTGGGCAATGAGTTATAGTTTCATACCCTGAAATTATATTTGGATTGATATCATTACGGAGGGTACCATTGTAACTTTTTTTTTTTTGGGGGGGGGGACATACGGTAGAGTATGACATTGTTTTTGTGTTTGTTTTTTTTTTTTTTTTTGTAAAATTATACATATGATTTTACATTCATACTTGAGTCCCCTACCCAAACGACTACCCTACAAATTCGAACTTTTGTATATCCCTTTACGGGGCGAGTGAGACTATAATCTAACTTAGCGGACAGAAGTTAGTCTTTAGTAACCTTGATACGCCGATAGGAAGTATTACAACCTTGAGTTGCTCGATAATGGCAGATTATACGGTGTCAACAAACAAGTCCTCCTGATATTGACCGTATACAGAAAGTTGTAGAGCAAGTCACTCCTGAAAAGAATAGGCTTTGGACAGTGCGCTTTGCACGTTGTTGCTTCATCTGCTGGCAGGCATTGTGATAGGAAAACTTTTTTTCTTTCTAAATTTGGTGGCTACAATCATATTATCTTAAATACTATACTCAGCCTCTGTGGCAGACGCGCGTTAAGTTTGAACATGATATAGTTCTGGCGTTTTTCACAATAATACATAATCTTGTTTAATCGCTCCTCCCTGCCTCATCACATGTTTATATATTCGATTTTTTCCCTCTCTCTCTCTTCTCGCACGTGCTTTTGGTGTACTCTTTCATATATCTATCAAATAATGATATACTTACCCTCTGTTCCTCCACTGTACTTCTAAATCATGTTATCGTTTGTATATACATGTCATACAACACGTATACAACACGTAAAGCTATACGTATCCACAAATTAAATCGTAAAAAGGTATATACTCTGAGTGCTATTAGTAGAATATGTCAGTACAACTATTGCTTCAAGTGCAACTAAAAATAAATCGGTAACCAAAATGTCATCCAAACGGTTGCAGTTTGTTATTCCGAAGCTTCGTTAAACCGTAAATGACAAAGGCCGTTATTCGGAAGAGTCGTTAAGCCGAAAACGGAAGGTCTGTAAATCCAAAGGTTTGTTACTGTATGTATTGTAATTACTTCGTGTTTTGTTTTTTTTTTTCGGATGAACGAACTACATGTATGTATCACTTTGGGATAAATGAACATTTGGAATATCGAATCCTGTCCTTTTTCTTTCTTTTTTTTTTTCAATTTCGGACAACGAACATTCAAAACTAGAGATTGTAATTTGTCATCACTGACAAATTAAGGTGATCCGATTTTTTTTTTTCAATGATTCGAGTCCTGATCGCAATACGCATGACCATACAGGTTTCATCTGTATTCAGAGAGATTGGCCGTGTGATGTTTGGATTCTCATTTAGAAAAGGGAGTCATATCTGCCATCCTTGGTACTAAATTCTGTATACACTAGATAACGAAGAAACAGCAACAAATACATATGACCTTTGACCCACCTTTACACTCCCAAGATGGCATCTGAGCAAAAAGTGGTTATTTTGTGAAATGATTCTTGCGACATCGTCTATACGTGTGCAAAATATGGGAAAGATAGGACAGGTATTCACCAAGAAACAGATATGAAACAGTTATGACCTTTGATCCTAATTTACATACCCAAGATGTTGTCCGATCAAGTCGTTGTAATTCTATGAAATAATGGACGTGACATGAACTAAACATCTGCTAAGTATGAGGGTGATATGGGCTGTTTTTCTTGAGTTATTGCAAAGAAAGTTGCAGAAGGAAAGAAATATCTCAATACATCGAAGAAAAGTTTTAATTTCAACCTAGTTTTTTAACATGATCCCGACATTGTATGAAGAAACGAAGGCACACATTCGATAGCGCACAGTCTCAGCTACAACATATTAAAACCTGGGAGAAATTCACTAAAGGGTGAGCTAGTGCTCGATAAAGACAATCATGTCAATTTTCACATATAAAAGAATTCCCTCCCATAGAGATAAAACGTCATAACGAAGATACAGAAAGAAGTACATATGACCTTTGACCCCACTTTGCACAGACATGATGGCATCTGAGCAAAAAGTAGTTATTTTGTGAAATGATTCTTGTAATATGGTCTTTGCGTGTGCAAAATATGGGAGAGATAGGACATGTGTTCACTAAGATACAGGATGAAACATTTATGACCTTTGACCCTGATTTACATACCCAAGATGGTGTTTGATCAAGTAGTTGTTATTTTATGAAATAACGTACGTGACATGAACTAAACATGTGCAAAATATGGGTATGATAGGGACTGCTTTTCTTGAGTTATTGCAAAGAAAGTTGCAGAAAGAAAGAAATATCTCAATACATCGAAGATAAGTTTGATTTCAACCAAGTTTTTGAACGTGATCTCGGCCTCGTATGAAAAAATGGAGGGAATAATGGCAATAGCCCAAAGTCTCAGCTACAACATATTAAAATCTGGGAGAAATTCACCGAAGAATAAGTGAGCTAGTACTCGATAAAGACCGTCATGTCAATTTTCATTTCCAGAAAAATTCCCTCCCATAGAGATAACGCGTAAACTGGTTAAATTTGACAAGGTTACATTATATCCATTTTCACGAGGTGAAGACATCATCCGATTAAAATTTTGATTGAACAAATCTTAAAGAGTATTAAATTGGCTACAACATACTAAAATCTGGAAGAAATTCACCCAAGGGTAAGTGAGCTAGTCGTCGATAAAGACAATCATGTCAATTTTCACATCTAGAAAAATTCCCCCATAGAGATAACACGTCATAACGAAGATACAGGAGGAAGTACATATGACCTTTGACCCCACTTTGCACAGACAAGATGGCCTCTGAGCCAAAAATGATTATTTTGTGAAATGATCCTTGTAACATGGTTTCTACGTGTGCAAAATATGGGAAAGATAGGACATGTATTCACCAAGATACAGGATGAAACATTTATGACCTTTGACCCTAATTTACACACCCAAGATGGCGTCTGATCAAGTAGTTGTTATTTTGTGAAATAATGTACGTGACATGAACTAAACATGTGCAAAATATGGTGGTGATAGGGGCTGTTTTTCCTGAGTTATTGCAAAGAAAGTTGCAGAAAGAAAGAAATATTTCAATACATCGAAGATAAGCTTTAATTTCAACCAAGTTTTTGGACGTGATGCCGACTCCTTATGAAAAAACGAAGGGCACATAACGATAGCCCAAAGTCTCAGCTACAACATACTAAAATATCAGAGAAATTCACCGAAGCATAAGTGAGCTAGTGCTCGATAAAAATAGTCATGTCAGTTTTCATTTCCAGAAAAACTGCACTCCCATAGAGATAACACGTAAACTGGTCAAATTTGACAAGATTACTTTCAATCCCTTTTTACGAGATGATGCTGTCATCTAATCAAAATGTTGTTATTATATGACTGAAAGACCATTTAATAAGCTACAACATATTGAAATTTGGACGAAAATCAATTGAAGAATAAGTGAGATACGCTTGAGTGAACTTGAAATTTGATGACGTCATTTTGAAAATTTACTTTTTTTACTTTATTAAGAAATTTGATATCTTTTAATCATTTTTTCAGCATCGCCAACCCATGAAATGACATGTACAACTCATCAGCTTTTAGAATATGTAAAGAAAATGGGGGGTCACCGTCCATCCTGACGAGTAAAATCGGATTTAAAATTGGCAATTTTTTGGCATAGTTGCACTGTATATCGCCATTGACGCGCGCGCGGAATTTCAACTTTGACGGGCCCGTATGACGTCATATTGAGTCGGATCGACTTGAAACTTGGTAGAAATATTCCTTGACATTTTGGACATCCGATCCGTGTGAAAAAACTGAAAATTTCTATTGCATATGAGCTGTGCGTGCGTATATGTGCGCGCGCGTACGCGTCCGTCCGATTTTTTCAATTTTTCAAAAAATGCTCTAAATGGTCTGAAACGTGTGCAAAAAAAATTTGAGCTCGATTTGAGCATACAAATATTTCAACGCGCGCGTACGCGCACGTATCAAGAGAAAATGTAATTTTTGAGAATATGAGTAAAATGCGCATAACTTGAAATATATGTGACGCAAATTTCATTGAAAAACTCAATTCCATTAATGAGATATGATTGAGAATGTGTTTTCATATAATGACGTCATAGTGACGTCACGGTCGACTGATCACTTTGATTTTAGTTCGATTGCCGTCTTTGGGACACGATACATACATGGTATAAGTTTGAACTTGATAGACATAGCACTTTCTGAGCTAACCTCTGCACAACTTTTGGGGAGAAATAAAGAAAGAAGAAGAAGACTAGAGATTGTAATTTGTCATCACTGACAAATTAAGGTGATCCGATTTTTTTTTTTAAATCAATGATTCAAGTCCTGATCGCAATAGGCATGACCATGCAGGTTTCATCTGTGTTCAGAGACATTGGCCGTGTGATGTTTGGATTCTCATTTAGAAAAGGGAGTCATATCTGCCGTCTTTGGTACCAAATCTGTATACACTATAACGAAGATACAGCAACAAGTACATATGACCTTTGACCCCACTTTGCACAACCTAGATGGCATCTGAGCAAGAAGTGGTTATTTTGTGAAATGATTCTTGTAACACGATCTTTGCGTGTGCAAAATATGGGAAAGATAGGACATGTATTCACAAAGATACAGAATAAAACATTTATGACCTTTGACCCTAATTTACATACCCAAGATGGCGTCTGATCAAGTAGTTGTTATTTCATCAAATAATGTACGTGACATGAACTAAACATGTGCAAAATATGGGGGTGATAGGATATGCTTTTCTTGAGTTATTGCAAAGAAAGTTGCAGAAAGAAAGAAATATTTCAATACATCGAAGATAAGCTCTAAATTCAACCAAGTTTTTTGACGTGATGCAGACATCGTATGAAAAAACAAAGGGCACATTCACGATAGCACAAAGTCTCAGCTACAACATATTAAAATCTAGGAGAAATTCACCGAAGCATGAGTGAGCTAGTGCTCGATAAAGATAGTCATGTCAATTTTCATTTCCAGAAAAACTGCACTCCCATAGAGATAACACGTAAACTGGTCAAATTTGACAAGATTACTTTCAATCCATTTTTACGAGGTGATGCCGTCATCTAATCAAAATACTGTTATTATATTAATGAAAGAGCATTTAATAAGCTACAACATACTGAAATCTGGGTGAAAATTGACGGAGGATTAGTGAGATATGCTCGAATAAACTTGAAATTTGATGACGTCATTTTGAAAATTTACTTTTTTTACTTTATTAAGAAATTTGATATCTTTTAATCATTTTGCCAGCATTGCCACCCCATGAAATGACATGTACAACTCATCAGCTTTCAAAATATGTAAAGAAAATGGGGGGTCACCGTCCATCCTGACGAGTAAAATCGGATTTAAAATTGGCGGTTTTTTGGCATAGTTGCATCGTATATCGCCATTGACGCGCGCGCGGAATTTCAACTTTGAAGGGCCCGTATGACGTCATATTGGGTCGGATTAACTTGAAACTTGGTAGAAATATTCCTTGACATTTCAAGCATCTGATAAATGTGAAAAAACGGGAAATTTCTATTGCATATGAGCTGTGCGTGCGTATATGTGCGCGCGCGTACGCGTCCGTCCGATTTTTTCAATTTTTCAAAAAATGCTCTAAATGGTCTGAAACGTGTCCAAAATGATTTTGAGCTCGATTGGAGCATACAAATATTTCGACGCGCGCGTACGCGCACGTTTAAATAATAAATATGAATTTTGATAATATGAGTAGAATGCGCTTGACTTGAAATATATGTGACGTAAATTTCATTGAAAATTTCCTTTCCATTAATGAGATATGAATGAAAATGTGTTTTCATATAATGACGTCATCGTGACGTCACGGTCGACTGATCACTATGATACATTAGATCTGTCATCTTTGTGACATGATACATACATGGTATGATTTTGAAATTGATAGGCAGAGGACTTTCTGAGCTAACCTCTGCACAACTTTTGAGGAGAAATAAAGAAACAAAGAAGAAAGAATCAGTACAGATACAGAAGGTGATCCGAGAGGATACTCGGATCACCTAACTAGAACCGGAATTTGTCAACACTGACAAATTAGGTGATCCGATCTCTTCGAAAATCAATGATTTGAGTCCTGATCCAAATATTCATGACCATACAGGTTTCATCTGTGTTGACGGGACATTGGTCGTGTGATGTTTGGATTCTCATTTAGAAAAGGGAGTGAGACCTGCCATCTTTGGTACCGAATTCCGTATACACTAACGGAAATACAGAATGAAGTATATTTGACCTTTGACCTCAATTTGTAGACCCAAGATGGCGTCTAAGTAAAAAGTGATTATTTCGTGAAATGATTCTTGTAACATAGTCTTTGCGTGTGCAAAATATGGGAAAGATAGGACAGGTATTCACCAAGATACAGGATGAAACCTTTATGACCTTTGACCCTAATTTACATACCCAAGATGGTGTCCGATCAAGTAGTTGTTATTTCATGAAATAATGTACGTGACATGTACTAAACATGTGCAAAATATGGGATTGATAGCCATTGTTGTTGTTCATCTATTGCACAGAAAGTAGTAGAAAGAAAGAAAAATAAAGAAAAAAATATGTTATTTTATAGAAATTTGAAGGAGAAGCATAAAAAAATCAGAAAAAGATAAAGTAAGGAAAGGGAGATTAAGATTAACTAAAGAAAAAGAAGAAAAAACGTGTTTAAAAAAATTAAAAAAAAAAATATTGGCAGGGGTGAGCCTCGAACCAGGGACCTTAGGATTACGAGTCGGATGCGCTACGCAATGACCTATTTCATTCTCCATAGGCCCTGTGTATTAAGCAAAATGACGCTGCATCGAAGCCTCGTGCCATTTTCAACCAAGTTTTTCGACGTGATGCCGACATCGTATGAAAAAATGGAGGGCACATTCACGATAGCCCAAAGTCTCAGCTACAACATATCAAAATCTTAGAGAAATTCACCGAAGCATAAGTGATCTAGTGCTCGAAAAAGAGAGTCATGTCAATTTTCACTGCCAGAAAAACTGCTCTCCCATAGAGATAACACGTAAACTGGTCAAATTTGACAATATTACTTTCAATCCATTTTTACGAGGTGATGCCATCATCCAATCAAAATGTTGTAATTATATTAATGAAAGATCATTTAATAAGCTACAATATACTGAAATCTGGGTGAAAATGGGCAAAGGATAGGTAAGATACGCTCGAGTGAACTTGTAATTTGATGACGTCATTTTGAAAATTTACTCTTTTTATTTTATTAAGAAATTTGATATCTTTTAATCATTTTTCCAGCATCGCCAACCCATGAAATGACATGTACAACTCATTAGCTTTCAGAATATGTAAAGAAAATGGGGGGTCACCGTCCATCCTGACGAGTAAAATCGGATTTAAAATTGGCAGTTTTTTGGCATTGTTGCACAGTATATCGCCATTGACGCGCGCGCGGAATTTCAACTTTGACGGGCCCGTATGACGTCATATTGAGTCGGATTGACTTGAAACTTGGTAGACATATTCCCTGATATTTCAGGCAGGCGATAAGTGTGAAAAAACGGGAAATTTCTATTGCATATGAGCTGTGCGTGCGTATATGCGCGCGCGCGTACGCGTCCGTAAAATTTTTTCAATTTTTGAAAAAATGCTCTAAATGGTCTGAAACGTGTGCAAAAAAAAATTTGAGCTCGATTTGAGCATACAAATATTTCAACGCGCGCGTACGCGCACGTTTTAAGGTATAGATGAATTTTGAGAATATGAGTAGAATGCGCTTGACTTTAAATATATGTGACGTAAATTTTATTGAAAAATTCCATTCCATTAATGAGATATGATTGAAAATGTGTTTTCATATAATGACGTCATAGTGACGTCACGGTCGACTGATCACTTTGATTTTAGTTCGATTGCCGTCTTTGGGAGACGATACACATATGGTATAAGTTTGAAATTGATAGGAAGAGGACTTTCGGAGCTAATCGATGCACAACTTTTGGGGAGAAATAAAAAGAAGAAGAAAGAATCCGTACAGAAACAGAAGGTGATCCGAGAGGATGCTCGGATCACCTAATGAACGACGCGTTTTCATACCTCGTCTACATTACACCATCATCAAGACATTTAATTCGAGCAATCTCTTAGCCACGCTCACGTCCCCCCCCCCCCCCCACCTTATCTAACCTTGAATCACATGCATGAAATGATATTTATTGTGCATGTGTCTATGTATGTGTTCGTTAGTGTCTGCCTGTGTTTACGAGTACGTATTTGCAACCCGGGGCAGAGAGGGAAGACACACTAGAACCGGAATTTGTCAACACTGACAAATTAGGTGATCCGATCTCTTCGAAAATCAATGATTTGAGTCCTGATCCAAATATTCATGACCATACAGGGTTCATCTGTGTTGACGGGACATTGGCCGTGTGATGTTTGGATTCTCATTTAGAAAAGGGAGTGAGAACTGCCATCTTTGGTACCGAATTCCGTATACACTAATGGAAATACAGAATGAAGTATATTTGACCTTTGACCTCACTTTGCACACCCAAGATGGCGTCTAAGCAAAAAGTGATTATTTTATGAAATGATTCTTGTAACATGGTCTCTGCGTGTGCAAAATATGGGAAAGATAGGACATGTATTCACCAAGATACAGGATGAAACATTTATGACCTTTAACCCTAATTTACATACCCAAGATGGTGTCCGATCAAGTAGTTGTTATTTTATGAAATAATGTACGTGACATGTACTAAACATGTGCAAAATATGGGACTGATAGCCATTGTTGCTGTTCATCTATTGCACAGAAAGTAGTAGAAAGAAAGAAAAATAAAGAAAAAATTATGTTATTTTATAGAAATTTGAAGGAGATGCATAAAAAAATCAGAAAAAGATAAAGTAAGGAAAGGAAGATTAAGATTAACTAAAGAAAAAGAAGAAAAAAGTGTTTGAAAAAATTAAAAAAATATTGGCAGGGGTGAGCCTCGAACCAGGGACCTTAGGGTTACGAGTCGGATGCGCTACGCAATGACCTATTTCATTCTCCATAGGCCCTGTGTATTAAGCAAAATGACGCTCCATCGAAGCCTCGTGCCATTTTCAACCAAGTTTTTCGACGTAATGCCGACGTCGTATGAAAAAATGGAGGGCACACTTACGATAGCCCAAAGTCTCAGCTACAACATACTAAAATCTGGGAGAAATTCACCGAAGCAAAAGGGAGCTAGTGTTCGAAAAAGAGAGTCATGTCAATTTTCACTGCCAGAAAAACTGCTCTTCCATAGAGATAACACGTAAACTGGTCAAATTTGACAATATTACTTTCAATCCATTTTCGCGAGGTGATGCCGTCATCCAATCAAAATGTTGTTATTATATTAATGAAAGATCATATAATAAGCTACAACATACTGAAATCTGGGTGTAAATTGGCAAAGGATAAGTGAGATACGCTCGAGTGAACTTGAAATTTGATGACGTCATTTTGAAAATTTACTTTTTTTACTTTATTAAGAAATTTGATATCTTTTAATCATTTTGCCAGCATCGCCAACCCATGAAATAACATGTCCAACTCATCAGCTTTCAGAATATGTAAAGAAAATGGAGGGTCACCGTCCATCCTGACGAGTAAAATCGGATTAAAAATTGGCGTTTTTTTGGCATCGTTGCACTGTATATCGCCATTGACGCGCGCGCGGAATTTCAACTTTGACGGACCCGTATGACGTCAAATTGAGTTGGATTGACTTGAAACTTGGTAGAAATATTCCTCGACATATCAGGCATCCGATAAGTGTAAAAAAACGTGAAATTTCCATTCCATTTGAGCTGTGTGGGCGAATATGTGCGCGCGCGTACGCGTCCGTCCAATTTTTTCAATTTTTCAAAAAATGCTCCAAATGGTCTGAAACGTATGCAAAAAAAAATTGAGCTCGATTTGAGCATACAAATATTTCAACGCGCGCGTACGCGCACGTTTTAAGAGAAAATATGAATTTTGAGAATATGAGTAAAATGCGCGTAGCTTTAAATGTATGTGACGTAAATTTCATTGAAGAATTCTATTCCATTAATGAGATATGATTGAAAATGTGTTTTCATATAATGACGTCATAGTGACGTCACGGTCGACTGATCACTATGATTTTACTTGATCTGTCGTCTTTGGGACATCATACATATATGGTATAAGTTTGACATTCAAAGGTAATGCACTTTCTGAGCTAACCGCTGCACAAATTTTGCCCAGAAATAAAGAAGAATAAAAATATGAAGAACAAAGAATCAGTACAGATACAGAAGGTGATCCGAGAGGATACTCGGATCACCTAAAGAAGAAGAAGAAAGAATCCGTACAGATACAATAGGTGATCCGAGAGGATACTCGGATCACCTAATAATAAAACTAATACGTACGCCACAAAATGTTCAAATTAACGAACCCTATTTCATTTTTGAATTTTAAAACGAGCATCTTAAGGTACAAAGAATTTGTATGTTTCGCATTAACGAACCTTCGAAATGATGGGCATAACCTGTCTAAACTGTGACATTGACGTCATAAAGATGGACCATGCCAAAAGAGGATGGATAAGAAATATCATAAATTCTGATTTAATGCTTCATACCTCACAAATAAGCCTTGCTTTATGCTTCACAGAAGCCGAATGCTAGTCTTAAAGACGAAATCCAGTCCATATAAAGGTTGGTCTGATAAAAAAAAAAGAGTAGAATCTTACGAGTTCAAAAGTAAAAATTTGACTGAAATTGGATAAAAAATAAGGAAGATATATGACATTTTGAATTTTGCTAATTCTGCAAAACAGTTCTTGTACAGTGCATGGATATGAATATGCAAATGAGTGAGCTAACCATGCCATACCCTCACAAATTTCCATTGATAGTGTAAAAAAAAAAAAATGACGAACATTTAACGTTTCTGTCACTGAAGTCTGAAACATGATATTATTCCTGGTTGAATAACTTCAAAACAGTGATCAGTTAGATATACGAGGATTTGAGCTTCGGGTATAATTGCATTTGAATGGAAAAACTGGAAATTTCAGAATTTTATGTACAAACTATATGGTAAGTTGAGAGGGAATGACATGCTCACTTTTCCATTTGCATGCATATTCATATTGGCTGAGTTGAACTTTAAAATGTCATAACTTCCTTATTTTTTTTTTCATCCGATTTCGATCAAATTATGCCGTTGAAATCGTAATATTTTACTTTTTCTTATAAGACTAACTTATATTTGGACGGGATTTCCCCTTTAAGTCATTATTATTAACAGAAGCATGTGGTGGATCCAGGCAGGGGTGCACCGAGCGCTTCCCCCCCCCCCCCCCTTTCAAAACAAAGGAAATACAAAGAAACATTTTGTACATTCTGTTGAAAGAAGTGAAAATAAAACCTTTTAATTGAATTGAATTGAAACAAACTGGGGGGGGGGGAGCGTGCGCCCCCCCCCCCTTTAATATTTTGTAAAGGCACCCCTTCTTTACGGAATTCCTGGATCCGCCCCTGAGAAGTATTAACAAATTGCAATAACCAGTCCTACTTAAAGCTAATGTTTTGTTTTTCTTTGTTGCTGTTTTTTTTTCAAATTGCAATAACCCATTTCAAATTAATGTTGAATTTCAACAGTTCAATGTAGGCATGAGAGAAATGAGGGTATAAACTCGCCATGTTGACGTATGTATAGAGCTCACTAAATGGAATACTAATGTGCTTGATTCTTTGGGAGTTTGGTATACCAAACTCCCATAGGGGCGTTTTGCATGTAAGAACACCGGAATTCTTACCAAATCTGGAGAATGGTACACTTTTATTGTGTATCAAACTATGACACAACGTGCTTTCCTATATATATATATATATATATATATATATATATATATATATATACATATATATATATATATATATATATATATATATATATATATATATATATATATTTCAACAGGCACTAACGAGACGAGTTCTCCCTTCGGGTTGAACGCAAATTTGCACTACTAATACATATCCAGTTTTTATACACTGTCGTGACTGTTATTTCTAATCTTATTGTAGGGGACTCTTTATCTCCTCTAATTCACCTTTCCTTCCTTTCTGTTTTTGCTCTGTTTCTTCATTCTTTTCTTGCTCCTTTCCTCGATCTTATTTTCTGTCATTCTTTTTTCCCCCAAGTAAATGCCTTTCCAAGATAATAACGGTGGGAGATGGAAAGTGTCGATCTTGCGTAGATGCCGGAGGATCCGTCGCGGTCGGCTGATTATGGCTGACTGTTAAGGTCCTTTTGGTATGTTGTGATCAATAATGTTTGGCAGTACTTGAACGCTCTGTGACAAGGTTCTCTATTCAATTTCCCAACTGTTGGATAAGAAATGACTTGAGATATAATATACAACTAGGAAAAATATCTGAATCGTATCACGCCATAAGCTTATTGCAATCATCTTAGTCACTGAATAATGTCATACGTCCCCCAAAAAATTACAACCGAATTTCTGCATTGATAACTTCCAATACGATGAAACTGTCTGCATGCTGTTTCAGGGTCTTAAAATATAACATCTTAGCTATATTTTGCAGAAAACCCCATTCAGCGGTTTGTTAAGTGGTCACAGAGAAATGTGGATAATCGTAAAGCAGGTCATAAGTCTGATTCTTCCCAGTTTAGCACTTGGATGCTCTTGGAACTGCATATTCATGTGTGAACACACTGGAAAGAACTTGGAGGGAAGGGATTCCTAACATGCTCCACAAAAATCCTCATTTCTCTTTGACCGCTGAAGCAAATCATAGATGAAAATGCCAAAGACGGAAAATTAATAGAATGTTTTGTTTAGAAATCATGCTCATTTTGTCAATTTGATTATATTAGTAAAAATAATAACAATGTTAATGATAAGAATAATCCTAATCATCATTATAAATCATGAGAACCATGCATATAAGAGTATCATTATGAATAATTGTCAGTATCATTATCTCGCTATGACTGTTGTAAATATTTGATTTTGTTTTTAGTATAATTAATTCATGTCATTATGATCTACAATTATTATTATTATTATGCCCCCTAATGATCATCATTTTGATCACAATATATTCATGTTTCAGTGTGTATTCATGTTTCAGTAAATCTTAGTCATTTATAGATATAATCTATCTATGTTGTGGTATAAGAATCTCCAAATCGCCGTATATAGTTTGGTGATTTTGAATGTTGAAATGTTGAAATTTTCTGATTTACGCCCTAAGAAAAAAAATGGCGTTCTCACGCTTCGTCATAGATTTAATATATCAATGCCTATATATAGCACAACAAGTGGTTTCGAACAAACCGACAAAGCAACTTAGTCAAGACTTTACAAACTATACCGCTTGGCTATTACCTGCTAAAATATAGCATTGATTAGTCACTTGCGAGGCATTTATAAGGGCGCTAACTACATTGACAATACTCTGTATCATGTCGTGATGATGTCTGCAGATCTCAACCGACAGGTTACACTTGCGAGGGATAATGTAATACGTGCATGCGTGTGTTGTCAAGAGCTTACTCTATATAATGCAGTCGATACAGTTATTTAAGAAGCAGAGACTGGGGCTGAGGTACTGTTGCGTAAAAAATAATCACCTGGCTCTAAAGTTATTCTTTAGTTGGGGTTTCGTATAAAAGTGGGGACAGCAATTCTATTTGTCTAGGGGGACTTCGGTAAATTGGCGCGGGGGCAAGGCCGCTCAAGTCTCCAAGTCCGCTTTTGGAGCAGCCACACCGGCAACAAGTTGTTAGATAATTACACCCGTGAGACAATTCTAAGGCATCACGCTGGAGAATCCAGACTAATTGGCCTGCCAATAGTACTTCTGTCAAATCAAACTGTGTATACGAGCTGACGTATTCGTTAATGTATATGCGGTTGAAATATGTATAGATTACACAAGGACATTATACCGACACATTACACAGAGGAGGCTAGCGTTACCACATAGAACACTGAAACCATTAAAAAAAAAAAATGGCTGCATCACTATTATGAAACCTAGAGATTATTTCAGATGCAACAAAATACACAGAACCATTGGAAAAGGAAACACCTTACACCGAATATAATTATTTGCATTTCTCAGCCATTTCAAAACCGATTTTTGTCAAAGAAACTTTGAATTCCCCATAGTAATCAATGCTCTTTCATATTTCATAAGCAGTTTCTCATTATCTTGCAAAAAAACAATTCATACTGATCCTGATGTGCCATCGCCAACTAAAACTGTAAGGTCCCTTTAACCTATTGTATCATAAGTGGTCACAAATGCATGGACATATAGGACAAACGGATAGCTCTGGAACCACATAGAGATAAGTTCATAAAATGTTCGCGACAAGTTATAGCTCTCATTCACAATGAGTTTCTACAGCAGCAACACCTTTTATGTTAATCTATTATTTTTCATAGATTGATTTTGGTGACTTTGATAGAGTAACAAACATCACAGAACTATAAAAATTATATCAAGACTCGTATGCAAAAAAGAAAGTGATTTATCTTTTTAATTTTCACATTTCATGTAACGGAAATATGCATGCTAATATAAACAATTATTGATATAAACTATTCATGATGATGATTGAACTGCAATATTTCACTTTGACCCGTGGACAAATCTTTAGGGGGACAAGGCACAATGTCTTAAGATCAACATATCTTGTAAACTAGCATTTGCAGCGGGGTAAATTATATTTGACATGTGAAGTCATATTCCCGTATAGCCTTCCGTTGGACCATCATATCGTAACATTTCGGAGCGCTAACCATCCAAGTTTTGTGAGATCATCAAAGGGCTATCGTGTATCATTGTCTGTCAAGTAAGTCAGAAGAGAGTGCACCGAGTTCTGTACCGAGTATGGGCGCCATGTTCAACCCTGAGACCCAACAAAAAGACGAAGAAAGAGAGGTAAATTTGCATGACTTGGAATCAACGGCGTAGATCCGTACTGAGGAGTGGGGGGGGGGGGGGGATGGTCACCATCACCACTATTACAAGCCCATAACCGGACCGGCGCAGCCTGGGGGGGGGGGGGGAAGCTTGGTGAACCCCCCCCCCCCCCACACACACACACACACACACTTTACAGGGATCGGATGTCCCACTCTTTTGCATGAAATAAGTGATAATGGGAGGAAAGTGGCAGCAAAAATATGAAGACGTTTTGTTCTTGTTGCTTTTTTTTTTTTTTTGCTTGTCAGATGACTTTCGGCGGAAAATGAGACCTTAAAAGTATGAAAACATTTTTCTTTTTGTTTTTGAAATATCTGTGAGAGGGAGCGGAACGACCGAAGGGGGGGGGGAGGGTGTGTATTCCTCTCCTACACGAGGAAGATTTTGCATTTCAGACCTGAAATTCAGCGATCTGGTGCACACATTTGGTGAAATTTTGTTTTCTTTTTTTTTTAACTATAAGAAAATGAAATATTCACAATATATTATTGAATGACTAAATCGTGGTATTTCAGCTCTTGCTCCGCCTGTGCGACATCACTGTGAAGGCCTACTAAATAATGGGACCTATCACCGGCGTAGACAGGATTTGATCTTAATAGCAGGAGCGGTTATGTGCCACGGAGGGAGCGAAGCAAGCGGGGGGGGGGGGGGAGGGTATGGTAGGGAGGTTTCCCCCTCCCACGATGAAATCTTTTTGCATTAATAATTTAGACATTTTACAGTCCCAAAACTGCCGTTTGTAGCTATATTTTTCGCTTTGGAAACTAAGGAGGGCCGCACCGGGCGCAACTGCTGTCAATCACTGGCAGTAACACAAGGAGAATGGAATAATGATTAGTAATGCGAGCGAGCGAAGCGAGAGAACTTCAACATTTTGACATTTTACAGTCCCTAAACTGCCGTTTGTAGCTATATTTTTCGCTTTGGCAATTAAGGGACGCGCACCGGGCGCAACTGCTGTCAGTCACTGACAGCAACATCAGGAGAATGCCATAGCGATTAAATGCGAGCGAGCGGAGCGAGCGAGCTTTAAAATTTTGACATTTTACACTCCAAAAACTGCTGTTTGTAGCTATATTTTTCGCTTTTGTTTGTCCCACTTTTATGGGGGAACTACCCCCCCCCCATCGACGCCTCTTCATAATATGATAAATTAGGGAAATATACGTCAATATCAAAAGTGTACAAAGTTTATCGAAAGGGATCCTGTATAGCAGAGCATTTTTTTGCATGTTTGTGATTGCAATACAACGATCTGATGCATAATTCTGGCGATATTTGGGCAATATTTTCCATTAAGAAAGTTCGAGATTTGTCCTCATCTCGGGAATTGCTTGGGGGATAAATG
This sequence comes from Diadema setosum, assembly GCF_964275005.1. Lineage (NCBI taxonomy): Eukaryota > Metazoa > Echinodermata > Echinoidea > Diadematoida > Diadematidae > Diadema > Diadema setosum. Next base: position 40,253,725 of record NC_092685.1, on the reverse strand, counting down.
ATTTGTCTGCCTAAACACATCCGTATAGGGGCGGGGCAAATGCCCCTTTGCCCCCCCCCCCCCCCCCTCCCCCCAATAGATTCGACGCCCCTGATCTTCCCTGGGTATGCCCGTAGATGTATCCTGACTGAGTCATCAGTCACTGTCGTTTCTCAATAATGATTCAGGAAATGGAGGGGGTTCAATTATGGCGATATAGTTTTTGTTATTGTTTGTTTGTTTGTTTGTTTTCGTACATATTTTGCAGATGGTCCCCATCCCAGTTACTCGCGTCAAAGGATGTTTATATGTAGGCCTATACTGTTTGACGTTGTCAACGTCTGAGCCATACCTCGCAGTGAATGTCGATGTTACTTTCTTCGCGAGCGAGCGCCTGAGAAAATTGTGTATACATTTTCCTACAAGATAGCATAAATAATTGTTCAGCTCTGTTACCTGTCTGAAGGTCGGCGTACAAACGTCATGCAATATGCCAAAATTGATACATATCACATTTCTGCTTCCTCCATTTTTTCCTAAAAATTCAGGGGGGATGATTGTACAGGCCACCCCCCCCCCCCTCCTCCATTTCAGGGGGGGGGGGGGGATATATCCCCCCATCCTCCCCGGGATTTACGCCCATGCTTGGAATTGTCATCCGTCTCTCATATATGCCTCCTCAGAAATAAAGGTAATTGACTAAGCGATTACTTTCTCTGAAGAAACGAACCCAAGAGACCCGGAGGTCTCTCGTTCACCTGATGAGTATCGCAAGTTCACCTTCCACTTAAAGGGACTGTGCAGTACTGGTTGAGGTGGGGATTCATGTTTTGAACATTCCTAAGTGAGATAATAATAAGCCTCTTATGAAATATGAAAGAGCATGTAATTTTAAGAAGGATTCAACGTTTATTTGATGAAAATTGGTTTTCAAATGGCTGAGATATCCAAAAAAGTGCTAATAATAAAAGGCGACATGCCACAACTTTATTAGGATCTCTTTGTTTCACCTTGTTTTTGGATATCTCAGCCATTTCAAAACCGATTTTCATCGAATAAACTTTTGATACCCCTCAGAATTGCATGCTCTTTGACATCTCATAGAGTGGTTTCTGAATATCTCGCAAAACGTTAAAAGCTAAATCCTCATCTCTACTAGAACTGTACACACCCTATTTGCGAACTCTCACCCAAGAAGTAAATGATGTCGTATGTCAAAAAAAAAAAAATATATATATATATATATATCAATGGGAATTTCTGAATAACTTTAAAAATAGTGAATCACTCAAAATGCAGTTTCCAGGTATGAAACTATATTAACTTATACCCGACATCTTACACACACACACACACACACAAAACATTCGATTTGCTTCAGTGGTCACAGAAAAATGGGGATCCTTGTCGAGCATGTCAAGAATCCCTTCCCTCCAAGTTTATTCCATCGTGTTATGGACGCCAAGAGCATCCAAATGGACCCAAGATATGCTTTACAAACATCCACATTTCTCTGTGACTTCTTAACCAAAGTGAATGGGGTTTTCTGCAGGATGTATAGGTAGGAAGGTATAGTTTCACAAGCTGAAATAGCATTAAGATTGTTCAATCATTTTGAAAGTTGTCAATTCAAAATCTGATTGTATTTTTTTTTTTGGGGGGGGGAGGACATAATGTATAGCAAATTTGGGGGGGGGGGGGAGTTGGGGACCCCCAGGAGGATATAGCGTCCATTTGCCTGATAAATTCCATCACACTGGCAACAATACCTAACAAGTTTGTAGACAATCTGACAATGCATTTTCAAATGATGATCAAATGTGACAACTAATCCCAACTTTGGTCCCGGCCTCAAGGGGACCAACCTGCATGGATTAATAAACAAGGCCTATTAATATCTGCCTGAATGAATGAATAATATACAAAGACAAAGACAAAAAGAGGGATGTGGTCAGCCAAAGGAGTACAGGTTCCTGTATATTTAGGTATGTTTGATAAATTTGGAGTCAGTCGCAATCCTGTCTTTATCTAATTCTAATAGATCATAATTATGATACAGTATGCCTCCTCAGTGGGCTTAATAAAAGCACAATATTCATAGAAGGTGTTGTTATAATCTGAATAGTCAAACTTGTGACCAAACGCCCTACTACTTATACCACTCGATATGCCCTTTCTTGCCAATGACATATACCCAAACCTAGAACTGAATATAAGAAGCTCCTTCACATAATTATGCTGCAAGCAAATCATTTAATGAGTTACCCATTTTTATTCAAATGGGCAATGGCGTACCACCAATCCTACAGCTCAATTAAGAGAGGAACAAATGGGAATCACATTTGCACGCCTAGGAACTGTCATTTATCTCACAGATTTTCACAAAACCTACTTTTGCTTTCCTTGAACAACAGCAATAACAACTAGAAATGTCACTATGGCGACTGGTATGCCTCCGCCATTATAATGCATGATTCTCCTAATAGGTCTAGATAGTAGCCTATATACATGTGGACAATGTGTGATTACATTTTTACAAAATTGGCAAAATATTAAAATGACAAGTTTGTCACAAATGTGTTGAATGTTCACCTTCCTTGACCTAGGTTTAATTGGATGAATAGGAGAGCATGTATTTGGGGATTTAATGACTTTAACTTGACTTTGACCCATTCATACATTTATGCATTGAGTAATTTTTAAGGTACCGGTATGGAGAAAAAGTGCAATTTCTGTATTGAAAAGTAAATTGTTACCATTTTCATCTGGCCTTTGACCCTAAAATTCATAAGATAATCACTTTCAGGTAGAACATGCACAAATATGTAGTAAGTTTCAAGATAACTTGAGCTTCTTCCGAGATATGGAGGAAAAAGTTAGTTCAGCACTTTCACTTGATCTTTGACCTTTTGACCTTTGAGGCAAAAAAAAAAGAAAAAGAAAAAAATACAAAGAATTTCTATTAGGTTACACATGCATACACCAAGTGTAAAAAAAAAAAAAAAAAAAAATCCTGCTGGCATTGCATAAACATGAGGGAAATAGTAAAATTTTGAAGTGTTGCACTTGACCTTTGACCCCTGACCTTTGACCCCATGAACCCTACATTCTCTAGATAGTCACTGCCAGTCAGTACATGTATATACTACGTTCCATGAAGATACCTTGAACAATTTTCCAAGGTACGGAGAAAAAAAAAAAGAAGTTCTAATGTTTTTACTTGACCTTCTGACCTTTGACCTTTGATTTCATGACCCAAACTTTCACCAGAGAATCTTAATTGGGTAATATGTGTATACACTAAGTTTCAAGAAAATATCTTCAGGCATTGCATAGATATGGTGGAAATAGTGAAATTTTATGTATTTGACCATGACCTTTTGACCTTTGACCTTGAGCATGTGCACCCAAAAGTTGATAGGCACAACTTCATCCCCTAATACACATACATGCCAAGTTTCATTAGGATACCTCAACAGGTTTTGATAGTTACCTTGTCCACAAAATTCATTACGGACGGACGGAAGGACGGACGGACGGACAACCCGAAAACATAATGCCTATTGCCTCCGGCACCACTTCGTGGCGGAGGCATAAAAAAAAACCCATACACACAGACAGACAACTATAATAATAATTCTAGATCAAGATCTTTGCATATAAACTGGTGTATCTATCTTTTTTTTTTCATCCATGTTGTATTACCTCTCTCGTACCTGCAAAGATACTTTTCCTGCGTTAGATATAAAATCATTATAGCCACTTTCCAGGTTTAGTGAAATGCCTGGTACGCGCTCTTTATTGAATGACATCTCTTAAAAGGTTATATATCCCTTTTGCACACATTACGAAATTTTGCATGGTTGATGAATAATGTCTCAAAACATTGTGTATGAAATCCTGCAGTAGTGCACCTCAGAGATGCTTTTTTTATTTTTTATTTTTTGAAGAAACAAAAAAGCTAACCCCAAAGTCATTCGAGAATACACTTCCCCTTTGCAAACAGAATAAGGGTTGAATTTTGTTTGTTTGTCATTGTTTCTTGTTTTGTTTTGTTTTTGTTTTTGTTTGTTTGTTTGTTTGTTTGTTTGTTTGGTTTTTTTTTTTGGGGGGGGGGGGGGGCCCAAATATATTCACTGGAAATCTTTAGTATTGTTTCCCCTTCCATTACAAAGAAGTTTCCGGTTTTATAATTCTGATGAAAGGTCTGAGTTACCTACCTCTACAATGTACTAGCTTATGAGAGGAATCTATTTCTTAGGGTTGCAAAAGAAACACACGAACTACAATGTATAAACATTTTAAAAGTAAACTTATTTGAAAAGCCACTAATAAAACAGGACCTCAGCCTGTCAGGGACATATAAACGCACATTCACACACACACACACACACACACACACACGCACACACACACATACTCACACACACACACACACACACACACACACTCATACAAATACACATACTGGAGGGACAAAAGTCATAACAAATCTACAATGCACAGCTTTTTACTGTAATGAATCCAAGTACATGTACATACTGTATGTGTGGTCACATGTGTGTGTCTGCATCTATTGTAAAGTAAACATACAAATAGGGCCTAATGAACTCGAGTTTACACACATGCATAAATGTACATGTGTGTGTGTGTACAGTGAAGCATGCAAAAGCTTGCCTAATTTGTACAGCTTGTACATGTTTCACCTTTGTTCATAATCTGTATCTTCAAACAATTACTATAAAACATGTACGTCAATAAAAATATTTGCAGGTATGCACGTATTGCTCTTCAAATGAGAAAACTGAAGAAAAACAGACAAGAAAAATACGAAGAATTCAAAGTTTTACTGGTTTTGCATTACACCATTTTCCAAGGTATAAATTTTAATGATTTCTCATAAACTGTTCCTCTTTTTCAACACATAAATTCCTTTCACTTTTGTGTTGAGATTTTATTCCCCATTGATTTACTTTATCCTAATGTATACACATTTTTCAACAAATTTCTTCAAAGGTTGTAAAGTTACTCTTAAATCGTATTACTTTCAGGGGTTTTGTTTGTTTATTTGTTTTTTATTCAGACAAAGAGGAGAAGATTCCATGCAATATGTTGAGGCTACGAGACAATGCTGAACGTTCTGAGCAAATTCAACAAGTGAAGAACCCAAAGAAATCTTAACGCAAAGCTCACACAATCTAATGCAGCAGATTTCTCTAGCCCCGGTGGATTTGCATAATAAGGCAAGTCAGAGACCCAATAGTCTCCAACACTCCTGGGCCAGCTGACGAGGTTGTTGGCAGCATGAAGCACGTTAAAGTTTTGTGGCATTAACGAACGGCTCATTATCAGTGTGTCATCTGGTAAATGCCTCCATTTTATGCCAAAAAGAAGCTAAGGCCAATTTCTTAGTAAAACAGCAAAATATATCTGTCATTTATACTGACATTACAGCAGTGTCATAATTCCTTGACCTAGATATCTCTCATTGGGATGAATGTCTCTGCTCAAAACTTGGCATTCAGGTGGAAGCACATATTGAGATATATCTGGGTAATTCCAAAAAAAATGACACTCTTTCTAATAATCATGGATCTGCAATAATTTGAAAAAATTGTATGAGATACAGAGACAAGTTATGAGTCAAAAGCTAGAACTTGTCAAGTTCTTTCATTTGAGTGGTATTTTCATATTATTGAGGCACATTTTGACATTCTTTTCTTAAAAAAAGAAAACAAAACATTTTGGGGCACTATTGTGACTATCACTTCTGTTACAATATTGTTTGTAAAAAGACAAAATCGACTCTCATTCCATACTCATCAACACTTCAGGATGACAGATTTAGAATGAACCATGAATGGGTTCAGAATGATCTTGCCGAGTTGTTGAAATAAGCCTACAAAGTCAAAGAAAAAAAACCACAAATCTCTGAATGTAATGTCTGCTATGTTGGAATTGCCAATGTACAAACATCAATAATTTAGATTTGGATGATTAATCATTTACTCCCTTTTGTCAACACAGGGCAAAAGTGTCATGCTACAAGCCTACCTCATCAACCTCAAGCTTTAAAAAAAGAAAAAGCAAAGAAATTTCAACACATACTTCCATCAAATAGGCCTAGTCTCTCCTATCTATGACAAATGTTTGTTATTTTTTCATCTGTACTTACAAATTGACTGATATAATAAGGTACACGTACATGTATGTATGACAATCGACAGTCGAACAAGGGAAACTTCCAAGAGACCAAAATAGTCAGAAGTAACCTATTGGGCATCAATGGATACTTGCTGTGGACCACATTACATAAATTTCTGAAGGATACCTTTTGAAGTTTGGATGATACACAACGTAGCAAGTACCTCTTTATTTTTCTCCTTCAAAACCAAAAGCCATTTTCAATTATTAAAGGGGGTATCTCACTGAGCGGCGAACGTTTGCGAATGTAGCAAATTTGAGATTTGACAACTTTTCTGACAAACGTTTGCGAAAAATCAGGGTTCTCTTCTGCCATTAGCGACAGCGACTTTTAGTGATGTTTAGCGACAAATAGCACTACTTCAGCGAATGTTTGCGAAAGTGTTTGCGAAACACAGGTGGTGACTATTTGCGACTGTTAGCAAATGTTACCAACAGTTTTGCAAATATTAGCAACTGTTTGCTAATCCCTTGTGACAATTTGTGAATGTTCTGGAACCTGGGAAAGTACCAGGCGATTATGTATAGTCAGACCCATAAAACGAACGTACAACTTTCCACTGCATTCAGATTTCTTGTGACCACCGTTCACGATGGATTTCCAGAATATAGAAATTGATTTCTGCCAAGAAGAGGCTCAATGTGCTGCTTTCATTGAAGAGCTGCTTTGCCTGGATACTGTTACAGCTATCGTGCAGCTTAAGAGAAAGAAAGAAGATGAAGAAAAACAAGAAAGGAAGAAGGAAAGAAAGACTGTTTGGGTCAGACAGTGGTTGTTGCAGAGGACAGACTTTGGTCAATATGAAAAGCATTTGCAGCAATTACATGATGGAGATGTCAAGAGCTTCAAGAACTTTCTTAGAGTGGAACCTGGCCTGTTTCAGGAGCTTGTTTAGAGGTTAACCCCCCGCATCCAGAAGAAGTACACAAACCTAAGACGAGCTCTGGAGCCTGGTCTGAAGCTGGCCATTGCATTGAGATACTTAGCCAGTGGTGATAGTTATAAGTCCCTGTCCTATGGATTTCATGTTGCACCCAACACCATTTCGACCACTGTGCCAGAGGTCTGCCAGGCCATCTACGAGGAACTTCATGAAGAGTTCATCAAGCTTCCTACAACTGAGGAAGAGTGGACAAGGAGGTTGCTCAGGGCTTCTCCGACAGAGCTTAGCTTTCCTTTTTACACCTTGCTTCTTAGGCATTACGAACTAAAACTATATGGCAAATTTCTCTCAATGGGTCAATTTTATATAGGAACCATATGGTTACTTGTTCACTAGCAGTGGAAAAAAAAAAATGTTTAGCGACACCGTATTACGACCGTTTGCAAATTCTTACCGAGTGTTTTGTAAATGTTCGCAACTGTAAGCAAAAATACAAATTCGCAAAGTGGCAAGAAAAACTGCTTGTGACGGTAAAAAATGTTTGCAAACTTTCTTGCAACTGTTAACAAACCTTTTGCAACCCTTTACGAACCCTGGCAAAATCCAAAATTTGCCTCGTTTGCAAACGCTTGCCGCTCAGTGAGATATCCCCATGCATTTCACTGCTCTCAGGAACTAAATGACCGAGTTGTACATACTTTGTCAACTCACCCACCCTGCACTCACTGCGAAGTCAGTAGAATTTGTACTACTGGTCCTTCCTGGTATCAAATGGTCACACCTGGGAACTGCCCATGACCTGCTACCCTTATTTCCTCAGCAAACCACTTACATGTACCACACAAACTTAGCTCTATTCTTCTGCATCCATCGACAGAGGGGCACTGAAAATTTGCTGCATATTCTATGTTTTGGGGGTTCCTTTTGCTCGTTATTGGAAGGGGGAGGAGGTAAGTGGGAAGTCAGGGCAGGAACTCTCACCTACTCGAGATTCTGACCTCGACTATTGATTCCTGCAAAGTTGGTCGTTATCAAATGATGACAACGTAGTGCAAAAACGGCCCATTTCATTGCACAGTATTGATGATGGCCACCCATTCCAGCCAGCTTGAGCCAAAGAGTTTGAATGAGAAAACAACATTGTACAAAAATATCATCCCACTTCATTTCTTCTTCACCACATGTCCACAGTCGAATTTTCCACGGATGATGGTGTGCTTCACTCCGGGCAAGTCTTGTGTCCGGCCCCCTTCCACCAGGACAATGTTATGTTCTTGCAGACTGTGTCCCTCGCCAGGAATGAAGGCTATGACTTCGCGGCCATTGCTCAGTCGGACCTTGGCGCATTTCCTGTTGGCCGAGTTGGGCTTCTTGGGCTTGCGGATGAGCGTCTTCAGCACGACCCCCTTCATCTGGGGACGCTTGTCCATGGCGAAGGTCTTATTTGGGTTCGGCTTCTTGCGCAGTGGTCCTCTCCTGTGGAGCTGGTTGATGGTGATGGACCGAGCTGACTGGTCGGTGGGCAAATATGCAAATGCTGATCTGAACAGGTTCGACATGGACCCAACCATGGATGTTCCTGAAAGTGGGAGATGAATGCAATGTACATGATATAATGTAATTGTGACCATTTATGCATGTCAACATCACACCTTCCCTCAAATTAAAATGACAAATCAAACCTGCTATAAGCTGTAGAACAAAATGAGGGTAACAATGTAAGTGTAGAAAGTCCATGGTTTTGTAAGGAGTACCATCGCACAGAGAAATGTCACTCCTGTGTGCTTACCATTTAACACAACTTTAAACTGATATGACTTTGATGTTACTCCACCATTTTCAAGCATGCAAACATACACATACATGTACAGTATATGCACAAATTTTACCCTGACATCCCATGTCATTGCTGTGATTCAAAATTACTTTCCTAGGGCAAAAAAAGTTTCATGAAGAATCTTCCATAAAGTCATACAAAGTGACTTGATTTTTGTGGTTTTTGTTGTTGCAAATGATCACATTGTGATTTAATGCCTCTGACTAACACCTCTGAGCTGCTGAATATACAGTGTAGAAACACAAACATTGAAATGAAAAGTAAAACAAAACAATTTGAAACAAACTTACTGAAACATTAATGAATATAATAAAAGGTGAGTGAATGAAAAAACAACAAAACAAAATATTACTATGCTGACTAACCTCTGGCTGAAAGATGCAGCTGACATGTTCGACATGTTAAAGACAGAAGTGGCCTCACTCTCGATAGAAGTTCCAACATGATGATAATATTACAAAATCTTCTCACAGTCCAGGAGAACTCATCTGTAGACAGGAAGAAAAAGCAAACTGTATTCACTGTCAGCCTATGAATGGAATACCAAATTTAAGAATTTCCACTTTACCTTTGACCTCTGACCCCATGACCCAAAACTTTCCCTCAAGAATCTTTATTGGTATAACCTGTATAACCTATGTTTAAAGAAGATACCTTCAGGCATTGCATAGATATGGGGGAATTGAATAAATTTTCAAGACAAAAAAAAAATCAAAAAAAAAAATCATGGGCATACATAACGAGCTGGATTCAAACCTATAACCTCCTAATCACCAGACAGCTGTCTTATCCACCAAACCACTGAGCTACTGCCCAACAGCCAGTGCTGGTTTTAATCCTTGTATCATGCAGCAGGTACTGCGTTACGTATTCAAATTGAATAAAATTCTTCCACCAAGTTGTTTTTACTGCAAGTGAATTATTTTTCTTGTCCTTTGAAAAGGTGAGAAATGAATGTGGATGGTAATACGGCATACTGAGTTCTAATTCTTATTTTTGTAGAGTGTACTACAGGAACATGGATATTAGCAACTTCCAGTTACTACTAGCAGTACCACTATTACATAAACTGAAAGAAATTCTTGTTGCAATGGAGTAGAAATTCATGTACCAAAATTATCATCAATAATAATCTTTACATATTTGACTGTTTGGCTACAACAAAATTTCAATATAACAAAAGCAAACTGCCAGTCCTGGAGACTTCATTATAACAGGAGTTGCCTGTATTTGTAAAATGATTAGTGTTAATCTACACTTTATTGTATTTGCAAACAAAACCTGATTTTCTCGATGAAGTCATACACTATGTACCTGACTATAATATAGGGGTATGGGTACTGTATTTGAAAGAAAATTGCAGATGCTCATGTCACAGCATACAACTGTAAATAAAAGGGGGTAAAAGCTGTATTTTTGGCCGAGGTGGGATTTTGGCTGCCTCGGCAAACTCCGAATCCTCTCTATGCTTTTTAATGGACAATCTGAATAGGAATCACTCACATCACATTCATGGCTACAGGCATCAGAGACCTAGCTGCAGAGATTTGGTGTTGAGATGTTTTCCATTTCTTATTTTCATTTTAAAAACTGAGAATTTTGGAGGTCAAGTCCAATTATGTGTTTCATTATGCATACAAATAAGAAGACATGGGCCCATCTAGACTGTCCTTAAATTTTTGTATTCCTTTATAGGATTAGAGGAAAAATTTCTTGTAAAGTCAAGCTCTACGATACACATATTCACTTCCTCAAAAGTATTGTGCAAATGACTGTCTGCTAGCTTCACAGCAGAGATTTGAAATTCAACCCTCGTGGGTTAAGTTTTTGGCCACTACATCAGCAGTAACTTTCATATACGATAATGATGATAATAAAACTCAAATAAACCTATAGACCTGTCTAAGAAAACAAACAAAAGGGGATTATGGTCTAAAGGAATACATTGAGAATAGTTAAATGACTTTAAGACAAGCCAGATGAAAAAAAAAAAATAAAATCCCACCACTGTAAATAACACTTATCAAAAATGTTAGAAAGAAAGTGACTGTATGTAGACATACAATGTACATGTAAATGTGACCCGCTACAACAAAATGATCCTAAAGTGGCTGACGGCTGAGCTGAGAAAATCGAGTTTGAAGTCACATCATCAAATTTGGTCAAAACAATCAGATTCCTGTTTTTGACATAATTTTGCAGTTTAATGTTTTGTCTATCATCTGCCGAAATTTCGAAACTAAATGATCAAAGGAAAGGCAAGAAATCATAATTTTTCTTTGCCATGATTTTCCGACTTTCATCGTAACAGAAATGTGTCTGAAGATTTGGATTTAGCGCCGCTGGCAGCTAGACTCGCCCCTAGCAACGAAGGAGTGATCTTATTGGTCAGTGCGTGGCATCCCGATTACTGATTGGTCGTGCGTAGACCGCTGGCGCTATGCTTGAATGAACATCGCGGAGGTCACTAGGACCATGCCTTCTATTTTCAAGCGGTGAAAACTGTCTCACCTGCCCTTGATCACTATAGCGTCAGAAGGAAAACTTTGAAGGCGTTTTTCTCGAAACTCTGATTTCCTCAACCACTTGACATGCGCTAATCAAATCATCAATATCCCCGCAACCGAGTACTTTTATGAGTTATGCTATATATGAAATTAAAGTAGAAGAGTGAGGGAATAATGTCATGCCATTTTCAGAAAATTGTACTCCCTCGACTTTCTGATCCTTTTGTTGTAGCGGGTCACAAATGTGTCATTGTATTAGAATATATCAGAAAGAAAGAAGGGAAGCTCAAAAAAAAAAAAAGCATTTAAGAGAAGATTTCGGCAAAAAAAAAAAAAAAAAAAAAATAGTTCTTGGATGAATTCTTGGATGAATGAAAAAGAGAGGAATATTGACTATCAATATCAAAACCTTTGTTGGTATATGATGACATAAATGGTATCCCGGGGTACCAAATAAAAATCAGCCATTTTGTTGAATTATTTATTTTTTTAAAAAGGTTGTACCCTGGGTGCCAAAAAGAGGAAATTATTTTGGTGCTGGAGCTAGCGCGCGCTAGCCACTGCACTGCACTACACTAAAGCACACGCTAGTGGTATCGCAGCTTTCATGCACGCATAGTATAACATGCAGTGGCAGGGAAGGACTATGTACACGCACACAGTGCATGCATTTTTCTCTGACTGTTCTCGAATGGACATGAGGTGGCGCTACACAACGCGGTAATCCGGGGTACTACGGTACCCCAGGGTAACGCGTGGTGCATCATATTACTAGAGAGAATTATGGCCATATTACGGTTGCAATGTGAGTCAATCTATCGTACACTACATAAAACCACCGAAAACCAACATATCTGAAAACTCCCTCCAGGGAAGCTTGAACATTGCAATATTTCCTGTAGTCAGGGCAACATTAAAAACTTCCTCCCTTACTATCTCTCTCTCTCTCTCTATATATATATATATATAGAACCTATACCAGGGTGCTACATGTACAGTACATAACTCTATTTTACCACTTGCCAGGTCAGGCAAGCAGATTTTCAAATTTGCTGCAAAACACTCGCCCAAACATTAATTTTACTTGCCCAAAAAGAAAGTCCAAAATATAAGGAAATAATATAGAACATCACGTGTTAGTCAAACACAATCATTAGAATAGACAGCACACACTGATTTCCACGCCCTAAACACACTGGAGTAACAAACTTGGTCCGACCAAGTGTTGCCGTTGTATTGCATTGGGGCTTCTTGACCCAAGTGCAAGTGTTGGAAGGTTGCTGAAATGAAATATAGAGTGTGTTACTTCACAAAACAGCCATTATATCTTCAGGCTTCTGTGCAGTTGACTGTGAGGATTTGTTGAGGGAATAAGAGAGAGAGAGAAATAAGAAGATGGCTTCAAATCTTTTGCTCGCCCAATTAGGGAAAACATTTGTTCTCATTTTTCAAAAACACTTTCCAAATTTGGGAGTCAACACTGGGAGTCAAACTCCTCACAGTCAAAGCTACAGTTCTCAATAAGTTTTCAATGTTTGGCTTGGGTTACATAGTGCACATGTGTAACACACAAGAAGCACAAACAGGAAGTGGACTGGTCATATGACAAACTTTGTGAAGTTTCAGCTGCATGTGTGTTCAGACTGCACAAACCATGGGAAGATTTGTGAGGATTTGGGAAATTTCCCTACATAAATTTAATAGTAGGGCCTCATAGTAATAGGGTGGCACATCCAATTACCAGACGCTTTCTTTCGTGGCTGTGAATTCCATACTCAGAGGATGAAATTTGGGCTAAAAATAACATCACTTATTCACAGACTCCTGGAAATTACGAATTCAGGCAACTGATGTCAATTGTTCACTCCAGTTTTTAGAAAATATGCTTCAAACATAACCCTCTACAAAAGTTGTCTTTTTGCGCGGTGCAAAATCGCATTGTATTACCGGACACAATTTTCGCAATGAAATAATCAACATCTTTCGCACCTAATCCTTGCACAAGAATCACAATTTATCCCACAAATCATCGTACACATTATCACTGAGCAGATGACAAAGAAAAAATTGGCAAATGAGGCTAAAATTTTGTATTTTACTGTAAAATGTCTGTCTTGAACATTTCGAACAGTTAACAGAATAAAACCTTGTGAAAAAATCGTCAACTGGTTAGACTCTACTTCTAGTTTACATGCTTTGTCTATGGGAGCTGCACGCGCGGGTGATGAGTTGCGGGCCCCTTAGCGCACAACTATTCCGCATCGTTCGCGTTTGAGGACGATAGCTACAAATTTCCGATATCGATCAGTGAACTTTTGGTTCTATTGGAATCTTCAGCATTTTTCCTGTATGCGAGTGGGATTTCATAGAATTTCAGTCGCGAAATGTGATTCAAACATGCATAAATATTAGCTATCTTGAGGTGCGGGTCACTCAACTATAAATTTGAGGTAAACTGTGAATTTTTTCGTGTTTTTACATTTTTATGTGGCGTTTTTTGCGATTTCGGTCCACACAAAGTTCTGTGAGGCTAATCTACGAAGTCTCGCGCGTACAGAATGTCATTAGTATGCAAAAATGTGCGTGTCCGGTAATACTATGCGTCCGGTAATACCATGCTTGCCCCTACATTGTAGTACCACCTTGGCTAGAATCTATTTTCATAAACATCAGATCCAGTTTTTTTAATCATTGTGAACATACAGAAGTGAAGGGGGAGGAAAGTTTTGCAAGAACGGAAGAAGTTTCACAAGATGTTTTCATTCAGGAAGATTGCAGTCGCACTGGAAAAACTTCGAGGTTCGAGAACATAGGCCTACAGCAGAAGTTTTGTGACTGCAGGTTTATCGTTAGTGTACAGTCTAACGTTTACCGGCTATCCTGGGTTTTAGGGGTCTAAATTATTTTGGGCTGCTAACTTCAGCACAGGCATAGATACGGAATATGGAAAGCCAAAATGGTTCACCATAACCCTAACCCTAACCTAAACCCTAACCCTAACCCTAAACCCTAACCCTAACCCCAACCTTAAAACCCTAACCCTATAGGCCTAACCCTAACCCTAACCCTAAATAACCCTAACCCTAATCCTATTTGGCTTTCCATAGTCCGTATCTATGCCTGTGCTGAAGTTAGAAACCCAAAATAATTTAGACCCCTAAAACCCAGGATAGCCCGTTTACCTCTGCTCTGGCCTCTACACATAGGCTCTAACGGTGTTACCTCTAAACCACTGTCAGTGACACGAACCAGGGACCATGACCACATTCAAGGGTAGTCGTAGTCGTGTCGTCAATTCCCGAGCTTCGACAAGTTCGCTCCTTCATAGCCAAACGTGTTACTTCTGCTGCACTTTCATGTGTACACTCAATACACACACATATATCTACAGGCCAGCAGGTGCTCAGACTCAGTCATCACTTTACTTTAATACGCCACTACCGCCATGCCGCCATATACCATGATTTTTTTTTCACAATATTGCATAGGCAAAATCACCCGAAATCTGATCATACTCACATATTCAAATCCAACTTGTTTCTACAATCTGCCAGCCAGAAAATAGCGTAATTCTTGTTCATTCACCTCCCACACATTTACATCAAGCCACCAGCACTTCACCTCGTCGAACCGAGAGGATCGACACGGGGGGCTGGGGTTGCCTATGCTCAACCCGGAACCGGAAACTACACTGCAGTGAATAACTTCTGACCTCACCATGACAACGACACACCACAATAGCCCAGCTGTGAGTGCAATAACGCGGTGCACTACTGTGAGCTGATAAGAAAAAGCATGTGCGGGGAGTTACTGTAAGTTCCTTCAGGTTCTCTTGCTATTTCCTTGATCAAGAAGAGGCCAATCGGAAAGGGATCTAATCTCGACAACGCGTGGATCTACTAGTACTAGGGCCTACGCATTATCAGAACACAACTTCAGATTCAAAAACCACCTGGTAAAATTTTTCTGGGCCTAATCTTGTGCCTGTGTGAGTTTACCGACTAACTTACTAACGTTAGTTAGACGGCAGTGTTTTAGACTTTATTTTCTGATTGTGGATTGTGGATTGTTCCGATCATCATGGCTGATAAAGTGGCGACGAAAGACAAGGGTACAAGCTACCAGAGGTAAGTGACAGATTTTATTATCATCAAACGATTGGTCTTTGATAAATTAAGTTAAACTTGGAAGTTTAAAGAAAAGATATTTTTAATAATAATACTAGGCCTATTATAGGGCCAACTAGCAAAATCTGAAAATTCGTAGAACTGTAGTCTAACACTTTCTACTGCAACCGACCAATTTCTGCACAATCAATCATAACTCCAGCGTCTGTGACACATCTAAGTGTACTTTAGTAGGTGTAAACTTGTGAAGAGTTGCCATCTTCTTCTTTTCCTCCCTCCGTTTATGTCGGAGATTGATGAGCGTGGGTCGCAGATAGGCCCCTACTGTAGAACCAAAAGTTGTTCAGTCAGACTTTATCGCATGGCTTGGATCTAATATTCTAAGTCTAGATATCTATACTTTTTTTCTGTGTCCAAGAAACTGGCAAAATTATCCATTAAGAGTTGATGCGTTTGTGATGTATTGTATTGACCTCATTGAGGACAAGTCCCAAGTAGGACTACAAATACTCGGGCAAGTGTCTAGAATGGGAAATAGATGTATTCTATGTGTTGTAGCAAAATCAGCCTGTCCTCAACAGGTTAACGTTTATTTGTGTATTATAGATGAGTCTACAATGTATACCAATATTTATATCTTCTAAATAGTTCAATTTCTCTCCAGATTATGCAGAAGAAAACTTTCTAATCTATGTAAACTCTTCTTCCATTTTGTCACAGCATTCCAAGGTTTTCCAAATTGCACCCTGTGATTCCAAGGCGATACGTACCGGAGTGGAAGAATGACATGAAGAATCGAGAGCTGCTTGTCATGGTGAGTCACCACATCACAAAAATCTGAATTTCTGGCACACAGTTGTGTATCTTATTTCATGAAGCAAAATTTGACTGGATCTTGAGTTTGATGTGTTTTGATTCATTTGAGACTGACTTAATTGTACAATGAGACCGACTTTACTGTAAATGTACTCATTTGAGACTGACTTAGATGTACAATGTAGATTAGGTTGAGAGTACTTTCTTGCAATCAATAGCAAATACATGTAGGCCTTCATATTCCAATTGGTCCTGAGACATTTCTAGGACTGGCAGTAAAATTATGATTCCTCTTTGTGACCAGAGAGTCTGATTGGCATGTTTTTGTTGTAACTTTACAAGACTTTCAGTACATACATATTTTATTTATTCATCATTGGGTGATTGATCTCCATTTTTTTTTCCTTTTCTTTTGTTCTGTTTGTTGTTTACTGCTAAAATGTCAAAATCACAACTTTGAGATACCTGAAAACTTTACAGAGGACTGATGAAAGATGTTCCTGTGCATCTTGAACCATAGTGGCATACATGTACTTCATTACTTTGGTGACCATGTGAACTTCACAAAATGATGAAAGATTTCACCATCAAACAAAAAAGCTTTTGAATAGCACATACAGGTAAACAGACAGAAGTGAACAACATCATACCAATAGCTTAGAATAGATGATAATGATCATGATTGTAGAAATGATAATAATGCAAATAAGTGATAATGGTGACAAGATAATGTTGCATACCATAATAATCATAGCAATCATAATGATGATCAGATGAAAAGATAATGGCAAGAATATATCCCACAAAAAAAAAGGGGTTACCAGATTAACATGGTAACTGTCAAATGAAAGTAAGAGATTAAAATCAGAGGGGTGAAGAAATTGAAAACTTTGGAAAAAACTCATACCCCACAAATAGACATACATTGTACATGTACTTCCTAACATTCTGTTTCTCTCTCCTCCTCCTCCCCCCCCCCCCCCCCTGAAACCACCAAAGAACTGTGAGATGAGTGGCATCATCCCCAAGGGCCCACACGATGAAAGCCTCTTCCTCGACAAGCGGGAGCGCATGAACGAAGTGGAGCCACGGCAGCGAGTGGAGGCCAAGCACCCGGTGTTAGAGAGATACGACGCCCTCCGCCCCGAGTTCCACACCGCCCAGTCCAAGTACCAGAGCAGCCTGATGTTCCGCAGAGACAATATCCAATCTGGGGAATACCAGTAGCATACTTCTTACTACGAAGAGAAGGAAGGAAACCAAATTTTCTCTGGTACCGGTATTCATGAACAGGACTATAATGGAGTGGACTATACAGAGAGAGAGAAAAAAAAAGAAAAGTATGATTGAAATACTGACAAATTATTAATCCTCCAGCTCCTGTGATAAGGTACATTGTACATGTACATCTGGACGTTATGGTCTTAGAACAATCTTGCATTTTTTTTTTTTTTTTTTTTTTTAAGATACACATATTCAAGTACCATAATTCCTCCATAATTTCAGTCTTTGGTGAGCTTGTTTTCTTTTTGCTCAAATCCGTACAAATGGAAAAATTTGTGAATATGCTGGTGATGGCAGATGTTGAAAGTACACATATCATGTACATATAAACGTACACTTGGATTACACACAAATTGAATGAAGTCTAATGTACATGAATTGACCATAAAAGAAGCGTGAAGTTGATGCACAATCAAACCATTTTTTTTCTCAGTTTGAAACAATGGCTTTCAAATCATGACTTTAAATTTTGTCTTTTTGAAGATTTTTTCGTATCAGCACCCTACATCTTACAATATTTGTGTGTGTGTGAATACCAAAAAAGCTCTTTTTGCTCCCCTTTTGTGCCTCCTTAATCACTTGTAAATTGGCAACTCGAACATGATACACCACATTGTGAGGCTACATTTTGTGTCATGTACATGACATGTATCATCAAAAGATTTAACATTTGACATATGAAGTTTCTACACTTGTACTTTTATACTAAATGCCTATGCGAGGCACTTCGGTTTTACTTGGTGGTAAATCAAATTCATTCAGCTCCACAAGTCAAATAATCAGCTATCAAGTAGAACCTCCACAATGTTGTCACTGTACAGTGAATCACTGTGCAACTTTGCCAAATTTGCAGGGTGCAAAGCCTTTACTGTGGTCTCAACAAAACTTTCTACAACAAGAGATTAATTTGGGAGGTCTTTATGTTGTTGGAGAATAGAATGTATGAAAGGAAAGAGCTGCTTCTGGCTGCAATTGCAGGATTTTGATTTTTATGAAGAAGGTACAATGTACTAGCACTTGTTTCTGTCTGATTGTTCATGCTTTCCTGTGATTTGTGTGAACACATTTTGTCTCACATCTCTGTTTTTCGTTAAATTGCTTACAGCACAATGGAAAACAGAATTACTTTGTCGCATAATCAATATTAGATTCATATCTCTGTGCAGTATGGGGATGGAGAATTCTTGATTAATTGTGCCTTTATGATTACAAAATGTACATGTATGTGTAGTGGCAATGTACATAGCTGTATGTACAATAATGCTCTTTTATTTGTACAGTATCAGCTCATTCTCTCTTGTTTATATTTATTAAAGTTTGTAATGTAATGAAACAAGTACACATTATTTTTCTTGTTTGTCCTTCTTTTTGTATTTGCAATGTTTTGAAATTTGTTCCAAATCAAGTGTAGGAACCAATGAAATTTTGAAGTACATTGTACAACGTACAGGCACAATGTATATAAAAAGAATTATTTTGAGCAGTTCTTGGCAGGACCATGATGGAAAATGAAAATCAGTGACACACTGCCTGAAGTGCTGTAATCTGAAAGTTGGTCACAGACTTCCACTTTCTGGATCTAAAACTGAGCAAAGTTACAGAAATGTTGCATGAAAACCCTGTACAATGAAAACTAACATTTCATGTGGGACACATTCAGAGATTTAAACTTTTCTCTATGTGTAAGTTGTATACCCCATGTATAAATACTTAAATGTACAGAACACACAGGGACATATCCGGGGATCATAAATTCTTAATGTATTCGCCATATACCCGGTATTTCACAGTAGTAGTATTTTCATGAATTTCATGAGTTGACCTGATATTCAGAAAAATAACGCAGCAAAAGATTCTACATTATCTCCTACACGTAAGTTTCCCAGTCTCAATTACAAATTAAATCTCCTGCACTCACACAATTAGTACATACATAATATATGCTCGCAAAATATTGATGGCACTAATAAAGGGGAATGAAATCCCAATAAAATATGGATTGAACGAATGCAGCAGCAATGAGAACGCATCAGTTAAAGTTTGAGGAATATCTGACATATCTGTTAAAAAGTTAGGAATTTGTTAAGTTTTGGTGCTCCCATCACTGGGGCCTGTTTCATAAAACTTGTCATCAGTGACAACTACCACTCTATGACAAATTTGCTCTCATCAGTGACAACTACCACTCTATGACAAATTGGCTCTCAGCCAATCAGCTGCAAGGATTTCAGTAGCTTGTCACATCTATGACAACTTGTCACTGATGACAGGTTTTATGAAACGGGTCCCAGGTCGTGATGTCACATATGGAAAACCATGTGAAGAAAATATAAAGGAAATTCAACATACATTGTATTTTCAATTTTCTAGAAAAAGCAGGGAGGAAAAGCATTACCCTTAACATACAGTATAACCGGGGGGCCAAAACCTTAAAACAGAGGTCGAGTTGCACTCTCTCTACAAACTAAGTAGACCATGCTTATTTTCAAGATTTTATTGTAACAAACAACATTCCACTGGTCTACCTCAAAAAATTTGTTGCGAAAGCCTCCAAATCCAAGATGGCGTCCAAAATGGCCGCCATATTTACTGAATTTGTTATTTGAATGATAGAATTCGACAGAAACATCAGATTTCAACAAATGTGATGTCATATGAAAGAGAATAAAATTTTCTACAAGTTGATACCATTTTTGTGGGTTATTGTGCTAACTGGATTGAGATTTTAAGGAAAAGACACTAATTTTTTGATATTTTCCTGAAAAAAGGAAAATCTTGAAAATGCTTGATTCGGCATAAATCAGAGAATGACTGAAGGATTGTCTTGAAACGTTTCAGGAATTTTGTTTGACATATAATTAATATTTGGAGAAAATTAGGGGTCAGTACCGCTTTTTGTTCAGGAGTAATAATGTCTCAAACTTGAAAACTCACTTTGTAAAAATGGGCACTTTAGTTGTGACAAGACCTTGTTGGTCATAAAACAAGTCTGCGCGTGTCAAGACTACTACACGCACCACTAGCACTGGTGCGTGTAGCAGTGTCAGTGGTGCGTGTAGTAGTCTTGGTAAACGCAGACTCTTGCTTTGACAAACAAGGGTTTGTGCCTGCAAACTAACTTTTCGTACCAAGTGGTAGCTCAGGTGACGCTGGTCGCTATTATTTCAAAGTAGATTGTTCTGAAGCAAATGAGATAAAGCATTTTTTTTTTTTCAAATAGAGGTAGTAGCTTGAGACTTGGCACCAACCTTGTTATAGATAGTTTAAAGGACAAGTTTTCCCTCATAGACATGGGGGTTGAGTGAATGCAGCAATATCAGTAGAACACATCAGTGAGAGTTTGAGCAAAATCAAACAATCTGTTAAAAAATTTATGAATTTTTGAAGTTTCTACTTAGTCATGGCTGGATGGAAAGACTACTATAGCTTGTAATGTCACATGAGTACAACGATATAAAGAAAGAATAAAGAAAATTCAACATATTTGCATTTTTCTCGCATAACAAAAGAACACATGACTTCTCTCTTTCAGAAGGCAGGGGGAATAATATTACCATTAACATACGTCAGTCGCAAGTCGAAGAAATGTGCACTTTATTTAAAAAGTAAAGTCAAACTTTCACTGATGTGTTCTACTAATATTGCTGCATTCTCTCAATCCTTATGTATATGAAGGTGGACTTGTCCTTTAAGGCAGAATTCAGATCAACCACAAAAAAAAAAAAAAAAAAATCAAGATGACAGCCATCAAAGTTGACATAGTTTATTGCGCCAAATTAAATGTATTATCATGATTTTCAAAAAAAAATTTGTCTGTTGTACTATCTATTTATATGTTTTTACATATTTCAAACATTGTAATGCTATTTCAAACCATCTTAGATTTTTATGGAGACATTTTTAAGACCAGTGATATTCTACTCTCCAAAAAAGAGAAAAAATCGAGTGGAAGTATTCACTTTTGAAGGAGTGAATAACAGAAAACAGTGAATTTAGAGTGAAATTGGAGTGAATTTTGAATGAAAATGCTCATTTTCACTCATTTCAGAGTGACCTCAGGGAACGCTCGTCATTCTTCGAGTGACCCCTGAGGTCACTCTAAAATGAATGAAAATGAACATTTTCACTCTAAAGTGATTCTGATATCTACTATGGGAAAGCATGAAATGGCCTAAGTTCAGATCAATAATTGTGACACTATAACCAACATGAAATCAGCCTAAAAACAATGTAGGAAAAATCTTATAACAGTAAATACAGTTTCAGCATGCTTATTTGTAAATGTGAATATACAGCACGAAAAATACATTTGGACAGTTTTATTCGAAAAATATACTGAAAAATGATTTCGCACAAGATATTTAAAGGCAAATTTGAGAAATTGCCGCCATGTCGGATTTTCCGGGGGGGGGGGGATCAGAAGGGCTTTCAAGGACAAGGATCTACGGACATTATTACACATAGTACCATCATTATTCACGTTTCTGCAACAGCAGAGTAGCATACAAGTAAAAAAAAAAAAGCATATCTTTGATACAGAAGCATTTCCTTTTCATCAAAGATTGGGCCTTATGTGACCCAAAATGAGTTCCACTGGAATGAGTTCCACCCCCCCCCCCCCCCCCCCGCAAAAAAAGACCCTCAATATGGTTTACACTATACAATATCGTTCGGATGTATAGAAACATATAATAGACAGCAATATAAGATGATTAAAAGAATATATTAAATCATAAGTTGAGATTTAACTTTGACGCAACACACATAATGTATTGTTTACCATTGGGATATCACATTCGATTTATATGTGCAGGTTGGTTGTATCACAAAACATTCTACCATGTATAGAAATTAAAATAAAGACTAAATCATACGAAGATATCACCATTTCTTTACAAGAAACCATTAACCATGATAACTGTTGACAGCTAAGTATAAAAAAACCCCGTTCTTATCAGATCTATTTAGTACATCTAATAATATTTGCAATGATTATACTGATTTAAGTTTGTACATTAGTTGTTCTATCCCTAACTCACAGTTTAGAACTAGTTTGAGGAATTAACTAAAGGTAGGTTTTGGTTTTACGTGCACTTATGGTAAATAATGCCTTGAACGACAACCTCAATCAATTACTGCCATCTTGAATTTTGTGCTGATACTATTTTTGTCGCTAAATATGACACATTGGCAAAATTTGTGCCAAATTCCAAGCTCCTATCTCTTTTTGGAATATACTTTTTGTTCAATGTTCAATCTAATCTGCCTCAGAACAATATACCATGAAATGCTACAGTAATAGCGACCAGTGTCACCTACCTGTCCACTTGGCATGAAAAGATAGTTTGCAGGCACTTATAAGTCAATAGACCATTACAGTATTACATGTGACCATGTATACATGTGACCATGTAAACACATTGTATGCAAAATTTATAATGCATTGATATATCTTTTTAGTTTTAGATATTAACGTGTCAACAGTGTATGATATTGCTTGTAATTCCATAAATATGAATTATGTCTCCTCTCAGTAGATCTCAATCACAATCGCAGGTTTCAAAATAATTATTCGGTTCTTCTTTGATAAATACGTAAATCATGCATTTTTACATTTCATTCTTTCTTCAAAACAATATAAAAATATGAATTTCCTCCCCCTCCCCCCATTTATCACAATACACAGCTAAAGTGGTATCAACTTTTAGGAAGCTTTTATACTCTCCTTCACATGACATCAAAGTTTCTGCAATCCGATGTCTCTATCAATAGAAATGTTAAATCAATAAAATGGCGACCCTATTGGACCGTATCTGTACTTTGGAGGTTTTTGTAACAAATCTACTGAGGTGTAATTACGACACATTGCTTAGTACGCTTAGTAACTTTATGTATGGTCTTATTCATAGAGAGAGTGGAACTCGAAAAGTAAGCACAAACTTGGATTTGACCCTCTGTGACATCTTTGGAAACAGATGCGTGTAAAAACATGATATTATGTAAAATGAGGTTTCAAGTTTGAGACATTACAACTCCTGAACCAAATACAATACTGACCTCTAATTTTCTCAAAATATTGATTATATGGGAAAGATGTTAATTTCTACATGGTTTTCGTAAACATTTTTAATTTATTTTATTTTTTTTACTTTTTAGAGAAATATTTACGGTGCATTCTGAACAATGTCTCCATAAAAACCTAAGATGGTTTGAAATAGCATTACAATTTTCAAATTTATATAAAAACCATATAAACAAACCATATAAGCAAAACAGACAAAATTATATCAAAATGGAAATGATACATTACTCTGGCGAAACACACTATGTCAGCTTTCATGGCCTGCAATCTTGATTTTTTTTTTTTGAGTGATTGATCCAAATTTTGTTAGAAACTTTCTAAAGCCAGGTTGTTTCAAGCTTCTACCTCTATTTGAAAGAAATTTTTGCTTCATCTCATCTGCTTCAGAACAATCCACTTTGAAATAATAGCGATCAGCGTCACCTAAGCTACCATTTGGTATGAAAAGTTAGTTTGCAGGCACAAACTCTTGTTTGTCAATGCAAGAGTCTGCGTTTGCCAAGACTACTACACGAACCACTGGCACTTCTACACGCGCCAGTGCCAGTGGTGCGTGTAGTAGTCTTAACGCGCGCAGACTTTTTTTATGACCAGCAATGTCTTGTCACAACTAAAGTGCCCATTTTTACAAAGTGAGTTTTCAAGTTTGAGACATTATTACTCCTGAACAAAAAGCGGTACTGACCCCTAATTTTCTCCAAATATTAATTATATGTCAAACAAAATTCCTGAAACGTTTCAAGATAATCCTTCAGTCATTCTCTGGTTTATGCCGAATCAAGCATTTTCATGATTTTCCTTTTTTCAGAAAAATATCAAAAAATTAGTGTTTTTTCCTTAAAATCTCAATCCAGTTAGCACAATAACCCACAAAAATGGTATCAACTTGTAGAAAATTTTATTCTCTTTCATATGACATCACATTTGTTGAAATCTGATGTTTCTGTCGAATTCTATCATTCAAATAACAAATTCAGTAAATATGGCGGCCATTTTGGACGCCATCTTGGATTTGGAGGCTTTCGCAACAAATTTTTTGAGGTAGACCAGTGGAATGTTGTTTGTTACAATAAAATCTTGAAAATAAGCATGGTCTACTTAGTTTGTAGAGAGAGTGCAACTCACTCGTTAAATAAGCGAGTTTTTTGGGTTTGGCCCTCCGGTTAGTACATGTATGTCAGTAACAAGTCGAGAGAATGTGTACTTTTCATTAAAAAAATGAAATTTTGTGGTACATACATGTATTTGTATTTCATTTCTATATTTTAAATCCTTTTCCATAACTATGTGACATCATGAACTGTAGCAATCTTCTCATCCAGCAAAGGCAGCACAAAACTTAAAAAATTCATAATTTGAGAACAAAATGTCTTTCCAATACAATGAACTCCTTTCAAGACAAACGCTATTGTCTCAGTTATAATGAAATTCTCATTACAACAAAGAAAGATTCAGGTCCCAGAATTATCACCCCCATATCTTTATGTACTACACTGTACTATGTATACTCCATGTATTTGGCTATAACAAAATTTTGATGTAACACAAGAAAACTGCTGGTCCCAAGGACTTTGTTTCAATGGGAGTCGCCTGTATTGCTGCATTCACTCAATCCCTGTGTGCATTTGGGTTTCATTCCCCTTTAGAGGATCCCCACATTAGAAAGTTAAAGGTAGGGGATACCTTTTACAGACCTCCCAAAATGCGGCAAAACATTATAATGAACCTCAGGGGACTTGTTTAGGCCACTGCTGAGAAATTTGGAAGTCAACAGTTATCTACAATTTGAATAATGCACAAAACTCAACTGCTCAGTAGTTCTGTGTGTCAGCCACACTTAAGCCCTTTTGTTGCAGTCTTCTGTTTTGTTTTGTTTTATCTATAAACACAAATCTAAAAGTATAAGAGCTGATGTAATAACATATAGAGTGTGTGGCAAGAATGTATATAGAAATGTTTGTAAGTTTTGATGAACTTTCTTCACAAAATATACATGATGGACACACATGCAGTGCATGGGTCTGCAAAGGTAGCCTAGTAATGTACTGGAATTTACGGTGAGCCCCGAAAAAAATTCAATTCAAAATCTAACGGTCAATAAAAATGTATTAAATGTTACCTTCCACTTTCAATACTTTATGGGAGTTTCTAAAATGATACTCTCTTCAACATACCACTGTATTTATACAACTCTTCATTTAAGGCATGCAAATGGATTCCCTACCTTTAAAGGGGATGGCTAGTAACCGATCAGTGGGAATCAGTGGGAATGCTGAGGGATGATTGTTCCAATCCTTGTGGGATTCATTTAAGAGTACATTATATATCTGCTGTTGTGTGAAAATTATTTGCTTCAGAACGGTCTCATATTCAAGTAATGTGCAGATTAATGCCCCGTCACTGACCAGGCACGCTAACCTGGAAACATTAAACTGCATATTACTTGAATATGAGACCATTCTGAAGCAAATTATTTTCACACAATAGATATACATGTATGTACTCTTAAATGAATCCCACAAGGATTGGAACAATCATCCTCCAGCATTCCCACTGATTCTCACTGATCAGTTACTAGCCATCCCCTTTACAGGGCTTTTTAAAGCTTAAATCTGCACTCTGCTCTGAGAAGTAATGCATGCTCTCACATGTATCTTGTCTGATTCTACTGAATATGGCCCTGTTGGTAGTTTTCCTCTGCCCGTATCCCCTTCCCCACCCCTCGCTCCACATGGACTACACAGGAGAATACTTGAAACAGCTTTGGACACAACTTTATTGAGGTCTGTACAAACGTATCTTGATTTTATTTACAATTCATCTTTAATCAAAGTGCCAATGCCATTCCGATGGAGTGAGTGTTGAGAATCTTTATACAGTGCCATGTCCCTGGATAATATCACAGAGGACCCTCATCATAATGAGCTGTGTGGGACTACCGATTTCTTTTTTGTCATACATTGCCAATGACAAAGAATTCAGTAGTTCCAAACAGCTTGGGTATCTCATTTTATAGCTTTAACAGTGAAAAAAACCTGCAAAATTACCTTATTATTTACACACGTGTATCAGGTATACAGTACACGTGTATGTATCTCTCTATATCTGACCCCGTTATGATGAGGTTACACTGTACAACTTCAGTATTATTTACAGAATACATTCTTGTTTTTTACATTATAAGTGCAAAGAAAAAAAAATGGTAAACAAAGGTGAAACAGATATTTGAACACCACATTAAAGGACAAGTTCACCTTCATATTGTACAAGTAGATTTAGAGACTGCAGCAATATTTGTAGAACACATCAGTAAAGTTTGAGGAAAATTGCCCCCCAAAAAATTAAAAGTTAATATGAATTTTTAAAGTTTCTTCACAGTCACTGCTAGATGAGAAGACTACTACTGTGTATGATGTCACATGCGTAGAACGATATGTAAGGAAAATATAAAGAGAATTCCACAATTTTTTTTTTTACACCAGTGCATATTCCCTCGACTTGCTATTGACGTACGTTAGTAAAGGGATATTCCCTCTGCCTTCTGAAAGAGGCAAGTACATTGTAAAGTGTTCTTTTAATACGACAGAAAAATGAAAATAATTTGTTGTTATTGTTTTGGGGTTTTGGGTTTTTTGTTGTTTTTTTTACATTTTCCTCATATCGTTCTATGCATGTGACATCAAAAGCTGCAGTAGTCTTCTCATCCAGCAATGGCGGCATGGAAACTTCAAAAATTCATAACTCTTGAATGGATTGTCCAATTTTCTTCAAACTTTAACTGATGTATTCTACTATTCATACTGTATTGCTGCATTCTCTCAGTCCATATGTATTTGAAGGTGGACTTCTCCTTTTACTGTGGCAGGCACATCCACATCACTCTATATGATCCCTACAGAGACAAATATTGGCTTACTCCCACTGCAAGCCTAAATCTTAGATTTAATATTTCCTTTTCAGTATAGGATAAACACAGCCTGGTATGTGCAGTGTTGGTAATCGGAGCATTGAGCATTCAAACATTAAAAAGTGAGGTGAACTTCATGCATCAGTAGGTCAGGGTAGGGCAGTAGAATCTTTGTTTGAATGGTCTTATACTTCAGTATGTTGTATTAGTGGGCTGGGCTTATTTAATTTTGCAAATTTCGCGAGAGCCAAGATTTACAAAATTAAAATGCAGGTGAAAGTTCTTGTCTACTCTATATTATGCATTGAATGTCAGTGGCATAATTTGCAACAACAACAAAAAAAAAAAACTTTCATGCTGCGAAAAGGCCATCGGCTCAAATTTGCAAATATTTCTGGTTTTAGGCAAATGTGACCATGGGGACCATCATTTATATTCTGTCTAAACCTGTTCACATATACATATACTGTAAAACAAAGAATGTTCGCGTTCATTTTAATTTCGCGAATTTTGCGTGCGCCAAGATTCGTGAAATTTCTTGTCTTCACCAGTGGCAATGAACGCCAGTGGCAATTCGCGAAAATTTCATGCCATGAAAAAGGCTGTCAGCTCCAATTCACGAAAATGTCATGCCGCAAATATATCATGTTTTACAGTACCACGACAGCAATAGTTACAATGTGAAGTGCAACAATTTGTTATTACTTATTACTCTTTTCTTCTTCTTTTTTGAGGGAGGTGGATTAACTTTGCATGAAAACCCTTCCGAAGGTTATACTTACAATAATTTCTGTCAGGATTTGAGGCAAACTCAGGTTACACACACTCTATATGTACGGACTTGTATAAGAATTGTCGATTTCTCTAAAAATAACTTTGCTTAAAAACACATATGAACATAAATATATATAAGAAATTTACAAAACAGGGCAACAAAGTCCACAAATGTACCAGGTATGCACTGAACTAAAGCTCAAAACACAAAGTAGAAATTCAACCAGGATACATTTCCTACATAATTTATCCAGGTTTTAAAGATTTCTGCAGTGAGAAATTGCTGAAGAAAATAACATAAATTTATCACATCTCTCCTGTGTTGATAAAGTTGATCTGCAACATTAAAATCAGTCTACGCACACACACACACACACACACATATTTTGTACATATTCATACCACAAGTCATACACACGTATCTTAATAATGCCTTTCTCGCTGCTTAATGAGAAAGGTGTAGCATCGTCAGTTTCAATGGCATTTTAACCAACGAGAGGAATATGGGGGGGGGGGGGTTAGGGTAAGGGTTAGGGTTAGGGGGGTCTAGATAAGCCCCCTCTTGAAATTATTGAGAATTTTAAAAGTGAAATTTCATTACTTTTTTCTTTCCCACGTTGTACACATTTTGAGACCATGTTTGCAAAAATCGGGGGTAAACTTGCCAAGTTATAAAACACATTTTCCTGATCAATGTCACTGAAAATGGCCTAGATAAGTTCCCTCTTGAAATTTTTTGTGATGATTTTAGAACTGAAATTTCATGACATTTTTCTTTTCCACGTTGTACACATTTTGAGACCCTATTGCAAAATCGGGTGTAAACTTGCCAGGATATAGCACATTTTCCTGACCAATGTCACTGAAAATGGCAATTTCTAAAGACTTTTGTGGGGCCAAAGAAGGCCCCCACCCCCGCTATTCAAATTCAAAATAGCCCCAGCTATATAGGGTTAAACAGTTTTTATGTTGCTGAAATATATTTCCATTTCCATGAAATCACACCATCCTTAAATTGTATACACCAAACTGTCACTGAGTGAAAGAAACTGAGAGTATGAGGGGCAGAGACAGAAAGACAGACAAACGGACAGACAATGGCTGTTCTTGCAAGTAGTATGCATCAGAGAGTATTAGTAAACATAGGTATTTGTGAAATTCTACATAACTTGTCTCTAAAAAAAAAAAATGTCTGGAATTAAGCACGAGATATACATACACTGAATTCAAACACACATAATCATTTATGCACGAGGGCAGAGCTCTCGTTGCAATGACCCAACCTTTCTACCTCAAATGATTCTTCCCAAGTCTTTTATGTTTTGAGTTTGCTTGGTGAAATTGGATTCATAATTACACCTTCTATATAATCATCTTTTTACCGGAGGGTAATATATTTGAAACTTGAAACAGTGGCTTGACACAATAGTATTGGCAAAGTGGAAATAATGCATGGACATTGCTGTATCAATACTTTAGGAGCTAGAACTACACATAAAAATGATCAGCTTGTTTTGATATATTTCACCCACACTGTTATTTGCTTAAAGTGTCATAATGGAAGCAGAGTCAGCATTTTTCTTCCCCAAAATGCAACTGCCTACCACAAATATCCTAAAATGAAAGTCATATGGTACAAAACAAGACCAACTTTCATGCTGTCAATATAGAATGTTAAATGTAAATACTATCAAAGTAGAAGTGCCTTTTCTAACCAAATTACTCAACCAGATAGAATGCTGAATCATTTGAGGATTTGGTATCAAGTCAACGTTTCAAACAGACATTCCTCTGTGTCAGTCTCTGCTCTCTGTATAACCTTCAGTGTATGAAGTTTCCTTTGCAAAACATCGTTCTGAACACTTTTGAGGAGAAACCCGATATTGTAGAGATGTCAAGTCCTTTCTAGTACATTAAACACGTGTCCGCGATCAGGATCAAACACTGTGGTGATTCCGTACGAGATCTTTGATGGTGCTGACGAGTCTGGTCACATATCTCCAGCCTGGGGTGACACTGTTCATGACCTCACAGATGGATTCCTCCCTGGATTTGGATCGGTAGAGTAAGCAATGAAAACTTGATGACTACAAGGTCAGTTTCTGGGTCATCACTTTCTTTATCATGAGGTAAGCTTCCCCCAACACCCTCCCCCCCCCCCCCAATAGAGAATAAATATCCCAGTCTAATATCCCATTCCTCTCGCAATTCTTCAAGAGACTTCAGTTCCGCAAAACTAGATTCTTTTGCCTGTCAAGAAAGAACATACAGGTTAGTAATCTGGCTGTGCGAAAGAAAACAAGCAGTACTTTTCCCCTTTCCATGGTCAACTGCGAGTGCTATCGAACAGTGCAAAATACAGATTAAACATGAGATATGAATTGAGCGTCCGCTGATGGGTTCGCAAACTCTTGTTACACACTACAAGGGCACCCAAATGGGTTCATCGAAAGTCAAAATCTAGTGAGCTCAGCCTTGATTGCTATGCTGCTGTCCAATGAAAAAAGGAAGCAACTCTGTGGAATGAGTTTCTGAGTTAAAGAATTAAAATGTGACTGTTTTATGAGGAAATCTGTAGAGCTGCTCCCTTTTGATATGTCTATATTTCAGAAATTAGGGGTCATGTGACCTCAGTTTTTTCACCATCATGTAGAGCATACAAAATTACTCTAAATCAGGACCCCCCCCCCCAAAAAAAAAAAAAAAAAAAAAAGATTTGATAAAATTCAGAGTTGCTTTCTTTTGTCACAGGAAGGCAGTACATACATCTTCATACGAGTTGTATACAACTGTAGCAGAACAAGAATACTACTACATTGGAAAATGTAAATTAGACAAAAATACACAGCTTTTATACAGAAAAAGAAGAGAATACCAGATATTGAAAGAAGAAACTCTAATCTTCCAATCAAAGTCATTTTGCTGGTGAGTATATCACACAAAGTCACTTTGCTGGTAAGTAAGTATATCACAAACATGAATTTAGACTATGAATGCTGAAACTCTCATAGACATTTTGGGAACCTGGTATACCAGGTTCCGTATACCAGTATGAGGTGATGCCACAGGAACCTAGTACAAGAGGTTTCCCGTATGGAATGGATTAAAGGGGTGTATCAACGTCACCACCATTCTATTTTGAACAAAGGGGACAGAAGATTCAATCATAATAGATTATTCTGTATTCTTTTGAGGTCCTCACACATTAAACAAGTGAGTGCAATTACAAATGAGTCATTTACCACAAGGCTAGTAGCTCTCACATGCATGCCAAGCTGAAGCATCTGGATATGCCTTCTTTTTTTTTCTTTTTTTTTTGAAAGAAAATCATAAGCACAAGATTTGATGAGGAAGAATTTTCACATGGAAAGAGATCCTTCTGTGCACTCTATAAAGAAAATTGGAAACTGATGGGACATTTTATCACTGCCAAAGCATAATAGTAGACAAATGTAATTCCATCTCTGACTACTGCCATTCATGCATGTTACGTGTGATTCTGTGAACACAGCAATTGAGGCTAGCAGAAAAGGGGCTTCTGCAATGAAAAATACCCTCATACTGGAAGTTATTGCTAGGAGTGGCAACCAGCTCTTACCTGATGCTGCCGAATCTGACTGTACAGGTGCAGGGGATGGGCGTGGCGGGGTACTGACCCGGCAACAAGTCCAGATGGACAGAGAACATGGAGTGGGCTTCCTCGCTGAAGAACTTGACCGATAGCCTGGAAGAGTGGAATGTCCATCATTTTGTGAATGGATGTACGCAAAGAATATTGAGCAGGAGAATGGATGATGAGAGTTTGGGAAGGGAGAAGGGAAAAAGCATAAGTGGATCATACTCTGGGAGAAATTACGAGTTGTTACCCTTTTCATTTGTGAGCATATTGTATTCATTCTTTATATTGCATATCTATTATAAACTCATACATGAAATCCCACAGAAATCCATCTCAACTGAGAAATAAAGAAAAGAAAAAAAAAAGAATTATAATGGGCACATTAGATATATATGCAAGTAAGCTGTAAATAATGATGGGGGGGGGGGGGGGAAGTAATGCTCTTGATCCCTGAAATGTCTATTTGTTTGACTTTCTCTAACTTGTCCTAAAATGACCACCACACAATGGCAGTGACTATGTTTCATCTAATTAAAGAGGTTTCCTTTTTTGACTGTTACTCTCCATAAATAAGATCATATTCTCAATTTGTATTATAATGAAAACTAAGTGAAAAAGAAGTAACTATCCTGAGAATTGAACCAGTATCACCTACTGCTCACCAGAGAGTACAGAGAGTAACAGGAAAAAAGAAAATCTCCATAACTACACTGCAAAACAAATTCCCTCTATACTCCCCCAAATTCCCCATATTTCATCTAATTGTCATGGTTATCCTCCTCTCCACTTCAAATAGCTTGAGTTGAGGTGAGGGTAAACTGCAGGATATTGACTTGACTGCGAGCTCACCTGTTTCTGGTCACTGTAATAGGATGCCAGAAATCCACCTCGCTGCACTCCGCCTCCAGCAGTCTGGCTTGGATGGCAATGTCTGAAAGGTGTTGCATCAGCTGATGGGAAGAAATTCATGGGAAAGATAGTGGTCATTAACTTTCACTACAAAGGCACTTTCATATTCATGCTACAGTGTATAATGACATACAGCTTCAATATTGTAAATTTGTTCATGGGATCAGCCTCGAAAGGCCAATGGCCTACTGCTGATTTCCTCCACCATTTATTTTAATTGTTACGTCAATCTTCAAAACACACATTTTAACAATGATTATGTACTTACCCGAAATAATTTGTCTATCTGTATGGTTTTTTTTTTATGAACTTGTGGAAATTAACTAAATTTGAAATTTGAAATTTGTAATCTCCACACCCATTGTGGGGTTTGACAGTCCAAACTCAAGATGTCTGATTTGCAGGGTACTTTGTTTTGACCTGTGAATGAGAACTGCAATCTTCCATCAAGTGGCTTTCTTGATGAGCACAAAATAAAGACACAAAAAGGGGGTTTAAGGAAATGTTGTTCCAGACCAACAATACAACAAAATGACAATACCCTCCCACCCACACACACACACAAACACACACAATCAGAGAACTGAAGATAAGAAACCATTTATCTTTGTTCTACATGACATGATGTTGCTTTGTGTAATGATAGTGATGAATGAAACAAAAGCAGCATTGTGTATTTTTATTATCACATTTTCTGAAGACTGGAAAATATAAAATTACAAGCAAATCTGGCTCAACTGCACAACTTGCCTCATCAACATATGGCTAAATTTTCCATGTAAAGAAAAAAAGAGAGAAATGGCTGAGCTCTAAACAAAAGGAAACTTAGACCAAATGTCAACAATCATTAGGGAGGGAGCTTTACTACAGTGTATTTCAAATAACCAGTGTGTTAAAGTCAGCACATCTTGCGTGGTCCGTACTAATAAGGGAAAGAGGAAAGATCAAGAAGATCTGGGTTTGAACTACATTCTATTCATCTGAGGTCAACCGACCTGTTTTCAAATAAGTTGAGAAACCATGCAGATAATAACTTTCAATTTTTTTTTTCTCTCTTTACTACCACATGATCAAATCAATCAGATACAAGTAGGTCATACAACATCCCTAAATCTATTTCTGAATGCTGGCGTCAAAGAGAGAGAGAGAGAGAGAGAGAGAGAGAAAGAGAGAGAGCGATTATGAAACGAAGTCACTGAGCATAATTAACGAGAAGCCAAGACTTCAGATTCTCACAAACAAGAGGAAGAGACGTATCTCCAGAGAGGTTTAAAGGTCTCTCAAGGATTAATTGCGATGTCTGTAATTCCAGGGCAAGGAAGGGGAAGGTGAAGTGGGAGTGCGTGGAAGGTATCACCATCAAGAACCAGTCAACACATGTCAATTATGTCTGGAATTAAGGGGCATTCCAGACGATTTTCATAACTTCATATCACGAAGTACATAAATCGCCAGTTCCATGTATAGATTTGTGACCCTGCACCTCAAAACAAACAAAAAGTCGCCAGACATGAATCTTTAGTAAAGACCATATTCTGAAAGAGCAGACTTTAAGCTTTAAAATGATGTATAACTCAAATCAAATGGACTCTCCTAACCTATCTAAATATTGGA
The DNA here is from genome assembly GCF_964275005.1 of Diadema setosum. Classification (NCBI taxonomy): domain Eukaryota; kingdom Metazoa; phylum Echinodermata; class Echinoidea; order Diadematoida; family Diadematidae; genus Diadema; species Diadema setosum. The sequence continues at coordinate 40,219,182 of NC_092685.1, read as the reverse complement.
AAGAAAGCACAAACTCAGGAAAAGTGTGAACTGAGAAAAGAGGCTCTGAAGTACAGTGTCTATTCAAGCGCTTAATCTTTACCAAACCGTACTGGCTGTGCGATGAATGGGACAAAAAACAGGAAGTAAACCACCAGAGTAACAACAATGAAGGGATTATTAGATTAAACTGAAATTAAGCATGCCTCATGGACACATTCTGTCCATAATTAATGCCAACTTTCAAAGCAGTAGCACTATCCCTTCAAAAGTTATTAGAGTTGAAAGTGAAGAGTGTGGACAAGGTTTTTCAGAAATGAAAAAGGGATTCTAAAGACACACCTAATCACACTATTCTACCAAAAATGTTCGAGATAAACTGCTAAAAAAACACACTTTCCTGCCCGTTTTATGATACCAAATTTTAGCATAATGTAAAAGAAGACCCGCTCTTTCAGAAAATATGAAAAAGTCAAGTTCGGCTAGGTTGACCCATTTCACTTATTTTCAGTCCTCACGCAAAATCAGTGTGTGCGACTTTATGTTCGTGTTGAGGTGCACAGTCACATTTGTGGAATTTATTGTGGTCCTAGAGCAGAGAAACCAATACTCTGAAAATCTTAAATAAACAAATTACACTGAACAGTGTCGATGACATAGGAGCCTCACATATTTCAGAAATGTAGCAGTGTCATTCCATTACAATACCGCTTGCTTAACAAGTTCACCTGTATAGAATCTATGCATGGCTTCTTCTTTTGTTCTGCTTCTTTGAGCCCCAGCTCATGCATTCTTATGGTGAGGCTGCCATGTCATCATCCTTGTTCATTGCAATTTGTTATAGATTTTGAAAACATTCTTATTCCTTATCCCCATCACTATAAATTCTGAAACTCTGCACTCAGTATAACTAAGTTATAGTTGTTCAAATGTTAAAGTCTGAAAATCATCCGGAGGTCTAATTTAAAAGATGTACTCAAGCCAGCCCGCATTTCATACGTGCTGAATGGAGACATTGTGTGCGGTACAGACAATGGCCCTAAGTCACAAAGGTGGTACAATTGAAACCATGGTTTAAACCATGGACAATTTGTATGGAGCGCCAAGTGTCGCATGGCCTATTTCACTACGAAATCAGTCATTTCATCGATGAAATGATCATTTTGTGATGAAATGACAACATTTCGACAAAATGATCGTTTTGTTAACGAAATGAACATATCGTCAACAAATTGGTCATTTCGTAAATGAAATGACTGATTTTGTGATGAAGTAGGCCATGCGACACTTGGTGCTCCATACAAATTGTCCCATAGTTTAAACCATGGTTTCAACTGTAGCACTTTCATGAATTCGAGCCAATGTGTCTGCACTGAGTGGTTTACAAAGTGATACGAGTTCATACCAGCGGAAGGGCAGCCCGGGTGGGGTAGAGGGACTTTAGTCTCTCGTCATCGATGCTGCTGAAGAACACAGAGTGCGCCAGCTGGGCTGAGGCACAGGCGTCGTCTGTGGGAACATGAAGATGGATCAATCCTTGTGATAAAACTTTGGTAGTTCACCTTTTTTTTTTTTCCAAGCAAACTTCTTTCCATCAAAGACTACTGTCACAAGTTCAAGGAGCAATGGTGCTGAAGGCTTCAACAAACATTTGAAGTTCTGATATCACATCCGTACTTGAATAGTTTACACATTTTCAGATCAAATGGAAAGAGCTATCATATGATGTGCACAAAGTATCAAGTATATATAAGACAAACCAGAAATAAATAAATAAATAAATTTGAAAAAACAAAAACACACCAATTCTTAGGCAGAAATCATAGTTTGGGTTACAAAAAGGGGAGAATTGGACATATTACACAAGCTGAATCAAACTTGTACTTCATTTCCGTAAATGGAGATTTGACATATGATGTAAAGGTATGTTACTGCGGTAAACACTCTGAATTTAATATATTGAAGCGACATTATTGTTTATGACTGTACCATTGCATATGTACAACATTCTTATTGACTTTATTCTATGCTGCTTTGCTTTGATTCTCTTCATTTTTTGATGTAATTTTTTGTTACTATTTATTATTAGTAGTATTTTTATCATTTCGAATTTTGCTGTGATGTTTTTGTAATCTTGTTAATTTGATCAATAAAAACTCAATGAAAAAAAAAAAAATTTTTAGTAAAAAATGTATCGATGAAGAAAACAGGTACCAGGTACTCCATCTATCATCATAAATACATACACAGTTGGCAGATCTGCATTCATAGTATTGTCATATCACACAGATGAAAGTGCTATTGATATGGAATATCAATAACCACAGTGATATCGTTTTATAAAGGAACACATTTTTTTAAGAAACATGCGACTAAATAGAAGGTAAAGACCTATACCGACAATTCTGAGGTAAATGTGACATTTCTTCAGCTCCAACGAACTGATTACTAGGTCAATATTCTTCGAAATGCTTGGCCAAGAAGACCCACAAACAGTTAACATACCCAATGGAGAAGCAGTTTAGTGGGGGAAAGCCTCAATATCTATACTGAAACTCTACCCAAAATTGTTCTTGCCCTGTTAAATGGGAAGTCCATATGATTAGAGAAAGTTGTTTACAAGTGGTTTGTGAGAACCAATGAGAGTCCAAAACAGGGTTCATACTCTTTCTCATGAATTAAATTCCATATCTTTTCATGACTTTTTAAGCTAGAATTCAATGGCCTTTTCATGACTTTCACACATTTTTTTTTTCTCATATCAAAGCGAAGCAACTTAGGGAACACATACACATTTCACACAAACAACAGATAAACTTTTATAATTTTTGCAATTCCATGACCTTTCGATGGAAATATCAGTTTTTCATGACTTTCAAAGACTAGGCCAAATTCCATGACTTTCAAGGTTTTCCATGACCTGTATGAACCCTGAAAAAAGTTACTGACTTCCCTTCCCCCCAAAGATATAAAGAACACAAAATGCATGCAAAAACATATTTTGCTTTTCAAAATGGGGAAATGTGAAGTACACATAAACCATGCTGAATAAAATTTCTATATCCGTACTTGCCAAGGGTGTATCTATCTTATTCTGATATGTCACTCACCAGCAAGTCTGCTCTCCATTTTCAGACCAGACAGTTGCGCATCATCCCCTGTGGCATCATCTAACAAAATAAGAGAAATACAAAAGACAAAAATATAACACATATCATATACAGCTGAATACTGCCACAAGCATTTAACAGCCGGGCAGTAAGTACTAGTACAGGGATGCCAGTTAGAATGAAAGACAAGGCCTGAAATACACATACATCTAAATGAAGCTACTGTGTACACAAAAATGGCCTGAACTTTGATACTACCAAGGCCTGAATCTAGGCTTTGGCTTGAAAACTGACATACCTGACTAGTAGTGTGTCATTCAACAATCTTCATTTTCTCCAAGCTATGAACCCGTGATATACTGTATACGCCGAATAGTTTGCGAGGTTTTTATTTTCGCGAATTTTGCGAGTCAGCTGCTATTCGCGAAAATTAAAAACACGTGAAAATATTGACTCTAATGCTGATATGAATGTGACGTACAGGTATACATTTCTCCGTTCAGTACAGGACTCAACGATCGTGAATTTAACCACTTAGAAATTGTCAGGAAGTCCTGATTCGCGAAAATTTAGACTCACCAAATATATGGCGTATACAGTAGCTTGCCGCGAGAAAAAACAAAAACAAAACAGAAAATAACACCCTGTCGGATCAGTACATCCTTATCAATCTATAGTTCTTAAAAGATACTTCTGTAGTGGCATTCGTGCAAGTTATGATATATTTTCTGTGATCTTTAGAGCACCTTAAACCGTAAGTATAACAAATATATAGTAGTATTGAAATTACTTACAAGAGCCTTACATCAACGCTATACCAATTTAACTTCAAATGGATAAAACTAAGAATTTGATAGCCCCAAGCTTATTTAAACGACAGAAATGAAGAAGGTAAGTATTACCAAAGGAGAAGAGGATCTAAAAAAGTATTGGAATATTCCTTGTGATCTATATCAGTCATTAAAACGATCTTGAGATATGCGACGCAAACGATAAGATGACGCAACATCCCAGGTTGAACAATGGAATCAGCTGTCTTGTGCATGTGCAGAACACCATTTTGGCCTAATCAGCGTTGTCTTAACATTAGCAACACAGATCTAAAGCTCACTATTAACATAAGAAACAGTTGACTGAAATTACTGAGTATATATGTACTACTCAAGCAGAATCATTGGGAAAGTAGGTTTGTTACTGGCAATATATGAGGAATGTTTTTCTTCACCTGTTTTTATCATAGTGTACACAGGCGAGAGCAGAAAGTACAATTATGTTTACAGTGGTCAAGAAATGTACAGTGTATGACATTTCATGGTTATATTCTGAAACAAGACAAAAGTAAAAAGAGACAGAAATTTTGCAGTCACAGGATATAGGAAGCACTGGGCAGCCATAGAAATCTAACTATTGATAACTTTATTGCATCTGGAGGACACTTGAGGAGTCATTATCTAGTCTCAAGAAGACCACATCAACATAACATGTAGATCACGACACACATAGGACAAAGATGACATACAAATGCCGCAAGCATTAATGAGAGCAAAGGATGGAACTGGACAGGGTACTGGTAATTCAAGGCTGACCCTGGTCTCTTCTAACTGTGATATGACAAAAACATGGTCAGAGAGACAGGAAACCATACAAAAACATTGAAAATAAAGATTCTCAACAAGTCAAGGCTGCAACTCTGAAAACTTCTGAAAACTTGGAAGACCTTTCATCAGTGGGATTTCTCCTGGTCTCAGTAGATTTAAAAAAAAGAAAGAAAGAAAAAAAACAACATTGTTGTGTAATTGCATGGGTTGTGATACCAGACATACTGGGATGCAAGATGCGGAGAAACTAAGAAAGTGAAAATATGTTTGTTGTTGTACAGTTCAATCTGCTTCATAATGATGATAAATCACTGCATTATAAAAGACCAACCAAAAAAAAAAAAGATGAATAAATCATCATCTTTCATACTGATGAAATATAACTCACCATATTGTGCAACAACAATCAGTGAGTCACACAGGAATGAAAACTTGTAGCAGTTGTCAGCAAACTCCGTTAGCTTCCATTCCTGCAATCTGAATATTCAAACAAAGAAACAAAAGCAAATCAAACATCCAACTTGATGAATCAAATAAAAAAAGAGATTAACCCTATTCTAACTGGGGGGTTCAAATTGACCCCCCCCCCTCGACGTTTCGCGCCACGATTCCGCAACGCGCAAAGATTTTGCTGCATCGTTTCACAACTTTTTTCATTGAAGTCTTCCACATACAGTAAACCTCGCATGAGTCGAAGCTCTCGGGACTGACAAAAATGCGTCGACTTAAGTGAAATTCGACTCTCGCGAGAGTCGATTTTTTTTCGACTCACAGTTATGTACATGTATTATAGTATATTTGCATGCATGTGTGTGTGTGTGTGTGTGTGTGTGTGTGTGTGCGTGCGTGTGTGCGTTTGCATTCAAATTTGTCTGTTCTTGAAGATAATGTTATTTTGTTCTAAATTGAACATGGAATTTGTATCAATACTAGTAGTTAAACGTAGTTCTGAGAATGTCTACGCTAATGTGGCAATGTGCATGTGCTATGTCTATGGTGCAACATAGGTATAGCCATCTCTGTCAACCTACCCCGAGACAAACACTCTCCCAGGCCCATCCCACCTCCATTGAACAAAACTATACAGCCAGCCGGGCACGCACAAACAAGCTCCGCCCACTTGGCCTGTCACTAAAATATTAAAGCAGCGATTGGTTGACCAAGGAGTTCTGGCTTGATATGGATAAAGTATGGATGTGCTGTGTGTATGGATAAAGTATATGGATCGATGTGCTGTGTGTATACATGTATACATGTGTATGTATTCGACATGCGTGCAGAGCGGTACGGTGAGTGTGCATGCTTACCTGCAGCAGGCCAGGGAAGGGGTTCTGCGACATGCCGATTTTTTTGTTCTCCTCTAAATGTAATGAGAATGCCAGACAAATCTTCTTCGGCTCAAGTGATGTAAACTACGTGTATTTTGTACAAAAGGGACTGAATGTTTTACTTCGACACAGCCGAAATTCGACTCTCGTACTTCGGCTTATCCAAATATTTCTTAGAGAAAATACATAGGGAAAAATCGGGACTTTTTATTTTGCTTCGAGTTAAGTGATTTTCGACTCACTCGACGTCGACTTATCCGAGGTTTACTGTATTTTGAGACCAAATTTGCGACATCCAGGTACACCGTTCTGAAGTTACGTAATGTTATGCACATGCATGTCAACCCGAAAACAGCTCAAATTCATGATATCGTGTGCAAATTGAATGCAAATTGTGTTTTTTGGTTAAATTGATATAAATTAGATTATTTCAACTTTTAACCATTAAAATTAATCAATTCTAGTGTAGATAATCCTGAAAAAGTGCCTACAACAAATTTTGGCAAAAAAACAACAGAAAACAAAAGGTTGAAAAAACAATAAAATAAATAAGAAATTAACAAAACAATAAAAAACAAAAGAAATTGATTTTTATTGTGCCATTTCTTTACATGAAAATTGTTTGATATGTCTTGAGGAATTCTGACACAAAAATTTAGCAATACTTCAGTCTTTTTAATGGAGTTATAGGTGAAAATAAGATTTCATGCACAAATTTGCATAATTAATTTATTAAAAATAGAAAGGCAATATTTTTCTTTTGTATGACCATGTAATCTTGTAGTTGACATCCATCTCTATCTTCAGGCAAAATTTCGCAGCGATCGCGCGATCGGTGGCCGAGATCTGAAGGGGGGTCAAATTGACCCCCCCCCCAGTAAAAACTTGGTCTCAAATAGCCCAGTTAGAATAGGGTTAAACATCACTGAAGGGGATTATCACACCACTGTCTGACATTATTGCCATGTGCGAGCACTTAAAATCACATCTGACCCAAGGAAGAAGTTATGCATGATACAAAGGACTTTTCCATTTTTAGTTTTGGATGTGCCATAACAACCGTAACATACTTTCCATTACAACTGTCCATAGGAGTATCTTGCACATACATACCTCAAGACCAACATGTGCCCCAAATATATTTGATGAGTTTAAAAACATTAGAAATAGTTTTCTCCACAAGAATTTACGTAGATTTTTTGCCAAAGTATGTTGACATGGCAATGCACTTTCTGCCACTCTCGTACAATAAAAAAAGAGACCAAAATGTTTGCATATTATCATTTTGACTTCTAGAACACTTGGAAAGTTGTTTTCTTCCTCTATTTTCTCCCCCCCCCCCACACACACACACATCAAACCTATCTCTCCATCCTGAGGGCATCACAGTTGCTTCATAGACATTTGAATGAGTTTAGTCACTTGGTCAGTTTTATTTAAAATTTGTTCCCAGATTGTAGGGAAGCACTCTGACATTTACACTGTCAGAATCAAAGACGGGGATGCCACAATGCAAGGATGCAAGTTGCTATTAAATACCCTTTGTGTGCTTTGAATGACACTGACATAGGAAACTCTATACCATCGTACACACTGTACAAAGTCACAGGCACAGAGAGGGTAAAAGGACAAGTTCACCTTAACCCTAACCGGGCCGGGCTTTTTGGGCTGTTCTGTAGCCGGGGGAGGGTTAATTCAACCCCCCCCCCCCCCCCCCCCCCCCCGAGGTCTCGGCCGTCGATCACGCAATTTCCATGAAAATTGGCACATACATCACCTGTCATGTAATCTACCAAATTATAAAAGAAAAAAATTGAACATTTAACATTTTATATTTTATATCAATTAATATGCGTGAAATCATAAATTTTGCTCTAACTCAGAAAATAATGCTAACGGCATCCTAGTTTTTGGTGATATTATTCTATGTAGCATTCTTAACAATGTACTTTAAAAAAAATCTGGTATCAAAATTAATTTCTTATGTATTCTATAGTTTTATGAAGTTCTTATCTATTTCTTTGTTTTTCTACCTTTTGTTTTTCATTTGTTTTCCACACAATTTATTACAGAGCCTATTTTAAGCATAATTATGCTAGAATTAATTGACTTCAGCCATTGAAAATGAAAATAATCATATCTTTTTGAATAAGGTGAGAAAACTCTATTTGCATAGACTTTGTACACAGAATCACGTTTCTGAGCCATTTTCAGTCTGATAAGCATGTGTAAAAGGTCATGCAGCGTTGTAACGGTATGTCCAATTTTCGCGAAAGTGGTGTCATAAGATGCGCTCAAGACTGAAAAGTAAAAAGTCAGTGAGCGGCGCGGTCAAAAAATTTCGCGCGGCAGGATGGTCGTGGAAAATGTCGAGGAGAGTTGATTCAACTTTTGAAAGAATCGTCCAATTTTCTTCAGACTTTCACTGATGTGTTCTACAGTACTAATATTGAGCTGCATTCACTCAATACACATGTTTATCAAGGTAAACTTGTCCTTTAAGAATTATGAAGGGGATGAAGTATTCAGCAAAACACAGCAAAATATAACGGACAAAAGAATTAAAGGGATGGTACAGTATTGGTGGAGATGAGAATTGGGCTTTTAACTTTTTGCGAGATACCAAGAAAACACTTATGAAATAGCACAGAGCATACCATTTTAAGAGGAATTCAAAGTTTATTTGAAGAAAATCAGGTTTGGAATGACTGAAACATCCAAAAACAAAGTAAAACAAAGCCATCATAACAAAAGGTGGGTCCCACACTTTATTAGAATTGCTCTGTTATGGATATCTCAGCCATTTCAAAACCAATTTTCATCAAATAAACGTTGAATTCCTCATGGAATTACATACTCTTTCATATTTCATAAGAGGTTTCTCATTATCTAACCAAAAAATGTTAGAAATCTGAAATTAGGTCTCAACCAAAACTATATGATCCCTTTAACATGCTCTACCTCTGAATCATGATAACTTCCTGCCGGGCTCTTGCCAGGTCAGTCTCGGTCTCGCTGACGCCATCCCCTTCCCTCCCCGTCCACTGTCTCAGGTCCTCCCTCTCCGTCTCCAGCTGAATGATTTCTCCTTGAAGTCGGGATTTCTCTGCCTCAAGGGTCCCTCTTTCACTGCAAGGTTCATGAAAAGAAAAATGGATACTCATTCAACTGAGGAAATTTTTACTGCTTGAGGATGGGCTGATTCTGCTACGATGTGCATTTCCCATAGACACTAACCCGAGTTTACTCGGGACTCGTCTTCAGTGGGTCAATGCTCAACTATTTGGAGGCTATAATCAGAATTTTGAAAAGCGTTTAGTTATTGCACATGGTTGTGTCCTAATGTATTTTGATGCAAACAGCATTTCAAAATGCTGATTCAAAATGCACAAAAAGGTGCATTTACAATTGGCAATCCTCTCTAAATGTGTTTAACAAACAAGAAAGCATATACACAAAATCACATAAAAAGATGTTTATTTTGACATCATCTCAACGCTTTTCGGGTCACAAGAAGTGGACACGTATGCTGAACAGCTCGCTAAAATAGGGGTTTATCATTTTTCAACAATGCGCACTGCATGTTCATGAAATTGGCTCTTTCTTGTGATTGAAAATTGAGCATAACTTTTCAATTCAATGTAGTGTTTGAGCACTTTGTAACAAATCTCACCTTGATCACAAATTAATCCCAACATCTACAGGCCACTTATTCAACACCACGGGGAGCATGCCAGTCTAACTGCCAAATGTCACCTTTCCACTGGCTATCTTTAGTTACACAATGGTAGAAAGAAGCATTGCGGAGAAAGCATTTTGCTGACGGACATGAGTGCTATGGTGGGGTTTGAACCCCCAATCACCTCACTGAAGGCACGGTCAACAATTCAATGGACCACAACACTAAAACTGTCCAGGGGATTACTGATGTGGGAAAGAATTCTTACCTTTCGGCGTGCCTAACAGACTCCTCCTTCTCCTTCAAGGCTGTTGTCACGGTTGCCAGTCTGGCCCCTCCCTCAAGCAGCTCCGCCTTCTCCTCCTCAGATGGAGGATGGATCTGCTCTAGGTCTGCCAGGTTAGTGTCGAGGGTAGCCTCCACTGTTTGCACGAATCAACAGATGCATATGTAGTAACATCAGTATTGTCCCAACTACATTACACTATCTTTTTGTGCCTGATGCTTGCCACAAACATGTACTGTATAACCAGAAATGTTTTCATGTATGAAATTTTTGTGAATTTTGTGAGGAGTCAAGATTTGCAAAAGTTTTTGTCTACACAATGTATTGAATGCCATTTGCCAATTCAAGAAAATTTCATGTCACGAAAAAGGTCATCAGCTCCCATATGTGAAAGTTTTGTGCTGCAAATGTTTCTAGGTTTACAGTAACATCAAACCGCAACTCACTTTGGGATCTGATACAAGACAACTTCATTTTTTTTTTCTATTTCCTCTACACTGGGCATTAACCCTTTGGTATACTAGCAATAGATTTAAGAGTGATCTAGGTTCAATCCCACCCAGTGCATGCATGCTTTGACGAGCTTTCCTCACAATGTCCATCTTGACCCAGGTATACATAGGGCCACGGGTATCTGCCAATGCAGGAGTACTTATTTTGAGAGAAAAAAAAAAGCAACAAAGAAACAAGTGAATCAGAGTTTCACAAGAAAACGTAAGAATGAAGCCCCCAGTTCTCCTCTCTCACAAGGTTGGAGGACTCACAGGATTTAATATCCTCCAGATACTGTTCAATCGCGGTGAGGCTTTCGGTGACCTTGGCCAACTTGCTGTCCAAACGCTTGCAAGAATCCTGCCAGAGATAAAGAGATACATATCATACCACACTCACATTCGCTCTACCACTGCTGAACCGAAAGTCATGTCCATGTATTTTTTTTTTTTTGGGGGGGGGGGGGTTCGGGGGGTCTTTTTTGTTTTTGTTTTTCTATGGGCCACAAAGGTCTCACAGGTGGGCCAGAACGTCATCGAAAACTTTAAAAAAAAATAGATTTGCAGTCAATCTATAAACTGAGCCTAAAAAAAAAATTGTAGGAGCCAAACTGGGCCTCAAGATGAAAAAAAGTTGAAAAGCGCAGGTCCATGTAATGCCCTGGCACCCAGGATTTACTTGTTTGACTGTGAAAAAGTCTTCCCTGGAGTTAACTACTGTACTGTAATTTACACCTTGAAGTTTCCAAGATTAAGTGTTTTGGCACTGGCTAAAACGCAGGGGCAATGATTTCCATGGTTTTACCAACCAGAAACTGCATTAGTGATACATAACATAAACACTTGATATTGTAATAATAATTATTTGATTATTGATTATTTGGAGTTTCTTTTTGCCATAGGCTAATACACAGACGAATGAGGAATCTAATCATTTAGCTTGACTTGTGATCAGTAACTGTAATCTGATACCACAACCATGGGCCAGACCTACAAAAAAGAGCATATCAAAATGTATGTGAAACATCAGAGAAAGCAGTCACAAATTTTGAGGGTGAGAAATTAAGCCACTGCAAAGCAGCATAAAAGCAAAATCTAGCTAAGGCCAAGCTAATGGTCAATACGCCATAGATGAAAATGATACCAAATTATGATGGGTCTCATATTCTGTTATCATGACATGAAGAGATATATTTATGTTTTCAGCGCGCCTCCTTTGAAATCAGGGATACTTGGCAGCTCTGCTATCACCGCCACTGCTTTTCTCAAATGGTGATGCTTCCTAATACTGCCACTCTTCTTTTCTAACCCCGACCAATCAAAGCATCAAACTCTGCCACGATAAAATACCTCCATGGAGCTCTGGACATTTTTCGTCATCTTCAGCCTCCAGCTCTTGAGCTTGGCCTTGGTGGACTGGGTGCAGTACTTCTGCAGACTGACGACTTGTCGCCGCATAGCCGCCATCTGCAGTTCACAAGTTTTGAAGAAAGAACATAAGAGTGCTGAACACAGGAGAGAAAGCTGTCCTTACATGCTTCTTTCCATTTTTACATACCCCAGCACACACCCATATCACATTCGTACTGAAAAGCAATCTCTACGCAGAGGAGGTGCCTATGAAAGGGAGCTACTTATTTCCAGGCACAGAATATTCTATGGGCAAACTACATTGGAACATATAACAAATGACATTTTTTTTTTTTCATTCTTTTTCACGGCTTAAAGGGAAGCCCTGCACATCCAACCGATTGTTCTCATTTCAGTCTTGTTTAAAGGGATCGTACAGTTTTGGTTGAGACCTAATTTCAGGTTTCTAACATTTTTTGGTGAGATAATGAGAAACCTTTTATAAAATATGAAAGAGCATGTAATTCTATGACGAATTCAACGTTTATTTGATGAAAATTGGTTTTCAAATGGCTGAGATATCCAAAAAAGAGCGATTCTAATAAAGTGTGGGACCCACACTTTATTACGATTGCTTTGTTTTACTTTGTTTTTGGACGTTTCAGTCATTCCAAACCCGATTTTCATCAAATAAACTTTGAATTCCTCTTAAAATGGTATGCTCTGTACTATATCATAAGTGCTTTCTTGGTATCTCACAAAAAGTTTAAAGCCCAATTCTCATCTCGACCAACACTGTACCATCCCTTTAATGCTTGGTGATTTCACAGCCCAGCATTCAGTGCCATATGTTATGCATTATCTTTCCTTTCTTTGTCTTTGTATTGTCCTGTCACTGTTTATATCACATGTTATCATATTGTCTCTATTTCCTGTCCTAAATTTGTCTTTTTTGAGTTGGGGGCTATAGAGTATATTTTTGATAATGTAAATCTATAATACTTTTGATTTAATTTAATGCAATTCAATTTTAATTGTCCATTAAAATTTGTAATATTACACTTTTTTTATATTCTAACTGTCTATTTATTTGGATTTTCTTAGAGGGACTGGCACATTACAAGCACTGATTTTTAGTGGGTTTCTCCATTTTTGCTTTAACAAGTTTCAAATTCACCTTTCATTGTTATGACAAGGATATTTGTTTTAAAAGATTATTTACTAATTGATTCACTTTGTTGTCATTTCACTTGTATAACTTGTTGATTTGTGTTCTTTTGATAATTAGATAAATTTGAACTGAAATTCGAATTGAAATTACCTATTCAAGAAGTTATGTTCATACATTTTGTAATTTTTGTGTTGTTCATCATTCTCTCAAGTGGGTTTCAAGGAAACTTCTTATTATCTTTCATATAGGATATTCACATTTATGCAATATGAATTGATTGTTGTACTGGGAACATATTTTAATACATTAAAATATGGATATTTTCTTCACCACGTTGTGTGTACTTTTTGTACTCATTTTTACATAGTACCATAATTAAACATCATTCGTCTGTATCTCGTTACTTTGGACAGCTATCTTCTGCTTTTGATTACTGGACTCTGATGGTTAACTTTTGACACTGCGAGGTTCATGCTCTATGACATTTATAATCAAGCATTACTCTGTATTAAAGATTATAGTACATACATAACGTACATATTTCGAATTCATCTATACACGATCTCTATACGTGGCGCCATAGTGAAACTCAAACCTCTATGGACAAATAAGTGCCAGGGACAACCAGGCACCTCATCCTTCAAATACCAACTTGTGTATCATATTCCATAGATCTTATTTTGAAGGTACATAGCACAGTGCCTGATGACCTTTCTGTGACAAATTTCTATGCAGGTGAACTGGCACAGATATATCCAGATCTAAATTCCGAGATTTGCCGCCATTTCACTTTGCAAATTACAACCTCATGTAGTGTCAATGACTCACTTCAGTCTTCACATAACAGCTCGTTTGTGAATCACATACCATCTGACAATGAAGACCAGAATATCTGTGACATTTTGTGTTCTCAAATGTAAAGCCATGGAACGCATTTGTATGTAATGCAATACTTTACACTTTCGTGTCGACCAGTTGTGCATGGATGCAAAAAGGATTTGACATGCTGTTGATGCAATACTAGACGGAACTTCTGATGCCAGATGCCCAACACCACCAAAGTTGAAATAAACATCTTCAGGAATGCATGTATCGCACCCAAACTCATCACCTAGTATCCAACAGTCTACTCCACCCCTTTCCTCAACAGTCTCGTCCAGCTATCACCTACAACCAATTGTAAGCTGAATGTCGACTGCTTTAAAAGCTGCTTTAGATAGGCAGGAGGTAAGATACGGAACTCACCAAATGTCTTAAAGAAATCACAGTCACTATTAAACAGCTTTGAAAGCTTGGTATAAGAAAATGTGCTTTCACTGAGGTCACTTTTAACTCCCTGCTTTGGCAGTGATACATTTTATTATTATGTTTTATGTTTTGGTATGTTTTAATAGCATTATACTTTCTTTACTTTTGTTTATTTGTTATTATGTGCCTTCTGGTAGGAACCTGAAATATGTGCATGAGTGATTACCTTTATAGCTTGTTGTCTTGTGTGGTGTTTGCGTGCATGAATGTGTGGTATGGGTACATGCTTTTTTATCAGTGAGTTTGAATGGGCATTAGGTTAGTAATCTATCCATGACCCCTGCGTAAATATTTTGTTGACTGTGATATACTTTCGCTTTTATGCTATTGAGGGCTTGTGAATTCAAGTTCCAGGCAGAAGAGTACGTATCTTCAAGCTTATATTGTAATGGTTATGATTGTACATGTCCCATGTTTTGATAACTGTTTTAAATACAACTATTTTTGACTTCATTATTTTTTGTCACTTTCAAAACCTGGTTACAGGTATTACTGATTTCAACTGGGCACTTTGCTCCTTTACTTTGTTTGCTTGTTTTTTGTATTTATGAAATATGATTTTATATCTATAAACTCCGAATGGATAGGACCTTGATGTGAAACAGCATTCACTTGCTGATCTTGTTATCTTGTCAAAATATGTTGATATTTTAAAAAAATGAATAAAAATAATTTTCTATGTTTTCTCAAGTTTATTTAAAATGTTTATTGTTTTCTGCATTTAAATTCTTCAATTACGTTTGTGAAGAAAACTGATGACCAACAGATGATATTCAGAAATCCACAGCCACAGAAAATTTGTGGAATTGGTTCTTTCTTATTATCATGTATATATCTGCCTACAAAAGTAAATAAAAAAAAAAAAAAAAAATCAAAAGTAAAAAGTTGTTCTCACCCTTTCTGGTGTGGCATTCTGCATCTCTGTGATTAAAGCAGGGGTATCTTCAGAGTACTTAGCCTCCTGATTCGCTACAGCTTCCTTTAGTCTGAAATAAGAAACACAAGGTATTGCTGGAAATAATGACTGCCTCTACTGATAGCAAAAGTAGATTTGAACTTGATAATGCTTTGTTAACAAGAATGGGGAAATGAAGGCTTACATAAGGACACATTCGTAGATTAATCTGGTTCAAATTCATCACCATTCAGATTATTTTGTGTAGTCTGGAGATAAAAAACAAAACAAAGAAGTTTACTGCATAAAAGGTGATTGTCACAATTGAGACTTGATGCTTTCTGTGAAATCCTACTATACATACAGTATATATTTCAAGGCGAGCATTCTCCCGACAAAGTTGCTTTATGTAATTAGAGTATTCATGCATTAATAAAGGAAGCCTCTTCTTTCTTCTTTTCAAGCATGCTGATTAACAACAGTATTAGATTTCCATAGGATTGACGGCATAGAAAGATTGCTTAGTAGCAATTCAAATGATGAAATTCTGCTCGAAGATTTAACATCTTCAAAAGATTGGCAAAAAAGGAAAAACTGTGCATACTGCTGTTTTGAGTATTGTCGCAGAAAAGGAGGGGTTTGAAAGAAAAAACATGAGATCGCTGAAATTGGTGAGAGTGAAATGCACTCACGTCTTGGTGGAAGGGGTGAGAAAGTTGATGGCCCACTCAAACATTTCCCCCTTGGGCTTGGTGATGCAAGATGACTGAAGCTGCTCTGCAAGTGTCGTGGGCTCATCAAACTGGCATGGAACGAGAAGTCATACACTTAACGCTAAATAATGCATGTGTATGGTTTACAGAATTGGTAGCTGAGCTAATTTGCCCTCTATCTGATGGTTATGCTTTCAATGAAACTATTACTGTGATCGGATGATCAGACACATTCAAAGTGATAAAGCCACAGTCAACTACATCCACATTCATTGTAACATTTTTTGTATTACAGACCACTTTACATGTACATTCCATACTGACAACCAAATGGACAAAATGATTATTTGATTTTTTTTAACTCGATTGGGCCGGACAATGACACCTAATGTATCAGTTGAAGCGCAATGTACAATACACAAATGTTGTGTAACTTATGGAAGTTCACATGTTGAAAATAAGATTTTGATCACTTCATGAAAGATATCAATAATCTTCAAAACAGAGAAACAAAAATGAAAAAAGAAAGAAAGCAAAAGATGTTAAAAAAAGCAACAGCTGAAAAGAGTTCAAGTCCAGGCTTGAACTCAGGGCCTTTGATCACATGTCTGCTGCCCTAACCAATGGACCAGAGAATGGCATATTTGATGTATTGAGGTATTTTGTGGTAGATGTGGAGAGAGATTTGGATGTGTACAATGAGCACCATAATCAATGGGCCATCGTATTATTAATGTAACACTGAGATAACACACAATGGATATGGTGGGAAATTCGGAGGAACCAGAGAGACGCATCTCACCCTGCGAGGACACATGATACTGGGCTTTCCCTCCGGCAGGTCGCTGAAGTCGCCAAACTCCTGCAGGAATGTGGAGAGGGACACGGGACCAGTGGTGGGGAGGCTGGGCAGGTGGGACAGGTCACACGTCAATGCGGACGCATTCAGCTGAGACATCGAGAAGGCCGCTGGGGAAAGGGTAGGAAGGTAGCCGAGAGGGGAAAATAAAAACTTAAGGTATTTTGTGATAGGTCAACATGCATCAAAATACAAAGACTTCTTTTTCTAGAAATGTGGTCCTGCTTTACATCTAACTGGATCCCATGGCAGACAAGCTATTGCAGCTGAATATGGGCTATCCAGCCATCTTCTCAGATGGAAATGAAACATGTATACCAAAAAAAAAAAAAAATATAAAGGTAATAGAACATAATCATATAGTGCATATCATTAAAAAATAAATAAATAAATTAGTGTCTCTATGCACATTGCAGGAGGGAAAACATAGAAATAAAGAAAAAAAATAGTGTATCTTTGTCACAAAACTTACATTCATCCAGACATGTTCTCTTGGCCAACGATGCCACGCACAGGTCCTCTGTGTTATCATTGTCGATGGGCAGCTCTTCCAGTATGCCTCTGTCATCCTCCTCGCACACCCAGTCCGGAAGGATGCTGTCTTTGAGGGAAGACGATGCCTCTGCAACAGCTGACTTGTTCATCTCTGCTCCATCAACCGCAGAGACTGCATTCATGCCATCGTCGGACACAGTGGATGATGCTTTGGGTTCCGTTCTTAGTTCAGGAAGTGTTGAATTATGGCACACGGAGGGCTGCACTGGTTTTGAGCTGGACAGTTCTGGTCCGTTCTCCCCTTCTTCCTCACCTGCTGTAGGTGGACATGCAGTCTCGATGGTGAAGGTATCTGATCTCCTGCCATCATTGCTGATGGAGATAGAAAGCTTGGACTCATCTGACCTTGTCTGCTGTTTTTCCTGTCCAGTGGTGGGGCTGCTCAGCGTGTATGTGTCTGAGGTTTTGTCAAGTGTCATCTCACCCATGGCATCCAGATTTCCATCAGAAGAAAGTCTGTCATGCTGTTTGGAAGTCTCATTTGTTGGGACAGCATCCAGCTGTGCATCAAGTGTGTCTTCTCTGATGGAACGACTAAGGAGCTCAGTACCTGCCAACCCAAGATTACCAACATTGGTAAGATCCTTGCCTGTGGTGTGGTCTGCGCGGATGTCGCTGACACGTGAACAGGAGTCCGACGAATGGGCTACTTGTACAGAACTTGCCCTGGCCTTATCCTGGCATGCTGTGATATCCATGGCAGCTGTACCTTCATCTTCTGAATGAGAGTGCTTTGTGGCATCTTTGGATGAGTGGCTATCAGCCTGGGGAAGAGCCTTATTGTTGACATGGCTCAATGGAACACCTCCACAGGTTGTCATGTCCATGTTGGCTGTATCCTCAGACTGGAAGAAATGCGTATGATCGTCACTGCTTCCAGGAGGCTTCGGCTCCATGGTGGCATGTATAATGGATGTCTGGGCCACTCCCTCGTGGCTCTGCAGAGAACCAACGCAAGCAGTCATCTCCATGTTGGCAGTGTGTTCGTTCTCAAAGACTCTTGTGTGCTCATCAGCAGACCTACCAATACTGCCAAGGCGTGCAGTTGAATGGCTCTGAGGTATGGATACAGGTCCTTGAAGAGGAATCTTTGAGGTGTGACACTCTGCGATCTCCATGCAGGCCGTCTCTTCTGATTGGAAAAAGCAGGTCTTCTCCGGCTCTTTGTCAGCAGTGGTAGCATCTGGCTTGGTGCTCAACTGACTACCAATGGATATTACGCCATAGCTTGCTGTCATTTCCATGCCACAGTTATCATCGGGCTGAAATACTTTGGTGTGGTCAGGTGACATCACTGCTTTTGGTGGGGATAGTGAACATGTGGAAGAGCTTGGCAGAGTCATCTCTGGCAGAAGTCCTTTTTGACAGTCAGTCATGTCCATGTTGGCTGTGGCCTCTGACCTGAAAAACCTTGTTTCTTCCCCAAAGGAAAATTTTGACTGGGAAAGACTGTCAGAAGTTGCAGCTGTACTAGGCTTGAGGTTCATGGAGTTAGCTTGTTTTGCTTGGTTATTAATCTCATGTTGACTGAGACACTCTGTTATTTCCATCTTGCCAGCATCTTCATTGTCAAAGAAACATGTCTGCTCTCCTTCCCCACCATTTTTTGTATGGTGATCTGCAGGATGAGACATATCAGCTTGGACCCGTCTCTCGCCTTTCTTCTGAAGTTGGTAAGCCAATCCCTCCCCTAAGTGCCCCAAGCATGCCGTGAGTTCCATTTTGGTTGTATCCATAGAGTGGCACCTTGAGGTGCTGTCTCTGGGCAGGAGAGTCTTGTCATATGTGGAAAGCGACAGACTCTTGCTCCCTGTTGAATGCAGTCCCCCGACAGGGCATGTCATTTCCATGGCAGCAGTGTCTTCCGAGTCAAACACTCTAGTAACATCCCCCACATCTCTGGACTGAGCAGACATGGGATTGGTCTCTGCGGGCGGGACTTGCTCACTAACGGTACATGTCATTTCCATGGCACCTGTATCTTCGAAATCAAAGATTCTGGTTTCATTTCCTCCACGCCTTGACTCGTGAATTGCAGCAGGAACATGCTCATTGACAGTGCAGGTCATTTCCATCGCAGCTGCATCCTCCGAACCAAACACCCTGGTTTCATCCCCTGCATCTCCCACTGGCACTGGCTGAGTCTTCGATACAACTGACTGGACCTTTCCGCCAAGAGCGCAGGTCATTTCCATGGCTTCTGTATCCTCTCCCTCAAACACCTTTGTCTGTTCTGCTTCCGATGCAGCCTTGAGACTAAGTGGCACAGCATTGCATGTGGTCATCTCCATGTCATCTCCCTCTGGACAAACATCCAAGGATGTAACTGATGCCAGGATGGATGCGCCAGACTTCTCTCCCGATGTCACATTGAGCATGGAGGCTGTGGAAGAGGACACCTCATGTATTGTATCCAGGACGACAGATCTCCTTGCATGGTCTGGCTTGCAGAGAGCTGCATCCGTCTGGCTGGAGCTGCTAGGTTCCTTGGAAGGTGGTGCAGCCTCAGCCTCGTTAGATTCCTGAGGATTGAGAAAAGCATCAATGCGACCTAGCAGCTTTCCTGTGGATTCATCAGGCAAGTTTGACATATCACTCTTTGAGAATTTCCCAAGTACAGCTGTGAAATCCATGCTTTTCTCGAATGTCGTTGTGTTCATCACTCTCCCTTGGGTCCCATTCTTCCCAGTGTCCTCAGACTCCCTCAGGCAACCTGTCAAGTCCATGTTGTCTGTAAGCTCATTGCCAAAGATCCTCGTTGACTCTGCCGCCGGATGCTCCAACTTTCCCCTGCATTCTGTGGCGTCGAAGCCGCCGATGCAAGTTGTCATATCCATGCCGCTAACATCACCGAGTCCACCTCCGAATATTCTGGTTATTTCTCCCGCATTCTCATCCGCATCTCTCCATCTCTTTCCGTCGCCCCTGGCTGCAGTGGAGTTCAGACAGGCTGTGAATTCCATTCCTCCATCGGCATCGCCCTGCTCAAAGACTTTGGTCGTATCCATCTGCGGCCTGCCAATGGACGACACCTGTCCATCCTCTGGTTTGGCAGCAATGAAGGACTGGAGGAAACTGCTCTTGAATCCTCCCGGGTTCACCCGCTCCTCATCACCATCATCCTGCTGCCGAGCTGCACCCTCAGATGACCAGAGAGCACCCATCGTTGAACTCGAGGCAGCGTTTGACACCCGCGTGGAAGGTTTCTCCACTGGTACATTTACGAGGAAGTCGCTGGTGCTACAGCTTTCTGTTGTGGCCGGACCGGCAGCTATAAATGATTTCAGGAAACTGCTTGTGATGCCACCATCATTGCTGTCAGTTTGGAGTGGTTTCAGCGAACAGTCGTCTTCAGGTTTTAGTGCGAGATGACTCACAGTGCCATGACTGAAAATAAAACCCAAATAAACATAATTCAGAATGACATTGATTCACATTTGTTTCAATGCCTTTGTTGGGAATAATGCACAAAGATATCTTCATGGCTTTTTTAATCACCTTGTAGGAAATACGTATGCTTTCATAACTGCAAATTTTCATCTCTGTTGACAAAAATTTTGATCTATTTCAAAATGTTGGTAACAAAGCAGCTTTGATATCTTTACCCATTGAGGACAAACTGATCTTGCTATAACATGCATTTCCCATAGACATGTGCCCAAGTACATACTCAGGACTAGTCTTCTACAGGTTAAAGGTGTCAGTTCAAGCTATTGTGTTGTTGCCATAGTGTTATTATCTTTTGTGCTTTCTAATGCATTTTAGTGTGCTGCAGTCCTAAAGAATCTAAATCTGGCTCTAGTCTTTAATGGCATAAAGCCCAACCACTTAACTACAAATTAACATTTTGTATGTTTTCCCTCTAAATGCATCGATGAAGCATTAGAAAAAATGTTTACTTATCTAATGTGTCACCATCTTCCAGTGGATACATATCTTGCACACAGAGAGAAGGCTACACAGTACACACGACACACTCCATACTATAAGCAATCCCACTGAAAGTCAGAGGATATGAAATGTTAAGATACTAAAGTCTGCTTTTTCTGGTTTCTAATATATTCATCCAGAACCAACTTCCGCGGTAGCAAGATTAACTTGTTGGCCTATGTATTTCTGGCTAGCATCCAATGACAATATATCACGTCAGATTATGAGCCCAACTCTAATTTTCACCAGTCCAGCTCTGTAAAGAAAGTTCTAAATACACAGTCATTTAGGTGCATGTCACTTTAACAAACTAACACTGGGTTTAGCATCTAACTCATTATGACATCACACACACTCATGGAAGATCGAGCTGATTTGGAAGCCGTGACATGCATCGTGTGGAACTGCATTTTCCTCACCTGAGGGTCTGCGTGTCCGGGGGGTGATCACTTGGTTCCTGCATGGCCAGTGTCATTGTCCTGGCCTCTTGTTTGATTGGTCCAGACAGCAGGGTCTCAAGGCCTATACATAGAGATAGGAAAAACGGTTGACAGGTCACATAATTAGTCACGTAAAATTGATGTTGGGCCACCAAATTTCCAAAAAGGCTACTGTAAAACAAGGAATGTTCGCATGCACTTTAATTTCGCAAATTTTGCCAGAGCCAAGATTCTTGAAATTAAAATGCACGCAAAAGCTCTTGCCTCCACTATATGCATTAATTGTTCGAGGCAACTCGAAAAAATTTCATGCCGTGAAAAAAGATGTTGGCTCCAATTTGAGAAAATTTCATGCCGCAAAATACTGTGTTTTACATGTACAGTATCTGTTGGTGTCAGGATTGGGCACTCAACATTCAAAATTGACTGTCATTTGGCTGTTTATTTCGGACCATCAGAATTTCTGATTTTAAGACGTTTAGTGGCCTGTATGGCCACCAGAGAAAAATAAAAATTAGTGTGGAGCCCCATAAGGTCAAACCCTTAGTTTGACTTACCTTGAATATGGTGGCCTGGTCCCATGGACACTCCTTCACTGGGACCTGGTTCACTTGATGGTGCACTTGAATTCCTGGAATACAGATTATAAAACATATAATGCACAATCAGAAAATCATGCAATCTATATTTTGCAGTCGGTTTTCTCTCATGAAATTTGCAAGCCGACTGGCATTTGCCATATAAACAAATCAGAAAAGTAGCAGGCAGGAAATCACTAACTTTATTCTTGCCAAGGAATAATACAATGTACTTCAATCAATGTGATTCTCAATCTGGTATTCAAACAATTGCCCAATTGTCTTACAAGCCCAGATTTGCGAGATGATATGCTTGTGAAATATAAAATGTACGCGGGTGAAATATGAAGTGTATATAGCATGATGTATAAGACTAGGGGTGCGTTCGAGCGCTCTCCTAAAGTGAACTGTACCGTACCGTACCGCGCCAGGGGAGCGTTCGAACGCTCCTAAAGTGTACCGTACCGTACTGTACCGAGCCAAAAGTGGATCACTTCCCGATGTGCTCCAAAAGCGTACCAAAGCGTACCAAAAGTTCGTTGTAAAGCATGCGCGTATCATGCGCATACGTCACAACGCAAAAACATAATTCTCTTTGTTCGGGACAGCTGTAAGTAGGTCAAGCGCAAGGTGAATGACCTTCTTGCTACAAACAAGCGTGACCTTTTCTAAAAATAACTCGAGAGGTACACTTTCTCAACAGAGCATTCGAACGCTCCCAAACTGGCACAGTACGGTACGGTACGCTTTAGTTCAGTTCGCTTTGGTTCGCTTTAGAGCGTTCGAACGCACCCTAGGACTAGTGTCACAGTTTCAATATGATTCAATTTCAAATTAAAAATTATGAAGTATTCCAATAACTTTGCTTAAAATACATTGCATGTTTGTATTTGATGACTGAAAAGGATGCTACGGAACACTGCTCTGAAGGAAAATCTTACATTGCAGAGAGAAATTTTAGCACTGAGTGTTTGAAGATATATTTTGTTTTCTACATTACGATCAATATCACTGCCACAGGTTCTTTAACAAAACATCAGCAGCATTAACGCAATAATGTCATCAGATGTGATGATGACGTCAACCCATCGTCAAGCTTGGCAGCAAACTTCTCTGTAATCTTCTGCAAAACAGCTGGACGCCACACAAGAAAAGGGCTTACTTGTCCTCGCCACTTGATGCCGGGTTGCTGACGCTGTCATTGGAGTCATTCCAGAGACCCAACTGCTTTGCTTCAGAGTCCTTCAAAAACTCCCTGGAGGCAAAACATGCAAAATTGAATCCATTTTCAACTCAAGATTCAGCCAACATCCTGTGACACAGTTTGAGCATCACACTGTCCAGTAATTTCTGCAAATTTTTCTATGTGACATACATCTCATTTTCCTCATTTTCACTTAACAGAAAAAAAAAAACATATCCTGCAATATGCATTATGATATGATCATGGTAAGAGAGATCACAAGAAGATATGAAAGCACATCAAACATGTGGCTTACAAGCACCAAATTAAAACCAAAGTGCAGTGTAGACTAAGAATCATTATAGCCTAAAAATTATCAACATGATTTTATGTGTGAGATAATATACTGTGAATAAAGGTATTTTGCATGGTAAGTTGGGTCCTAACTTAAAGCGGCTAAGTTAGTTGATCTCCATATTCCTTATTTTCACCTCACATTGTAGATGTTCCCTTCAGAACAGAGAGTGTACATGTACAAATATAGCATGGAAGAAATGGGCAAATTCTATGGACCATTTCTCAAAACTCTACATTACAATGCTTTTTACGTAGCACCAATGGTATGACTTCCTTACTTTGAGTCTTGTCTAGATTATTCACCTCATTTTACGGTACTGTGCATTGATCTGTGATTTCACTCAGAACAAGCATAATTCAGAATGAATGGGGAGACAGGATATACACATATTACTAAATTGATGTACATTTGTGTATGCTTTGGTTGAATATTTTCTTGATGTACGATTGTACCTGCAGGGTATTTGTCACATTAGCATATGTGATGCATGGTGAGTGATTTACATGTAGTCTTTGCATTGCCCCCAATCAGAAGCAAAACTTACTTCACTTGGTATGTCTCTGCAAAGCTGACCCTCCGTGAGGATCTCCTCCTCTTCTTGGGTTCCCTGACAAGGCAAAAACAAACAAACAAACAAACAAAACAAAATCATCCATCAGAGTCAGTCATAGTAACAAGTGTTAAAATTTATAAAAAGCAAGTATAAACTGGTGTGACAACAAAGGGAATGGTTTCATAAAACAGGGTATCAATATCATCTATTTGAAACCATTCTTGCCATAAAGAAATCGCAAATCAAAACTGCTGCTATAAACCAGGCTTTTAGGCCCCGAGCACCTATCTTTGGTGAGTGTAACATCATTTTATGTATAGACATAAATCTCTGCACAGCTGTAGAGTAGTGCACTATAAGTGTACGTTCTGCACTACGTTTGTTCTCTGCACAGCTTTATCCTGTGAACCTTCAAAATGTCTGACTCTGATATTGATGCACATTAAAGAGCTTGAGCTTGATGTGGAGAATTCTGTCACTGCTACAAACTTCATCATAACATCAGGTTCTGGTATTCAGTAGGAGGTGTCAAAATACTGTCTCTCAAACTTTTTAAAAGTTTTAATGTTCTGAAATGTTTATAAATTTAACAATTGTATTTCTACATGTCTTAGTTTTGTTTTGTTTTTATGTATTTATTGTAAAGCAAGAAATATTTGTGGCATGAACATTTTTTGAGAATTGCCACTGGTATTCAATGCATAATGTGAAAACAAGAACTTTTGTGTGCATTTCAATTTCACTAATCTTGGCTCTTGCGAAATTCAATTTATAAAATTGAAATGCATCCTATGCGACAATGCCTGAAATGTAAGGTGCTGACACATACATTGTAGACTGACATGTGAACACATACTACATACATTTTCAAAAGAAAATTTGCATGATACCACAATGTGTGGTATATCACACTTACGTAATATTACAGCTTATAATATCACACTGCCTCACTTGCATGTACATGTAATATGAATTCATGTAAACAGTTGCATACATACATTGGCAGTGCATGCAGAAAGGAAGAGAACAAAGAAATAAATGATTATATACAATAGCTCTCTTGGTGTATTTACATTTCAAACTGTGTCGTTTCATCACTTGGCCCATTCAGATTTGGATTCAGGTCAGCAAGGGCCATCCGAGAGGGGGACATCTGTGTCTTCAAAATCTGGACATGGTGAATGTCAATGTAAAGCATTAAAGAGATGGTATATAGTATTGGTGGAGAAGAGGATTGCACTTTTCACTTTCTGCAAGATACCAAGAAACCACTTCTGAATTAGTACAGAGCAAACCATTCTAAGAGGAATTCAATATTAGTTAGATGAAAATTGGTTTTGGAATGGCTGAGACATTGAAAAACAAAGTAAAACAAAGTGATCCTAATAAAAGGTGGGTCCCATAGTAGTCTGTTGTTAGGATTGCTGTGTTTTGGATATTTCTGCCATTTCAAAAACAATTTTCATCAAATAAACATTGAATCCCTCTTGGGATTACATGCTTTTTCATATTTCATATTAAAGAGCCTTCTCACTATCTCACCCAAAAAAAAATGTTAGAAACCTGAGTTTAGGTATCAACCAAAACTGTATCATCCCTTACACAGGTGTGACCTGTCCAGTACAATTACATCAATGCAGAACAATCGTCATCATTAATCATTAATTATCAATTAATGCAAAGCTTTTTTCATTATCAGTCATAATTAGAAAATGCATACAAAGAACACAGACTGACAGAAGAAATGACACAATAACAAGACAGAAGTAAAAAGGACCTACAAAGTAGATGAATGTTTCCATGGTTGGTGCACATGATGAAAAGACATTCCACTTGGGGCGGAGGGGGGGGGGGAATGGTTCTCTTGCAAGTTATTTTGGTAGGGGCATAGTTTCTTCAAGAATTGGCTGAGGTAACACTGACAATCGCAATCACAGAACCATCAAGGCAATATCGAGATTGCTGCAGAATGCCATTTCAGATGAGTTACTCATAATCAAACTGCGCAATAAATACATAGTATTTCTTTGAGAACTTTTCAGACATGTTACTGCTATGCCATGCCCATGGATTTCATTCAGACTTATTTTTTTTTTACATTTAGAGCCCATCAATTCAAAGACTCTGGAGTTTCTAAAATGAATATTCAATTGATGTATGTGGAAAGTGTACTTTCTTCCTGTTAGATTGTTTGTTTTTTTTTCTTTTTCTTTTCTCTTGTTTTTGTGGGGGGCTATTACAACAAAGAGTGTACCGGTAGGCTTGTTTATACACATGCATAAAAAGTAAAAGCATTGTCAGGTTTTCATGACAAGAGGACAAAATATTGCAAGATTGATCAAATTTTCTTACCGAAGACAAAGACTTTCTCTTTCGTGTATTCATTGTGCTGTGGAAAGAAGAGGGAAAGTAATGAAATGTACATGACATGTGATAATTATGCATTGCTACTGCACTGTTAACACACCAATGCTCTCCTCTTCAAGCTTCCAGCCTTTTTCTGGAGACTGCATGTAAATAGATAACATTCATGATCTGAATCTAATGAGCCAATGATGTATCTAGGTAGCTTACTCAAATAATGACGGATATCTAACTGATGCCGTTTTGGGGCTTTTTTATGTTAGACTTTCCAATTTGTCTGATTTCATAACTTACCAGTTAGCTTTCTGTCCTATTTTCAAGGTCAGCCAACTCGGCCTTGTAAATAATGTATGAACATCGATTCCTGGTGCACTATATTAGTCTTTTGATAACAGTAAAACTCAATAAAAAAATACCTATTAACGCATCAAATCATAGGGTAGTTCGGGCCGGTATCGGTAGTCTCTCTCCCTCCCCTCCTTTTTGCTTTAAAAAGTCTCAAACAATGAAATGGAGAGTATCAACGTCAGACGAGACCTTAAAGTTAGAGCTAGCTAAGAAGAATTTCTATGTAGGGCCTAGAACTTTCTAGAACTGTGAATACTGTTTTGGGTAAAAGATAATATTAAACTAGATAAAGTACAGATCTAGAATCTAGATGTCTATTGACATAACGTATTCATGTGGATGGTATTGAGGCCGACATAGAATTTATTGTTCTTTAGCGAGTGCCGTACTACATACATCAAACAGAACGGGTGGGACCATGCAGACAAAGCACGACAGCATTTATGTAGCTTACTGTAATTTCAAGCCCACACTTATTTTAAAAATATGAAGTAGCAAATACACTTCAATTATTTCTCGCGCATGCATAAATCAACTTACTGGATTCTCAAAAGTATGAAAGGAAGAAAATTACTTACGTTATCAACTCGCGATCGCGACCGTTGCCTGTTACGATTTCAAAAGGTCCGCCGATCAACAACGAAAATCCAGTCACCGATGAGGGCGACATTCATTGTACCCGTTGGGCAGCCGCGAAAAGAAGCTCCGAAGGAGAACCAGAGAGGCAAGTACAGTAGTAGATAACCAGTGATAGGTTTGTCACAGCAGGGAGGTGAGATGGCTCACCTCCCTGGTCACAGCAAGCAGATACTGTAGGCCTATGTAAAACAGTTTGAAAGCAGTGGCGGATCTAGATTTTTGCTAAAGGGCGGAGCTACAGGGCGTTGACCCAATGAAGATGGATCATGACAAGCCAAAAGAAAAAAAAAGTCTTCGCATTTTTTGCCCTCCGGCTGAGCCTGAGACAGAGTGCTAGGAACATACTGTGAACACTTGATGGTTTTTTTTTTCCTATGCTTTCATGAAAATAAAATGATACAATTGTAATCAAATCTCTGTGGTAATATCATTTCCCATATTCTATAGTAACATTAATAGTTATGATCTCACTCTTCGACATTTGTATAGAAGAAACCAGATAGCAAATTACGATATTTTTTTTCTTTTTTCTTTTTTTTTCTTTTTTCTTTTTTTTTTTTTTTTACCGGTAATCACGAGTCAATAATTCACAATGATAATTGTCGTCATAACGAAGGACTCACGTAGGCCTATCACACTGCTCAATTAATGTTGGTTAGTTGTCAAGATCACTCGGGAATGCACATGACAAGTACTATCCCGTCATGTGCGTAGGCGGAAGAGGTATAGAAAAGGAACAATCCCACCCCAAACAGACAAACAAACATACATACAAAAATCGAGTAAGACAAGTGGCATGCCTTTCATGTGAAGGCTGCTTCATTGGACATTTCTTCGTACTGTTTATTTTTTTCGTTTTTATATATACCCAAGAAATCAAACATGGTCTGAATTATGCATGTGGAACGGACGAGATGAGATGAGATCAGTATGATCGAGGCAAACAGCAATTCTTTTTGAAAATAACAGAATTATTCTTCTGTTTTGTTGTTTTTTCCTACCACAGGAGTTATGCACAATTACTTGTATATTAATATTATCTTTTCTCATACTTGCTGATAAGGATAGTCCTTCGCATGTAACAGTGTGTGTGTGTGTGTGAGTGTGCGTTGTATGTGTGTGTATGTGTGTGTGTGTGTTGATGTGTGTGTGTGCGTGTGTGTATGTATGTGTGTGACAGAGAGAGAGAGAGGCTAGGTAGGTGTTTTTGTTATCAAATGATGCGTGAAAAAAAAAGTATAAGTGCACAGGAAGGAAATAATATCTTCGTTGATTGTGTCCGAGTGATGAGAACATTGTGTTATGTTGTACAGAAATGCCAGTTTAGATTACTGTCCTAACATGAAAAAGAAAGTGTGTGTGTGTGTGTGTGTGTGTGTGTGTGTGTGTGTGTTTGCGTGTATGTGAGTGTGTGAGTGCGCGTGTATGTGTGTGTGTGTGTGTGTGTGTGTGTGTGTGTGTGTGTGTGTGGCGGAAAGAAAAATAAAGTGATTGCCCCTGTGGATTTCAGCATCCTGGTAATCCCGGATTTGTCCTCCCGTGAAGTAAATTCTTCCCTGTCAAATGGCAGATTTCACGTAATCCCGATTTGTTTATTGTCACGGCTGAACGAGAGAGCTTCGAGGTGTCGTCATATTCTCAGAGATGGCGTGTGTGAGGTCTTCTCCAGCGGTAGTCATCAATGCATATTATTTTCTTTTCCCGCCCAGCAGCTTTCATGTTTTTATTGCATCGTTGCCTGCTCATGAATAGGGTGTGAAAGTCTTTCGACAGATGGACGGGATGGTCGTACGTTTCAGAATTCCATCTCTCCAACGTGAGATGACGAGAATATGAAAAACAATCACACTATTCGTTTGTGTGATCGTTTTAACTGTCATGGCTTTCTTCAAGTAATACTTCACTCCGTGATATTACTAAAGGGATGGTACAGTATTGGTGGAGATGAGAATTGGCCTTTTAACTTTTTGCGAGATACCAAGAAAACACTTATGATATAGTACAGGGCATACCATTTTAAGAGCGATTCAAAGTTTATTTGATGAAAATCGGGTTTGGAATGACTGAAACATCCAAAAACAAAGTAAAACAAAGCGATCGTAATAAAGTGTGGGTCGCACACTTTATTAGAATCGCTCTTTTTTGGATATCTCAGCAATTTCAAAACCAATTTTCATCAAATAAATGTTGAATTCCTCATAGAATTACATGCTCTTTCATGTTTCATTAGAGGTTTCTATTTATCTCATCAAAAAATGTTAGAAACCTGAAATTAGTTCTCAACCAAAACTATACGATCCCTCTAACCTTCATAACAAGAGAGCCCACAAATAATCTGAAATGATTTCTTGATAAATATCTTCAAAATAAGAAGAAATCATATCGCTCGCATGAAATTACTCTATTACAGTTGTACAAAAATGTCGATGATGATATTTGTGGGTAAAGAAATTAGTAAATTTGTTCTGTTCGCCTATAGTCGCTCGTTTGTTTGCTTTTTGCTTCCGTCTCCAATCCCACGGAGCACCATAACTGATAGGCCACTAATTCATTTATACAGTTATATTGATAACATTGATTGAATTTTTTTTAAGTACTCAAAAAAAAAAAAAAAGAGAGAGGAAAGAAGTGCTGCAGATCATAATCTGGAATCCGAGATGTCACAGGTTTAGAACAAATGCACGCATGCCCTCAACGTCGTAGCAGCAGAATTGGCTAGGAATCCGGGAACAGATGAATGTTACCAAGTGAGAATGTCCTCTCAGATTCAATCGATTTAGTCGGGGTTGTATTCTTTTCTTTTCCTCCCGCCATCATCCTAATCATAGTCGTCATCTCCCGGGAAATCAGTCTGCTGCCCATCTAATCTCTCAGCCGCGAATCCGGCAAATTGGATCGAGACGGTTTCGCGCCGGGTTTCGCGCCTTTCGAAATTTGGCGAGCCCTATAGCTGTCTGCCTCATCCACCTTGCCGTCTGATTGTCATGTTGGACATTTTCTGCTCGAATTCATTTTATTATGCTTTTGTATTCATTCTTCTTCTTTTCTTGTTCTTGTTAGAATATGGGAGGGTTGGGGTGGTGATTATGCATACTATCGGCACTCGGCTTGAATTATATTTGCCACCCTTTCAACGTCCTGGCCTTGTTGAAGCATCGGAATATGAGAGATATTTTTAGTGGCGTTTTGCTCGGCGGTCCCCGATGTCAACGCGGTAACTGAACATGAACTATATCATTGTACTTTACCTGGATGACTGAGAATATGCACAGACATATATTTTGAACGCGGTAATAGATTATAGTGTTCGAACCCCCCAGAAATTACTTTGAAACAATGCCAATTAATCGGTTGTTGTTAGAGAGTGTCTCATTGAGAAAGGCTTCTTGGCATATTCCATGACAGGGGAGAGGGTAAGCGGTTGTTGTGGAATGTAGTTATAACAATGACCGTTACTATTACGTAATAAACATTTAATTGACTAGGCGTATCTGTCTTTCAATTTCAAAGTACAATATGAGTACTGCGCCTTTATTCGGTTTCTAGAATGCACTAGATAAGGAAGCTGACTCGTTTGTGAATTATATTAAGCGAAGAATACAAAAATATTCATGTACACTTCATTTACTCAGTGTTTTATGAACCTTGACCTCATAACGAAATGTGATAGTGGTTTTTGAGCTCTTAGACAAATTATAGTGATAGACACAAAATTGGACAATTAAACAGTCATGAAGGTCGTTTCAATAATGAGTGTAGTAGTGAATTCATAGATAGTGGATTGCCTATTTATCAGATGGAATGCATGTTGCCAACACAACCTGTTGCAAGTTGTATGTATATGTATAACAATGGTCCTTTGGAAAGCATTAGGGCCGTTTGGGGTAAGTTTTGCTAGAATTGATAAGACATATCATAATGATGTTACGAATGCATCATGTAAAGGTCTATTCCTTTGATATTTGTCATGATATCTCACATGTAGCTTCAGAACATAGAGATATAATATACCATCTCTTTACTTCAAAATGACATAATGTTCAGCTCAATTCACACGATGATTAAGCCAAGAAAAAAAGAGAGATATATGTCCCAAGTTCTCTTGGATTTGTCTTAATGCCGGTGACATCTTCCAGTCGTGGTAAGAAAAACAGCATCGAAGCTCATGATATATTTACATTCTTATGAGGAATTGAATGGACAAGATACTAGTAGTCACCGATAGTTATATTTTGTTATCTCAAGTCTCAGCTAGCTATAGTGTTATTCGAAATTGCATGTAGTCCCAAAATGACAGCCAGGTTCCTTTACAGCATGAGAAAAGATCTGCTTCAGGGATGGGAACCGGGCTCAGTTTATTTTCTCGGTCATCACTGGATCAAACGGTGATGGAGAGGCTAAGGTTAGACAAGAAGGGAAAGAAAAACAGAGAGAGAAAGCGAGACAGGCATGCAGGCACAATTAGACAGACTGAGAATCTGCTTATATATAGAAGGTAGCTATACATATGTATGTATATATATATATATATATATAGTACAATATATAGTAGGATGGAAGGCGTTGCTTTATTAGTGACTTAGCTGGACAGTCTGTTTCGGCCGAAGCCTCGTCAGCAATTAATTGTACTACATGGGCTCCGATGTAGTTGAGCACTGTCAGCCATATTGCAGTTCACACTCTACTTACGTATGTATATATATATATATATATATATATATATATATATATATATATATATATATATATATATATGTATGTATATATATATATATATATATATATATATATATATATGTGTGTGTGTGTGTGTGTGTGTGTACTATATACGTACATATACGTATATACATACTAGTATACACATACATACATACATTCATGTACAGTACATTGAAATATGGCGAAATTCACATTTTGAAGTTAATGTTTTTCAAATTCCAATATTTCTTCCCCAAAAACTCATTATTGTTGAGTCATTTAAACGCAACAATGGTATGAAGAGAAAAAAATGTGTTTTCTTCTTGATTTGATGTTATGAAAATAAATATTTACATGATATATTTAGTACCTATTTGATCTGATTTGATTTATTGATTTATTAAGTCAAATATTTCTGTCATATCGAATCAAATATTTCCTTGAGGTGGGGCGATGATATCCTCATTATCTTCAAATCTGCATGGTTGGCACTAATGACAACTGTTCCTTAAAAACATTTAAATCAGATTTATGTCCTTTATTTCTATTTCAATGGCAATTTTGTCGTTGTTTCAATTCAGTTCATGTCAGTTCAATTCAATTCAATTCAATTTTACTTTATTTCCATCAAACAAAGAGTAATGCATGATATAAAGTTTACATTATGTCAACTCATCTTTGTTGAGCAATTTGAAAAAAGTACAAGCCATGAATTTTCATTGAGACTACTATATATTTCATTAGAGTCAGCGTGAACATGAAACGGAATATACACCTTATAAAGTGTGTAAGTCGTGACGTTTTGTTGATCCGGTTTAAACTTGCTATGAATTACACAGACTGGAAACACTGTTTTAGTCCAGGCTAGGCTCCATAGAAAGTGCACCTAACCTTGTTTTTTTATATATACAATGTTTTTTGATGGTTTCTTGTCAATTCGAGGGTGCTGATTCCAAATCCGATTGATGCCACTCGCGTAACCTTGAGCATTTTCGGCAAAACGCAAAAATCCAAAATGGCCGCCAGATATGCTAATTTGGCCATGATAATCCCAGTTATATCAATTTTATGACAAATTATTCCATCAAAGTTTTTAAATTTTTGTTCCTTGAGTAATTCTACTTGCACATGCAAGAAATTTTTCATTTGAAGAGCTACATTTAGTATTTTAAGCTTATTTTCAATTCAAAATGGCCGCCACTCCTATACTCATGTACTATATGAATGGCAAAAAATATGCATAGAAATAGAAAACGAATTTTCAGTCACATACCTACGCTTTTATCAAGTTTTGCATGTGCAATGCAAATCTGATGAATGCCACTAGCAAAACAAGCAAACAAACAAGCAAACAAACAGAAAGTTTATTGTTTGTAGGCTTATTGTATTCTTCTTAATACAAAACTTCAAAATGGATGCCACTCATATACCCCCTGCACAATATGAACGGCAGAGCGTGTGAAATAAACAAATTTTCTTTTTTTTTTCTGTCACTGAGGTACACTGTTTACCAATTTGTGTGCTGATTATAAATCAGAAGGTTGTTACTAACAAAGGCTGTTTTATTTTTTGATGCAAACATCCAAATTTGCTACCTTAATCTGAATTTTTCCCTAGGTATTTGGAAAAATCCACCAAAACTTGAATTGACGCCAAAATCAAGATCGTTTATCAGAAATTATTAGATAATATGAACATTTGATACTTACTTGCCTTGAGATGTTCAACATCAAAATATTTATTCTGATTTACTGAATTAAAAGGCTGAATCCTAGATGATGACACAAATGAAATTTCCAATTAACTGTCCTGTTCTACATTATCTACACCCAGCAAAAAAAAAAAACTAAAAGAAAGAAAGTAAACACCTTTTCGAGGTCATATATTTCATAGAAGATTTTTACGAAAAGCAATGTATTATGTACCATATTAAAGGTAACTTAATTGGTTATTAAGCTTATAGGTTAATTAAAAAGAAAACTTTACGCATGAGTGAGCACATTCGTTTTTGTCCTCCAAGGCACAAAATTAAAAATTGCAAAAATTGACATGTTCTCTTTCATTTGCAAATGCCCTTCACGATAAAATTGACAACAAAAGACCAGTTTAACACAATAAGGGATATGAATGAAATAGGAAAAATAAGTTTTTGTTCTCTATCTCTTTATTGCCTCTAAGAAAAAAAAACTGGGAAACTAAAGGGGGAAAAATAAGAATTTTCTGTCAAGTCAAACCTAAAGTGACATATGGAATAAAAAGCATAAACGTGGTTAAATGAGCAGAATTTCTTTATTTATTTCTTTCAAGAACCAAACATTATTTACAATTTCCTAATTTGAAAAAAAAATCTCAAATTTGTACCATTTTTGTTAATTATTGCTTCTTTTCTTATTTCATTTGAATTTAGATTTGACATAAGATACTTTTTTTCCTCCATTATGTTTAGCCTTCATTGGTCTTTTAGGCTTTAAAGATATCTTAGATATCAAAGGTTTGTTTTTGCAACTTAATTCATGTTTCTTTTTGTGTGAAATTCGTTGTATGTTCTTATTGTTCTATGGAAGAGCACATACGCATGATTGACAACTTGTTCAGTTTTGCAATTTTTACTTTTGCGCCTTGGAAGAGGAAAACAATGGTGTTCACTCATGCGTTAAGTTTCCCTTTTTGTTGACCTACCAGGTTGATAGCCAATTAAATTACCTTCTATATGGTATATAATACATTAGCTTTCAGCTAAATATTCTATGAGAAATCTAAACTTGAAAAAGCGTTTACTTTCTTTTTTCTTTTTTTTTTTGCTGAGTGTAATAGCGATATTATACAAACTTTTCAGTCCCCTCTTCCGAGAGAGAACATGAGGCAGGGGAAAGTGGAAAAAAGGGACCACCTCACTTCCTGTTGTCAAATCTCTGAAATGAAAACAATGCCCCAAAGTTTTAAATGTAAACCCAGATGAATTACTGTATATATGGTAGATTAATTTTACCACCGTTTTTTCGGAGTGAATGTGTTTGAGTATCGGCCTATGATGTCGAGGGAGACTCTGAGATCTGTACAGCACCTGTACAACACCTGGGAACTGTGAGAGAACTGAAAGAGGTATCTCACATTGCTCCTTGGTTGATGTTTAATAAACAGTTTGTATTGAATTAGGACAGTTTCGTTTATGCCTTCAACAGTTTTTGTTGTTGTTTTAATTCAAGAAGAAAATCAGGTTTGCTCGATAATATCGAGGCGACACTTCTAAATTAGATTATATCAAAGTGATGGAGGTTATGATCCATTTCGAAATCGCCTCAGGACTGCTCCCTCCCCCCCCCCCCAACTCCTTGCTGGAAAAAAAAAATCTACAATGTAAAGGGTTTTTAGTTGTGTCATTAATGTCCGATGTGTTTTTGTCTGCAACCATGTATCCCTGCACTTACTGCATAGGATTTTTCTGTACTTTGTTGATATGGTTTTAGGGAAATGCATATTACAAGCTTTGCTTTCTAGCTTCCCCTCCATTTTCAACATTATTTGATAAATACCATGTATCTATCATGTATTGTGTTAGTATTACATTTTTATATTCAACCAGCATGTAGAATATGATGGCATACTGATTCCTTGCGAGACGTTTGGTAAACTTATATTGTTGAGACTTTTGTTGAGACAAAATGAAATATATAAGAAATTGTGTTCAACATCGTAAGGTTTATGAATATCAAATGCGCATATGTAGGCCCCCTATATATTGTAAGTGACACCCAACATATTGCACATGCAACACTTAATGATAGCGTATGGAAATACAGTAAATTTGTTCTATATTTCCATGCATATGTTTTGCCATTCATATAGTACATAAGCATAAGAATGGCGGCCATTTTGAATAAAAAAAAATGAGCTTTAAATGCTAAATGAACCTATTTGAAATGAAAATTCACTTGCAAATGCAGATGGAGTAACTCTAGGAACAGAAATGTGCAAAGTTTTGTGGAATAGATTGGTCATATAATGCACATTATTGTGTTTATCATGGCCGAATTGGCATATCTGGCGGCCATTTTGGATTTTTGCATTTAGCGGAAAATGCTCAAGGTTACGCGAATGGCATCAATCGGATCTGGAATCAGCACCCTCGAATTGACAAGAAACCATCAAAAAACATTGTATATATCAAAAAACAAGGTTGGGTGCCTTCTAGCCTGGACTATTTATATACTCGCCAGTTATATCAGCAAACGACGAGTGCGTGAGCAACTTATTCACAACGACACTCCAGGCACGGTATGATGTCTTGCAGAGAGCTTTACCCTTAGTTTCTAATTGATAAAACGCCCTCTCGGTGAATTTGTCCTTTGTCATAACATGGGGTCCATGGTCATAATAATGCTCTCATTTAAGTTATCAGTTTTCCTTCTCTTGTAAATTAATTGTTCTGGTGCACCCCTCCCTCATTATTTTCCAATTAAGAGACGTGGTCGGTTAATTGGAGGGCTAATTATCGCTTTACCTAAAATTGCGTTTGCTGCTTTTTTTATAAGATGATGTCGCCATGTCATGTAATTGTTTCACGGGATTGATTTCTCGTTAGCCCAACTCCGTACACACACAATTTGCGGTTTTGTTGTGTGTGTGTTTGTGTGTATGTGCTTCAGACTTGCCAAGATCGTGACAAAATAGTATGTCAATGTGGATATTGGCATGTCTAAGTGTACTGTTTTGGATATCTTCATGTTCTGCATTGCCCAGTAAAGGAACCGTGTGAAAGGAAAAACAAAATAAACCGAGCAAACACTTAATTAAGTCAAGTGAAGAAGAAAAAAATGATTTGATGTTAAGTTCAGGGCTGTATATTGCTATATTTTTATAGCGGATATACAATTTACATGCACTTCGTTGTTTAAGGAACATTGAATGACTATCAGCAGATTCGATCTATTCTTTTAAAAAGAAATACGTCTTCTCTAAAGACAGATAAAATTATATTCTATCCACTGATAGCTGGAAAAATAAAAACGGGTTATGTGATAGGTTCAGATATAGTTGTTCTTACGCCTGTGTTGGTAATTCGTAAGTATGTCACTTGTGCGTGCTTGCTTCGTTCAAAGACTACTGCTTTACAATGTAATTTTGAAGTTTCCCGGTTCATTCGTCTGAATTTCAGGCACGCGTTCCCTGATCTGTGTAACTCCGTCAATGAGTTAACGTTTTCATAGCCTGTTTGATCGCATATCTTACTTTTGTTTATACACACACACACACACACACACACACACATACACACACACACACACGCACATACACACAAACATACACGCATACATACATACACGCGCACACAGAGTGAATAGATATATACGTGTACATGGTTATGATGATATTGTTATTTTTTTTATAGTTATCCGCTCTGTTCTTTTTCTCTTATTTACTCGGTTATAGAAACTTTCCTGAATGGGAATGTGATTGTTGAAGTGACGCGTGCTAACTTTGCTCTGTTGGCGTCGAAATTGTTTTTATTTTTCCCATCCAAAGTTCATAACTATTGATGAGATCTGTGTATAGCAAACTGTCATTAATGTTATTAACAGAGGAACCGAATGTGGAACACAAAGAAATTCAAGTAAGTGCAAGGAGATATGAGGCTTTGCAAGTACATGTAGATTTCTTACGCTGTGTGATCACTTTAAAACTGAAAATCAGCATACAGCAGCTTCCACCATGTTTGTCCTAGTGATTCAATTGTCTTAAGCCCTCACATTTTTCTTTTTCTTTCACTTTTCGCATTTTTTTTTAGGGGGGGGGAGACTTTCCTTGTCAAAACCAAAAACTTTGCTCTTATACTCCTTTTTCGACGAACTATATCTGACGTTGCCTCTCTCTCTCTCTTTTTCCCCTCATGTTGGGTTCTTTTTCTCTCCAGTCTTGGACGTTTCTCAACTCACGTCCAAAACCCCGCATCAGACTGAACTTCGCACGACATCTGGCCGGTGGTGATCTATAACATTTAGTCCTGCCTGTTTATATATTAGCCTCAAAACCTATCGTGACATCTGTCACAAAGGAAGGCGGAGGGAGCGGGGGGGGGGGGGGGGGCGATGGGGCTAAAGAACTCTATATCGCAGTTCCCACCCGGGCACAGTTATTACAACAAAGTCTTCAGAAAAATAGAATAACATGGGTGGGCAGAGCAAATCATGTTGCTATTATACCAAGAGTCAGTGGTATTCATGCCATGTTGTTTAGTTTGCGCTCGTTTTACCGGCAATGTCATACAATCGCGGATCGGAGATTTAGAAAGAACAACACACAACGGCCACGCCATGGGCCGGCTTTTTTCAACCAAATAACGATGGTATAACGATAGTGTTGTTTTTGTATCATCGTTGTTGCTGTTCTCTTTTTTTTTTGTAAGCCTTTATCCCATACCTTTGTAGATTTTCGTTAAACATGAGAGTATGCAGGAAAGCCCCATTGAAACTGAGACCGTGTTTCGTTATATTTTGTGGAGCTTAGACCATTCATGGCGTCAAATTGAGAAGGGGGGACGAGGATGAATAATACCGCCATCATTCTAGATTAGTGTAAAAACTCCATCGAAGCACCGAGTTCATTCAACCATTTTAGGTGCGTATTCACGTATAAAGCGTGAGATATTATCGCATTCAAAGGGATCTTTCCAGTTTACTGTCGAAAAAAAAACAACAATTACTCCTTCATATATCGCTATTCAAGACGAGAAATGATGGAATACAGAAGACAATTTGGAAAAGATTTGATTTTATGATACAATTCTTCATCAAATCGTACGTTATACGATATGACTGAGAATGATCGTCGCCA
Organism: Diadema setosum; assembly: GCF_964275005.1. NCBI lineage: Eukaryota > Metazoa > Echinodermata > Echinoidea > Diadematoida > Diadematidae > Diadema > Diadema setosum. The sequence goes on along the minus strand of NC_092685.1, from coordinate 40,179,938 downwards.
CGCCTTGGACTATTCCATTTGATTAGCCCTCAATCCCATTGCAAACGACAACCCTAGTTGTACACAACGTCAATGGCATTTTTTTTTTTATAGGCTACAGTCCTGTTCGGGGTGAAGGAGAACATTTTGTCTAAATGTTGACGATAGCAGAGTAGTGAACATTACGGTGTGTGTGTATCCTAACCTTATTTGATATGATTTATTTCAATTTCAATCTATTTCCATATTTCTCAGTGAAAAATACATCAAATATAACAAAATGAAATACAACTGTAATACATATAATCCAGCTATAGAAAGCATAATAGAATATTGCAAACTTAACAGAACATGGTGGTCAATCGGTGGTCAGTATGATGGAACCTACTTGAAAGGTACTGTTAACATAAAAGCCAAAACAACATACAACAGAACATGGTATTCTTTATTTTGCTAAAGTAATGAAAACCGGAAAGGCGAATCTGACTTAAACGAAATTCATACGGAATCCATGGGCAACTGTGTGAAACAAGCCAAAACTTAATAATATGATTAATAACCATATCTAAGATCACATAATTCACACCGACGAACTTTAAATAGTGCACTGCTCTGTTCGGTTAGCATTATTCATAACCAACCACATAGATTGTCTTTGAATTTAATTTAATTTATTACTCTGTTCAGTTCAGTTCATTTACTCAAATTCAACAACAACAACAACCAAATAAAAATACAATACATATTTCTGGACAAAACAATATAAAAATCATAAACATATACAATTCGATGACAGAACCAAAAAAAAAAAAGCAATGCATGTAAGTAAAAGACGATTTCTTCGCTTGAATGCGTCCTGATAGGGAACACGATTTTCACGAGATTTGTTATACACTTAAGTAAATATTTTTTGTGACGATGTAAGCTTTTGCTGATATCGCAAATACACACACACACACACACACACACACACACACACACACATACACACACACAAACGGAAAGAGAAGAAAAAATAAGAACATAATGTTTACATTACTTTAAAATGAGAGTTGAGGGAAAAAATTGTGCATTTTGGTTTCAGGTTAAAGCGCATAATATCCACTTTGATACTGTTACTCTTTAAGACTATCACGAAAGACAAGAAAGATGTTTAAGGGGTGGAACTTAATCGGTGCAGACAAAAAATAAGCAAGCAAACAAACAAACTAACAATGAATAAAATCCGTGATTAACATTTTGATCAATCATATCCAGAATTTATGATGTGTAGATCTATTCTATCAGTGGAAGCCAACATGGACGTGAGTATAGACAGGGGTCCTTTAAACACCAACCCACGAGCTTAAGCCCAGGCAGAAACACGCTTGCTGGTAAATGGAGCATCGCGAATTGCGTTGTCAAAAGACACATTTCGTTGCATTCCCTGCCATAAAGAAGCAGCCTGCATCGATGGATTAACGTGTGAATCCAACCAAAAACCTCATCAACGAACCTATCATACTGTCACTTCGTAATAAAATCAGCCATTAGATAGAAAATGTATGAATTATTTCACGATATCACACGACCTTAGACATGTTTAGGGAAGTAACGGCAACATTTGATATACATTCAAAAATTGCGTGTGTGTGTGTGTGTGTGTGTGTGTCTGTGTCTGTGTGTGTCTGTGTGACTGAAAGAGATGTAATGGAATATGCAAATTAATTCCACGCTTGTTGATTCACAAGTGGCTTCATCATCCTGTCATGGAGTTTATGCATGTGCAATTAAATACAAGCTGGAGATATGAGACAACAACAAAAACAACAACGTACGTGACACAGCTTGTCCGTTTCTATGCGACAGGTGGAGAGCTAATGAAATATTCATTCCACGCCCGTGTAGATTCACAAAGTGACTCCATCACGCTGGAAATGAGTCTGTGTAGCAAAAATTGATTAGAAAGCACACTGGCGGTATTCAATGAAGGATGGGGGGGAAATGATATGAAGTGAAGACATATTTGTTATCAGAGTAAGATTATCTTCCGAACAGAGTGACGTGTGGAGAGTTAACAGAGAGGCAGAGTTCAATTTCGTACAGAAGAAGTAGAGGTGTATCGAAATCGTAGTAGTATTGGCAGTAGTCAGGTAGTAAATGATAACAGGTAGTAGTAGTAGTAGTAGTAGTAGTAGTAGTAGTAGTAGTAGTAGTAGTAGTAGTAGTAGTAGTGGTAGTAGTAGTAGCAGTAGTAGTAGTAGTAGTAGTAGTAGTAGTAGTAGTATAGTAGTAGTAGTAGTAGTAGTAGTAGTAGTAGTAGTATAGTAGTAGTAATAGTAGTAGCAGCAGCAGTAGTAGTAGTAGTATAGTAGTAGTAATAATAGTAGTAGCAGCAGTAGTAGTAGTAGTAGTAGTAGTAGTAAGTAGTAGTAGTAGTAGTAGTAGAAGTAGTATAGTAGTAGTAGTAGTAATAGTAATAATGATAATAGTAGTAGTAGTAGTAGAAGTAGTAGTAGTAGTAGTAGTAGTAGTAGTAGTAGTAGTATAGTAGTAACAGTAATAGTAGCAACAGTAGTAGTGTAAGTAGTACACAAATATACTTTGCCTTGAGAGTCTCTGGTTAAAACTATGGGCAGAGGTATACAACATGACTCCAAAATACTAGTAGTCATGGTAGTAGGCCTACTACAGTTCGACCTCGATTATCCGGTCTCTTTTTATCCGGAAATCTCTATTATCCGGACGCGTTCACGCAGTGAAGGACTTTTTCATCCAAAAACTGAGAGTGACTTTCATGGATCTATTTCACTAATTTCATAAGATGTGCATGATAGGTTTCTCAATATCTAATGAGGTAAAACATGTATGATTTTCACATAAAGATATACTTTATTTTTGTGAAGAAGGGACTACAATTTTGCGCAGGCTAGCATAGATTACATCACCGTTGCGGGGTACGCTACCTGCCTAGCTGCCAGTGCACTGGGACGGCAGCTTGGACGGCAGCTATATACATTAACACTGTGTCTCCCATATCCGGCCAATTCGCTTATCCGGATGAGCGCTGGTCCCGACATGGCCGGATAATCGAGGTCGAACTGTACTCAGTATTCATTGAGGAGCTTCACATAGGGGCGCAGCCCTGTAGTGAATACCAGTACCTGTAGTTCTTTTGTAGACACCGATCGAGGCCCATATTATTCTCACCAGAAACTCGAAATTAGGCAGATTACATTTTGTTTTATATTTTAGATCAAAATTTAAGACAAAAGAAAGGGGAAATGTGAGGCGAGAAGTCGTGTGATGGATGCAATGTTGTTGAGAGATCCTACAGTGACAGTGTGAAACAGGGAGCGATGTCACGATTTTTTTTTTCATGTAAATGTGTCATTTCTCAAAGTGACCGACGAAGAAGTGCACAATGTCTGAATTCCTTTGTGATGTCACAATTGCTTTTGTTAGAAATTGTTTTTCACAATATTGTTTTCACAGAGCGACATACGAAACAGCGCGCAATGTCAGAACTGCTTTGTGATGTCACGATTGTCGTACAAAATGTAGCATACGAAGCAGCGCGCGATGTCAGAATTGCTTTGTGATGTCACAATTATTTAGTTAGAAATTGTTACTTTTTCACAGAGCGACCATACGAAGCAGAGCGCGATGTCAAGTTCGATTGCTTTGTGATGACGCAATTTCTTTTTGACATCGTTTCACAAAATAAAATAGTGCGTTATTTGGAAAGCGTCGTCATAAGCAGTGACGTCATTTTCCAAATAGTAATATAATGGAGTGTCAAACAGGCCAGCATAGAAAAATACCGAAATAGTTGAAAATGTATATAATCACGTGAAACTCTTTCGGCCAATCACTTGAGGATTAAGTTTTGATCCAAAATATAATAGTAAGACCTGGGCCCCGTTTCATGAAAGATGTTAGGATGTCAACTCTTGCTGGAATGGTAACTTCCCATAGCAACAGCCAATCAAGAAGCTCGGTTCTTGTCGTTACCATGACAATTGCCATTCCAGCAAGAGTTGCTATCATATATCAACTTTTTTTTTATGAAATGGGGCCCTGTTTAGCAGCAGCAGCACCAAGAAGTGGTAGTAATAGTGGTAGCAGCAGCAGCAGCAGTAATAGTAGAAGAAGGTCGTAATCCAATCAATGATACTTAGTAAACGAGGACATCATGCTGTATTGCTATGTCTTTAAATACAAGAAGAGAGAGATAGTAGAAAGGTAGATAGATAGATAGATAGATAGATAGATAGATAGATAGATAGATAGATTGATTGATAGATAGATAGATAGGTAGATACCGATAGACTACTCAGGGTCACCGCTCCCATTACGGCGTGCATACCACATTGCCAAGTCTAATGTCACACGAGCTGACGATAAGCCGACGCTGATACGAAATGAACAGTCACAAATTGCCTGATTTATTAGGACACGACCGCCTATCTGTCACCGTACATGCCGTCGACCTACAGAGAAACGGAATTATGACCACCCCCACAACAGCAATTACAACAGCAATGAAATGGAAAATAAGAACAATAACAACAACATAAAACGTGTACAATGTTCGTCGAACACATTTAACCTGCGACGTCTAGCCAAGATCAGATATAACATCTGTTGGAGATTCATCATGTTGAACTAGTTCTTTGGGATTTCTCGAATAAAAAAGGAGATAAAAAAAGGGTTTGGTCGACTTACCAGTGAGACAGCTGTATGTAGGCGAAGTAATACCGTCTGAGGACTCACGTATTCATCCGTTTCATTATTTTTTTCAAGATTTATAATTCTCCATTTTTTTTAATAAACTTGAAAAGAGAAAAAAGCAATTCCCAATAAACTCATTCGTCTTGCATTCACGTGGCAATCTCCGTGCATCAGCGAGTTATAAATTGCGTATTTATTAATGAATTTTTTTCAGCAATGAAGATTGAACCTCGATATATCAGAGAGTGTGCAGTTGACAAAACAACAACAACAATACGCGCAGAAAAGAAACCAATCATAGAGGGAGAATTGTCGGAGACACGTACTGGCCACACCCCTCCCCCCCCCCCCCCAAAAAAAAAGGAAAAGAAAAAATGCGTTCCTTTGTGAGGTAGTTGTTTAGTTTGTCCAATTGTTTGTTTAGCTGTTTACAGTGGAAAACCTGAGTAGGATGTTTCACTGAACAAATTTAGTTGGATGTCCGTAATCATTATGTTCATAAGAGAACAATCAAGGGTCGTATTTTAATGTAGACGTGCAGAATCATGATGACATAGGTATCGTAGTCAAAAATCTAATCGGCACCTGTCACTTGACTCATCTAAGTGAGATACGAAAGAAGTGAGTGAGAGAAAGAGAGAGAGAGAGAGTTTTCTTTCTTGCTTCCTTGCTTTTGAGGACCACACCCAACGCATGATGCCAAAATACTCGTCAATCTTCGCCATACATCTAAAGATATAGCGTATATAAGCATCACAATTAACGTCAAACATTAGCAGAACAGTACAAACTCTTCTACTCCATGCAGGTCTTCGATTCGTTAGTATATAATTTTCAATGATTTTCTTAGTATTTGTAAACCCTATAATTTTAGATTTAAAAAGCATATAGCTCATCAAACCGCTATTTGACAATAATGACTTTGTAAAACAAAGTTGAACGGAGTTGCTGTTGCTGATTGATGCTAAATGATTTAGATATATTAGATGATTTTAAACATATTGCGTGTAGTGCAGGCGGAGAGCTGAAAGACGATGACATCTTGGCTTGTCTTACTGGCATTATTATGTGATCATGACACGTATCACTGCTTCACGAAGACGTTTTACGCTCTGAAATTGCATCATATTTATCATTAATCCTGTCCGATTTTGCTAAATCTATTACCATCTTGTCGGTTAAATTTATTCTGTCATGAAAGTCAACTTGAACACTAAAACGAGATTCCCTGCTTGACAAAAGAAGGGAGATGAGTGATACATAGCTATCTCTTCTGCTTCAAATTAAATGATGTAACAATGATATCGCCACAGGATAAATACCTACAGCCGGCGGAAGGACGATTCATTCGTCTGACAAATTGGACCACTTTGGCGTCTCGGTGCCGCTATTAACCTCAAAGTTCGGGACTTTTACAAATCAGAAGCCGCTCATTGGATTCGAAGGCTGTTAAAGTTTGATGGGCTCATCCCTTTTATGCCCCGCCTTCGTTTGCCCTCGCACACCTTTTCTTACCCCCTTTGATCTTTCCAATCCTTTCGACCGTGGAGAGTTGTTCGCCCATTGATCATTTTGTTTGCCCTCAAATTGAGTTGAACACACAATGCCCCCGCTATAACTGGTCCTAATAAGAGGGTTATATAGTTTGCTTATATTCTCGCTCCAAGGCGGAGATTGGATTCGAGGCACGAAACACGCCCAGGTTAAAAAAAAAAAATAGAAAAGCTTACTGTGTGCATAAGTTGGTAAAAGGGGGACAGGGGATCAATTAGCGGTCAGTCGAAGAAACGAGGGTGTAAATCCACCTATTCACAGCTGAGCTGTGTACAGAAAGGTGCACGGTGCAAGTCACGTGATTCTGCTATGGGACCTTTCCCATTCAAGTATACACGAACGAGTACAATACAGTGTCGGGTAAATACAGTTCTATTTGCTCGACGAAAACTCCGCTGTTTACGAGCTACCGGAATTTTTTTCTTCCGGAAGAAGGAAATCATTTAATGCCGAATTTCTCTTAAATCCTTCATCAAAAGCGAAGTATTTCAGCATGGGCAAGTTTGTGAATAGATATAGTTTGTAATTGTAAATGTTCATGTTAAACGACTAATTTTATTATCATTCACATCACCGAAGTTTGAATATTGAATATTAATAGGAAAATTGTGTTAGAAATCAGACATGAAAATGGCTTCAACACTATGGTGATAGCAATATTTTTGACCTGTCTCAATCATTAAAAAAAAACACGAACGAATGATGCCGACCACATACTCGTGGTTCGCCCAAGGTGACAAGCAATAGTCAGCAAATGGTATCAACCACGCATGTTGTGCCATATACGCTTGAATGAAACCCATACTGTTATGTAAGTGTTTTAATGTTTTGATCGGAGATCTTGTAGAATGGTGAACAAAAGTTATCTTAAGATATCTTGGTTTGCTCTTTGTTCACATTTTGAAAGTTTAATGGTTTGAATACCTTGGTTCAAACATTCAAGCAACAACACGTCCCTTGGTCTATTCCCTGATTTCGATGTTCACAAGTACTCATGCCTCAAATTGTATTTCTATATTTTCTTTCAGCAGAGAGTTTAAATCACGTGCCATACTGCTTCAATACCTTTCTTAATAAAGGCTACATTTTTAATTAATTATTTTTCGTTTTGTTTTTGTTGTAAGTCTCTTTTTATGTGTGTGTGTTTTGCGCTCTTCTTTTTTTTTTTCTTTTCCTGCTTTTTTTCTCTCTTCTGAATCATTTCCCTCCTTTTTATTATGGAGAGACATTTTACTTTTTGAATCTCTCTCTTCTCCTTGCACTATACTGCAAAGCGATATATCCATCTCATTTGGACTAATTTTCTGCAGAAGAGTATATAGCCAAGCAAAGGGTGCAACACGACCACTCGTCGGGACGACGTAACCGGGATCATCTGAGGCCAGTTAAACAGAGCGCAGAGTCTGCGACAAAAAGGGGAACGTGGAGCGGTCTACAGCACCGCAGGAAAAGCGACCACTAAAAAAAAGTGCGCTCTCCCTCCAGCTCACGCTTTTCCCCCCATTGAAACTTGTGTGTCCGTCCGCCGATGGTTGGATGTCTCTGCGAAGGTGCGGGCGATTTTTTTCCCTTCCCTCGTCATTCGCAGGCGAGTGGTGGAGAGTGGCGGGTGCGTCGAGAAGGAAGGTACGGCTTTTCGGACTGATGGTATACGGCAGGCGATATACATCTGTAAGCTTTGCTTTTTCCGTCTTCACCGAGTCGCCTTCCCATACATTTTCGTTATTCCCCTTCGGCTCTCCAATATCTTGGGATATCTTACTGGATTTAACGACGACGTTTCATTCATTTGTTTTACGCCTCCGTAATTTGTGAAGTGATTTCTCTTTTGCAACAGCCAATTGGATGTTCTGGATGTGGAATAAGACCGCTGAAAGGTGAACATCCTTCTTGCAAAAGACTGATACGATTGAAATATTCGACCAATCACAGCTTGATCTATGTCGGTTTTGTTCTTTTACCCATCGAGAGGACACATCCTGACTGACAAAGAAAATGTTGAACTGATTTGGAGCTAGGTTTCTATCGCGAGGATTAACTGCAGCTTGGATTTTCTTTCCTTTTTCCCCCATTTCATTGATTTATTGCAGCTGCATGGAAATGATTAGATAGAAGGGAAGCCGTGTTGTTACTTGAAAAGAAGTTATTTGAGATCAAAAGGAACATATTTTCCTCCCTTTTTGTACCTTTCTACAGCTTGGTTTTCAGCACAACAGCTCTGGTGACCTCTACGTGAGGGGCTGAGAATCTGTGGGATTTGTATAAATCTTCATCCCCATTCAACAAGCCAAATCGCGGATAGAATTTCATATTTGTCTCGCCCTCAGTGTAATGAGCTGAGCAAAAAATATTGTCCCCTAGCTTCCTCACTCCCCCCCCCCCACACACACACACAACACACACATACAAACACCATATACAGTCTTACACACTCTAGAAAAAAAAAAGTAAGGAGAGACAAAACACGAGAGAGGATAGGTTTCAGAGCCAGTTTATGTGTCGAGACGTTCTCAGTCTCGTACTGTTGGATCAAGTTATTCTCCGAGTTTCTATGCTTCTCGCTCTTTAATATCCTGCAAGCCAAAGGCAGAGCGAACGCGAGAAGACTTCATATAAAAGAATCTCAGAGACATCACTGTGATACACGTTTTTACCATCCTGCATGACTTCATTTTAAAGAAAAACAACAGTTTGATGGTTGTCGACGAGTTTTGCACCAATCCCCTTCTGAAGATACTGTAAATAGACTATGACGAGCTTGTGACATGTAAGGAACATCTCTACTGGCAGAATTGCGATTGAATTGAGAAAAAGGGAAAATCGGTAAGAGATGGCTAATTTCCGGTACACCAGGAAGAGAAGGAGCAATGTTCTTCTCGATCTGGGATGGCTTGCCTGCATTTTCACCATCACATGTCTCTTCGTCGTCGTTATGGTCTTCTACGATTCGGGTGACGAGATGGTCGGCGGTACGGGCCCCGGCCGAAATCGTCAAGGGTCCGTGGTTTGGGAAAATGTTGGATTTGGTTCTCGAGAGGAGGAGCTGCTGCAGCTGGCCGACGAACTGGAAACGGAACTTCTAAAGTCGCAGGATCGGATTTCTCGTCGACTGGAGATCCTCCGTGGGAGGAGTAGAAAAGGGCAGATTTCCCAAGACCAGGCCAGCGAGGCCCGGGCGCGCAGCGGGGTAGCTCCCGAACAGCGCCTAAAGCGACGCTTGATGGACGCACGGTCAAGTCGCGTTGGACGTGGACCTGACTCTGGAGTGGGACCGGTTAGCTTCGGCAGCAGCAGCAGCAGCAGCAGCAATGCTTGGGGTGTCATTTACCGAGATCAGTCATCTATGCAAAGTGTCAAGGACCAGGAGAGCAACAAATTTCGCAGCATCCCAGAAAATGCCTCGAAACTTGGATCAACTTCTCGACTCCCAGCGGGGAGGAGAGCGCCGTCCGCTAATAATCTGATCAACTCGAACATGGCGCCCCAAAGCACAAACAGCACGCACCAAATCTCTGCCGAAGGAAATAAGTTCCATGAATTATATCGCACCTACCAGGAGGAAAAATCTCAAAGAAACTCTTCAGAACTATTACCGACTTCGAAAACAAAAGGATTAAGTTATCTTTTACGGAGACCACAGGTGGGAAAATCTCGTGTAGAGGATATAGAACAAGATGTATCGGAAATATTAAATGGGAATATGGTGGAATCGAACGGAAAGCGCAGATATATAGTGAAAATTACTAAGAAAACGTCGAATTCAGAGAGTCTCGCTTTGGAAGAGGCATCTCGGCCGGTGGTCAAAGTGGAGGCCGGGATGCCCTTGGACTCGCCCCTCTTGGGATGTCGGGATTTAGCTCGCGTGAACAGTCGCGAGCACGTCGGATCCGGCTACACCAAGCGGGTTGAGAGGGCGCGGCTGGGCGGGGGCGATGGTCGTCTGGTCGCCCTGAAATCGGTGTGGCGGGAGGGCAAGGATGTGACCGCATGCGTGGAGCTGGGTATGGCGGAGCGGGACTGCCTCCGGCTGGCTAGCTACAAGCTGCTGAAGGAGATTGCCCTTATGCAGCAGTTGAGACATCAGAACGTTCTAAAAGTAAGTTGATCCACATTTTCTCTTTATCTCCGCTTTGTACTCCATTAATCATCGATGTCTCCATTTTCTCTAACATTTATTTTTAGAGATCGATGCATTATCTGAAATCCTTCCGTTTCAATAGTACACTGTCTTCTCGCAATCACTCCACGACTAGGTCCATGACGATAAAAACAAAAACAAAACTTGGTCTCATGTAAGGCCAAATGGATACCATTCTGAGATTCGAAAGTAAACGAATGTGTGGAAATCAGCGTTAAAAGATGAAATGGGCACTGTTTGGTTTTATTCTGCATGCTTATAAGCTCATATCAATCCATCACCCCCCCCCCCGAACAAAAACATATTTTACTTTAACATGAAATCATATCTTTACAAAGATAAGCTAATAATGGCCTTTGTAAAAGTTTTCAGCGCGAGCCCAGTCAATACCAACACTCACAAATAATAGGCCTTCATGATATGATATTAATAACTGAAGTACTGAAAACTTCTGTTTAATTTTCGCAGTAATCGACCATTTACGTTGCAATTTTCGCGCGGATAATACCACTAATAATGCCACATTAGATTGTGTATATGAGTTATATCATCGTTATAATCGTGGGAGCACCTTGGTATAGTGGATAAGACCAAATATTTCTATACAAGGTCTAGGATTCGAATTCTACCCGGTGTGTGCATCCTTGGGCAAGATGCTTTGCCCACAAGATAGGGTCATTCACACTTTATACTCATCAAGAGTATAAATGGGTACCTGGCAAAACTGGGCTAATAATAATGACAGCGCCCAGTGGAAGACCAATGTCTCCAAGTCTAAAGAGTCCACTCTGGATAAGAACATCATAGTATTCTCATTATTGTCAATAAAGTGTCATCAATTTTTCTTTTATAAATGTTCGTCTTTTGCAAATAGGCCTACTTGAATACAATGATAAAACTGGAAATAATCACGATTAAAAAGAGTTCCTGTCTCCTAACAGACAAATCATTTCGCCCGACGAAGATTAAACTAACAGGAGATGATAATTATTATTTTGATAATGGAACTGTGCATACATCGGATGAAACAATGTATGTGTTGTAATGCTATAGTTTATTTTGCTTCAGTTTGATATGTCACACAATGGCTTTCCAATTTATATCATAATTCAAGAGGCATAGCGTGCAACATCCATTCTTCTTCCTCCCCAACTCCCCGAGGGAGATTGTAATGGGCTGGAGGGAGAAGAGGGGTTGGATGTCGGGTGCCACTGTATAAGCTGTTAAAGCTCGGGGATGCTTCCTCTCGCTACTCCTCTGTGCTCTCTCCTGCCTAATTGTGCATCTTCCAGCAAGCTTTATCTGGGAGACGGAATTCAAGGTTGATGTCATTGTTATAACTGTTGTTGTTGTTATTATTGTTGTTTTTGTTGATGTTGTTTTTGTCATTGTTGTGTGTGTGTGTGCGTGCTCGGTTTCTTTTTTTTTTTTTTCTTTTTGTACCTGCTTCCCAGACTAACACAAGGGATCCACTGGAGACAGAAAAAGTGCAGTTACCTTTAAGAGCGATCTATTTGTGGACCCTATTCAAAAGACACTGAGTGATGAAAAAGCTCCACGTAATTTGCGTGATGAAGTCGTGTTACCTTTTGAGTCAATCAGACAACCCTTATTCTTATCCTAGCAGTAAACAAAGTAGTGAAAACAGATCAAATTTTGTCCACTGACGAAGGGATAGTGTCGAACGAGCTGCTAGATGTTCGAAATTTGTAGGAAGAATTTATAGAGTCGTACAGTGGGCAAGAGTGGTCAGTTGAGCCCCCACCCTTATTTTTTCTTTTTCTTTTACGCATATGCCTTTTGGGAGAATAAATCAATACTACCCATTCATGTGATTTGAGAAGTGATCATGCTTTAAAGGAAGAATTATGAAATTGTTAAAAAAGAATATGGCATATGGAGGATGAGAACATCTCTGCCCATGTAACGAAGCCATGTTCATGCATAGTGCATTTCTTTTCGAGATTCCTCGTACACAGCAGCTTGGGCACACTGTGTTCACACTGAGGTGTTCACACCTACACGGACAGGTGTAGAATGTGTCATCTTTCTCTTTCTGTCTGTTTTTTTTTTTTTTTCGCCATTCCCTACAGGGAGTGCGCGCGCTGCCATGGCCTTTCAAGGCATGTTTCCGCAGATTTACCTCACCATTATTCAGGCTACGTCTTATAATACATTTATAGGCAAAAGACATACTTCATCCTTCATACAACCTCGACGAGGGTCCAGGGACTATAATTCCATCATCTTTTTGCTTTCTCTCCTTTTTTTATTTTTCTCAGACCTCTTCTTCTCTCCATCTGCCTCCCATCTTCCCTCAATCTTCCGTTCTACCCTCTCTTGCACTTTCTTCGGGGACACCGCGCTAACCTGTTGTCTTTTTCCTTCATGTCTGGTGTCTTCACGCCGCTGTGACCCGCAAAACTTCGTAGCTCTGGTGGCACAGTTTATTCAGTCGTGACATCATTGGTCGTCACATTAGTCATCCTAGACTCTCTCGTAACCACGCAGCCAAAAAGTGATGCATACCCCGAACACGTTCATGTTCATGCGAAAAATATACACTTTACTTACAGTATGTCATAATATAGACACAAACACACACACACACACACACACCCATACGGACAGTCAAGATGTATGATTATCATAATCATGTACATACATATAGGCCTATATATCAGCTATATATGTATGATATCCATGTGTGTGTGCGTGAGTGAATGTGTGTAAATATTATATATAAATACATGAACATATGGTATATATTTACACAAACTTATATATACAGAGAGACAGAGAGAGATGGATAAATATACTAGTAGACTGCATGGCGTATATTATGTGTCATAATAAAGAGTGAGACGTGCACGCGTCTTGTACTTTTAAATATGTTTATGATTAAGTGTGTCTTTCTCAATTTGTTATATTTCCCTCCCTCTCTCTCCCCGTCTCTCCCTCTCTTGGTGTGGGGTCTCCGTCTTATATCTTTAATTGATTTTCCAATATTTGCTGGTCTGACAACTCTGAATAGATAGGCGTCTGCATGAATGCAGTAAATGACGGGACAAAAGAGAAAAGGGAGAAAAAACGGGAAAAATTGTGAGGGAATGCCACATGGCCAAGCCAGCCGCGAATCGATTTGCGAAATGTAATATGAGGAAATTTCGTAATTACTTTGTGCCCAGCGCTCCGCGAACGAGGAAAGTGAAGTTATATACCACAGTTTTTGCATCATATGAGTGTTTTCATATTGGGTTGAGGAATGGAGTGGATATATGGGCATTTTCATGTTTGTTCATGCACGCATCACCTGGTGCCGTCTCCGCTCCCTTCCTCTATGTCGCCTTCTATTTCTCAGTATCTATCTCTCTCTCTCTCTCTCTTGTCTCTCTCTATATTTCCATCCTTCTCTTTCTCTTCTTTTCTCTTCGCCTTTCTACTTTCTCTTTATCTGTATATATCTTATTATGTATCTAATTCATTTGTTGAGAGCTTGTCATATCAATAGTTTCTATACTTTTTATTTCTATGTACTTTTTATATAATTAATTTTATATATGTAAAGCATATATATATATATATATATATATATATATATATATATATATATATATATGTATATATATATATGTATATCTTTCCTTTGATATGTTCTTTATTTTTGTGCCAGTTTCTTACCCCTTCATGTAATCATTCCGCCGTGCTCCATTCCCATATGTTACCCGTATATCTTAATTGATTAATCCGTTCTTTTATATTTGGTCTCTGTCCGACTTGTTTTAGTTTTCTCATCTTCTCTTCTCTTTCCTTTGCTTTATTTTCCTCTCTCTCTCTCTCTCCCTCTCTCTCTCTTTCTCTCTATCTCTGTCGTTTGTTCCCTCCTTCCTCTCTCTTTTCCTATTTTCAGTTTCCACCAGTGCTGGCAGCAGAAGGCACGATTCTTCAGGTCCTGAGCGCAATTGAATGAATCATGGAGTAATCCATGCGCAAATGTTTGCCTCTGATATTTCAATTTAATAAAAAATGGCGAGAAAGCGAGAGAGGGACAATAAAAAAATCGCATTATAGAGCAATGTACGGCGGTATCCCAATCCTATTACCCATCCCCAAGTGAAAATACGTTTTTTTTTTTTCAAGCTCTTTTCATATCACTTTTGAAAGCATTCAAAGGCAGACGTGTGGCCAACAAAAAAACCAACAACAACGGTAATCTCCTTCAAGGTTGAATGAATCATATCATCACGTTGGGGAGTCCCAGTAGAATTACATTCAAGCGTTTGTCACGTACAGACCCACACGTCCACTATCTTATTATTACTATTATTATCACAAGTCCAACCAACCTGCCGCAGAGTGTAGAGAGACACTACATTATGGGCTGGTATAGAACAGTAGGGACAATTTCACACTGTGTTCATATGCTCTCACCACAGTGTGATGCGCAGAGTTTCGGCACATGTCGAGAAAAATCCCAGTATACATCATTGTATTTCAAAAACACATTAGTATAGTGTGAACTTTCTGCCTCACACTGTACTACATATACACCTACAGCCGTTGTGTAGGTCACTGTACTGTTATCACCGAGGAATACATTTACCGCTGCTCCATGCCTTATACACTTACAGCATAGTGTAAAGTTGACGTGTTCACACTCCGTTACACAGTGTAATGATCTCACCTTGAGCAGAGACTATCACAATAGCCATGCGCAACAACAACAACAGCTCCTTTTACGGTGCCGACATAGAAGTACGATATTCTTCACACTCTTCACACTGTACGACACATCAATCTATTCATTTCTGCACTAAAAAGTCCACATTGTGGTTTAGCATGCAAACGTTCCCCCGCTTGCAAAATATATGAACATCCAGACACACGATCATGATATTGAACAAAAAAAAAAAAAAAATCAGCAGTTTTTTTTTTGCTACACTTAAAAAAAAAATAATGAAAAATGATTAGAAAATTAATGAAACAAAAGTTTCATCATAATTCGTAGTGAAAGCAATTCTCAGTTACAATCTGTTTATTTTCTGGGTTTTTTTTTCAGAATGATAAAAAAGTATGTTTACATAATACATAGTATTATGTACAATTTGCCTCATCAAAAGCGGATCACATTTGCACAATGATTCAAGAAATACAATGTAACATGTAACATGAAGTATATAATGTAATATAAACGGCATATACCACTTATTCGTATGTGGTTACAATCTATTTATCTATTCATTTCTTTTCTGTCTATCTAATTGTTTCTGCCAAAATACGTGTCCACAAAACAATAATTAGTTTGCGCCCCTTGTAGTTGAGGGAAGAGGTTGTCATTTTATGGTTGTTGTTGTTGTTGTTTTTTACTTCATTGTATCGCTCGTGTAAAAACAAATCCATCCCAGGAATCCAGTGATGCGTGATGACATATAAACTACAAATAACGCATATTTCCTCCCTTCTTCATCACCTCACCTACCCACCGCCTCCCCCCCCCCCCCATAGAAAAAAAAATACGCACACAACAACAACAGCAACAAAGAAAAGGAATAGGAAGAAGAAAAGAAGAAGAAAAGAAGAAGAAGAAGAAGAAGAAACTTCTTTGTAACCGCGACCAGCTCGAAGAATCCTTACGCATGAAAAGGGAAACATCTTCCATGTTAAGGGCATGTTAGAAAGGTTTCTGAAATACCAGACACAATGTCTAGTCATTATGGCTCATTGAGATGCTCGGAAGTGTGTGTAATCCTCGGGAGACTTCGCACGACATCATCCCTTGTAATTTCTCGCTTCCTATAGCGCGATCTAACACAGCGGATGAATCTATCTTACTGATGTGCAATTTACCGAACAACATACGCATACATAACTACGTAATTACATAGATTCATCATCAAAAAAAAAAAAGTCATGCTACACGATGACGAGTATTAGTTTAGGCACACGTACCTGTTGCCGATGTTTTTTCGAAGCAGAACTTGTCGAAACAGTTGTTTGATGGGCACAGGTAGTTTGTTTGTTTGTTTGTTTGTCATTTGTTTTCAAGATGGCTGGATAATCCATATTCAGCTGCTCTAGCTGGTCTTCAATGGGGTCCAGTTGTGAGCGCTTTGGCCGAAGATTCACTGGGTTATGATATTGGATGCTCTGCTCTTTGCGATGAATAAGCGGGATTTTTTACGTGCTAGGGCTGGGACTCTTTCACTTACAGGACCTCCATCCTATGTCCTGCCCGAGGAACAGAGTGCTTTTGCCTCTCACTAGAGAGGACGGCATGACAAGACACAACATTGCACGGTAAAATTTACTTATACTCGAACCCATGCACAAACCCAAACCATTCGATTGAAAGGCAGATACGCAACCGACGGAGCCACTTCGCCGCCCTCGATGTGGAGTGGTGCAAGAATATGGAAATTTCCGCATCAATCACAATGTTATATGCCTACTAAAATGATGTGCTTATCACCAATGCAACCCTCTTGCAAATATTGCAAGAAGGAACATTTAGAATTTACTGTGTCATTTGTACTTGTTGGTGTTTAAATTCTGAGTTGACTACATCCAATCAATCAAAGCATATCTTTATTTTCCAATAAATCATCCATGCACATCCAATCCAAGCATATCTTTATTTTCACCGATTGGCAAAACCGACTTGCTCGCTTAAAACTTGTCTTCATGGTAAGGAAATTCGGGTCTCTTTAAATTACGGGGTTTCATGAAATAGTATCACTCAAACTCAACAAGCGGCCTCATACGAGTAAAATAAATGGTGTGACAACATCGTTGATTATTCATCATCGTGGAGAGAAAAGTCACTCTAATTTCACCACCATAGAACAGGATGATGAATGGCGTCCGCTACCAAAGATCCTGTGGTCTGGGTAATATGATGTGACCACAGCATCATAGATCCCTGGCCAGCCATCAGCGTAGCGGCTCCACGTCTCTCCCCCACATGTCAAAAGTGCAACGATTTTGTTAGCTCCTTCGCCGCTTGGGAAGGTGGATGGAGGAGGAGGAGGAGAAGGAGGTACAAAAGTTGCATATTGATGGGAGAAAAGAGGGTAATTGTATACAGTTTACCAAGCAGGTTTTTTGATATCCATTGCATTTGCCACTGTTAGTGGTGATGCCGTTAGCTTCACTTCTGCTGCTATCGACTTCATATTGCTACGCCAACTTTTCCCATCCCAGTTTCTCATCCCCTCTTCTTCACCATCACCATCATCATCATCTTCTTCTTCTTCTTCTATCCTCCTCCTTCGTCTCCTCCTCCTCCTTATTTTCTCATGATCATCTTCCTCCTCCTAAATCTTCTTCTATTTTTCTTCTTCTTCTTAGTTGTGTCGTGAAAACCCTCACAGTATATCATAATCGACGTATATAGCGGCCCTTATCAACATCGGTATTGAACTCGGTAGTTCAGTGGATAAGACAACCGACTCTCAGCTGTGAGGTCGCTGGTTCGAATCCACTGGCAACCTCTAATAGACAAGGTCTTTTCCCATTCTTTGCATAGTCCTTCGAAGAAGACTTGAGCCGTTGGTTTCTAGTTAGATTTGCTCATAAGCATTTAAGTGATTCCCTTATAGTGGTCACATAAAACAGATTCGAACATACACACACACACGTACACGCACACACACACACATTACAGATAATAACATCCTGTGAATTTGGTTTAATTTTCCTTATCGTATAAGACGCCCCAACTTGACAATATTGAATTTCTTCTGGAAATAATTTCATGTTCATTTCATTTCATAAAATCAACTTGATTTAATGAATTTCAGTTCATTTATTTCATTAAATCAAGCTGATATATCTCTCTCACTCTCTTTCATATAAATATAGGCCTACATGCTTGTACATGTATATACTTGACTCGAATAACGGTTTATAATATATTGGTCACGTAATGGTCGCCGTATTCTTCCTGTTCAGGACTCTTGTAGTGGTAGTGATCAAGTGACCTATTTGTTTGCATTTTGCATTGTGTTACAAAAAAAAAAAGGTATTGGATATTTGAATTAATCATTCATATACTTTAACTGTCAGATTATACTGTGCTCAATTAGTTCGTTCATCTGACTTTGTATTACATTTATGTATGAAAAAGAAACTCAGAAATAAAATAAAATAAAATCTACATCTCCAAATTCATACGCACTAGCTGAAATCTCTTACCCCGATTTTTTGTCTCCTTTCCCTCATTCTCAAATTGACTTTGCCATTTCCTGACCTATTGCTCTAATTCAGTGTTAATTGAACCCTAAGCCCCCTCTTTTCTCCGAGTTCGTACCACTCGAAAAGGGTAATTGTTCCGATAATGAGCTCCTTTGCTCGACGGGGTGGTGGTACACCCCCGACTCCCCGGAGCGCACCGGAAATCGTTGCTGCCTTATCGACGTCGCGACCTATTATGAACACTCCTGGGAAATCAAAGCGTGGAAAATGGGATGGTTTGAATAACTTCCAGCATTTTCTGCATCTCCTTTATTTTTCTTCAATTGTTGAACTGCAATCCCACCATGAAAGCTGAAGCTTTGGTTTGAAGGGCGTGAGAACGATACAGCAAAATGACCTTATAGCTGGAGAATGTACACGTGTTCTCGAGTACATCGATTTCCACAGGGGCACGTAACGTTTTTAGAGAGTGTGAGTGTGTGTGTGTGTGTGTGTGTGTGTGTGTTGGGGGGGGGGGGGTTGTGCCCCGGGGTACCTCCCCCTCCCTCCTTTCAACGGGAATCTTTGTACGGAATCCTCGGAAAGTCATGACTGTTGTTGTGTGTGTGTGTTTTTTTTTTCGATTTTTTTCCTTGTTTTTTTTTTTCCAGAGCCAAAAGTACGTGTTGGTACGTGTGTATGCGCGCGCGCGTGTGTGTGTGTGTGTGTGTGCAATGGGGGGGGGGGGGTACAGCCTCCCTTCCGCGGCCCCTGTTCCCCACAAGTAACAAAACATCGAGGATGTAAATGTTCTGTGATGAATGTTAATTTAGCTCTGTGTACAGCGAACCATGAGTGATACCATCCTTATTAGGTTTGTCACCGCAATTGCTCATGGACTATTATGCGGAACAAAAGAGAATATATTTATGTTCAGAGGATTATAATCTAGTTCAGGTCGCAGGAGATGACTTTACTTGTATCATCTCTCATGCTTGTTCGTCGTTTATACGACCGTAAATGGGCATCACGACGCGTCTTGAATATTCTATCTCTACCTTTCCATTATTCGTATGATTATTCTGTAAGAGACAAGTTTGTTATTCATTCCTGTCAGTCAATCTGCCCCAGCGTAACTCCCCCCCCCCCCTCATAAACGGCAAAAAGAAATAATGGCAAAATGCTATCTTTTCCTTGAAACAATGTAAACTATGTTTGCCCTCAATCATCTGTTAATTTTCCTTATAGTAAACTCATTCAACAAGCACAGATGATGATTAGATAAATAACTTTATTGCGAATATATGCAACGATATCCTGGAAGAGGCCTTCTAACATTAATGTAAAGGAGGCATTTTATACGAGACAAAAAGAAAATGTAAAATTTAGAAGTCACGTGCAGTCATGAGAAGTGAATCGATAACTCGGTCATTTTAAAGCGGTTCCACAATACAATTCCCCTGTGCAATGACGCCACACACGATGAGCATGGCAAAGAGTTAAAGGGAAAGTCTGTTTATGTTTATGTGTATAGAAGCGAAAATATATATTATAAAAGCAAAATATGAAAACATGAAAGGAATAGGACAGTGAAAGTTTGAGCAAACTGTGATTAAAACTAAGAAAGTTATGAATTTTGAAGTTGAAGTTGAAGTTGAAGTTGTGATTAATCCAGCACAAATTGGTAACTCCGTGATGTAGCGTGTGAGCTCACCTTCCGTTTGTCCTGTGCATAGTATTCCACAAAATTTCTCTTATTTCGTTGTTAATGATTGAATACATTTTTTTTTTTGCATGTAGGAGTTGTATAGAGAAATGTATGCAATGATTGTATCAAGGGTGCAGGTACGATTCGAAATTTACTTCCTGGAAAGATGAAAATGTCTTATTTTACAGTACAGAGCAAATGGGGGTTGAGCTCATGATTACTATTTGACATCACAGAATTTCGAATTTGTGCATAATTGGTCACTACTTTAAGAAAAATCCCAACTTTCTGAGTTTTCATCAGAATTTGCTCTCTTTTCCATTGCCCTGTTCCAATAATTCTTTTGTTTCTGTTCACACAAACTGATTTTCAGGATGGATTTGCCCTTTAAATATAGTTGACGATATACGGTCATTGCCAGGTGGCTAACGTGTGAATCTCTTCGACAATGTCTTCAATATCATTCTCCGAGACCCGTGCCGCCGCGTCTCCTACTCTTTCTCCTGGTCCCCCTCTCCCCTCTCCCTCTCTTTATATCTTTCTCTCTCGCTATCCCTCTTTCCTTCTTCACGCAGTCTCCACCAAAGAATCGCACACAAATGCTCAAAGTAAATAAATGTCTTTCCCTCTCCGCCCATTAATGGAAGAAGGAAGCATTTAGAATGCTCGGCTTTTTTTTTTTCTACCAGGGTGAAAGAAAAACCGCATCTTCAAAAGGTACCGCTAGAAGGTAGTTTGGCATTCATTCTTCGCATTCGATAATTGTTGTGATTTAAAGGATTTTCGCTTTACAAAAGAAAGGATGACGAGTCGTAACAGAGAGGCGCTTCCATCAGTCGTTTAATCTTCCCGGAATTTACGAACTAAAAATGTTCTCTGTTCTGAACAAATGCGACGGGATGAAGTGGTTTAAGCTCTTTCAAGGGTACACTGTATCTAGAATTTCGTTTTTCTAAAAGTCAATGGGGTGTTATAGCGCCACATTCTATATTGCTCCCTATAATATACAACCATATTCTGACCTCGAAGTCTGGCATTTTGGTGAAATATTTAGATTTATGTGGAATCTAATGAGAATGTTTCATCTTCGATGGACCTAGAGTCAGGGTGACGAAATGATTCTAGGGGCAGTGGAGGGGAGAAAAAAGAAGTGGCATTTGAGTTGCCTTGGGTGCTTGAGTGGTTGTGTTGTATAACATGAATGTGTGCTTGTTAGGATGTGAAAGATGATTATCAACAGTAGGCGGGGGATTTATCTCTCTACATTGATCATGTTGAAGGATACATGTTAGTGTTATGAAATCCATATTGTCTACTACCATACGGGAAGGTGGTGGGTTATGTGTACAAATTCTGAGGGGTATAGGGAAGAGAGGGGGCGTCATAATACTGCGTGAAAGGGGTTAGTAAAAAGCATAAGTGAGACACTTTGTGCGACAAGTGCTTTTCTTGCCCTTTGCTTAATCTGGTGCTGTTTGAGACTCGGAAAATATGTTTATCTTGCCTTTATTTCACACGCGTATAGCTCGTGCATTGAGCATTCCACATCACCTAACATAATATCTTCCCCCTGCTGCCCATGCAATGTTTGCTGAAGCATGGATGTACATAATAACCGCCCTTGTTGTCACAAACTGGTTGCAGGGCTGCCAACATTGGAAACTACTTGAGAGTGAGACTCCCATAGGCCAATGCTATAATTTCGGAGTCAAAATGAGTGAGATCAATAGAAATGCATGCAAATGAGAAATAAAGTTTTAGAGTGAGAAAGGACCAAAATGAGTGAGTCTCACTCTCAATGAGTGAGAGTTGGCAGCCCTGTGGTTGTTTAACCTTCAATGCGCTTCTGTCTGAACCTCCTCCCCCATTCATCATCATGAATTACAAAACCGTACCATTCTTATCAATTGTGCTTCTATTTCTCCCTCTTCCCCTATCTCCACGTGTTTGTCTATCTCTATGTGTCCCACACTTCACATTATAGGCCTAATTATATACCATGATAATTATAGTGAGCCAACAAGGGAGACAATCGAGAGTACTTAATACTTGTTGTGCTTAAAGGACATGTCCACTTTCATATACATGTGGAATGAGTAAATGCATCAATATCTAGAACACATTAGTGAGAGTTTGGGGAAAATTGAACAATCCATTCACAAGTTATGAATTTTTAAAGTGTCTGCACAGTCACTGCTGGATGAGAAGACTACTACGTATGTATGATGTCACATGCGTACAACGTTATAAGGAAAATAATTATAAAGAGAATTTCACAAATTCTTATTTTTTTTGAAAAAAGTGCACATTTCCTCGACTTGTGGCTGATGTATGTTAAGGGTAATATTATTGCCCCTGCCTTCTGAAAGAGGCAAGTCAAGCGTTCTTTTATTATGCGAGAAAAGTGAAAATATGTTGATTTTTCTTCATCTTTTCTTAATATCGTTTAACAAATATGACATCACACGCTGTAGTAGTCTTCACATCCAGCAGTGACTGAGTAGAAACTTCAAAAATTCGTAACTTTTTAACGGGTTGTCCAATTTTCCTCAAACCCTCACTGAATATACGAATATTGCTGCATTCACTCAATCCACTTGTCTATGAAGGTGAACTTGTCCTTAAACGATACATACAAATACATAATTATTATGGACATGTCATCCCCCTCCATCTCCCCGCCCCTCTCCCTCTCCCCCTCTCCTTAAGCAACCCATTATGCTTTCATTGTTTTTACATGATGTCTACCTCTGAATATTTAATCGTTTTTAAACACATATTGGGCCAAATGACACGGGGTATTAACTCGGACACTCGGTGCACGTAACCTGCAACTTCACGCTCTTCCTCTTTCCCTCTCTCCTCCATACTCTGTGTGTCTGTTTCTCTGTCTGTCTGTCTGTCTCTTTCTCTTTCTATTTCTCTTCCTTTCTCTCTATTGTACTCCCTTGGTATGTGATATCCTCAGTAGATAGCAAATCCGCTTAATGGTGACCCTGTCAAAAACAAGACGGAGAGAGAGAGAGAGAGAGAGAGGAGGGGGGGGGGTGGAGGGAGGGTGAGAGAGAGAAAGAACACTTTAAATTCAAATCACCTACATCTGCGGCCAAAAAGCTGTACACCACATTCAACCAAAATTGCATCCAACACGCACGAGCTGAATACGATATTAGCCACTGTTACCCATGAATAGTTTCCACGTGGTCAACTGATGATGTGAAAAGCCATAAAATGTCTACTGGGAGGTTTTTGGCCAAAAAGTATGCAGAATTTTAGATTAATTTGTAGGTCTAAGTCCGTCTTCTGCTCTGCAGGCATTGACCAGAAGCTTAGATAAGGCTTGCTTCGAAATTCTACAATGATATTTATGGCTTCTTTTGAGGGTATGACCCCTCAGTAATGGGAAATCTTAAGAAGAAACAAATATAATTTTCACCCCCCAAAATACTCAAAAGTTGACATTTAGCATTAAAATTATGTGCATCTGCAATTATGGCAATCGCTGGGTTCAATCCCGGACAATTGTAATGAAGGCGAGTTGGAATAAGGCGAAGGGTGAGGCGACGCTTGGTAATAGTATTGGGCCTACCGATTGCCCAAAGTGTGAGAAAACCCGATGATCGAAAATGATGTTTCTATTTATAATCTTTGTCTTTTAGTCTTGTGGAACATTATATTGTGTTTTATTCATGTTTTTATTTAAGTGAGTGGATGTGGTGGTTAGTGTGATTGTGTGCGTGTATGTGTGTGTTTTTTGTGTGTGTTTTTTTTATATCACTTTTGTATACATGGTATGATTTGTATAAAATACTTTATTGTTTGTAATTAAAAAAAAAAGATTGTGATTCAGCAGCATAAGTGAGAAGAATACAGCTGCATATTTTGGTTCATACTTGTTTGTAAAAATTATTGCTATTGAATGCTTGATATTGAATGAAATTCAAATAAAGAATATCATTCTTTAAAGTGTATATGTGTGCGCGTATAATGTCTATATACATATGTGTGTTCGTACGAGTGTGTGTGTGTGTGTGTGTATACGCGCACCCGCAATAAAACTCACGAGTGTAGATGGTTTGAAAGAAAAGTATCTCTGCGACCTTTCAGTCTAAATCCCGTTTTCGTGCTCACGTTGCGCATGGCAATCGCCCAAGAAGCAACTAGTTCTTCCTGATGTGTTTTAGATCCGAAGACAGAGTACGGTCATATGACTCACCTAACGCAGTTGGTCTATTCATTTTCATAAATTGCAAATGTAAACAATTTGTCCAAGTTTAGCGGGAGCGGAATTCCAAATCGCGTCTCCAATCCACCCGGGGGTCACCAATACTCCGAGACTGAAGTTTTAACCACCTTTTCGTTCCCCCTCCCCCCCCCCCCCCACCCCCCGCCCCGTCTCCACAAACCATCACGTTTCGCCTACTGTTTTTCCCTTGATATTTCCCGGTGTATCTACTCCGCTTGAATGCGCATCGAATGTGACACACCGTGCGTTCGCTTCTCTACTCGGCCCGAACCGGCCCGGTAACCGAATGATGATGAATCACAAAACGGCGACCACACATCCACTTTATACTTCCTAAACAGTCCCACAAAAATGGGAACGGGCAAAGATGAATGGAAGTGAAAGACAAGAAGTAGAGAGAGAGAAAAAAAAAAACAAGAAAGGGAAGAAGAAGAAGAAAAAACTTCAGATGCTCGTCTTCGTTCTCCAGTGTGCCGTCCTATTTACATAATAGAATATGGCGATGAATCAAACTGCATTAACCCAGAAGTATCAATACACCGCTATCGCGGAGTCGCACATTATACGGCGGCTGTTGCAGTGGAGGGAGAGACATGTAGAGAGATAGGGATTGCGTGTATCGGGGTGGGGTGGGGTTCGGAGGATTTTTGCACGCCACGGCTGCTCTCCTGTGAGAATTCTAACACCGCCACCATTTTTTTTTTCTTTTTGTAATCATCTTCTTGTATCTTTTTCTCGAAAGTGGAGCGAGATTGGCGCACCTGCATTCAGACCGAGAGCAGGTTTTTTGACGCCAGTGCCAGGCGTCATACATTATTCCAAGCAGGCTATCGCAGGTCCACTCGAAATGCAGGTTTAGACAGCCTTTAACCGACTTCTCATTTCTTACGTGACACCCATGTAGCTAAATTGAAGTACTGTATTTGTTTGTTATTACAAAAACACTCGTTTAGTTTTGTTTTGCTCTGTTCTGTTTTTGTTTTGTTTTGTTTTGTTTTGTTTTGTTTTGTTTTGTTCTAACAACACGTGAGGTGGATGTAATCTCTAGCCTCCTTATTTTCAATTCAAATTCAAATTCAATTCAATTACAATAACATAATATACATCTCACTTTCTTCAGTGACAGAAATCATTAAAACAAAACAATGATAATTGTAAACCTATACAGTAAGGATACATTGTAATGGCGCTGAAGTAAAGTGAAATAAAGTGAAATATCAATGTGCACTTTGCGAAAAATGGAGGAACCCACTGAAAAGACAATGCTTGTAGAGTGTGGGCCCCTCTTGGAAGAAAAAAAAAGCAATGAAAATATTGGTAAAGGTCGACATCAAAACAACAACAAAAAAGTTTGGAACAAAAAAAAAAATCAGATCAAAAAAAATGTTTAAAAGAATTGGGGGAAAAAAGAATTGGAAGCCCACAAAGTGAACTTAAAAGAAGAGAAATTTATATAGTTATCCGGATGTCACAACACAAAGGTTGCACCAACAAAAACTTATCATCAAAACCTGAGATTTCTGACATGAGTAAGACTCGAACAAATTGTTGATGCACAAGTCTGTTCGATTTGCCTGAGGCACTCCTGACCTATAACATCAACAAGTACTTCAGAACAGCCAAGAGGCACTCGGAGAGCTCAAACCTCCGCCGTGGGAAATCGGGTCACTAGCGCGACAGAACTGTGCTGGCTTCCTTTCAGAAATCCTGCATTCGTGAGAAAATATTCATCCGTGTCCACCACAAAAGAATAATCACCAGTTACATAACATTTACATACCACGACAGAACTACACTAAAATTTCCATCAAACCTGAAAGTTCATAACTTTTGGATTTGATCGTGCTGAAAGAAAAAGAAAAAGGACATATAAGCAAAAGAGCAAGTAAACGCGGTAAAATTAATATAGGAAGAAGCAGGAATAAGTTACCATATTAATTGGACGACATTACAAACAAATGCATATCATGATACATATGTACCGCAATGTATACATTTTGAATATGTACACTGTAGCAGTTTGCATTGCTTCCCCACTCACCACACCCTTGTGATGCTCCTGTTCGCCGGGGAAAGTTTTCTATGAAGAAAAAAAAATTAACACACCCATCAGAATACTTGTTTTCCATGTGACAGAAAACAGCTTTGGGTATCTTGGTGTCCTCTTTCCATGTAACTTATAATATCTTAATTTCAAGACGGTCTCTTTGCCCCAAATCACATGTCACACGTCGAATATTCATGAGCCGTTACAGCTTGTATTCATTGCAAAGATAAGTGCTCGATGTGAATTAATGCATAAAATATATGCGGTATGAAGTATTCGAAAGGTGAAGACGATAGAGTAATTGACATTAATTTTGTTGGATATCCTGCGACACACTCTGAAGTGAGTAACGAGAGAAAATTACTTTGATGCCGCTGCAAATTCTTGGCAGCGATGCATGGCCTTTCATGTTTCTATCTTTTCTTGGTCCTGCCCGGTTCTGATACGAATGCCGACAGAATAAAGCGGACATCTCTTTTTTCTTTTCTGTATGACACAGCTTGCAATAGATAGCAAATTATGCCCAGACTTCTTCCTGTGTGGTATTACGTTTCCACTTTCAAACGGGAGGGAAATATCACATTTTCGTGTTAAAATGCCAATTATTCTGATCCGTAACGTGATCATTTCGACAATCGATTTTCATGTAAGACGCGCGAGGGGTGCGATCCGCTTTCCCCCAAATCCAGGTAACACAAATATGATGACAGTGTTAAGTTACGTCTGTGACCGCGACCCGAATTCATTTTAGTCCCTTTTCCACCAGACGATGTTCCTCCATTATTTGATATTCAGACAAATAAAAGCAACAAAAATGGGTTGACTTGTTCTTTTTCATTCTTTTTATTTGGTGGAGAGGAAGGGGTTGAAAAACACATAGAATTATTTCTTTGTCCGCCCACCACCTCCGCCTCTCTGAAAAAAAAAATACAAACTAGAGAGCGGTAACTTCAAACAATTCGCAACATTCGGCTTGTTCTCGAAGCTGCAGTGATGACAAACCCTTATACAGACACAATAAAAACACATGATATGTACTTCGAACATTTCGTCACAAGGCAGTTTTAACCACAAAAAAAGTTCTCACCTTTCACTTTGATGTCTTCGAGAGCAATGAATTAAGCCTCTCCAACGACTTTTTGCTTTTCCTTTCTTAATTTAAAGACAAAAGATGTATAAACCATCATTCAAATATCAACTACATTATTGACTTGGAAAATAAACATGTACCGTACACGCAATACTAGGACAACACATGAGATAACTTAAAAAAAAAAAAAAAAACACCTAACGGACATAAATTACAGAAATCAGAATGCGCATTTGAGAGGTATATGGTATTCCACGAGCCCGCATGATACAGAAAAGATTTCTTCTACAATGATAACATCTATCTTCCTGTAAATTGCAATACACTCTCACCAAGGTGAGTCTTAACATGACACTGTCGGCGAACGACTTTCCAGGTGGCGTGTGTTATGGTGCGTACACACATTTCTGTCTTATCTTCTGAAGATAGCAATGTAGTCCTTGAATAAAACATAAAATATCCTTGGGCGAGAAAAGACAACAGACTGACCTTTTCGTGCCCAACACTCAGCGCTCCTCACTTTCTTTTCTTCTCCTCTCCTCCCCTCCCCCCCCCCCCTTCATCCCTAAACCCCATCCCTTTGCCGCCATTTCCACAGCTTCCTTCATCCGCAGCTGTTTTGGCTTGTTTTCGAAGCGAAAACATAGCTGTTGGCGAGCCGGGCGTCCATGCGGAAAGGACAGGATTTGACCAAGATCCGAGAATGGGGGTAATGCATTCGGAGAGGATGTTCCGTCAGGAGTAAGCAATGTGTAAAGGGGGAGGGGGAGGGAGGGGGAAGTGATGAGCACGAGTTGGCAGGTTGCCATGGTAGATGTATGTCTCCCGCCATTTTTTTTTTTTTCTTCTTTGCATCTCACCGCATGTTTTGCCACGATAGAATCGATACCGGGGCAGTTGCCCACCGACCCGCCTTGCACATTATCATGCAATTTGCACGCTGCTCGTCCGCTTAGTGGATGGGAAGTCCAGAGTCTTATCGTATTCGTGATTATACGTTTGATCAATACAATAAACAGCTGATGTCGACCTATCTTCAGAGCAAATCTAATATGTTCTGCCCTCCCCCTAACACACACACACACACACACTAAAACAAAACAAAACAAAAAAGTGGTTCGGTTCAAAGGCACATGCCAGAATGGATCGAACTGATCGGCTTAAACGTATAAACGAGAGGTGGGGGTTTTCAGTGGCCAAGCTGATGTTAAAAGAAAACATGGTTATGCCAGCTAAGAAATTAGTGCCTGGAATCGAATTTTTGACCAGTCTGCAGAGATCCATGTGTATATGTGTTGGTTGTGATTGTCCAAAATGCCATGCATGCACTCACGTAATTTATGACGTCAAACAACCAGACTAATCCTTGAAATATCACAGACTTACACCGCGGTACAGTGGGTATTGTACGAATTGTATTGTTCAGAGGTCAGAACTGTATCTATATAGGATTTAGCACCTCTGCCGTCATAGAGAAGAAGCTGATCATGAAATGCCTTTTACCACTGGTATGTCGCTGTGAAATAATGCACTAATTTATGAAACAACAGCAGCAGAATTAGTGTACTATTCAGGTTCTGACCATATGAGCTTTGAGAATTAGGATGTTTCTGGGACGAACATCGAACTATAGGGCCTTCCATTTTAGTTCAGTCGATAACTGGTCTAGCAGTCCGGAGCTTTCGGGTACGAATTCCAGTGGAATCCAATTTTCTTCGCTCATTTTTTTTTTTCATTCAAGAACTTGAGAGACATGATGACAGAATAGATAGATTGTCAGAGGTGGATGAAAAGCATATAATAATAGTTTTGTTTTAATCGCCTTATTTGTGCCAGCGCACATTGACTCTTGTCTGTTAAAGCCACTGTTTACCTTTGGGAGCACTGATTGATTTTTTTTTCTTCTCCGAATTATCACATTTGATGCATATGGACAGTTCAGTTGTATCACAAAACATTTTACCATATAAAAAAAATGACAATAGAGCAACAAATATAGGGAGATATCACTATGGCAAGATTCCATACATGTGTTGTATAAAATTTTATAGACAGTTTATTCTAGAAGCATTTTATTGTTCACATTTCGTTTAGTCAACAGTACTTATGATTAGATTGTACTGATTAAATTCTTATGTTGGTTGTTTCCATCCCTAACTCACATTTTAGAACTTTTTTTGAGCTGTTTTTTTTTCTTTTAATCTGCAAATGATAGTGGTTTTTATAACATCTCTGTCTTTGCAGTAAAATAAGTAGCATAACGCCAAAATGTTAGACCCGTTGGGTCAAATAGTTAACACATTGAGTCCCATCGAGTCCCACCGAGTCCCACCAAGTCTGGTTAACGGTATCTGGCACTGAGGAATACACATATAATTTGCATCAAAATAAACTGTCTGTATGACTCACCTATCGTGCTTAAAGTTCTACCTCTCTTTAAATACTTCAAAGCACGAAGTTGCTCTTTACAAGAATTTGTATGTGATTGAAAAAAAAAATGGGGTGGGGGGGGGGAGGGACAAGCCGTGATCAGGTAATAATCCAGACGATGAAGAACCAGACAGGTAGACATACAATGGGATGAAAATAATGATAAATGCAATTTCTTCTGCCGGCTGCGCACAATCGCATGAATGTTAACAGAAAGCTGATAATCGTCCCCAAATACCTTTTATGTCCAACGTCGAAACGCAGTGCGCAATAAAACATCAAATCCATGTTTGACATCCATTTGTCATGGCACAATAAGATCTAGAAAATCTTTCTTCTGGGACTACTGATTCGTATTTGCACTCATCTCGATCTCACACGCAACAATATGCACCTCGAGGAAAATACTGCGAACCAATTTTCCACTCATCTATCATGTCTTTTTTTTTCCTTCTTTCTCTTCCTTTTTTTTTTTTTTTTTACAAAAAGCTTGGAACTCATTTTTCTAAAAGTGGGAAGGGCACACAGGTGAACTGGATAAAGTAGCCGCCAGATATATTCGTGAAAGGAATACTAGGATAGAAAGCAAGAGATAAACAGACAGAGTAGGAGACAGAGGAGGAGGAGGAGGAGAGAGAGAGAAATAATAATATATCAAAGAGAGATATGGAGAGAGATTGATAGAGATACAGAGGAAGAGAGATATAATATATATGGAGAGAAATTTAGAGAGATTGTTGGAGAGACAGGGAAAGAGTGATATATATAGAGAGAGGGAGAGAGGCTGATAGAGATACAGAGGAAGAGAGATATAATATATATGGAAAGAAATTTAGAGAGATGGTTGGAGAGACAGGAGAAGAGAGATATTATAGAGAGAGAGGGAGGGAGGTGGATAGAGATACAGAGGAGGAGAAATGCGATATGGAGAGATAAGGAGAGAGATTTGATAGAGAGATGGACGCAGAGAGATAATATGTATAGAGGGAGATAGTGAGAGAGATGGATAGAGATATAGAGGAAGAGAAATATGATATATGTATATAGAGATATAAGGATATATATGAGAAAGAGAGAGGGAGGGAGAGAAAGTGATGGGGCGATGCCGCTGTTGTTTCGTGCTGTAAAGTAGGTCATCGACTTTTATCATGAGCATTGCGTGTTGGCCGTGTGCCGAACTAGAGTGATGGAACACGATCTATGTCTCTTTCTATTTTGTTTCTTTTTTCCCTCGAATTTATGATATAACAAACGTGTTTACGATGCTTTTATGTCGCTGATAAAAATAAGTTGTCAGGCAGCTGCCTCCGTATAATGTACCCATGAATAAAGAATGACGAATTTGCATCGATCTCTACACCTTCCGTGCGTCCTCGACGAGCGTTCCATTAGTTCAAAGAGAAAGTATAATAAAGATAATGATAATAGAGTCTTCTTTATCCAGGGTAGCCTCTTCAGTGTTGCCACTGTTCTACCAGAGGGCCCTGCCATCATTATTACCCTATTACCTTGCCAGGTACCCATTTATACACCTGGGTCGAGAGGGACATGGTGGATAAAAACATCTTGTCCTTGGATGTAAGCACTGGGCGGGAATCGATCTCGGGTCTTCCGATTGGGAGTCGGGAGTCTTATCCACTATGTCACAGAGTAGAGTTTCGAAAGGTCCATATTTGTTTGTTGTTATTTGTTGTTTTTTAGTTGTTTTCTTTTGGAGGGGGATTCTTCATATCGCTTTTCCATTTAACGAGTGAGTCAATATAATTACCAGTTTGTACTACCATTTCAAGTCACACGAACGCCTTGAAGTCTGAGCGATCCAGATACTGAGTACGGGAATCAAAGAATGGACGTCAACCCACACACATCCAATTAGCACATGCTTGATACCGCCCACCAGAACTATACAACTATAGAGTCGTTAGCATACTCTTTCAATCAAAGTTCCATAAGTCTCATAAACAATGGCGTGGGGATCGGATATCTCGATTCTATTAAAAAAACAAAAACACGCACACACACACACACACACACACACACACACATACACACAAACGAATAAAACAAGAAGACAAACTATATATCCGTCAAATGTCATATAGTTTCAATTTATGCATGTACATAAGATATCGATGATATCGGCATCGGGCGAGAACAAACAGTGTAGTGAGGGTACATGGGGGAAATATATATTTACGTCAGTAGAAGAATTGCTCAAAATACTAGTAGTGTGATATTATTTCTAGATTAATACAGTACCGAGGCATTTTGATATTTCACATTCAGTTTTAAACGTCGACCTTTAAAGCAGCCATTCCTGATACCATCGCTGATACAGCTTTTTCTCACAATCGATCTACCTATGTCTTGATTTTATTAGGCTCCCATCCAGATCCTCCTTCTTTCTCTCCTTCTCCTTCTCCTCCCCCCCCCCCCCCCTCTGTTTCTCTCTGTCTGTTTGTCTGTCTGTCTGTCTCTCCGGCCGGACTCGATTTTTTCTGCCGAGGTTGTGGTAGGGAAAAATGGGAGGGAAAACGGATTAGGCAGAGAAATTGTCGGATGGCGGAAAATTGGTGCCACGGAAAACGCCAAGGTCGCCAGGGAAACACAAGACGTTTGGGGAGGCAAGTCTTGAAAACGAGAACAGGAAGACCGTGGCCAGCGCATTTCGGATCAGTTTCTCCACATAAAGGGAAGAATCACCCCTTTATAGAGAGCAAATATTTTGGGAGGATATGAAATGCAGCGGAAAGAATTGGCGGAAACAAAATTGTAAGTCTTAGCCTTACATCAATGAATGCTAGAGATTTATTTGAGAATACTTTGTTTAGAATAGCATGCGCGCATACAAATTAATCACTGCCATGCTAACCGTAAATATCGACATAAGATATCAAGCAAACAAGGCATTAGTTAACAAATGTCATCAGTGTCCTCTGTTCCAAATTTTCATTAGAGTTCATCTCTTACGTTTGTAACCCACTTTTCTCTAAAGTGGAAACGTTTCCCATGATACCAACTCATTTCCGGGATGAGTTGACTATATAGGCCTACATCCTGTCGTCCGTGAGGAGAGAAGCGAGTTAGATGGAACTCATGTACATTATTTCCTGCGCCGACGAATAGCAACAAGCCATTTGTTACGCCAGAGTTCCCCCGTGACAGTGGTCGGAGAGTGATGATAATGATTATTACTTTTGCCACCACCCCTATCGTGTTTATCTAAATTAAGCTTTTGTGGGGCTTTTGTCAACGATTCTTCTTGTTGTTTTCTTTTTCCCTTTACGCGTCTCACCAAAGACAAAGAAAAACGAGCTTTGCCGAGAACTAAATAGCACAAGCCAACCAGACTAATTAGAGAAATTGAAACTGAACATTAATGGCTAGCAATGATGAATCATGTAGGAATCGTAAAACAAGTATCTCCCGGGTTTAATGGCCCAGAGGGGGGAACTCCAGTGATTCGTTCAAAATTGACCAAGTGGAACGAGACGCCAAAATAAACCCAAGCCTTCGTAATTCCAGCTGAAATCATCTTTCATTCACTGGCAAGATGAATTATTTTCGACAGGTCGACCGTCTGTTCGGAGCAGCTCGTTGGTTGTACAAGCGTGAGTGTGTATACTTTGTCTTTACTATTTTTTTTTGGGGGGGGTGGGGGCATCAGATTCTCAAGCGCAAAGTGAATACCGGTTCCTCAAGTTCTACCCACTACTCTTTCGTTCTGAAAAAAAAAATGCTCCTTTTTTCCCGCTGTGTTCATTATGTCTGAAAGCACGTATGCATTTCATGAACAAAATGCATCATACTTGCCCTATTTCTCACCTAAAAACAGGTAGCAAATTACATAAATCACGTATTATTACACTACCGGTCCGTGAAAGAGAAGACGGATATTATCTTATCATGACAAGAATTAAGATTGACAGAAAGGAATCAAAATTCTCTTTTCGTCATAAATGCAGACGGAATGCTTATCCACACTGATGTGCTTGAGATTTTTGATCAATATTTGCTTTATCAAGAACTGGTTTCAGAAGCATGCCAACAGATAAATATAGGTCATGTTTCCAGACTCTAAACTTGATGTCCATCCATTTAGCCACATGCACACACACACACGAACACACACACACACACACACACACAAACATAATGTATGTTTTTATGCATCTATATGTATTTTATATACATGTATATGGTGAGAATGAGAGAGATTTAAAAAAAATTAAGATTGATGTCAGTCACAAAAAAAAAAGGTTACTGTAATTCGATTTCATCCTCTAGACCGTAAAAAAACATCCAAAACCAGGATCACAATCAGAGAAAGAAATAAAACATGATGTAAAATTTTTGGAAAAAAAAAAAAACACGGCGACTTTATAACCCAAGCATTTGATCACACAATATTCGTCGAAAAGCAATGATACGCACTACTCTCGCCTTTCACTGCAGACGTCTGTATCACTCTGTCTCATATTTATCATCTTCTTTTTTTTTTCATGCGGGAGGATGTGCAAGCTCGCTGTACAAACAGGGGGGGGGGTGGAAGAGCTTCCACCCCTCTATGCTGTTGACCGAATTGGTCCTCATTCTGCAGTATTTCCGAACTACAGCTTCCTCATTAAAACGTGACCCAGTGTAACTACATGTGTATAACACACGTTGATTACTTATGTCCAATAATGTACCATTACCATGGTCAATTTGTTGTGATGTCATTCTCTTTTTAGATATCTTTGAAACCACTGGTATTTTGAAGAAAACAAAAAGTTCTTCATTTCTATAGCCTTATTGTTCTTTAGTTATTGTCTTTTATCGCTCCTCTTGTTGCCAAAAGCGACGACAGTTTTCAAGACGATTGAAAGATATGAAATATGGCCAAATAAATATGTTTTCCACAAAAATTTATCTCAAAATATTCTTCTTCACACTCCTGAAACATCCTTGGCACTGCTTCTTTAGTGCCCTCTATGCATCTTTGCTTTGTTTTGTTTTGTTTTTTGATTATCAGTCAGGGTGTCATCTTGTGAACCGTTTATCACACAGGGTATCCTTGGTCACGTCGTAAAGTTATATGACGCTTTCACATTGCACACCAGTGATTTTTGAAGAACAATGATGCACTATCTCTCATGCCCTCTCTCCTTACACACACACATACACACACACACACACACACACACACAGACACACACACACACCCACACACACGCACACACTCTTTTCTCCCTTCAATTTCTCTACTTTGGTTCGAAACTAAAATCAATATCAGTGTAAACGTAAAAAATCAAAGCGTATTTGGATTATCAAAAACATATAGCCTTCCTGGAATAGAGTTGGTCAGAAAGAATAAATAATGGGCAGTTTTATTGGTGTTGTTGGTATATTCAAATCAAACAAGCAATTCAATATCGATGCAAGTTGAAAGACAATATCCGACTCGCCAGTTTCTTGATGATTTTATACGTGGTTGTATTTCTTAAGTAACAAATGTGGGTCACTGACTTCTGCACTCAGTCAACATCTTATTCTAAAGTTAGGACTGAGACATGTTCGGAATTTTAATGAAGTCCGTTACCACCAGCGTCGGTCACGAGGTTGAGAAAGCATGCATTATGTATTTTTAGTTGAGTCATAATATCGTTGGGGAATGGTTGAGCAGCATGCAAGATTTACAAGCCATTAAGGAGACACACACACTTTTACATGTTTTGAGTCATCGGTCGTTTGGACGCCATGTAATGTTGCAATTAACGGGGCAGAAAAAGGAACGGCACTATCAGCTCACATTGGAAATTATCATTCGTCACTTGTCATCGTCTAGTGGAGTCCGCACTTCGAGTTTTAATGACATTGTCTAGACTTTGAGTCTTCCCATGACACTTATGATATTTTGGAGAAAGACATTTTCATCAGTCCAGGAGTACGAATCGTATCTGGTAGAGGAAGCTGACCACCAATGTGATCGAATGAATACGACATGAAACATACGACAAAGAGCGAGTACCTCTTCTGGGGTGCTAATCATTGGGAGGAGAAAGTGCATTGTCTGCTCGCGGATTCGATTTCAGCGATTTCGGTAACAACATGTAATAAAGCACTTTGGGCACCACCAAATCCCCCCCCCCCCACCAAAAAAAAAGGCAGGCTCTTCACTAGTAGCAGTACTTTGCTTATATCGATTTCCTTCATACTGCTCATTAATCAGAACATGATTTGAGGGTGACAGTCATTGCTTGAGGCAAATTTCGTCTGGAGATGACAGGGTTTTTTTCACGACAGAGTTCATTTTTGGTTCTACTTACACCTTGTGAGTAATGAAGTCGGCGAATTTCGTGCTGTTTTGTGGGCTGTGCTAAATACATTTTGCAGTCAATTTCAGGTAAAAAAGAAGAAAAGTTCCATCCTTCTAAGAAATAATCATAGCATGTCTGTGAACACTAAAATCGGTGTTGTAACACGAATAGGGAGTTTGGACTGAAAACAACCCGTTGTTTCACGATCACAAGAATAGTACCACGCAAGTACTGTAAGTACTGATTAAGGTTAACTCCGTCTGGTCCAGAGGGATTTTTCTTTTCTCTAGATCTCAACAGCCATGTCAGTAATGAGTGCTGCTAACTTTTATACAATCTAGATACTGGAGGAGCTTAGTATTATAGAGCTCAGTCAAGTTCAAACTGTTCACATTTGCATAGTCATCTGAGATCCCCCTTAGATGCTCTTCTGCCTGTAAAATGATCGTTCTGGAGCATTTTTCATGATGGATTATCACGTCTTCTTATTTTCAATCTCAGCTACGGTGCTAAAAAGACTCTTACTAGATCTTTCACGCGGTGCAGCTCCGAAGGACAGTCACAAAAGCCAAATCGCGTTTCAAAAATTCGTCTCGACCTGGAAAAAAAAAATAATTCAAAAAAAAAAAAAAATCTGGCAAGCTCGGCTGAGTGCTATATAGATGTCGAGATTATTCCGAATCCACTAGCGCCATCAAACACCGTAAATACTTGATGTCAACAGACCGGGAAAGCAAACTTAAGATTTTGACATTTAGTATCCTCGCCGGAATTGATGATCGTTCATGGCCGTTCCTGACCCGCCCCATGTGCTTTGAACGTCATCTATAATGTCCTGAAAGAGAACTAAGAAAAAAGAAAAACCGTCATTGTTGATCACGAATGAGGCTTCAAAATACGATGATAAATCATTATTTTTCTCTCGAGTCCCAGTCCTCCCAGTTTTATTGTCTTTTATAAGGTTGTCTTTATTTTGTCTGGATCGTCTGCATTCTAAAGTGATAATGAAAGGAGTGAATGGGTACCGTAGACAGAATTAAAAAAAGAACTCTATTGCAATACAGCGCACCATAAAACGGTCCCTGTATTTATAAACGAAGCTGGCTTTTGTGGCGTCGTAAAGCGCGGTTTACGACTGTAAGATCATTTTCTATTTACAAGGCGAGACTTCTAAATGCACCCATACTGCCAACCAAAGAATTGAATTTTGCACCCGTATCCAGACTTGCTCAATGCGAGCGTAAATTATACAGGATTGTTAATGTCTCAGGACTCTCAGGTCAGGTTTTGCAGCCGTTGAATTATGGAAAGCTGTATCATTTTTCATTATTTTTCTTACCCCGACTGTCAGTTGATTTAGTGGACAGTTAGTCTCATTGCACAGTTACGCAAGCAATACTTGGGACATTGGGTTATGAAAGGTTCTCATCTGATTGGGATAGTACGAATGTGTTGTATGCATTGCGTGTGTGTGTGTGTGTGTGTGTGTGTGTGTGTGTGTGTGTGTGTGTGTGTGTGTGTGTTCGTGTGTGTGTGTGTGTGTGTGTGTGCGTGTGTGTTTGTGTGTGTGTGTGTGTGTGTGTGTGTGTGTGTGTGTATGTCTCTGTTACCCGTCGTCTTTCTTGTGTTTCTCTCTCTTTCAGTGGATAAAGGGATGGTGCATATATACTTCTGATGGATGAATCAGATTTTTTTGGGCAAAATAATTAGAAACCACTTATGAAATATGAAAGAGCAGACATTAATTTCCCAGTAAAACAAAGTGGTCCTCATAAAAGGTGGGTCCCACCTTTTAGCAGCAGGACCTCTTTGTTTTTGGATATCTCAGTCATTTCAAAACTAATTTTCATCAAATGAACTTTGAATTCCTCTTAGAATTGTATAATCTCTAATATTTCGTAAAAGGTTTTTCATTATCTCACAAAAATTTGGAAACCTGAAACCCCCTT
The DNA here is from genome assembly GCF_964275005.1 of Diadema setosum. Lineage (NCBI taxonomy): Eukaryota > Metazoa > Echinodermata > Echinoidea > Diadematoida > Diadematidae > Diadema > Diadema setosum. Next base: position 40,141,613 of record NC_092685.1, on the reverse strand, counting down.
TCAACCAAAACTGTACCATTCGTTTAACTCTTAACATTTATGAACTGTCCATTCATCTGCCTGTCTGTCTATTTATCTGTCTGTCTATTTACCTAACAATCTACAGTTAATTACCTATCTATTTATCTTTCTATCTATCTCTCTGCAAGGACGTTATGTTAATGCGTTGCGCGTCGAGCTCTTTCAAGAAAAACAAAACATGGCATGTTCTATCCTTGATGAGAACATGGCGGGGGAAATTAGGTCTTTACTTCGCCAAGTTTCGGAATCATCGTGACATTCAACACCCCCATCCTCGCCGTAGGGGAGCAAATTACGGTTCACTTAACCCCAGCTTCGTGGGAGTGTCTTTATCGCGGCATGCTCCGCTCTTCCACTTCTTGACTTCTTCTTCTTTTTCCCCCCTTCACCTCGCCACCCTTCTCATCACCCAATCACCGGCTTGTAACGAGCCGAAAATTACTCGATAATTCACCCTCTCTCGATGACAATCAGGCCGTGTTGTCATGGTGATGGTTGAAAAAAAGAAGAAGCAAGACTCGGAGTAAGAACATAATAAATGTATGAACATTCATCATGCTGTACATGCACTGTTAGTATGGTTTTGTTATATCGCAATACAAAACGAAAAGTTAACGCTGATTGGAAACCGTGACAACACAAGCAGAGGATAACTCTCCGCCCCCCCTCCAAAAAAAAAAAAAAAAGTCAAACAGCAAATGTCCTCTTGCTTAGGTAAACTGTAAAATGTCATCTAGATTTCAGTCATGAATTGAACATGGAGTGGCTCCATCCTTTGAAGTAGCAGGTTATTGACAACAAAGTGATTATTGTTACACAACAAATTTCATGTTATGCTAATCAGCAAAGGAGAACGAGGTTGTTCTATGAGTATTATTATCATCATTATAAGAAAAGGGTATTGAAGTCATAAATCCGCCTTGTGTGTGTAACTGTGTGTGTTATGCGTCTATCCGAGCTGATTCGTGCCTGTTTCTCCTCTTTGATGTGCGTTCCTATTGCTGGAATTTGCATTATTTCGACTGTGATTTATTATCATATTATTTCATTGAACAACATTCATTTGACATATTGGTCGTGACATGACCTCGATTCGGCATCCCATCCAACATCCTCGCCTCGCCAGATCGCGACCGACCGGGCTAGCCTCGGGCAAACTTCGTGATGGAAACTGGCGTAAATCATGTCTCACTGAAAACGCAATTGAATTAATGCTCATTTTGCCGAAATGTGATGTTTGGCTAGAAACACATACGTGCATTGCCGGGATTCAAAAGATCGCAATCTCGATTTTTTGCGGAATGTGTGTTGTTCTTGTGTTTGCTAATGTAGTTTTTGCTTGTTTGATTCTGAAGACGTGACACTGCGTAGGATTTTGTTATCTCCTCCTGGCGATGGCAATTGGTTGCTGTGTGATGGATCGTCTGCGTCTATTGTTTGGCGGGCTAATTATTTTGAGTGATTTGAGCTGTTTAGTGAGATGGGTTAAACCAACCTCCTGCAAATGCAGCATTGTAGCTACACGATGTACAGCTAGGGTATTGCATAAATTCAAATAGAACGAGGCAGGAGGACAGAGAGAGGGGAAATAGAAAGGAAAGAGAAACAATTCTTATGATGGAAAATACGAACTGTCGAGCGTATTAAAATTATAAAAAAAAATATTGGCAATACGTGCAACTTTAGCACCTTCTTTTCGAGAATTAATCGTCAGATTTAAGTGAACACAATTATCAAGACAATAAGTTTTCGTTTCTGATTTCTCGGTAAGAGTAAAGATGGAACGTATTCATTGTTTATGCCTTCGATGTTTTTGTGTCAGTATTAATATCCTTTCCATTAGCAACAACAAAACATGAGGGAACATTCGTTGAATATCTGTGTTGCTGTACCTGGTTGATTGTCTGTTTTTCATGGTTTGTGTGTCTGAATGATAAGTCAGGTATGCATACCATGAGTGTGAATATAACAGTTACCCAAGAGTGAGATGCTAACATAATATAACCATGCCATTCATTGTTAACACCAACTCTGTAACGCGTTGTCGGTAGTGAACAAATCAGGCCTTTGTTCATAACCATCTTTAGATAAAAATGATAATGATAATGATAATGATTTTATGATCTTGTGTCAAACCCTTTAACCAAGGATGCTGCAAGTCATTTTTCTTCTATGTGATGAATCGCAAATCATTAGCATTTCTTTTATCGGTTGGTGTTCTTAAACTAGGATGGTAATTCTGAGTGTGTGTATGGGGGTGCTTCTCATCTAAGAGTTCAACATCTCGGTAAGACGTACATACTAGAATCAATAAAATCAATCACTGTTACCGCTCGGCTTGAACTCCTGAAATATCGCCACTTTGTCATTTTCTAGAAAGAAATTGTTATGTGCGTTCCAATAAAAAAAAAAAAAAAATTGAAGGCATCACCATGGAGCTATAGCTCCACTGCATCACTGAGCGGTGTTTCGGGGCAGATAGAAACGTAAAGAGCATTCCCTGAATCCGAGCATAGCTTTTGATGTTATCTTGTGACTCAGGAGTGTCGCGATTATCTCGTAACTCTCATTTATTCACTGTAAGCCAATGTTCACGCAGATACACGGACCGGTTCAGCACCACAGCCCACACGTCGGCAACGACAAAGGAAGATCTTCCTCAAACTATTCAATTCAGGTCATAATCACCGGACGTTTTTGGAACGAGGCAAAATCGGAAGAAAGCCGCTCACAAAGTCGACTTCGTACCTTTACGGTGAAGAAACCACCTCACTTCATTTTCCCTTATTTGACTTGGCTCCCATTTCAGCCGGTTACCATGGTGACCGGTATCCTATTTTCCAATTATTGTCTTACAGATCTCATCAAACGTTTTTCCTTGCAATATCAAATCGCCTCTTTTCTCGCCCGGCTCTCGCCCGCGATGTTTTTTTAACCCGTCGTTTTTTACCATTTTACTCTCCTAAGTTTACCGACCGGATATTGAAGATCTAACGTCATCATGAAAGGGGCTAAAGTTGCCGCCTGCGAAATATTGGAAAATCCCTCCAAGGGTTTCATCCTCCGCCTCACCCAACCTGTGTGGCCCTATGAAAGATTACAGTCTTCCTTATGAGACATTTTCAGAGTTGTTGTTGTTTTTTCTTTCTTTTTCTCTTGCTGGCGTCATGTTTAATATCGCCATCTATTGAGCAACAATAACATGCCAAGGAGAATGTGGATCAAGGCACGCAATAAACCTGTAGGTCTTTAACGAGCACTGGGATTTGTTTTGCGTGACATTAATAGGGAAGTTAAAGTTCTTTAACTCGCGCCTGAAGAGTTTTGTGTGGGTCACCTTCCCGCCAATTCTCTCTCTCTCTCTCTCTTCTTCTTTAATCTGAAACAATAGACACGTTTGCACATTGCAAACAATATGTCTGATAATCCAATAAATCAGTATATTGCATACGACGAGGAATATGACGTTGTGGGATTGATGGCGAGCCACCGTCTGGTGTACCTGCGTCCTTTACCGACTCAAGAAAATCGAGACACTACGTCTGTCGTATTCCACGCTGCGTTTGGAAACTGGAGTCATTTTGTTTAGACTACGCAGACTGCGATAAGTTGATGGGCGCGTCCGGAATATCACGCTGGAAAGAATAAAAGGTAGACGGAGATTTATCTGACATTGATTCTGTTTTGCCAGCCTTTCATTACGGTTCACGGTCAATTTCGCTGCGCCCTGAGAGCCAGCATCCCCTCCTCTTCCACTCGCGAGGAAACCGACCAGACCTCGGACACAAACATACGGATCTGACTCCCTATGTTAAGTTGAGCTCAAATACGGCATTTGTTTTCCTAAGTAAAAAACGCCGGATTTATCTTTGAAAAAACATGATTGATGTCCTTTAGCCGACCTCGGGATCGTCCAAATGAATGTCAAGGGTCTGCCGGCGCCATCATTTCCATGGCAACGATTGTTGGCATCCATTAATTAGGACAGACGGTCCATGACGTATTCGTCGTCTGAGCAAAGAGAAAAGAAATGGGACGAAATCCAAGGTTCGAGGGTTGAGTTTCGCGGTATTTTTGGCACGAATCCATCTTAGCATTCTCGGCATGTGCAAACTCTTAAAGGAAGCATCGATCTGGCTTTCTTTTTTTTTCTCCCTCCCTTTCTCTCTCTCTGCTTCAAGAAGCAGAACGACAAATTACTTCATCTAGTTTGACCAATGAGCAGATGGTCAAGAGAAGTCATACGTCCTTGACTCGTTCTTTTTTTTATTGATTTGATTTCAAAGACACTGCAAGCAGATGTTTGGGTGTTATGCGAAGACTGGCAAATATTTGGTTTTGTTTTTGTTTTTTTGGTAAAATGATTCACATCACATTGTGCATCATAATGTTTTGTCGAGCTATATGCTGATAACCATGATCAATGTTGTGAATCGCGTAGAGTAAAACTAGAACACTATGATAAAATGCATCTAATGGGAAATTGTGAGGAAATTTTGTTGATTTTCTGCGAATTGATTGGTAATATGCAATAGATAGTCAGTTCAGTTGTACTACATCACACTCATTACAGCTTACGAAATAACATCATTTTTCAGAAGACCTGTTAAATCTTAAGCTCACCCCTTGCTTTCTTTTTTTTTCTCGAAGAACTCCATCTATTTTGCGCACGCACTGTATATTTATGATGTAAATTACTCTCTTAAAGATTCAACATACATTTTGGTATCATACTTTCTCATGTCACATCAGCTATCCATATACAGAGATCATTGTACAATGTAAGCTACATTCCGTGTCCCTTATTTCATATCTGGCTCTCTATCCGTCTATTCTATGCTCGTATGTAGTGAGGGTCAGGGGAAAGTGTTAAAATTCCCTTGCTGCTGCAGGTGCAGACGACAGGTCTCTTCGCTTCGTTTCGAAAGACCGCCAAACACGCATCACCGTAGCCAATCGCGTTTACCTTTAACCATGCCAGCAACCTATAGTCGCGAAAGGCAATGTGGCAATGGTAATGATAAACCTCGCCGTCACTAAGTACTTTTGAATGTCATGGGATCAAATCCCAACAGGCTTTCCGGGGGTTGAGGAGATTATGTGTCGCAAATCTGTTATAATTCTTATCCGTAGCTTGCACTGTCTATATCCGTAGTAATCCAATGGGCTTGTCGGCAAAAAATACGATTAGTGATAGAGGTGCTGTATATTTGGCATTGTGTATCTGGTTTTGTCGTACTAAGATGCGCTTATGGAAATCATGGAATCATGTTTGGTACATACTAAGAAGACTGATCGAAAATAGTGCAATAGTTTTAATATTGTAGCCTTGACACATTCCAGAATGAAAGATCTTTCAAGTTTCTTTTCATTTCATCAGATCATTTGATATATTTGACATGACATTCTTGTTGGCGAAGAACTGTAAAATCAATGTAATGGCACTTCTTTACTTCACCATAGACAAATGAGATTGCAATATCCCTGTAAAAGTCTCATCCTAAAATTCGACGCATCCTCCATGACCCCCCCCCCTCCCAACAAATCAAGTCTCATACATCGATACCCCCGTACTGCTTTCCAAATGTCCAAGTACACGATATGATAAAAACTCATAACCAATTGTTCATTGCGTTTCCACCCCACCCCAATATGATAGAGACGTCACAGTTGCCAAATAAATCCCCTTTCCTCAGTCAGAGAATGAATGTGAAGTAGATACACCCCGCACGATGGAAGATATAGGAAGGGTTCGTAGTCCCGCACAATTTTGATCAGTTTTCTCCATATCCCGATATTGTATAATAATTACAAGGATGTGGGAAAAGAAGAGGGAAAATCAATCTTTAAACAAAAAATACTATGGTTATTTTTCACTGTTTTAAAATTATTTGACGTAAGATGTGTGTTTAGATTAAAGAGTTGAAATAATTACATTTTGCAGATTCGGGTTCAAATTCTAATAGTTTGGAATGAGGCTAGCAGAAGTTTTTTTTTTTTTTTTTTCTGTAACCTGTCATGGCAGACGAAGGCGCCACCCAGCGCTCACGTGTTTTGGCTGGATTTAGCTCTCACCAAGTTTGATTGTTTCCTGTCCTGGGGGAGGGGATCAGCTAAATCAGCATTGGCTCCCTAGTCGCGGGATGATAGACTCGGATAAATACACCGTCAGTCTAAATGTTTGTTTTTCAGCGCGCTTGATACCCGGCCGCTATGGCACACCGGGTACATGTACAGGGGTGGCCAAAGTCTGCAAAATGGAGTTTCCCCTACAACTATAATATAATTCCACCAAGGAGCTTCTTGGTTCTTTATAGTCTTTTCATATACTATAGCCTTTGCGGAGGCAAGCTGTAGTAAAACGCTTGAAAATGTACATGAATCTCATTCGGTTACCTGATAGTACTTTTGTTAGGTCTCTGTACATTCTCTGACTTCGGGGGATTGAAATGGGTCACTTCTTCAGTGGTATTTTTTTTTTTTTTGGACAATTTAATACAAGATGATATACACTACAGAATCTTGATATCTTACAACTTTAACGCCCGTTGCTGTCCATAATTGATTTCACTTTACCACACACTCATCCTTTGTCCCCCACTGGAAATACAGTCCTTGCAAATGTTAAAACAGCAAATTTATCTTCTTTATTTATCTTCTTCGTAAATGTTACTGCACAAGAGATTATGACAGACGCGAGATGCACACATATTTTAGGTAATATGCCATACACATAACAATTATACTTTTGAAATCTACTTCTGATCAAGTCAAAATAAACCTTTCGATCCCAATAAAGATGCAAAGGCGAAAGCTTGAAGAATTTTTAAACATTGAATTCTTGCTCATTCTTTAAAGCATTTCGAAGCATCTCTCGATTAAAGACATTAACAGTTCCTCTCGTTTGTTGGCCGTCGTCATGGCAACCAAACTCACAAGCCTGAGATGAAGACTCTCAGACGGTGTTGACAGAATAATATTGTCTTCATCTGATGTGAACACATAATCTCCCAGCAAGACGTGGCGTATAAAGATAACAATTATCGAGAGTGGTATCCTGGTGGAAATGTGCTGGCGTTAATCTCTTCCACTCCTCTCAGCGTCACATTTTATCCGTCGCCACAAATCTCCCGCTTTATACAGCTTCCTGACTCCTCCCATTCCGCGCAGCTATACGGACAGAAGTGATGCTTTTAACGGCTTAACATCAGGATCAATGGGTCGACCCGTACGGTTTCAAGTCGATTCTCTATTTCTCCCCCTCCTCCTCTTTTCTTCTTTTTTTTTTTTTTTACTGACTTGCTTTCTTGTTCCTTAAAGTGCTTTAATCCCTCTTTTGATTGGCTTCATATACTGGCCATCTAATAGCTAGTGATTGCCCCTTTTCTTACCATACTTTGCAGGACTTGACAATATTGTCCACACGGATCTTGACAGTGTTGCCAGGGATATTTTCTTTGCCTATAATCTCGCCTTTCAGATAGTAGATCGAAATCCAGAGAGCTAACGGGGGAAAAAAGAAAATAGCTGAAAGTCCCTTCTTCTCCTTCGTTGTCATATGAGTTCTGACACCTTAAATCTCAAATTCTTCCCCATCTGTCTATCTATTATATATCTCTTTAAAATATCTTACATTGTGACACTTCTGTCAGACTCTCCTCACGTCCAGCTTGTTAGCGTACATTATACCTGATGTGTGTGTGTGTTTTCGTGAAAGAGTATAGAGTAACGATACAGGTTATCTAGAAGATTTTGATAGCTTAGAATTGTCTCCTTAACAACCGAAATGATGAACTTTTGGCAATATATATCTTTGAGATTGTAGGAATGATACAATCAATGTAAAAACTGACAGTATACAATGATCACGCATGCTCGTAGCCCATAATATCTGAATTGATTATTCTATACTACTTTGTATGCATGTGCAATGTTTTATTATTAGGGCCTACATGATTGGTCACAAAACATGACCGAACCACGAGCAATCATGTTATGATGATGTTGTTATTGTGTTTTAAAGAAAAGAAGAGAGAGAAAATGTGATGATAAAAAATGAGTATATATGATGATGTCTTCAGACTGACAGCTGCTCAATTCTGATCTTGCACTGAGGAGACTTAATACGCCAATATTCCAAAGCGATCAAAATGAAACGAGAACGAATAAGAATTTGAAAAACATTTTGTTCCATGCAACTGTCTGCAAAATGAACACGTTAGGTGTTGGGTCGGCAAAATCCCCACTACTAACACTATCACTATATTATAAAGGTAGCCAGTAACCCGCAGAGCATTTGGCACCGATTAACATTTTCGTTCAGCCGGCCGCCCGCTCCTGTAATTCAATCAGACAAATCTCACGTATTAGGTTTCATTAAAACTGAATTATGGCTGGAATAATCCGATTATATGACTCTAACTCGCCCTCTTTTCACCCTCCTTTATTCTCTCCTTCTCTTCCTCGACCCATCTTCGGCTCCGCTTTGGCCAGAAATCTGATATTTTGTGACAATGACGGCCACGCGTGAGGCCACGAACAGAAGGTGTTAGAGTATGGTGTCCTCGAACTCGCAGGAGAATTGGATTTTTTGGGGGAAAGGAGAAAAGGACAAAAATGAAGTGTAATGCGAATTTCGAGAGCTGCTAAAGCGCCATTAGCATTTTTCTATTTCATCTCTGTGTATGTGTCGCGGACGGAGGAAAGAGAAAAATGAAAGGTATTATAATTATGTTACCATATCTCACAAATCTCGCAAATAGTTCGCGACACGGTGGGACCAACCATAATCATGGCATAACATATAAATTCTGTCACCCAAGCTCATTTTCCTTTCACTTCTTTCACCCTCTATATCCTCTCTTTCTTACTTTCTTTCTCTCTCTCTCTCCCTCTCTTTATTTATTTATTTCTTTATCCATGCATCTTACTTCGATGTTCAGATTATTATTAACATGATGGCATATGATCGTTCAACACACACATACCCACACAGATGTGTGAATCATATATATATATATATATATATATATATATATATATATATATATATATATATATACATAATCACATACATGGAATATTCTTATATTACATAAATATCCTCTCTAGATGCCAGATTTATGACTCAGCTCTGAGTTGATAACTGGTGCTGTTAACTTAAAACACTCATTGATCAGAATTTTGAAGGATTTTCTTATCACATAAAAATAATCATAATATTCACTTTTCGTCTACAACCCTCTAAACTCGACTCCCGCAGACGAGAAATGCTAGAACAGGCAGTCCGTACAAAGAAGTTTGAAAGACCTGTTTGGAGAAATCATAAAAGGCGCTAATGAATCCTCAAACTCAGATATCCCATCGTGCCCCCGCCCTTCTGCTGGTTTCAGCATGCGAACCTGTTTTCTTTGACCTTGGAGTAGGAGGAGCTCATAAACTCCTAAGGCACGTAACGAAGGTCACGTTTATACTGTCGTAGGACGTTCAGACCGCATTGCCAAAGAAACAACATCATGAACATGCTAAAAGGCAGACAGATGATGTAGAGCGCATTACGGCTGGAGGCGTCTTTTCATCAATAGCGACAGAACAGGATGGGACATCTCAATTCCAGGCAAAATGTTACCTGATGGAGTATGAAATCACAGGGACACGGAATGTGATGGAAAAGGAGTTTTTTCTGATAGCTTGTAAAGTCGTAGATCCCGTGTAGTCTTCAGCTCTTCTCTCCGTTTGTTCTCTCTCTTCTTCTCTCTCCATCTCACCACTTTCTCTCTTTCTCTCACTTTCTTTCTCCCTTTCTTGATCTAATCTACTTTAAACGCTTTGAAACCACAAGCGGTTTTCTGCTGATCGGCATTTTACCGTCGCAAACTGGCAGGGTGTGAAATTGCGCCCATTGATCGTGAGACGAGCACATTATACGGAATGTAATTTCACCAGCATCGATTTTTAACACCCCTTTTCTTTCGTATTCGTGGTTATGCTTTATAGTGTTATTGTTGTTGTCATTGTGGTTATACTCTTGTTGTTGTTTTTTTCGGGGAAATACCTTGCAAGTCATTTTTTCTCTTTAATGTATAATGTTACGTATGTTGGAGATCATTAAGTACGACACACAATATTGATTGATCTTGTATATCTTAATCCATGTTAACATTTACTGTAATCCCATACGCTCCAGCCACAACTTCTCTTTCACTCATCTATATATGTTTTGTAGGTAAGATGTAATCTGCATAAGACCATCATAGCATAACGACATTGATACCTAGTGTAGAACGCAGATCGCCAAATGCAGCGTAAGAGTTTGTAGTAGCTCCGTGTTGATCCCATGGAGCTACTTTATGTTGATACGTTGGTATACATTGTTTTATGCACAGTATAAAAGTGCGAGTTTTTCACCATCGATTTGTTTAGACAAGCGTTGTATGCTTCCGATTTGTACGGAAAAGCTACCGCGTATAGTAAGTTGCTTTGAAGCAAGAGGAATGAACAGTGGCAAATCAGGGTTTGTACTGACGGGATATACGATAAGAATAAAATTGGCTTTTTGATAGCAACATAAAAGTCGGTAACAACAACATTTCTGCATGTGGGGAAACTCGCTATCAGGCTTGGTGGTTGTTTGGCTGTAAAAATCGTTATCATGTTTCTTCATGGAAACGCATCGTCTCATTATATAGTGGAGAATGCCTTTCTTTTTTTTAACTATGAATTCTTCTTTTGATCAGTGACTGCATAACTCAGCAGTATATCGGCTATCACCGACCTCAGTTTCGCCTTACATTCGCTTTGCACACAGCACAAACACTAGTTTCTTTCACTTTTTTATAATATCGCCAAATCCCTGATGCGAAGGACTGTAGTGGATCTAGTATAACGCCATCACTAGCTGTTGTCGAGTAAATCATTTTTCCTTTCTATTTCAGTGGAAATGGCTGACATAGCATTTGCAAACATAACAGAGTTCATGGCATTTTTTTTTTATATAACCATTGCAAATTAGTTTGATCAATGATACACAATTCTACGCTGCTTTTATGTACTGCAGTTCAGCAATTTGATTCGTCGTGTAACTCCATCCCATTATGTACTTATATAACTTGAAGCTCCAGGGATTTCAACTCTTGTGTGAGTTAATAAAAACGAAATATCTTACTTCGCATAATGAACTCAGTGATGTTTTTCGCTCTCGGTCACCAACAATGTATCGAGAAACTCCAAAAAGCATTAGTCACCCTCAAAATTAGGAAGGCGATCGAAATTCCACGTCTTGGAAACTATGTTTGTACAGTATTCGTTTTGGAGTGGAAGAGTGGTGGGTGACTTACTTTGGCCCCCCAAAGACTTGCCAAAATTCATTGAAAATAAATTATTCAGATTGAGCGTTCTGGCGGCGCGTCACGGAACGGAATCAGCGCCCGTACCGCGGAGGACCAGACGTGACTCAGACGTCCAAATATACGCCTATCACGCAAAAATTCTTTCTGCAAACCATTCACGAAGAGAACTGAGGAGGGGGGGGGGGGGAAATGGCGAGTTTTATTTAAGGATATTGCATGCGCAGGACACAAGTGTCGATCAAACAACCGCGATTGACAGCCAATTTCTATCTTAGACCAGAAATGGCGGTGGCGCAAGCGTAAAAAGGGAGTCGCAACCCTCACCCTGATCAGATCGGCCGGCTGCAATGCCGGACCGCTAGCGATCGTGCCTCTGCCGCTGGGCGCGATGAACAGAACGTGAATTGTAGTGCAATTTGTCACTGTTGACTTTGCGTGATGTTCCCGCCAAAGGAAAGGAAGGTGGATTCGAGCGCCGTTCAATTTGAATGCATTCCCTTTTCTTTCTCGCTCAATCTACTTTTTCCCCTTCCCCTCCTCTCTCTCTTATCCTGTCTAATTTTGAGCGCGGTAACATGCTTTTTTCTTGCTTATTCCATGTCCTTTTTTTTTCTTTTCTGATGACTGCGCATCTGTATGTTTGAATAGACTGATGAGATTGATCGATTCGAAGTTATGATAAATAGGTCGGTGTGGAGGGGGTACATGAACGGGAGGGGGGAAAAGGAGTTCTGTCACTACAGGGGCATTACAAGGAGAGGAAATTAAGGGAATGCGAAGCGGCCGGATAGGGGGTAGAGAGCCAGCGGGTAATACGAGCCATTGGTGAGAAGGGGTTAGAGCGAAGTGTACCGGGGGTGACGGAGCAGCGATCCTCTGAAGTTCAAAGGGGACAAAGTGGGAGTTGAAGGGCACGGCGTAGCAAGATGATATGAAGGAAAAAAAAAACAGATGCCAATTAAGAAAAGTGGAGCCGAGTACAGAGAGAGAGAAGGAGAGGAGAGGAATAAACACACACACACACACACACACACACACACACACGGAAGAGAAAGAGAGACAATAATGCCGATATGGATCAACAACAAGGAAACGGGTTGTTGAGAGAAATACAGAAAAATACAAGGTTCCAACAACCGTTCCATAAATTTCGTGGATGTTTTCATTTTTATGGACTTGAAAAGAACAAATGTTCGAGCGCAATAATTTTCTAAGTTGTGTTTGTTACGAAGTGGAGAAAATCCTGTCAGGAAAAGTATAGTGTTTTTTATGATCTCCTGATAGGGTAAAACCTTTTGACACACCGTATATGACTTCTTAAGAAGAGTTAAACGCCCGGTCAGTTTTAAACAAAACTTCACACGGAAAGCAAATGGTTGACCATCTTTTTTGAACACATTCATTTTTAGTGAGACGTTAAATTGGAACAATAATTCGACTTCGCGTCGTCGGTACATGACAATGTACCCTGCCTGACTTAAAAATGTGAATATCTAAGTCTCCGAAGAGACTATAGAGTTTCCCAAGATACGACCAGTCTTTTAGCACATATTACAGCATATATGTGTCCAAGACTGCCTATACCAGAAAAGTGTAAAAAGTGATTATGTATATGATAGTTAATTGAACTCAAAGCATCAATACTTCGAGCTAATTCTCCCCCTCTGCCCATTCTATCCACCCTCTCTTTCTCTTCTCCGTCTTGAGGAGATAATCTGAACCCTCATTTCCCCCATTCTCCATTAAGAAGCTCTCTCTCTTTTGGAGCGACGAATATTGCATCTACAGTTCGACCTCGATTATCCGGCCATGTCGGGACCGGCGCTCATCCGGATAAGCGAATTGGCCGGATATGGGAGACACAATGTTAATGTATATAGCGACCGTCAAAGCTGCCGTCCCAGTGCACTGGCAGCTAGGTAGGTAGCGTACCCCGCAACGGTGGTGCAATCTATGGTAGCCTGCGCAAAATTGTAGTCCCTTCTTCACAAAAATAAAGTATATCCTTATGTGAAAAATATACATGTTTTACCTCATTAGATATTGAGAAACCCATCATGCACATCTTATGAAATTAGTGAAATAGATCCATAGAAGTCACTGTTTTTTTTTTTTCTCAATTTTTGGATGAAAAAAAAAAAAAGTCCTTCACTGCGTGAACGCGTCCGGGTAATAGAGATTTCCGGATAAAAGGAGGCCGGATAATCGAGGTCGAACTGTACTTGCATCTTGTTTGCGAGGGAGAAATGAATGCTACAAAGGGATTAAAGAGAAAGAGGTCCCCTTTTTGCCTGTGTCATGATGCTAATTCTATTCTCCCATTCTCTTTTGTTCTGAATAATCTCAAACGGTAATATAATGACCATTGTCTCGTCTTGGGAGGTATAAATATCCCATCTACGTCATTCCCGTGTCTCCTTCTAAGAATCCCAAACAAAAGTATACCCGGGATAGTGCTTGCTTGCGGTAACAAAACCGATGAAGCGAGGGAAAATGGGACATTGATTTGAGTTTTCCTCCGGAAGGGCATGAAACACGCAGCTCATAGGTGAGAAAAGAGGGAGAGATTTTGCTCTGAAGGCAAACACATCGCTGAAGTTATGAGACCAGCATCGGAAGACGGAAAATATGCAAAACAGGACACACGCAGAAAGAAATGAAGAAAAAAACAGTAACAACAACAACCTCGCTGTAAATGACAAATGATGTCGAACCACCAAGCTAATCGATCAAAATCATATTGATATGTGAATGTTTATTGATATTTATAAATACAAATGGATATACATGAATAGGAAGATACATATAAGTACCTTGGTCCATATATCTATTGATAGATTAATGTGTTGATAACTCGACTTATAACCCATTAATTGAAAATAATGTTGATGAAAAGGGGGCAGAAACAATGAACTCAACCAAATCTGATGCAAGGAAAAACCTTGGCATTTTGATCATGAAAGTGATTTATATGCCCTCCTTTCTTGAAATGCATTTTACTCATATTCGATATCGATTCTCGAGTCATTTGTATTATACGTACTATAATTCGAATCCTTGTCGGATAACAAAATGACGTCACTATACTTCGTTGTATTTATTTATTTATTTATTCATTTCCGTTTTATTTCAATAGGGTAGCCCTTTCAGTTAAAAAACTGCTCTACCAAGGGGCCCTGCACAATAAAAAGATACAAAACATATATTCAAATGCACAACGTTACAATCAATCAAAACAAACGTAAACATATCAACCAGACAGAAAAAAGGGTGTGTTACAAAATTATACTATGATAAAAATACAACATGAATAAGAATGAAAGAAACCGAGAGAATATAACGCGAGTTAACAAACAACTATAACAACAACAACAAAACAAATGATATCTCAGTTCCCGGTGTCATAGAAATAAACATAATATGTATTGCACTCTGTTCTTCCTCGTAAAATATCACAATAGGGTTAAAACTTGAGAGATAAGATTCTACTCTGCTTTTTAAATATAGAAAAAGATGACAAAACTTGCATAAAACGAGGTAAGTCGTTCCAAAGGTTTGACCCTTGATAATGCAGAGATCTCTTATAATATTCCGTACGGGGTGTATTGATTTTTAGTGGGCAAGAAGAGTGCATATCGAGTTCGCAAATTGACATGACGAAAAACAACTATTTCTTTTAAATACACTGGCACCATATCATTGATCAATTTATACATAATAAGATACGTTTGGTATTGCCTCCTTTGTATAATCTTTTGCCAGTTTAATTGTCTTAAAAGAGTAGTACTGGATATTGAAAAATCAGCATTTAAAACCAAACGAGCATATCTATTTTGCAATTTTTGTAATTTCTTGATATTGCACTTTGAACTTCTGCCCCAGATTACAAGACCATAATCAATATGCGGCAAGATTAATGCATTATATAACGTAATCAAAATATTTCGTGGAATGTTCTTTCTTAACTGTCGGTTAAGTGTAACGTCCGATTCGTCAATTTTCTCCCCCAGGTGAGCATCGCCTAATAATAAAAGCTCTCCGTAAATGCCAAATTGGCTCATCCAATGAAGAGGTTCAATAAGCTCACACAACAGAGAGGCCTTGGTTATCTTCACATCGGCTTAATCCGTCCTGTGACGGCGATGTGATTGCACGTTATAAAAGCGTATTAAAGAGCCAATTAAAATCCGTCACAGAGAGTCTATCTATTCAGTTGCTTTCGTTTTTTTAGTGGTTTATTGGTACGTGAAAGAGTAAGTAGTCAAACATTCAAAAACTTGCCGCGATCGGGAGAGGACTCAAGTTGTGCCCGCACGCTTTGCGAACGCAGCAACGCGACGTCTTCAATTTGCTCATAACACCAATCTCAGAGCCTGCTTATCCCACTATACGACTTACGCCACAGAAATGCATGGACAGACAGGAATCAGGGATGCATGTGACGTTGGTTTGGAGTGTAACATATTCAAAATCATATCAAACACACGTGCGCAAACACACGCTCACTCAACTGGGGTCCGTTTCATTAAAATCTTATGAGAGACTTATCGCTCATAAGACACACTTATGAGAGACTTCATGAAATGGATTTTACTTCTCTTCCAGTGTCTCTCATAGCTACATAATATTATTATGGAAGACTTTGGCCATTCTGATATTCATGTAAAGACTTTTATGCGATGACTTCATGAAACGGACCCCATGTTGATTTAAGCGTCCCTTAAAAAAAAATGATATAAGCCGTACTTCCAAATGAACTGTTTTGTTTCTATATCATTATGATTTCACAATCACATTCTTTTGCTTTCTTCGCTGTGGGGAGGTTTTCACATCAAGAATATACAGTCCCGGATTCGAATCCTGCCTGTTTAATATACGTAGGTGGAAAAGATGTTTTGTCAGCTATGTTTCTCATGAAACGGGTGTTTAAATTGATGTTGTACAATGCTGGAGTAATTGTGCCAGTATGAGGAGTAAACCTGGAGTACACACGACACTTGTATCAATTCGTAATTCAGTTCAAATAATTTTATTTCCATATAGAGTAATACAAGGTAATATACATAACGCAATAACAGTAGTCACTGTTAATATGTAACATCCACCTTTTCTGAAGTCAGACTTTTTTATAGACATTTTGTTTATACCTTCAGTATCTTATGGTTATTCGCAATACACGCTTTCTTATCACTATACAAACACAATGTAAATGTATGCATGTGTGCGGTGTCTCAATGTGTGCGTATGTAAGTGTACATATTTCTATGTCTCTTCACGTGTTCATTATATAGAATGTTGATTAGGTAGATTATAGCTATCAAGATTGTTTATGATGTATAGCGAAATTAGCATGATGATGGAGATGTACATACTTAACGATGTCTGTGCTTGTGTTTGAGGAGACCAATACACACACTTACACCACAAGCGCCATAACTCACCCAATGTATCAATCATTATTATTTTTTTTTTTTGCTCCCAGTTTGATAGCACTGATGTCACGTAAAACGGTCGTCCGTGCCATATGCACATTTCGTAAAATATTGATACCTAATAACCGCTGATGAAATTGCTTTGGTAGACGGAAGTTGCGCCATAATCTATCATGTGGTATTTGTATGTGCCTTAGTTGTGATGTTGCCTAGTTCCCATGTGTGATCCCATAGTGACTGAATGTGTTGGATACGCGCGCGTGCATGTAATATATAATTAAACGTGTATGTGTCGCGGGAACATGAGCATGCACGTTCTTTATCAAGTATGTAAATGTAGCGTTAACAAGAACGGAACAACGATAAAATTACGGCCAAAAATAAAGCAGAAGAAAAAGGGCGAAAAAATAAAACAGAAGGAAAAGGAGAAAGTTATATTGAATTGAGACAATGCAATTATGGAATTCTAAAATTTTCATGTTTTCAGAAAAGTTGTAGTGTTCAATGGGGTTATTGGTCAGAATCACGTTATATGAAAATTACTTAAGGTGATGTAGGTTGGCCTGACAAGCCTCCCGAAGAGCCGCTAACAGATTCGAAGTAGATACACTGTGATAAAAAGACATACTTGTGAATATTATCTGATATTTCTGTCATGAAAATCACTGCAAAGTTGTAGTAACTCGGCAATGATGATTTACACAGGGAGGGAATGTAACTGGTTAAGGATGGCTTCCGATTATCTCTCTCTCTCTCTCTTTTAATCTTCTAATTTGCATAATTGTGGTTGCTATCAAATTCTGTCTAGTAAAAGCATATGCAACTCCACAAATTCATGCCTTTTATTTGATGAACGATTTCATTGAAACTTATACTATTTCATTTTATACACTTTATAACACACAATAGATGAAAAAAGATAGATAGATAAGTAAATAGATAGAAAGAGAGATAGATGAATGCATAGATAGATAAATAAATAAATAAATAGCTGAATAGATAGATAGATAGATAGACAAACAGACAGATATTACTTTATCCATAGAAGTCAACTCGAACAAAGAGTGCATTTCTGTGCCGAAAAAACGCCCGGCGCTTTGCACAACACGTCTTGGGTGAAATACGTGCATAAACGTATCATGCTGCAACATTTTGGGGCACTGGAGGCTAGAAACTGGCTAGCCCGAATAGGTCATGTTTGTTCTCCTATAGGGTTTCCCATTTCTCGACACCCAGCGATTTCAATTCGCCCTTTTCCCTCTTTTTCTATTCCTTTGACTGCCGAAATGCACTGCTCATCAGTTTTCCTATAGGTGCGACATAATATGCCGCTCTCGCCGAATCGGGCTATTCTTCTTTTGGTGAGCTCAGTACATGGAGAGATCTCCATGGTATGGATTTACTCAAATTTGATTTTGATTGGTTGATTCTTTTTCTCCATTTCTTTTTCATACAGAAATTTGATACAAAGTCAATTGGATAAAGAAATTGAGTATAATATTAAATGAATCTAACAGTTGAAACAGGTAAGTGATTAATTCAAATATAATTCCATGATAAAAATGCAAAATGAGGACGAGGTGTTATTTTGTGCATTATTATATGCAAACTTAAGAATCACATTGTACCTGCCGTTCAAAAGACAATAAAGCAACTCTAAAATATAATAGAAATACAGGAGACCATCATCATATAAGTAAATGCTTGACAAGGCCTCAGAAATAGTTGTCTAAACAATACAACAAAGTAAGGGGATATACTCAAGTCACCAATCACTGGGTAGAGATAAAGAGAGAGAGAGAGAAAAAAAAATGAAAACAAAAAAGTCCAGTGGTGCATTGTACATTGTGTCCCTCTGAAGTTCATCGATTTTCTTCTGAACATAGCAACTTATGCAAGTTCATGAGGTTTCAATTCTAAAGATAGAAAACCGTATAGTATTTTGTAGATAGGACACATTTTCAAATTGTGTATGTGAATGTGTCGTTCGTCTCGTAGTCGTATTAGGTAGATCATGGAGCTACGTAGCTCCATGAGTAGATGCATCCTTACTTGAATATGCATCAATTGTTAATTATCATACTTAGGGGAGATTTGTTACAGTACTTGATGCTGTAATAGTATCATGAAGGTAATGTGTCCGTCGGAAAACAATCGGGCTTATTATCGAAATTCCACGCGATGCATTGTAAATCAGAGACGCTCCAACAAAAAGAATTACATTACACACCGTGGCTTGATACTGTCAATGGCTGCAAGATGTCTTCCACCCTCTCCCCCTCCCCATCTCCTTTCTCTCTCTATCTATAGGTTTCTTTTTCTTTATATAATACCTCTCTTCCTCTTCTTCCGTCTTTCTTCCCTGTAGGCCGCCTGCCAACCACACTCTCCTGGACATGTATCTTCTTGGAGAAAATGCTTTGTCCGATCGTGCCACCCAATCTGTAACATGCTTTGCAATCTACCCGGCGCCCCTTTCCCTACTTTCTTTTTTTTTTCTTCTACTCCCTCTTCCTCTCCCTCTGATATATACCTGGGATTACAAGGTGCATGACTTGAATGCGTTCTGTCGAGTTTGCAGGTGAGAACTCCGAAGAGCGGCGAAGCCGGCGCTGGTGTTTACCTGCCGCCCATGAATTCAAAGAAGATCTATAAGAGAGTGAGAGAAAAAGGGGGGGGGGGGAGGACAGAACGCAGAAAGAGGGGATGGTGATACTGTATACAAAGACACGAGAGGGGAGTTTAATCGAAGGCGTTCGGGGAAAGGTAGGATGAGGACAGAATGCTAGCGAGGGAAGGGCGCGATGGGGGATTTTAATTTGATTTGGGGTTGATCATGTAAACAGGGTATAAGAATACTGGCCGAAAGACGGGGGCGAATTCTCGACTTGGAGGTGATGAGGTGAGAGGATGAGATGAGGCGTGTTGTATACATGATCCTGGAATATATTGGATTTTCTAAAATTATACAACAACATGGCTTTTAT